>NC_136423.1:65830000-67030000 GCF_052625555.1 Lactuca saligna | reverse complement strand
AAGATCCAAGTTTGAACCTAAGGCTTATAAAGGTATTTTTGTTGGGTACTCATCTATTTCAAAGGCTTTTCGTGTTTTTCATGTGAATAGGCAATGTGTTGAAGAATCCATTCATGTGAAGTTTGATGAGGAATCATACACTGATGAAAAAATCACTCATTCTCCTTCTATCTTTCAAGAGCTTCTCTCTTGTCCATTCGATGAAGCACCTTCTGCTGAAGATAAGACTGATTCCTCTGATCCTATCATTCCAGTTCCATGTTCCTTGAATCAAGATATTGCAGCCACATCAGCAGATAATTCATTAAGTGCTGATGAAACCCTTGAAGCTGAAGATTCTCCTGAAACTGATAATGTATCAGTGTCTATCTCTCCAGAATCAGCATCAGTCTTTGAACATCGAGATCATCCTGTTGATCGAATTATAGGGAATATTCATGATGGTGTCCGAACCAGATCTAGTGCACTTAATAACTTTTCCATGTATGTTAACTTTGTTTCAATGATCTTACCTGATAAAGTACACACAGCCCTTCAAGATGCTGATTGGATCAAAGCCATGCAAGAAGAACTGAATGAGTTTGAAAGGCACAAAGTTTGGACTCTTGTCCCAAGACCATCCGGGAAAACTATCACTAGAACTCGCTGGGTCTATCGTAACAAGGTTGATAAAGATGGAATCATCACTCGCAACAAGGCAAGGCTTGTAGCTCAAGGGTTTACTCAAATTGAATCCATCGACTACAGGGAAACTTTTTCTCTAGTTGCTCGCATTGAAGCTATCAGACTGTTTCTCGCATACGCATCCTACATGAACTTCATTGTCTATCAGATGGATGTGAAAACAGCATTCCTTCATGGTGTTTTAGAAGAAGAAGTATTCCTAAATCGGCCCCCAGGCTTTGTGGACAAAGATCATCCTGATTACGTGTACCAGTTAGACAAAGCTGTTTATGGACTGAAACAAGCTCCCAGGGCTTGGTATGAGACGCTGACATTGTATCTGCTTGAAAATGGATACAGACGAGGAGCAATCGACAATACTCTCTTCATCAAAAACAAAGGCTCAGACATGGTTCTTGTTCAAATTTATGTCGATGACATCATTTTTGGCTCTCCAAATGAGACACTGAGCAAGGAATTTGCAGAGATCATGAAGTTCAGCAACAAAAGACAGGTATTTCCATTTGTCAAAGTAAATATATATCTGACTTGCTTGTTAAGTATTCTCTCAGTGACTGCAAACCAGCCTCTACTCCAGTGTCTAAGACTGATAAGATACACGCTGATCCAACTGGAACTGATGTCAATCACTCTCTGTATCGAGGAATGATTGGATCCCTCTTATATCTCACAACAAGTCGTCCTGATATTATGTTTGGAACCATTCTCTGTGCTCGATTCCAAGCTAATCCAAAAGAATCTCACCTCATGGCTGTCAAACGTATTTTTCGATACTTGAAGGGAACTCAAAACCTTGCTCTGTGGTATCCTCGTGACTTAGCATTTGAACTTTATGGATACACTGACTCAGATTATGCTGGATGCAATTTAGACAAAAAGAGTACATCTGATGGATGTCACTTCCTTGGCAATCGTCTCATCAGCTGGTCTAGCAAGAAACAAACAATAGTAGCCATCTCAACTGCAGAAGCTGAGTATGTTGCCGCTGGGAGATGTTGTGCTCAGCTCTTATGGATTCAAAATCAGCTTCTCGACTATGGGTTCAAATTCTCAAAGACTCCCATATATTGTGACAACACCAATGCCATTCAGATCACACAAAATCCTGTTCAGCACTCAAAGACAAAGCATATTGAAATCAGACATCACTTCATCAGAGATAATGTTGAAAAAGGAAAAGTTGTTCTTGAACATGTCAAGACTTCGGAGCAACTTGCTGATATCTTCACAAAGGCACTGGATTCTCAATCAACTGCTTACATTATCGGAGAACTGGGAATGATTTCCTTGTAATTAATTTTGACGTTTAAATTGTGCTAATGTTTGATATTGTCTTATAAGCTGATGTACATTGTGCTGATGATGACATACTGATGATATTTTCTACTGAGCACTTTGGTTTGATTTCTTATCTTTATCTCTTCTTCAAGTCTTCTAAACAAAAGTTGAATGATTCACTGTATTGAACCATACACTGATAACGACTTGAAACTCTTTGCCGATGGTTAGATCAAAACACCAAGATTTATCACACGCAACTACCCCTTCTCACCAATCTTACACTGATTCTGTGATTCAGTGTGCCAAAACACACACTGATGAGAATCTAAAATCTTTGCCGATGGTTAGATCAAAACACCAAGATCTATCACACGCAACATTCCATTCTTTACCCTCCTCTTATTCAGTGTCTAATGATTCAGTAAGATAAACCACTCACTGATGAAGTCACAACACTCTGTGCCGATGGTTAGATAATGTAACTAGTATCTATCACATGCACCAATCACCTTGCTAGCCCCGATTAAGCAAGTTGTACCTTGAATTGACGGAGATATATTCTCAGCACGTAACTTTTGTGACACTGAGCTAAGCGCTTCCGCAAACACTGATTGACGTTTCACCTTCAGTCAACGGCTCTTTTATCCAACGGCTATTTTCTACTCTGACAAGTTGTTACGATGCGCCGTTATTCTTAATAAAGATAATCATCACCTTTTTAATGAAGATAATTATTACCTTTTTAAAAACCCCCTTTTCATTCCATATTTAAACCTCTTTCTTCCTTGGTTTAATTTTTCCTTCCAAAACCTCGAACTTTTCTCAAAAACCCTAGAATTCTCAAATACTCTCCAATGGCGGCATCTCTGTTCACATACTCCTCAACCTCTCGAAGAGTCGTTCCTCCCCCAAACTATCCTCCACTTCCAATTCACATCAAGGCAACCAATGTCGTCTTCAACCCTGACATTCCAGAGGTTCATCGAGGTCTTGGACTCGATGATTTCGTCAATTTCTTGGCTTCTTGCCGCCTTCGATATGCAATCAGTGATGTACCGTCCGAGTTCTTCCCTGAACAAGTATGTGAGTTTTACTATACTGCAACAGTTAATGAAGAAAACAATGCCATCACCGGAACCATTGGTCATGGTAGACACTCTGTCTTCATCACCGCAGAACTACTCAGTGCTACTTTAAGGTTAGCAATTTTCGAACCCTTTTCTGAACCTCCAACTATTAAAAAATGTAAACAAATATTTGATCAACTGGGCTATGATCATTCAAAGGCTGGTACTCGATCAGCTCTTATTTTGCGTCAGTGCATGACCCCAGGCTGGAAGTTTTTCACTGGTGCTTTATGCATGTGTGTGGGTCACATGTCTTGCAGTGGTGATCAATTGAGCAATTATGAGCAACAAGTCGTCTGCTCCATTCTTCTCAACAAAAGATTAGATTTTGGGGCACTATTCTTTGATCAGCTTGTTCAGCTTCTACGTGCAAATGTGCGTGCTGATCATGTTCCCTTTCCACGCTGGATTGCCCTGGTGTTCGACAAATTCTTCGTTGCTGACTAGTTTTCTCACTCTGGGAATCCAATCCAATGCCCTTGAATGTCCGTTCGTATGTATCAGGATGATCCTTTGGATACTGACATTGGAATCGCCGATAGGATGAGAGAATGGATTGCCAATCCATACACTATGCCTTCTCTCTCCGCTGACACTGATGAAGGAGGTGCTGATGGTAATCGTATGGATCGTGCTGATTAAGAGGTGGAACATCATGATGGCGGCCATTTCTCCCCTCAACTTTCTCATCACCTCACCTCGGCCACTGGCAACGCCTCCTCAGCACCACAGGATTCCATGCCTCTGAGGGGGCAACCATCACAGGGGGAGCATCAGTCTCAGGGGGAGCATCCATCACCAGCAGCTCACCACTTCTCTCCAAGGATGCAAGCTAGCTCTCTAGTTGCCCCAGGTACCTCAATGGTTCAAATTCCCGCTTCAGCATTTTCTGAACTGATGTCACTGACTCGGGACATGAGTCAGCATCTGCTTCGTATTGAGGCTGATGTTCAACAAATCAAGGAGGTTCTCTTACTTACTCCTCCTTCTAGTCCCAAATCTAATGATGTTCAAAAAGGGGGAGATACTGATAATGATGCTGATACTGATGATGATGCTGATGGTGAACCAAATGCTCATGCTAATGGTGAACCAAATGAGAAAGACATAGAACCTACTGACAACACTATCTTTCAGCATGAATCACCCAACCCCATTCCTGAATCTGATTCTGCGGGGCATAATAGTCCAGCAGCTACTGAAAAATTGTTTGAAGACAGTGAGCATGATGAAGAGCATGATGAACCTGATGATGAATGTCAAATTCTTGACATGAACTTCATTGATCCTCTCATTCCAGTTCAGCAAGAAAGCTTAGATGACCTTGAAGAATCTCATCCGATATTAGCCGATCCTATTACTGATCCCATCATCCCGGTCCAAGGAGAGGATTCGGACATTGCCAGTGAAGAATCTCATCCGCTGTCTCGAAAGCGGAAGGTAGCAGATACTGACTTGGATCATTCTCAAACTGATACTTCTTCAACTGTAAAGAAACCCAAGTCGATTGTCAGTATTTCAAACCTTGCCACTGAATGGAACATGTCCCTTGATCAAGTCAAGCAAATTCTTGATGAAGCCAATCAAGCTCAGCTTCTAAAGAACATTGCTCAAGCTGATGAATCTCTTATTCAGCACAAACTTTAGGCCAAGGGATCTTTTGAAGCTCAGATGCAGAAGTTCCTGGAATTTCAATCCAAAGCTCAGTCTTCTCAACCTCCTCCTAGCTCTAGCAAGCCTAAGACTGACAGTGTTCTTGACCGGATTGATCGAAAGAGATTTGAAGATGTTTTTAATCGGCGAATGTGTGGAGATAAGATCATCAAAGTGAAAGCTTCTAAACCTCGAAACGAGAAAATCCTTACGTTGCTGATCACTCGTCAAGGTCCTCAGCACTCATATACTGAAGTTGTCAAGAGGGATGAGCTGATTAGATATGGGTACTCAGAATGGATGGAACTGCTCGATCTTGCATCCAAGCAAACCTCAGCTCACTCTTCAGAACTGACTTGTGCTCTTCATATGCTGATCAAGAAAGTTCAGCATTTGGATCTTGTTCCTAAAGAACGACCTCAGCATCAAGGCCAAAGGTCGTCAGTTCCTAGATCTCGAAGAACCAAGTTTCATGTTGATGGTGAAGATGTATTGGTTATAGACTTTGGTGCTGGTGTAATTAACAATTCACTTCCTCTAGGTGTTGATCCGATTCAGCATCAATTCATCTCAGCTCCTGAACACGGGATGTTCTATCTAGACAAAAACAGGAGGATGTGCTTTCAACGAACTACTGAGATCCCAAAGGCTCCAACCACTCACCTTGTTGGCTTAAGGCAAATGTGCATGAGTCATCAAGATCTATCTGGAGAATTTCACATTCTTATTGCCATGGAGCTGCTGAACAGAAGACAAGAATTGCTGGACAGTCCTTACTGGCCAGTTAAAATTGAAGCTGAAGCTGAGTATGAAGAATTTCTTTCCAGAGGTGTCTTTATTTAGTTTGTTTTGAACATCATCATATTGGGGGAGATTGTAAGGTCAAACCTTGAAATATGATTATGTTTAAAACAAACTCAGCGTCAGCACATGTCTCAGCATCAGCACTAGCATGTAACTGCTCAGTTTAGTTTATTCAGTGCATTGTAACAAATCATGTATTTATTCTGTTTCCTTAGCTATCTTGATTTATTAGCTAGCGTATCCCTGAATTGTAGGGATTGTCTAGAATAGCAGTATATATATTATCTTGTACAGGTTTGTGAACAGCTACGCCTTTCACAAACCCTAATCGTCGCTTTGTGCACACGATAATCTCTTTGTGAGATTATCTTTCTTAGTGAAAGTTCTTCTTCGTGAATTTCTCTTGTTCTTATTTATTGTCTTTGTTTGATATATCGATTGATCTAAAGGACTCTTCAAGGATAATACCTTGGATGTTCTTATTTGCATGTATAATAGAGAAAACATAGATCCAAGGTATTTAGGGTTGCATGTACACTTAGGAGTGTTAGAATGCTCAAAACCCAACAGTGGTATCAGAGCCTAGGCTTGTTTTCTTGTTATACCTGCAATAGATGCTTAAAAAATCGAAAGTGTTGCTGTTTGATCATCAGGCTCGGCGAGTCCATCAAGGGACTCGGCGAGTCCATGCCTAAAAATTGATCAAAACGATCCAACTCGCCGAGTCAGTTCATGCACTCGACGAGTTGGACCCCCAGACAGCATATTTTCGAGGTTTTTGGCTAGAAATGGACTAGGAACATTACCCTAAGTTGTTTTTGAACTTATAAACTTGTTTTTTTAATGTGGTAATGTTCATGCTAATCCATTTTCAAAGATAATTGTCAATAGATTCATGTTTTGTATTAGTTTAAGGTTTAGACTAATTACATGAAGAAGTTTGATATGAATTATCTTGTTCTTATGAGTTGCTTAGATTAATAGAAAAGTTAATTGAAATAGTTGTTTTCAATCCATTTTAATCTAAGAGTTGAGTATAAAATGTGTTTGTGTAACTTGTCCTCAAGTTACATGAAGAGTCACATTAAAGACTCATAAAACTCATAAAAGTTGGTAATGGTTACAAAATGAAGAGTCTTGTGTCATTGAATTTTTTTTATGACTCCATAACTTGTCCTCAAGTTATGGAAGTTCAAGAGTCACTTCATTAATAAATAAATAAATAAATAAAGTGTAACCTTAATTAATTCCATAAGTTATAAAAATAAAGAAAAGTTAATTCTCTTATTAGTTTAAAGTCTTCCATAAGTTATGGAACTTGAAGAGTTTTTTGGATTAAAACTACTTTAAACACATAAGTTATGGAATTAATTAGTTTTGAATAGTTTCAAAACTTACCCTCAAGTTTTGGAATTTGAAAAGTTTTCTCTTATGAATACTTTTATTCCAAGTTAGCCCTTAGAATTCTAAAGAGTTAAAATTCAACACTTATACTATTTATAACATTAATGGTTAATTATATATATATATATATATATATATATATATATATATATATATATATATATATATATATATATGTATGTATGTATAAGAACAAGTCGTTTTACCGTTAGTAGGCCTCATTCACGAAGCCGATCTATAAGGTGGGTATAAGGTTGTTGCCTATAAAATAGCGACTTAAGGGGTGTATACTCTCACCCACCGCTTGCTTGACTGGTGGAGGGTCGTTAGCCGAACGGGTAGGACAATGACTTTAAATTCTCCCTTCATTAAAAGTATTAATGATAAATACTAAGTAACTAAATTTTTATTTAATTCCCAATCTTAGTTACTTTAGAAAAATGTGAATTTGGTGCTAGCCCATGGAATTCACACTTTGTACCTTACCAAGTCGTTGGTGGAGCGTGTATGGGTAACCGGCACACTAACTTGGACTAGTAAGGACCACGAAGGGTGACTTAATGTTTGTCATAGATCAATGGAGCGTGTGTGGTTAACCGGCACATTGATTAGGTGATAATATTAAGGGTACCAAGTGAATTGGTATGGTTATTCACACCTTGTTTTGTGATCCTCGGCATCCCAGTCACAAAATTTGAGAGGGCACACTCGAGATTGAAACATGCCATTGAAAAGTTCAATGAATCTCAAAAGATCTAGGAATTTAAAATCCAACTAAAACCTAATAAATTATTTCGTTTTTCATGGTGGAAATTGGTGAATCGTCATTCGCCTACCTTCAAATATTTTATAGCTTGGATTACGACATCCCTCTTCCAAATTATAAAATATTGTGTTGGGTCCTAGCCTTAATATTTCATATTGGGTGTCATATTAAGGACTTTAAATCAACTATCTTGAATATCTCCCAAAACATGTCTGGTTTAGACATTTATGATCTTCCCAAATCTCTTGAAGATGATGTTCCTCAACATCATGCTTCACTTCCTCTATCTCCTCCAATTATTCTCCCTACCCCACAAGTTCTTGAAAAAGTTTAAAGTCACTCGAGCCCTTTTGGCAAGTAAAGGTCTTGGTGTGGTCACATCTTGGAGATGTAGTCACATATTGACAAGCCGGGAGAGTTGGGTGTCAAAGTCTCGTGAAAGTTAGATGTTCAATCACTTTCTTAGTAACATAGTGAGTCTCTTTGGGACTACTATGAGATAGACTATGACATGACCCTTAATGATTTTATCTATTTGTTAAGATCAACTTCCTCAAAACTTGATGGACATTGACAATAGTGACACAGGAAATCCAGAAAAGCATTCTCTTCCCAATGGAAAGGGACCGGCCATAGTCAACTCGGTTGACCAAATGGTAAAGAGAAAAACTAAGTCTGTGATAGTCCCGTGTACCATTATCAAAGGGTCCATATGTTTATATTGCCAAAGAAAGGGGCATTGGTTGCGAAGTTGCCATAATTTACCTAAGGATGTTAAAGTCAATAAGTTTGACTCTACTTCAGGTAAAGTCCACTATCTAACTCTGCTAAGTTTCTATTCTGAGATTCTTGATACATGATGTGACTGGGTCACATGGTGATGTTTTAAGAATCAAAGAAAAGGTAAAGAAACTTAAAGAAAGAATATGTTGAATCTGATCGCGTAGATGGATTTCTATCGCGTAGTTTGAAGATCGGATTCTTGAGCTACTTCTTAGGAGTTATAATATATTGCTTGTGAATAGATAACAACAAGGTTTTCATGTGGATTGTAAGGATAAGTTTTTCCGCAAAGTTTTAAAATAAAAGAAAAAAAGGGTTTTAATTTTATTTATTTTAAAAAATATCCTACAATGGCATCTATGGAAAATTGTTGCTTATATGTTTCCAATAATAGCAATATTGGAAAGTGGATTTGATTCTTTCATTTGTGGTAGTGTCTAAATTTACCAAATGAAGAAAGTTTTTCATCACCCAAGTTTCATTTGGACAGAAACTTGGAATCATACAAGTTGTATTGTATGATGAATGAGAATTTTCATCTTTGAAAAATTAAGACTAATTCTTTGATCACATGTATATGTGAGTCAATTGAAGGACTAAGGAATTAGGTACACTGGGTGTGCACTGGTCAAGGTCCACCACAAAGATTGATTTGTCATGATTTACTAAAGATTAGTAAATATGATTATACTTATAAGGTTAAGTATAATTCTGTAATATTGAAAAGGTTCCAATGTATGGCAGAGTGAATAAGAAGAATCAAATTAGGAAGAAGGATAAAAGTTTCTCAAATCTGAAAAGATGGGAGAGTACTTTCGTATCAGTTTTATGATCATCTTAATGATTTAGAAACCATATCACAAATTCATACTCTAAGGACGTCTTAGTGCATTGTTATGGCTAAGAAGAGAGGTCATGAATTGTTGTATTGATTAAAATCAAGAAGATGAGTCATACTTCGTTCCAAAACAATTCTTAGAGTCATACTCCAAGATTGTAACCTTGAGTGACATAAAGGAAGATTTATTAACACTAGTCAAATGTAAGAGTAAAATATTTTCTACTCTTGTACATTTGAGATTGGTAAGTTGTGATGTCTTGGATGAGACAAAGACCAACTAAGACCAATTGTGTGAAGTGTTAGTCTTGATAAGAATCCGCACTATCCCTTGAATATTTGTTTTGTCAAGGAATGATTCTTGACTGGGGAAACTTATATGTCAAGGGGATAGTGGGAGCCTTAAAGATCCTGAAAGAGTTTCATGATTTAATCAAGAGTAAAACCTGTAATTTATCACTAGCACACGACTTAAGGTTTGCAACCTATCGTGTTGACATAATTCTTATTTCTGTACCTACTTCAAATAAGTTGCATTTGCATGTGAGTTATCAGAGTTCAACTTGGAAGCATTGGTGGGCCTTGTGCTACCAAGGTGACAAGAAAGTAAGATTAAACAAGTTTAATCCATGTAAGGCTGAATTTATCACTAACCTTATCTTGTGATTATGGTTTTGACAAATTCGCATGGATAGGAACTCATACACTATAAAATCTAAGTGTCATAAGGTTTCTCTCCGATTCATGAAAATGATGGTGAGGAAACGCTTTCACTAAGTAGATTTTACGTAGATAGCAATTGTGTTATTTGCATTTTCAAAAGTCGTTAGTGGAGCGCGTGTGGTTAACCGGCATGCTAACATGGACTTGTGAGAAATGGCAAATGCCTAAGCAATTGAGACTATGATTACGGCATCCCTTTTCATAGTTCTTGAAATTGCTTAGACACACAGCTGAGCTATCTACGGAAAGGTGTATGAATCTAAATTTCAGAAGTCCAACAGATTTCTGAAAATATGTCAGAGCTAGTGGGAGCATAAGTGTTATGCTAATAATCATCATGTTAGTGGGAGCATGATAATTATGATTAGTATTGCAAGCTAGCAATGTTAATTATAGAAAACAAAGTTTCAATTCGTGAAGTTGCAGGGGTTGAAAAGTTGTTTTGCTATAATTAAGGGAGAGGAAATTATACTTCATTTCAATTCTAAAGCTTAGATTGAGATTTTAATCATCTATAGTCAAGAATATATATGAATTTTGTGTTGGAATGGTTCAACTTGATGAAATTCTATATATATTGCATTTTCAAAATTTGATTATGATTACGGCATCCCTCTTCATAGTTAAATTTTGAAAAACATGGCAAATAAAAAATATTGTAGCAAAAGACTGGTCTAGTATCATGTCTTTATGTGAGACATCATGAATCGTATCCCATATGCTTCAGATATAGGATCGATTTCATGTGCTATAATATTCATCTTTTCTAAATTTTCCAAATGCTTAAGGCATTGAGAGGGGAAAAGTCTAGAACTGGATATGACTAAAGTGATTAAGCAATTGTCGAGGAAAATCTGAGGTTTCCCAAAGATTGGTTGCTCAGGGACATTTGGAAGTATAGTGTTAATTTTGGCAGGACCATATTGACATTTTCTGAAAAGAGGTAACTCCTGTTCGGAAGTGATAGTCAGATGGGACTATGGAAATGTCTCCATAGGTGGAAGTTATTCAATCTATGTAAGATTAGGAAACTTAATGCAAGAAGGATGTTTCCAAGGAGCTGATCTCCTTTGGAATGCTCTGTAATGGTTGTTGTCAAGTCTTTCTGACTTCGTGCATAATCATTACAAGAGGAACATTGCATAAAAGTTTAAAATCTAACAGATTTTTGGTAAATGATAGGAATCGGGGATTCTCACATATACAATAAGGATTTGGGTTTGTGAAATGAGTATCATTGGAATCATGTTCAATTGATCTACATCACAATGTGAGGATCATAGACAAACATAGTGTGCATACTTGGAGTATGACATAACTATTGTTTAGAAAACAAAGTGTACATGCTAGGAGCCTGGGACGACTGTTGTTTTTATTCAAGTCTTAAGTTGATTATTTGAAACATTGAATAATGTGTAGTCAATATGGTGATAAATAAAAGGTGGTTTTATTTATATTCAAAAGGGTTCTGAGACCATATTAGATTCGATTATTATTGTGTTTCACTTTGCATGTTTTGACTTCCAAAATAGCTAGGTTATTCTTTCCGAATGACTAAGTTATTTAAACACTCCACAGTCGTTCATATGTTGGAAGTAGGTATGAATCAAGACTGTCATGAATCGGGTTTGTAGATGGCTAAATGGGTTTAGTCATGGCAATGGTTGCTACAACATTCATGAGTGCTCATAAGTTATGAGTATTGGAATAAACCCACGCTCACTTGTATCACTTCATGGAATTTATCTCGAGTGATCATGAGACGGTAATATCATATAAATCTTCAAACCTAGAGATATGAGTTGTTACCTATGAGTTGGTTGTGCATTGATTGCACGTAAACGCATCAGTAACTTGAAGTTATAAAACGTGCCTTTGTGTACAATTCAACAAGTAGTAGAACAAGCATATGAGTCGAGGTTTATCTATTCCTTATAGAAATAGAAGCGGTATTTGGGCCCCTCGATGATTTTGTTGTGACCTATGTACCGGCCGGTCAGAACTGAATTGATGTGTTCGATTAAGTTCTTTGTCAAACAAATCGAAAATCGGGAAACAAACTGCTGGACAATAAGTACGATTTTGTTCCATGTATTTGTCCAGCTGATATTATGAGAACAGAGGATTATATGATCCCTTATCTAATGGACAAGTCATTGACAAGGTCAGAGTTCATCTACAAGGTCAGAGTTCGACAGAAGCTTTTGAGAGCTACGATTGCCAGTTGGTTCCTGAAGTCATATGCAATAATAATTTTAGACTTATCCAAGTGGGAGACTGTTGGATTAATGTCTAAGTTCATAACTATAATTGGTAAGACTTGACCCGACTCGGCATGGTCCATTTGGGTTGCATACCATCATGCACTTGGATAGACTATAATGAGAGAAATAAGACACTTATGGTTATTAATATATTATAAGTTCTAGTATATTAATAATAAGAATAATAAGATTATTTAATTAGTATTGATCAAGAGTTAATCTAGGATTAATTAAGTGATCAAAAGAAGACTAATTAAATATATGGGTTGATTGTATAAATCATCCATACTTATATAGTGGGCTAATGCTACATGGATAATCAAGTTGGGCTAAAACCCATAGGATGGTCCATGGATGCTCCATGGTGTATTTGAACCCATGGATCCAAGGAAATGGAAAGCCATGACAATTAAGGATTTACCCTAATTGTAACACTATATAAAGATCTTATTCTTGACAAAAATCGGCCACTAGAATCACATTAGAAAGTGAGAGTAACAAAGGGCTAGCCGATTTCATGAAGTGTAGAACTCTCTCAAGTTATTCTAAGTGTTTTGATGATTGTGATTCCATTTGAGGCTTCCACACTATTGGGGCTAGGCACTCAAGCTTCATGAAGACTTTCTACATCAAAGAGGTATGTATTCTATCTTGTTACACTCATTGTTTTGTATGCTAGATTAGGATAATACCTTGGATGTTCTTATTTGCATGTATAATAGAGAAAACATAGATCCAAGGTATTTAGGGTTCCATGTACACTTAGGAGTGTTAGAATGCTCAAAACCCAACAAATACTGTAAGGTCGAACCTTATAATATGATGATGTTTGAAACTGATCACTCAGCATCAGCACGTAATCCAGCATCAGCGTCAGCATACCAGTTGTTCAGTATATAGTTTTATATTCAATATCTTGTAACAGATTTAGTAATTATCTTGTTTCCATAGTTATCGTTTATTAGTTAGCTAGAATATCCCTGATTTGTAGGGATTGTCTAGATTAGTTCTATATAGTCTTTTTGTACAAGTTTGTGAGAGATCGTCTTTCACAAACCCTAATAGCTGCTTTGTGAAAACGATAATCTCTTTGTAAGATTATCATTCTTAGTGAAAGTTCTTTGTGAAACTTCATTGTTCTTGTTGATATTCATTGTTTGATAAATCGTTTGATCTAAGGTCCTTTCAAATACAAGTTAAAATCACTAAGAACACAACTAAATACTTCTAACAGCTTTCATCAGAAAAGTTGGGCTCCATTCACGGACTGTTTTGGTCGACTTAAACATTTTTGTTTTCAAAACTGTATTAGATGCAAATAGTTCAGGTTTATACCTTTAAAATGAATACTTTCACATCTCCACACGATTTTTCTACAATTTATGGTGATTTTTACAAAACAGCCTATCACTTCAAGAACAAATCCAGACCAGTCTGTGAATATGAACATTTTAACACAAGTTAAAGACTTCCATAAATCATGATAAAAATTAAGAACAAACTAGACACATTTTTGGAACTTTCAAAATTTACAGATTTAGTTTTTGACTTCTTATGAATTTTCTATGATTTTTCTAAAACAGCACAGAAAGGTTAAAAACTAGTTAACAACTTATAACTTTCATAACACTTTGTATTAAGTAGCAAAGTGTATAACAATAAGTTCTAAATATTGAATGTGTTTCCTTGTTTGTTTATGATCATAAACCGAAATTTAGTCATTCATGAGAAGATTTGTCATTCATTTAGAACACATACATTGAGCTATAATAAGCATAGTTTATGGATTCATAGCACTAATGTGTTTTCATAAAAGGGTTCTTATACACCACAAACAAACATACTAAACTATAATAGGTATAGTTAGGTTGCATATACATTACAAACATTATGATAGACTATAATAGGTATCGTTTATGTTCATTTACGTTACGAACTCATTACAAAAGGTATTCATACAAAAAGCGGTACAAATACAAAGTACTGGTCTTAAACAAAAAGGGGTACATTACAAAGTACCAGATATTCTTATAAATGGGGTATGAATACAAAGTATCGGGTTTATACAACAAGGGGTACATTACAAAGTATCGGATATTCTTATAAATGGGGTACGAATACAAAGTACCGGGTTTACACAAAAAGGGGTACATTACAAAATACCGGATATTCTTATAAATGGGGTACAAATACAAAGTACCGGGTTTATACAAAAAGGGGTACATTACAAAGTACCGGTTAATCTTGGTATAGTTATAATGACTCACGTAGGGAGTTAACAAAACTTAAAGAATAGGGGATTTTATCAACCAAAAAGGGTTTTTAAGTTGATTTAAAACCACTTTTAATAACACTAAATATAGATTTTTCTTGTACACTTTCGGTCTTGGTATTTGAGACCACATAACCCAAAACTCACACGCACATCTAGTCTTGGGTTTTAAGACTACATATCGTTTTTATAAGGAAAATATTGGATTTTCTTGGTAACATACAACTCATTAAAAAGATCGACTTTTAAACTCTTACTTCCAAAAGCTTATGAACTCACCAACTTAATTGTTGACACTTTTTCAAAACTACTTGTATTCTCAGGAAATCAATGAAACAGGAAAACCAACAATATTTCGAGGATGGGACGTTAAATCGTCAAACAGTTCATTTTGTCATCATAATATAATTGAGTGAAACATGTAAACATGTACTTTGGTGTAACTTTTTCAATTATATTTATGATGGTTGTATTTACTTTGAACATTATTATACACGTTGTTGTGATACTATACATGAAGTCCTCCACCCCCGGATGTTTCCGCCATCCTTGGTTTAGGGGTGTGACAAATTACTTGGCTACAACCCCGCGCAAAACCCTAGCCTTTCCAAGGTAACCACAACCAAACCTTACAGGGTTCTAAAACCTTAAAATGAACGAATACCTTGCAATATAATGACATTTACTCAATTTGAATCTTTAGTCTTGAGGTGGTCTGGATTCCTAATAGACCACCCACATTGGATCATTGTCGAGTTCATTGCACTTATCTCCCAACTATCTACTCAACTGCTATTAACCTGGGGTTCCCACCAGAAAGCATAACCATTAATCACACACTGTTACCTAAAACTCTTTTCTTGACAAGTGATTAGGTACTCCTTTAAGAGAAATTCGTTCTGATAACCAATTCCTAGCGATATAATGAACAACGAGATGTAAACTGGGAGATTTTGGATCTACACGAAAATGTTTCCTTTGGTTCCTGAACCACATACATATAATAATTGGCTCATAAGCACAATACTCATACTTGGCCTAATCAGCCTCAAGCTGGAATACCAGACATGCCTACGACGGGTCTAGTCATCCCTAAGATGGAATACCCTCGTATCACGCACATGTTTGGTCCAATCAACCCTTTGGTTGGAATACCAAACACACCATATCCAATCAATCATATGGTCCGACCATCCTAATGATGGAATACCCTAGATTGGAATACCACTATATACATAACTCGGGTCTAATCCATAACTTGAAATCCAAGGACCTATCCTTGCATCCCATCTGAAATCCTATGATTTGTCACTACCAAGTAACACTCATTTGAAATACTGGGTTCCAGTTCGGTCGCGGAGCTAAAGGACTCCTACATAGTTGCCTCACACGACTTCCGAACAAAATCCTTCCCTGGAACTAATTGCCACTAGTTATGATGCCACTGCGAATCTAACAACTTTCTGATCCAACCGATCGGATCCATGTGTCGAATCTCATTGTTACCAAATCCACGGCTAAAAGCGATTGCTATATGACCAATGGTAGCCTTACATCACAAGATACCTTAAGCAATCCATTGCTTCTGAGATCTCATAACTACAGTGACGTTCCTATAGTCTTATCACTGGCTTAACCAGGTCTAATCCCTCTGGGGAAACCCATAAACCAATATATGGATTTCCATATCCTCGTTGCTACACTCGAACTGGTGGTTACTACTGTCCCTTCCGCATCCTAGAAACGTGCTTATACTATCTACCAACATAGAGAATGTTGTGGCTACACCCCCAGACTTACATCACTTTAGCATTATCTGCTAACCTTGTGAATTCTATGGCTACACCCGCAGTCTTACAACACTTCACATACGAACCGATCGCTAGTGAATGCTACGACTACTCCGCAGTCTTACAACACTTCCCATACTAACTGCTCGCTAGTGAATGCTATGACTACCCCATAGTCTTACAACACTTTCCATACTAACTAATCGCTAGTGAATGCTACGACTACCCTCATAGTCTTACAACACTTTCCATTCTGGTCGAACATGCACTCGAACTAACACACAACTGAACTCAATTCATGGCTAGAATCCCAACCTGATTTCCCAAAGTTTTGTTATCAAGCACCGAGAAGACGCGATCCACATGTTGGGGAGTTTACCAAACTCCCAACTCACACAACACTCAAACCAAGCAGCCACTAGGGTTGTCTTCCTTCCTAAAAACGATGCGAAACCTATCCCAGTTTCAAAACCGATCCTGCTTTTGCATTCCTGGACAATTCTCCGTTACTTAGATTCAACTAAGTCTTCACAATACATGAAAATTGGAGAATTCCATGTACTTCTCATTTTCCAATGATCGATCCGATGACAACCAACTCCTTTCAACTAGTTCTCCATTACTGGCCAATCACAAGTAATCATACACTTCTAAGAACTAGCTAAACACTTCCTGGATCCCGTCGATACCGGCAATCCCTAATACTTGAATGATCCCCCACTCAGATCCTGAAGTCCAAAAGGTAAATGCTCCAACTAACATCTCAACAACGGGTTACTTCCTTTAGCGCTTTCCCCTCCAGTCAATAACAGTCACTAAAACCACTGAATCCTGACAATGTCGAATAACCATCCTGTGGGACCCTGTCCGCAAACCTCCTATATAATACCCTTCTTCCCAAAGTGCTCCAACAAATCTCCCGCTCTCGACTCTAGAATCATATCATTTAGGGTCTCGCACCCTGACTCACTCACCAGCTCTATCATCCAAAGCTAAACTGCAGTGGTTGTAACAACCTCTACCCTAAAATGGGATATAGCTACTCCCAATACATAGTCTACAATCCTATAAGTGCAATAGATTGTACAATCAATCCTTATCGCCCACTACAATAGATCCAAGGCGAACCGAACCTCGCATAATACTTCTGCCATATCGACCTACCTGTGCTCACCAACACTGAACTATTGTCGCCAATATCAATGACTCACTAACCCCGAGCCGGAATACAACCTGATCCTAGGGTCACAAGCATGCTCAATGCTTTGAGCTTGTAACTGAAAAGGCACAATCCTTGCCCTAGAAAACGACATTCCAATCCTATTTATTAACTATTCTACTTCCAGCTGTAAAACCCTAGCTGAACATAGTCATCACCCCTTTCCGGAGTCCCTGCGACTCTCATTCCGGCCTCGAGCAAACCCCCAAGCCTAAAATCTAGAAACTCATGTACTAGCCTCTCCTACTCCACCCGCAGAAACGTAATTAAAACACTTTCGAGGAAATGTATTTTATTCATTTTAAAATGTTTGGGATGTCATCGTCAATACAGGAACATAAGTATAAACAGAACTTACATTTATTTACACTAGTGATCTACATCTCTTTAATCTCTCAGTGTAACGTGACTTCATATCAACACCTGTGATATAAATAAACTGAGTGGGTCAGGTTGGGAAACCTGGTGAGTACATAGGGTTTTCAACCCACAATAATATAATTATTATGTTTAAACAATCAAACAATCAACCCAATTACCCATCCCCATTATCTTCTTTACTCTTAAGGATTTATCCTAAGAGTCATCTATTATGCATTCATTTATTCCTAAGTCCCTTACTTTCAGAGTTATAGGACCGACACTAAATCCATATCTGCCAATGTTCGTTCATAAAGCACTAATTCCATAGCTGCTATAGTCTATTCATTGGGTACTAAATCCATAGCTACCAGTGTTTATCTAATCGGTACTAAGTCCATAGCTATCAATTCCTTAACAGGTACTAAATCCATAACTACCGGTGTTTGTCGAATAGGCACTAAGTCCATAGCTATCGATGTTTATTAGTTAGGCACTAAGTCTATAGCTGCCAATGTTTACTCACATCATCTTTTATCTCTCATCATTCATCTACCCGTATCATACCCAACATATTCGTGTATATAAAATACGTATACAGTTTAAATCATCTAAAACATGTATAAAAACGTTCATCCAACATAGACAGCACGTATACAGATAATATGCACACGTAGCACGTAGCTTATATAAAATACTTCATATCTATGTGTAAGATGAAACTAACTATGCACTCACTTGAAAAGGCGGTGATTCCGAACTCAGACAGCGCTTCACTTCTTGAAAAAAATAATTTCCTTCGACGAAACCTATTATTATTACCACTAGAGTTTAGTCTATTATTCACAAAGACTAATTAATAGTCTAGCTATAATTACTATTATATAACCGTTAAATAATACTTATATAACCCATAATAATAGCCCAATTACTTATTATATGTTCTTAATAACGTTAATATAATTAAATAAAAACTATATTAAAAATAGCGTAGACGTAGCTCACTTACAGTGGGTTTTATAGAAAACCAGGCTTTGCTTGGACCAGCATTCCCATGCAGAAAATCTCTTTTTCTCGAAGTCGTCGAGCACTCAGGGGCTTCCGCCTTGTGCTAGGGAGGTTCCCTAGGCTTTTCGGGGGGTTTCGGGGCTAGAGAGAGGTTTTAGAGAGAGAGTAAAGAGAAGGAAAATGAGAAAGGTGTGAAAAAAATGAGGGTGGGAGAGGTTCTATTTATAGGGTGAAAACGGCTGAACTTGGTGCCACATGTCACCATCTAGTGGCAAGACTTGGGGAGAAAGCAATGGCCAAGATTGTGTCACATCACCCATTTTCGCGCAGCACACTTCCGACTTCTAAAATCTGTAACTTTCACATACGACCTCCGTTTTTGACGTTCTTTATATCCACGTGAAGGTAAAAATAATATCTACAACTTTCATTTTGACTCCGTCGGCTAGTTCTCGACCGATCTTAAATTTAACAGTACGAGGCGTTTAGACTGTTAAATGACCGCGAAGAATTCGTAACTCCTTCATACGGACTCTGTTTTTGTCTGTCTTTTTACTGTTAAGTTCCTATTAATGATATCTTCAACTCTCATTTAAGTCACGTAAGCCAAAAAACGCTCAAACTAAAATTCGAGTTTTGGGTCGTGCACTGCTAAGCCGAATCTTAGAAAAATCATAACTTCTTCATACGAAGTCAGATTTGGGCGTTCTTTTTATGGATTTTCTCGGTTTAACATATTATATGACTTTCATTTAGATCATTAAGGCTAAAAAGTCCTCTGTCGTAAAATCACTATTTATGCTTCCCGGTGTCGTGCCGGTTCCGTCACGAAACTTCGACGGGTCATAACTTCTTCGTTATAACTCCGATTTCGACGCTCTTTATATGTACGGAAACCTTGTGAAATATTATCTCTAAATTGACTAGCCCGAATCTACGGGTGTTACAATTATCTCTCCCTTAGGATGATTACGTCCCAAAATCATCAACGAAACAGGGCTCGTATAATGACTCCATATGTCATCTATTCATCCTAGGTAATAATTGTAACTTCTATATTCCTTCAAGTCTATCTCTTAGACTCATTGACTGTAAGCGGTACTCGATCATGCACCTGCTGTCTACCTCAGGCTAGACTCCAAATTATGACCTTCAAGTCACAATCTCGATCCTTACTGGATACGAACTTAAGATAAGTTCTTTTATTACTACTATGGATCTATGTGTCATATTCTAATGACCTATCATCTTATGTTGCAACTCTTTAGACTTATGTCTCTTAGAGTCAAACTCCAAAACAGAGTATACCTTCCTTCATGTTATAATGTGATACAATCACATTTTAATATGTAGCATTTCTAGCTACCAACTTCTTTAACAATCATCGTGATACTTCTATTGATCGCCATGGGTTAGCTTTCATTTTAATCTTTTGGTTTAAGTTAGATGCTACATCGCACTTGGTTCTCTGAACCACGTAACATACTCATCGTATTCAGACTCAATTTGATACGACCACTAGGGTCAGAATAACAAAAATCTTCTTAGTCATTACCGAAACGATGGTAACTACATGCTTGAATAAAACAGACTCAATTATTGGCTTTTTGGTAACCTTGTGACTTTCCCTGATCCAAGCGTGAGTCATATGCTTCCGGTAGTATATGCATATACTACCTTTCATACATACTCATACTTGTCCCAAGTATTGTCTCGTAGTTTTCCAAGTCACCATACAGGAAAAATCACATAACAGTTTAACACATCAGATAACAAAACAAGGGCTTTATTATTTCTCAAAACTATTACATAGGTGTTCAAGTTCACCCTAGACTATGCCTCTAAGAGGCTACATCATGTGGTTTTATCTATTAGGCTACCTCATAACTCAATCTTCGGGTATAAATTCCTTATCCTTGGTTTCTCGCATTGTTTTTCGCTTCGTCGAGCATCATGTGGAATGCCCTTGGCCTTGGTGTCGTTTCTGGTCTTGGTGCTTTATTTTTCCTCGGGCAGTCTCTGGACATGTGCCCCTTGCCTCCACATCCGTAGCATACTTTATCATTATGTGTGCAATCCTTGGAATAGTGACCAGTCCTTCCACACTTGTAACAAGTCACTTCTTTGTTGCACTTCCCACAATGCTTCTTCTTGCATTTATCACACCATCTCGCTTCACCTCCATTTCCTCCTCCAAGCTTTGAGAATTTGGTTTCCTTGTTGGACCTCGAAGGTCCTTCAAATTTCCGCTTCTCTCCTACCTTATCTTTTTCTAGACCTTTTTCTCTTATCTAGGCCTCTACATTCTTAGCTGCCCTAACAGTTGTTTTCAAGGTAGTTTCCATTTTAACCATTGGGCTAAAGTCTGTGGGTAATCCGTTAGCAAACCTATCAATCTTGGAGAGTTCAGTAGGCACCAAGTAGGGGAATAGTTTCATCCTCTCGGTGAATGCGGTGGCATACTCTTCAACACTCATCTTCGCTTTCTTCATGTTCTGAAACTCATTGTTTAGGTCTATCAGATTTATCTCCGAGTAGTACTGCATTTTCAACTCTTACAAGAACTCTTCCCATGACATCCTTAAGTCTTCTCCTCATGGCATCGTATCTGCCAATAGCTTCCACCAGCTCAAGACTCTAGTTTTTAGTTGTCTTACAGCGAAGACGGTTTTCTGTTTCTTGTTACAATCGCAGCTCTCAAACACCATCTCCATCTCCGAGATCCAATCCATAATCTCAACCGGCTTCGGGCTTCCTGAGAGACTCGGTGGTTTTGCACCCAGGAAATTCTTGTATATTTGCCCATCCTTGTCGTTTCTCCCCTCCGGGCCTTCCCTTCGTTCGCCTTGAGTCCCCACTTGACTCGCTTGGCGGCTGTAGTTCCCTTCCTCAGATTGTTCCAGAATTGGCTCGGTCGGCTCAACATGTATGGTAGGTTCGTCCCTATTTTCGTGGAACATCTGTCTCATTTCTTCCCTTTGTTCAGCTAGCATAGCCTGAATCATGGCTTGAACTCCATCCATGGTGACTGGATCAGGTGTAACTTCTTCTACAACAGGTATTTGCTGAACCACTGGGGGTTGAAGGGGTTGGTTCCTATTTCCATTTGCGTTTATGTTTCCACTACGGGTCCTTGCCATCTTGATCTATACACCGACTAAGGTGAATCTAGATCTTTATTTAGGATTGACGTCTAAATCATCCTTATCACCCTGAAACATTTATATGCTAGTTCTAATATAGCATTCGTACGTTTAGAATCCTAAACACATAAGGTTTCTAGATCCGGTCGGCAACAGACCATAGACCCGATCAAACTATAGCATAACAAACCATTTAGCATGTAAAAGCAATTTAGGCATCATTCCTAAAATAAGCTAGTGCTTGTGTCTATTCAGGTGTATTACCTAAATATATTAGAGACACTCCTCAAAATCATTGCTTAGCATTTTAAGTTTAAGTCTAGAAATAAATCCATATTCCTAGCTCGCTTAAACTAATGCTCTGATACCAACTGTGACATCCCCATTTTCACGGCCAGAAAAGACCGATTTTGTTTATGCTTTATAAAAACCAGAGTTCTTCTTTTAATAAAATGTTGCGGAATTCGTTCCCAAAAGAACACGATAAATACGTTATTAAAACATTTTCGAAGAAACGTATTTTATTCAGTTTTAAATGTTTGGGATGTCATCGTCAATACAGGAACATAAGTATAAACAGAACTTACATTTATTTACACTAGTGATCTACATCTCTTTAATCTCTCAGTGTAATGTGACTTCATATCAACACCTGTGATATAAATAAACTGAGTGGGTCAGGTTGGGAAACCTGGTGAGTACATAGGGTTTTCAACCCACAATAATATAATTATTATGTTTAAACAATCAAACAATCAACCCAATTACCCATCCCCATTATCTTCTTTACTCTTAAGGATTTATCCTAAGAGTCATCTATTATGCATTCATTTATTCCTAAGTCCCTTACTTTCAGAGTTATAGGACCGACACTAAATCCATATCTGCCAATGTTCGTTCATAAAGCACTAATTCCATAGCTGCTATAGTCTATTCATTGGGTACTAAATCCATAGCTACCAGTGTTTATCTAATCGGTACTAAGTCCATAGCTATCAATTCCTTAACAGGTACTAAATCCATAACTACCGGTGTTTGTCGAATAGGCACTAAGTCCATAGCTGTCGATGTTTATTAGTTAGGCACTAAGTCTATAGCTACCAATGTTTACTCACATCATCTTTTATCTCTCATCATTCATCTACCCGTATCATACCCAACATATTCGTGTATATAAAATACGTATACAGTTTAAATCATCTAAAACATGTATAAAAACGTTCATCCAACATAGACAGCACGTATACAGATAATATGCACACGTAGCACGTAGCTTATATAAAATACTTCATATCTATGTGTAAGATGAAACTAACTATGCACTCACTTGAAAAGGCGGTGATTCCGAACTCAGACAGCGCTTCACTTCTTGAAAAAAATAATTTCCTTCGACGAAACCTATTATTATTACCACTAGAGTTTAGTCTATTATTCACAAAGACTAATTAATAGTCTAGCTATAATTACTATTATATAACCGTTAAATAATACTTATATAACCCATAATAATAGCCCAATTACTTATTATATGTTCTTAATAACGTTAATATAATTAAATAAAAACTATATTAAAAATAGCGTAGACGTAGCTCACTTACAGTGGGTTTTATAGAAAACCAGGCTTTGCTTGGACCAGCATTCCCATGCAGAAAATCTCTTTTTCTCGAAGTCGTCGAGCACTCAGGGGCTTCCGCCTTGTGCTAGGGAGGTTCCCTAGGCTTTTCGGGGGGTTTCGGGGCTAGAGAGAGGTTTTAGAGAGAGAGTAAAGAGAAGGAAAATGAGAAAGGTGTGAAAAAAATGAGGGTGGGAGAGGTTCTATTTATAGGGTGAAAACGGCTGAACTTGGTGCCACATGTCACCATCTAGTGGCAAGACTTGGGGAGAAAGCAATGGCCAAGATTGTGTCACATCACCCATTTTCGCGCAGCACACTTCCGACTTCTAAAATCTGTAACTTTCACATACGACCTCCGTTTTTGACGTTCTTTATATCCACGTGAAGGTAAAAATAATATCTACAACTTTCATTTTGACTCCGTCGGCTAGTTCTCGACCGATCTTAAATTTAACAGTACGAGGCGTTTAGACTGTTAAATGACCGCGAAGAATTCGTAACTCCTTCATATGGACTCTGTTTTTGTCTGTGATTTTACTGTTAAGTTCCTATTAATGATATCTTCAACTCTCATTTAAGTCACGTAAGCCAAAAAACGCTCAAACTAAAATTCGAGTTTCGGGTCGTGCACTGCTAAGCCAAATCATAGAAAAATCATAACTTCTTCATACGAAATCAGATTTGGGCGTTCTTTTTATGGATTTTCTCGGTTTAACATATTATACGACTTTCATTTAGATCATTAAGGCTAAAAAGTCCTCCGTTGTAAAATCACTATTTACGCTTCCCGGTGCCGTGCCGGTTCCGTCGCGAAACTTCGACGGGTCATAACTTCTTCGTTATAACTCCGATTTCGACGCTCTTTATATGTACGGAAACCTTGTGAAATATTCTACAACTTGGTTAAGATTATTTATTCTAAATAATCTTTTGTTGAAAAGTCATTTTCGACCCTTATTACCTCTAAATTGACTAGCCCGGATCTACGGGCATTACAAAATCGAACATTCTCAGGCTATAAGATCTTAATTATGTACAACTGTGATGCATACACTAAGAAACTACAATAATGATGTCAATCTCATGAAAAGGAAACCCTAGGCTAGCAGCCATCATGTAATCATGCGATTATATCATGCAACTCCTGAAGATCCCTAGCTTAGAACTAGGATGATGTTCTAACATATCACATAATCAAATAACTGTATGGTATTTTGGGGTCTACTTACTAGCTTCGGCTGATCCTTCACCCTGCATCCTCCTTTACTTATTATGAAAACCATTTTAGAAATCATTTTGAAAACCTTTCCTTGATTTGAGACTGGATTCACACGAATGTTCCTCCAATTCACTCAAACCAAGGCTCTGATACCAACTTGTAACACCCGTTAAATTCAAGCCAATTTAAAAAATTTTCAAACATCCAAAAGCCATTATTTATTACAAATGTTTTCAAATTAGCTTAATATCAGAGTATCCCATAAACCATAAGTCCAAAATACGAGGTTGTGTACGGTCATGCCTTCGCCTTGCCAAGCCATCTGAAGCACCTGAAACAATAAACAGCAACCGTAAGCACAAAGCTTAGTGAGTTCCCCCAAAATACTCATACCCACAACAATACACATATAATCATGAACAACATATTATGGGTCCAGTCAACCATCGGGTCGGAATACCCTAGGCCCACAACCAACAGGTTGGAATTCCAACATACTATATGTCCAATCATCCTCGGGATGGAATACTCACGGCCCACAACCAACAGGTTGGAATTACCAAATCTATTGGCTTTCACACAAAGCAGATAAGCCTCAACCGTCAAACAAACATGTGCACATATAACAGATATTCACATAACAGTCTATAGACAACAACCGATCTAACGGATCATATCACATAGCACATAATATCATCCTATCTACTAGGATACCGATCTAACAGATCATACCGCATACCATATAATATTATCCTTCTCTCTAGGATACCGATCAAACAGATCATAACAGCATATATATAACATCCTATTTAACATGATACTGATCTAACAGATCATAACAACACATAACATGACCAGATAACAATCGAAAGGGTCGGCCTTGGTGCCTTAGATCCTTGAGTATAATGAGGATAACTCAGCTGGCGCATTGCTGAAGTTCCGCAGACAAAACTCTTGCTGCTGGTTGATTGATCCCCAAGCTATCAACATCAAACAACACCCAATTAATAATTGGGTTCCAAGCCCAAGGTCCAACTCACACTCCAAAGGCCCAATAGTCAACCAATGGGCTAAATCCCAACATATGGCCCAATTTTCCAAATTGGGCCCAAACCTTTACACGGTCTTTCCTTAAGGCCCGTTCAATTATTCTAGTCCAAACTATTTGTATTCCCATGGCCCAATATCACATAATCATAAAGACCCAAACTATGGCCCATCTATGGCCCAATTTTCCAAATAGGGCCTAACCCCTCATATGGGCCTTACCCTATAGCCCATCAACATATTCTAGTCCATATGATTATTCTGGGATGGTCCATTAATAATCCAATTACCAAAGCTCAATGAAACGACCCAACACAAAGCCTAAGTGAAATTAGGGTTTCACATAAAATGACAATTAGGGTTATGTGTTTCTCACTTAACCCATTAAGGACTTAACCCATTAAGTCGCTCACTTTACTAAATAAGTCATATGGTGTGAGTCGGCTTAATACACATATCCATTCCAATAGCCCAAATGTGGTTTCCGATAAGTCCAAGCCCATAATCCCAAAATTATGGTTTTCACATGAAATGCTAACTAGTGTTAAGTATTTCTTACTTAACCCATTAAGGACTAAATTCATTAAGGACTTAATCCATTAAGTCCAATATTGCTTAGATTAATCTTTGCCGATGATTATTATTTTAATATTTCAAACTATTAAATAATTTTCGTGTGTGTGTCCCGACCATTTCCCCCAAAATAGGGTTTTATGCCATTAATTAGGGTTTCCTACTTAATCTTAGCCCATTAATAAAATGTTTGGGCTTTTAGGTCACTTTGGGCCTCATTGAGCCCATTAAGATCACATTGGGCCCACTAGGGTTTTTCCTTGGTCTCACATTGTCCAAACGTCTTCCAAACGAGGTCCAAACGCAATCAAAGCACACCGCCATCCGACACGGCGGCTGGTGGCGGTAGGAGGCGCCAAACACCACCCTACGGTGATGGTGACAGACTTTCTTTTCCATTATTCCATTTTGTTACAATTTACAACTCCATCCAGTTAACACACACTCACACATACTAATAAACACATACTAAGTACACACACAACAGCTGCGTGGCGGCAGGTGGTGGTAAATGGCAACAACTACCATGGCTGGTGGCCATTGTGGTTTCCATAAAATTTCCTATTGAATTAGTGTCTAAGTCCATAACTATTTTTAGTATGTACTTGACCCAATTATGAGCATGGTCCTTTTGGGTTGCCTTCACCATAGCAATATGTAAGATGAATTAAGGAGAGAGAGGTTTAATTATGATTTATTAATATATTATAAGAATAATATATTAAAGGGAAATCATAATGTTTAATTAATATTAGTCAAGAATTAGTTAAGAATTAATTTTGTGGCTAAAAGAGATTAATTAAACTTAGGTAGAGTTGTAATTATAAGATAATTACAACTGGGCTATGGATCACTTAATAGTATATAGGTTGGATGAATTCTATGGGAAGCCCATAACGAATTCATCCAAGGGATATTTTAAAGGAGTCCATGGGCTGCTTAGGGCCTAAGCAGTCAGATTAGGGTTTCATAGTTGCAAACCCTAATAGCCTACATGTATATAAAAGTCCCCTATGCCCTAAAAACGTGGCTAAGTGTTTCTTTAGGGTTTCCAGCCATTTTTGGTGCCTCTCTTCTCTCCTTCATCCAATTGTTTAGTGGTGTTTGTGACTCCGTTAGAGGTGCAACACTCGAGGCACTAAGATTTTTGAAGCCAAGGATTAGATTGTTATTGCTATATAACAATCAAAGGTGATTACTAAGCCCTTATTTAAGTTCTTATATGATAGATCTAGGGTTTATAGCTTTGGATATTCAATTGCATGTTCATTAGACAAAATAGATCCAAAAGCTATTAGGGTTCGCATGTACACCATAGGAATGATGTATTGCTCGAAACCCATCAGTGGTATCAGAGCCTAGGGCTGTTTGTTAGTGAATTTGATGCTTATTTGATCGAAAATTGGCTGAAAATTGAAAATTTTGAGTTTTTTCGACTTGACTCCCCGAGTCAACTGGGTGACTCGTCGAGTCCATAGTGATCTTGACGAGTCCAAGCATGACTCGACGAGTCAGAGGGTCAGATGGAGGATTTTTCGGGTTTCTTTCCTATTTTTGTTGTGAGATAATTACCAAAACGTTTTTTATTGATAGAAATTAGATTTCTATGATATTGGGTGATTATCTTTGCCAAAATAAAAGATAATTTCATATTAATTGAATAATTACTTCCTTATATGATTAAATTTAATTATTTGAATTATTTGGTGTATTATCTTGCAAGAAATTGGACTAGGTCAAAATTAGATAATTGTCTTATTTGAATTGTTGATCTAGAATGTTCTTGACAAAGTTTGAATAGTTTCAAATTACTCCCTTTAAGTTTTATAGTTCAAATTTGAACTTAAAAGTTCTGTTTTTGAAATTTAAATAGTTAAACCCTAATGTTTTGAAATGTTTCAAAACTTGCCCTCAAGTTTTGGAATTTAAAATTTTGATTAATAGTTTAATTTTGTAATATATATAAATTCTAAAACCCTAGTATTTTGAAAAGTTCAAATTACACCCACATGGTTTTGTTAAGTTAATTAAAAGGAGAAAGTTAATAAAACCACCTAGTATTTTGAAAGTGTAAAATACACCCTATACTATATATAACATTAAAAGTCTAATATTATATATGTATGAAGTCAGTCTTACCGTTAGTAGGCCTCATTCACGAAGCTGGTCTATAAGGGGTGTTTAAGGAAATTGCCTGTAAAATGGCGATTGAATGGGTATCCACTCTTACCCACCGCACTCGTGACTAGTGGATGGTCGTTAGCCGAACGGGTAAGATAGGAAAAAATCTTCCATTAAAAGTATAATGAAGTACAAAGTAACTAAATGCTTTTAGTTAATTCCCAAATCATAGTTACTTTAAGTAAAATGTGAAATTGTATGCTAATACATGAAATTACACTTTGTACCATTGTCAAACGTTAGTGGAGCGTGTGTGGTTAACCGACACACTAATTTGGGGTTGACATTGGTAGTGAAGGGTGGCTCGATGTTTATCATAGATCAATGGAACGTGTGTGGCTAACCGGCACATTGATTAGGTGATAATAGCGTTGAATGCACCATGTTGTTTTGCATGGTTATTCACACCTTGTTTGTGATCCTCGGCATCCCATTCACAAACATGAAGGGCATAATCGATATTAAACATGTCATTGAAAATTTCAATGAATCTCAAAAGATCTAGGAGTTTCAATACATTTAAAACCTAAGGTTCATTGTTGTTTTTCATGGTGGAAATTGGTAAATCGTCATTTACGTACCTTCAAATATTCTGCAACTAGATTACGACATCCCTTTTCTAGGTTGTAGAATATTGTGTTGGATCCTAGCCTTGATGTTTTGGGTGTTACATCAAGGATTCTTATGAACTAACTTGAACTTTCTCCCATTTTGTAGATGTTTAAATCTTACAATGGTCTTCCTAAATCCTTTCGAACAAGCTTTCCAAATGAAGATGACGTTCCAAGATACGATCGAGGAACAAAAGATCATGCTTCACTTCCTCTACCCCCTCCTATTATTCTCCCTAACCTACAAGCTCGAAGTCTTGAAAAGTTCAAGCTCACTCAATCCCTATTGGCAAGTAAGCACGAAGATGGGAAACTGGTGTGTGCATACGTCTTAGAGATGAAGCCATGCATTGATAGGTTAAGGATGTTGGGTGTCGATATCTCAGAGATGTTCGATGTTGACCGGGTTCTTCAGTCACTTCCTGATTCGTATAGTGAGTTCGTAAGAGAGTACTATACGATGGTTCACGATGTGACCCTCATTAATTTGACATATTTGCTTATTGCTGCTAAATCAACGATGATTTGACGCACTGGTTAAGCAAACTTGATTGGTCGATCAAACTCCCATACTTCATTGGACACTGGCTACATTGGGCGTCCAGAAAGGGCTGAGATTGTCCTTTGCTATGTACCAAAGGAGTCCATTTGCTTTTACTGCTAAGAGAAGGGGCATTAGAGACGAAGCTGCCCTGTTTACCTAAGAGATCTAAGAGATGGGAGAGTCAATGCATATGGCTCTACTTCAGGTAAAATCCATTAACTAACTCTATAATTTCCTTTTTTTGGTTCTGAATACATGATGTGATAAGATTACATTTTGATGTTTTGCAGGATTGAAGAAAAGAAAGGAAACTTAAAGAAGAAGCGTGCTGAATCTGATAACGAAGAAATGGATTTCGATCGCATGGATTCAAAGATTGGATTTTTAAGCTGCTACTTTAGAGTTAGGGTAGATTGCTAAGAAATATGTAATAGCATAGTTTTTCAGTTGATTTGCATTGTAAGGATAAGTTTTTCCACAATAAAATAAATTTTGAGTTTTATCTTATTTATTTATCCTTACAATGACGTGTATGAAAAAATTGATGTTTGTGTATTTCTATTATTAGCAAAATGGATTTGATTCTTAATTAGGTTATTTGTGGAAGTGTCGAGAGTTTACCAAATAGGGAGAGTTTCTCATCACCAAAGTTTCAAGTGGATAGAAACTTGGAATCACGCAACGTGTATTGTATGATGAATGAAAAACTTTCATATTTGGAAATTACACTAATTCTTTAACAAAGTGTCAATTGAAGGACTAGGATATCGAGTACACTAGGTCGTACGTTGATCAAGTCTACCACAAGAGTGACAAAGATATTTGTCATGATTTACTAAATTTTAGTAAATATGGTTATATTTATAAGATTGAGTATAATTATGAGTTGATTGAAAGAGTTTCAATCAATAGCAGAACGAATAAGAAGAATCTAGTAGGTAGAAAGATAAAAGTTTCTCTATTCTAAGAAGAAGGGAGAGTAGATTTTATTGTGTTTTATGATAGGTCTTAATGATTAAGAACCATGTATTAATTGATTCTCTAAGCGAGTCCTAGTGTAATTGCATGTCTAAGAAGAGGAATCAAGAATTGTAGAAATGGTTAAATCAAGAAGTCAATCATACTTCGTTCCAATATCAGGTCTTAGAGTCAAGATTGTAACTTGAGTGACAAATCTTAAGTAGGTTTGTAACACTTATCAAATGTAGAATAAGAAAGTTTCTTATTCTTGTACATTTGAAATTGGTAAGTTGTGATGTCTTGGATAAGACAAAGACCAACTAGGACCAATTGAGTGAAGTGTTAAACTTGATAAGAAGCTACACTAACTCTTGAATATTTGTTTTGTCAAGAAATGTTTTTTGACAAGAAAACCTCATATGTCAAGCAGTCAATGGGATTCTTAATGGTCTTGAAAATGTTCAGGAATAAATCAAGAGTAAACCTAGTTGATCGTCACTAGCACGTGACTTGAGGTTTATAACGTGTCATACTCTTATTTATATGTCATTCCAATTGAGTTAATTATGCATGTGAGTTCTATGAGTTCTCATTTGAAGGCATAACAACAATGCACCTTGATCAATGGAAAGTACATTGATATGTAGGGGTGAGTTGCTTAGAAGACGTGGTGGGCATTCATGCTACCATGAGGCAAGGAATCAAAATTGAACAAGTTCAGTCCATATGAGCTTGAATTTGTCGCAAACCTTGGTTTTGGCAAAATTCATATGGATAGGAACACATACACTATAAAATCTAAGTGACATAAGGTTTCCCTCTTTCATGAAAATGATTGTGAGGAAATGCGTTCACTAAGAGAGATTTTAAGGAGATAACAGTTTTGTAAATTGTATTCTCAAATTTGATTATGATTATGTCATCCCTTTTCATAGTTTGAATTGTGAGATTTGGCAATTAGTCTGAACATTTGGGACATAGTAACATAAGTTTTGAATTTTTATAAGACACACATGTAAGCATTCTAAGGAAAAGGTGTATGAAGTTAAGAAGCTTAGATAAAGGCTTATCAAAGCATCAGGTATTAGAAATATGAACTTAAGGAATTCAATAAGCATTGTCTTCTAGAAGTTCCATTGTTTTCTGAATACATGTCGAAGCTAGTGGGAGCATAAGTGTTATGCCAATAACGAAATAATCATCATGTTAGTGGGAGCATGATTATTATGGTAAGTATTGCAAGTTAGCAATATTAATCATAGAAAACAAGAATTATACTTTACAAAGTCACAAGGGTTGAAAAGTTGTTTTGCTATAATTAAGGGAGAGAATATTATACTTCATTTCAAATCTAAAGGCTTAGATTGTGGAATTTTAATCAAATTTAGTCAAATATATATGAATGTTGCGTTGGAATGGTTCAACATGAGGAAATTCTATATATGGAAAGGATAATTGCATTCTCAAAATTTGGTTATGATTACGACATCCCTTTTCATAATCAAAATTGTGAGAACATGGCAATTAGAAATATTATAACAAAAGACTGGTAATGTATCATGTTTTTATGTAAGACATAATGAATCGTGTCCCATACGCTTCAGGTATAGGATCGATTGCATATGCTATAATGTTTGGTCATTCTAAAATTTTCCAAATGCTTAGCGCATTAAAAGGGAAAAGGGACTAGAACAGTTTTTTGACTGAAATTATTAAACAACCATCAAAGGACGATCTAAGGTTTACCAATGATTTGTTGCTTGTGAGTAGTTAGAAGTATAGTGTTGGATGGACCATATCGATATTATTGTGAATAGATAAGATTCTATTAAGAATGAGTTGTCGTATGGAAAATATGGAAACGTTTCCCTATTGGGAGTTGTAAATTAAGAATTTATGTCTAGATTAGAAAATTTATGCAAAATGGATGTTCAAAGGAATGTACTTTGAGTAAGAGACATCACGTCTATAGAATTGTCTTGTAACAATTTCTGTTAGAGAACCTTGTATTTTCACTGGCCAAGTCTTTGTGACTTTTGTGCTATGACTTTACGAAAGGATCGTTGCATAAAATGTTAGAATATAACATATTCTAATAATGGTAAGAAATTTGTATTCTTACACTATCGTTGAGGATTAGGAATTGTGAAATGAGCATCATTGGAAAAGTTTTCAATTGATATATTTCACTAAGCATGGACCATACGAAACATAGTGTGCATGCTCGGAGCATGAAACAACTATTGTTGTAATTCAAGTAATAAGTTGATTTTTTGAAACAGTAAACAATGAATAATGATTAATCAATATGGTGAATAAATAAAAATATTTTATTTACACTCAAAAGTTTGGGGACCATATAGGATTAAGTATTATTATTGTGTTTGAAATTTGCATGTTTTGACTTCCAGAATAACTGGGTTATTCAAACCTCCACAGTTAGTCATGCGTTGGAAGTAGGTATGATGGAAGACTGTCATGAACCTATTTGTAGATTGTTTAAAGTGTTCAGACAGAGCACAAGCTTGCTACAGAGTTCATGTGTGCTTTAATAAGATTAAAGTATTGGATTAAAACCACGATCACATGAATCACTTCATAGATTTTATCGCGAGTGATTGTGAGACGATAATATCATATATTCTTGAAACCGAGACGTGTGAGTGGTTATTTGCTGGTCAGTTGCACATTGATGATGAGTAAACGCACCAGTAACTTGGTGTTATAAAACTTATTGTTGTGTGTGATTCGATCAGTAGGTGCAAGCGAGCATTTGAGTCGAAGTTTATGCATTCCTTTTACCCAAAGTAGGAAAAAAGCGATATATGTGGGCCTCTCGATGATTTAGTGATGACACGTAAGCGCTTGGCCAAGCCGGGAATAAGTTGATGTGTTCAATTGTAGTATGTTGTCAGTCGTCATAAATCGGAAGTCGGGAAACAGTATATAAAGAATGATCGAAATTCATGTCTTATGTCTATACGATATCTTGAGAATGGAGGGATATATGATCCCTTATCTAAAGGACACGCGTATCTGATAAAATCAGAGTTGACAACGATTTTTGAAAGCTACGATTGATGATCAAGTTATGAAGTTATGCAAAATAGTTATTAGACTTATCCAAGTGGGAGACTGTTGGATTACTGCTTAAGTCCATAACTATTTTTTGTTTATACTTGACCCGATTATGAGCATGGTACTTTTGGTTGCCTTCACCATAGCAATATGTGGGATGAATTAAGGAGAGAGAGGTTTAATTATGATTTATTAATATATTATAAGAATAATATATCAAAGGAGAAATCATAATGTTTAATTAATATTAGTCAAGAATTAATTTTGTGGCTAAAAGAGATTAATTAAACTTATGGGACTAGAGTTGTAATTATAAGATAATTATAATCGGGCTATGGATCACCTAATAATATATAGGTTGGACGAATTCTATGGGAAGACCATAAGGAATTCGTCCAAGGGATATGTTAAAGGAATCCATGGGCTGCTTAGGGCCTAAGCAGTCAGATTAGGGTTTCCTAGTTGCAAACCCTAATAGCCTACATGTATATAAAGGACCCCTATGCCCTAAAAAAGTGGCTAAGTGTTTCTTTACGGTTTCCAACCATTTTTGGTGCCTCTTTTCTCTTCTCTCCTTCATCCAATTGCTTAGTGGTGTTTGTGAATCCATTAGAGGTCCAACACTTGAGGCACTAAGCTTTCTGAAGCCAAGGATTAGATTGTTATTGCTATATAACAATCAAAGGTAATTACCAAGCCCTTATTTCAGTTCTTATATGATAGATCTAGGGTTTATAGCTTTGGATATTCAATTACATGTTCATTAGACAAACTAGATCCAAAAGCTATTAGAGTTTGCATGTACACCATAGGAATGATGTACTGCTCGAAACCCATCATTTCCGACCTACAGAAGAAACGCACACATACACATTTACACGACTTTTTTTATGAAATAACCCATCCACCCACCTAGAGGTGATGGTAGCACAAGGAATCTGGCAGTAGCGACGGTTGATGGGTCCTAAAAACCGCGAAGAAGAAATTGGACAGAGCCACAACAGCGACGCAATGCCGGAACAGAGATGGAGAAGGGAAAGAAAAGCACGGCAGGGAGGTAGCGACGACGGAATGCTTGAACTCATCCGGGAGAGATGTCTCTCCTTCAACCCATCATAGCCTTGTCGTCCCAACACCTTTGACTATTTGGACTCCCTCTCGCCGGCAACAAACATAGGGGGGTGGAGTCTGGTGGTCGCTATCACCGGCGGTCAACAATTCTCGGGGCTCAAAACGTCTAGCAACCATGTTCTGGCGATACCTGGTGGTTATGGTGGTCAAATGGCGATGGAACAGTGGCAGTAATCGCCCAAGCCGGCAGACGGTGCGATCGTTGGTGGTTTCTGATCTCTCCAATGATGGTGGTGAGGGGTGGCGTAAGGAGGCAGTGGGGCGGCTGGAAGACGGAGGAACAAGGATGGAGGGTGACGGCTACTCATATCTTTAGGGTTAGGGTTTGAGAGAGGATTGCAATGGGTTATATACCCGGCTCCTAAACTTCAGCCCATAATAACAACAATGACCCTCCCTTCTATATTTTCGTTCAAAATAACCCTAATATTTACCCTTTTCACCCCTCCTACAGAAAACCGTTACAAATCAGATCCAAAACTTACCAATCAGTCCCTCCTCAACAAAGTATTCTCATATATATATATATATATATATATATATATATATATATATATATATATATAAGAGTCCATATTTAATTAGTTCCTTTTGAACACTAAATTAATTATAAATTAATTCTAGATCAATACTAATTAAATAATATGATTTCATATTAATATATTAGAAGTTATAATATATTAATATAAATCGTAAGTATCATTTTTCTCATTTTTTTTATCCAATTGTTCTGATGCCATGCAACCCAAATGGACCATGCTACTCTCGGGTCGAATACATATCAATAATAGTTATGGGCTTAGACATCTAATCCAATAGTCTTCCACTTGGATAAGTCTAAAATTATTATTGCATATGACTCCAAGATCCCGACTAGCAATCGTAGCTCTTAAAGTCGCCGCCGAACTTTGACCTAGTCAATGACGTGTCCATTAGATAAGGGATCATATATTCCTCCATTCTAGATATCATATGGACTGAGACATGGATTATAATCATTCTTTCTGTCCATTTGTTGTTTCCCGATTTCCGATTTATGACGATTGACTAATTGAACAAATCAATCAGTCCAAGCTTGGCCAAGCACTTTGGGGTGTCATCACTAAATCATCGAGGGGCCCACATATATATCGCTTTTATCCCTCCAAGGGTAAAAGGAATGGATAAAATTTGACCCAAGTTTTCGCTTGTACTTACACATAAAATTATACACAACGATATGTTTTATAACAACCAACTTACTAGTTGTGTTTACATATGTCAATGTGCAACTGACGCACAATTACAACTCACACGTCTCCGTTTGAAGAATATAATATATTATCGTCTAATGATTCACTCATGATAAAATCCATGAAATGATTCAAATGAGCACGGGTTGAATCCAATACTCGAATCTCATTACTGGAGCACTCATGAAAATTGCAACCACTTTGTCCTTGATAAACTACAGACCCTTCATGACAGTCTTGCCTCGATACCTACTTCGAAAGTATGATTGACTGTGGATGGTTCCAATATGGTTTCAGAACTTATGAATAAAATAAAACACCTTTTATTTATCACATATTGATTACACGTTATTCATTGCATAATGTTTCAAATAATCAACTTCATACTTGAATTAAAACAATAGTCATTCCATGCTCCAAGCATGCACACTATGTTTATCCAAACAATAGTTATGACATACACCAAGTATGCACACTATGTTTGTCTATGATCCTTACTTTGTGGAATAGATCAATTCAACATAATTCTAATGATTCTCATATCACAATCCCAAATCCTTATTGTAAGTGTAAGAATTCACAACTCCTTCCATTTACCGAAATCTGTTAGATTCTAAAATTATATGCATTGATCCTCTTGTAATGACTATGCACAAAGTCACAAAGACTTGGCAACAAACATTACAAATTACTCCAATGGAGATCAATTCCGTGGAAACGATGTCTCAAATTCAAAGTACATTCATTTAAACATCCTTCATGCATTAAGTTTTTCTAATCTTACACAGATTAAATAACTTCCACCTATGGAGACATTTCCATATTCCCATTTTGACCATCACTTCTGAACAAGAGGTGCCTCTTTTCCAGAATATGTCAATATGATCCTTTTCTTGAAATTTACACCATACTTCCAACTATCCGTGAGCAACCAATCTTTGGTAAAACCTCATATTGTCCTCAATAATTGCTTAATCATTTTAGTCATATCCAATTCTAGACCTTTTCCCCTCTTAATGCCCTAGGCATTTGGAAAATTTAGAAAGCATAAATATTATAGCACATGTAATCGATCCTATACCCGAAGCATATGGGACACGATTCATGATGTCTCACATAAAGATATGATCCAAGACCGGTCTTTTTCTACAATATTTTTTTATTTGCCATGTTTCCATAATTCGACTGTGAAGAGGGATGCCGTAATCATAATCGAATTTTGAGAACGCAATATATATAGAATTTCCTTAAGTTGAGCCATTCCAACTTAAAATTCATATATATATCCTTGACTAAAGATGATTAAAATCTCAATCTAATCTTTTAGAATTGAAATGAAGTATAATTTCCTCTCCCTTAATTATAGCAAAAAAACTTTTTCTCAATTGAAAGTTTTGTTTTCTATAATTAACATTGCTAACTTGCAACACTTATCATAATTATTATGCTCCCACTAACACGATAATTATTAGCACGACACTTATGCTCCCACTAGCTTTGACATGTACTCAGAAATCAGTTAGACTTCTAGAAATCAATACTTTATTGACTTTCTTACCAAAGTTCAAATTTCTGATACGAGATGCTTTTATAAAACTTTATAAAAATCATACACCTTTCTTTAGATAGCTCACATGTGTGTCTAAACAATTTTAGAACTATGAAAAGGGATGTCGTAATCATAGTCTCAATTGTTTATAGCTTTGCCATTTCTCACAAGTCCATGTTAATGTACCGGTTAACCACACACGCTCCGCTAACGATTTTGAGAATGCAAATACCACATTTGCTATCTACTTAAAACCTACTTAGTGATAGCGTTTCCTCACCATCATTTTCATGAATCGAAGAGAAACCTTATGACACTTAGAATTTATGGTGTATGTGTTCCTATCCATGTGAATTTGTCAAAACCATAATCACAAGACAATGTTACTGACAAATCCAAACTCATATGGACTAAACTTTTGTAATCTTAACTTCTTGCAATCTGGCAGCACAAGGGCTTGCCATTTCTTCCAAGTAGTTATGAAAACAACTGAGAACTTGTAGAACTCAGATGCATAGTCAACTTTAACTGGAATGGGCACAAAAGTAAGAATATGTCAACACGATAGGTTACAAACCTCAAGTCGTGCGCTAGTGATAAACTACGGGTTTTATTCTTGATTAGTTCTTGAAACTCTTTCAGGGTCTTTAAGACTCCCATTGTCTTCTTGACATATAAGACTCTCTTTCCAAGAACCATTCCTTGACAAACAAATGTTCAAGAGATAGTGCATATTCTTTATCAAGACAAACAATTCACATAATTAGCCTTAGTTGGTCTTTGTTTTATCCAGAACACACAACTTACCAATTTCAAATGTACAAGAGTAGAAAACATTTTATTCTTACATTTGACAAGTGTTATAAACCTTCTTTAAAATATATCACTCAAGTTACAATCTTGGAGTATGACTCTAAGAATTGTTTTGGAACGAAGTATGACTCATCTTCTTGATTTAACCATTTCAACAATTCATGATTCCTCTTCTTAGCCATAGGAATGCACTAAGGACCAATTGTGATATGGTTTCCTAATCATTAAGATGATCACAAATCATGATACTAAAGTAATCTCCCATCTTTTCAGATTTGAGAAACTTTTACGTTTCTTCCTAATTTGATTCTTCGCATTCGTTCTTCCATACATCGAAACTTTTCCAATGTTTTAGAATTATACTTAAACTTGTAAGTATAATCATATTTACTAAACTTCAATAAATCATGATGAATAGTCGTATCGATCTTTGTGGTGGACCTGACCAGCGCACAACCAAGTGTACCCGATCCCTTTGTCCTTCACTTGACTCACATATACATGTGAACAAGGAATTAGTCTTAATTTTTCAAAGATGAAATGAAAACTATGCTATTACATATTTCCTAGCAATCTATCATAAATCCTAAGTAGCAACTCAAAAATCCGATCTTCAAACCATGCGATTGAAATCCATCTTCGCAATCAGATTCAGCATACTTTTCTTTTAAATTTCCTCCCCTTTGCTTGATCCTGCAAAGCATCAAAATTCAACCTAGTCACATCATGTATTAAGAATCAACAATTAGGAACTTAACAGAGTTAGATAGTGGACTTACCTGAAGCAGAGTCAAACATTTTGTCTCTACTTTCTTTCAGATCTTTCAGGTCTTCAGGGAAGCTTCGCTTCTAATGTCCCTTCTCTTGACATTAAAAACATACAGGCTCTTTGGGAATGGTACATGGGACTGTCATAGACTTATCCTTTCTCTTTACCATTTGGTCAATCAGGTTAACCATGGCCATTCCCTTTCCATTGGGAAGAGAAAATTTTTCTGGACTTCCAATGTTACCTTGAGAGGCAGACCTTCCAATCAAATTCGCTTGACCATTGCGCTAAATCATTGCCGATTTAGCAGCAACAAGGAAATAAGAAAGATATATTAGGATCATGTCGTGATTTGTCACATAGTAGTCTTTAATGAACTCACTATATGACTCAAGAAGTGACTGAAGAACCCAATCAATAGCCAACTTCCTTGGGACAACGACACCCAACATTCTCAACATGTCAATGTGTGACTTCATCTCTAAGACATGAGTACACACATGTCTTCCATCTTTATGTTAATTGTAAGTATGGCTTGAGTGATCTCGAACTTTTCAAGTCTTCGAGCTTGTGGGTCAGGGAGAATAATTGGAGGAGGTGGAGGAAGAGAAGTATGATTTCCATGATCCAATCGCGGTACATCATCTTCATTAGGAAAGCTTGTTCCAAGAGATTTGGGAAGATCATAATTGTCTGATCTAGACATCTACAATGGGAGAAATTCAAGTTAGTTGATTTAAGTTCTTAATATAATACCCAATATGAAATATTAAGGCTAAGACCAAACACAATATTTTATAAATTGGAAGAGGGATGCCGTAATCCAAGGTATAAAATATTTGAAGGTAGGCGAATGAAGATTCACCAATTTCCACCATGAAAAATGAAATAGATATTAGGTTTTAATTGGATTGAAACTCCTAGATCTTTTGAGATTCATTGAACTTTTCAATGGCATGTTTAAATCTCGATTGTGCCCTCTTAAGTTTGTGACTGGGATGTCGAGGATCACAAACAAGGTGTGAATAACCATGCAAATTAACTTGGTACCCTTAATCTTTATCACCTAATCGAGGTGTCAGTTAACCACACGCGCTCCACCGATCTATGATAAACCTTAAGCGACACTTTTCCAACCTTGTTAAATCCAAGTTAGTGTGTCGGTTAACCACACACGCTCCACTAATGACTTAAGCAAGGTGAAAAGTGGAATTTCATGGGTTAGCACCAAATTCACATTTTCCTAAAATAACTAAGATTGGGAATTTATAAAAGGTTTAGTTACTTTATATTTATCATTATACTTATAATGAGAATTATAGTCTTTTTCCTAACCGTTCGGCTAACGACCCTCCTCCAGTCAAGGAAGCGGTGGGTGAGAGTGGACACCCATTAAGCTGCCATTTTATAGGCAACAACCTTATACCCCCTTATAGAATGGCTTCGTGAATGAGACCTACTAACGGTAAGAATGACTTGCTCTAATATATATATATATATATATATATATATATATATATATATATATATATATATATATATATAAACTTATAATACTATAAAGTATAAGGGATGAATTTTAACTTTTAAAACTCTACGGTTTTGAATTAAAGTGTGTATGAGACTTTACCAATTCCAAAACTTAAGGGAAAGTTTTTAACAATTCAAATAACTTTTAGATTTTCATAACTTATGAGTTTAAATAAGGTTTTAAAAAAATTTAATGAAGAGACTCTTGAACATCCATAACTTGAGGACAAGTTATGGAGTCCATAAAACTATTTATAAGAAAGACTCTTCAATTATGTTACCTATGAGTTTTTAATGGATCTTTAAAAGAAATGACTTTTGGTAATCCATAAAGTGAGGACAAATTATGGACTCCATTAAAAACATTTAGATCAAGAATTAACTAACAACCAATTTTCAAATAATTCATATGATCTACCAAAACTCATAAGTGTATGAACAATCATATCAACAATTTCAAGAATCATATAAACACATATAAAACTTGAAATTTTGATAATAACCTTGATATTGGTTTACCATAATTATTACCATATAAAAAACAGTTTAAGGTAATGATTCTAGACCAATTCCAGCCAAAAAACTCGAAAATATGTTTTCAGGGGGTCCAACTCGCTGAGTGCAAGAACAAACTCGACGAGTTGGATGAGTTTACAAATGGACTCATCGAGACACCTGTCCGGATAGCAAAAAATACTATTTTTCCAGCTTTTTTCAACAATTTGCATCAAGTATAATTGAAAACAAGCCTAGGCTTTGATATCACTGAAGGGTTTTAAGCATTCTAACACTCCTATGGTGTACATGAAACCATATAAACCATGTATCTATGTTCTCTATTATACATGCAAATGTTCAATATTTCAAGGTTTCATCCTAAATAACATACAATGGAGCAACTATACTACAAAAGTCTAGTTAGATGACATACCTTTTGATGGAGCTTGAAGTCTTGAACCTTTAAGAGCTTAGTGCCCCAAGTGTTAAACTTCAAATGGTTCACACAACACTAAAAACCCTTGGAATAACTTGAGAAGAAGAATACTTAGGTTCACTCTATGAAAATCGGATTTGCCCTCTTTTTGTGTATGCACTAGTGCTTAGCCCCCATTTCATGAACCATAGACCTCTTTATATAGTGTGGAGGATTAGAGTTACATTCATGTAAACCATAATACCCATGACCTTTCATTTCCATAGGATCCATGGGTTAAAAACTCCATGGACTATCCATGAAAGCTTAGCCCAACCTAAATGAACTTGGCCCATCCTATATATATATATATATATATATATATATATATATATATATATATATATATATATATATATATATATGTATATATATATATAAGAGTCCATATTTAATTAGTTCCTTTTGATCACTAAATTAATTCTTGATCAATACTAATTAAATAATATGATTTCATATTAATATATTAGAGCTTATAATATATTAATATAAATTGTAAGTATCATTTTTCTCATTTTGTCTATCCAATTGTTCTAACGTCATGCAACTCAAATGGACCATACTATTCTCGGGTCGAATACATACCAATAATAGTTATGGGCTTAGAAATCTAATCCAACTATATCAAGAATGCAAAGATACATGGAACGCCTTGTTAGGCTCAATGTGCACTTTGAAGAGGAGTTGGCCATTGACATGGTCTTAAACTACTTGCAAAACATCAAGGATGGCAAGGTAAAACAATCATTAGAAGGTATATATACTATTCAAAATAATAACTCACAATCTACTTGTTCTTGGGTCCTTGATACAGGATGTGGTTTTCACATTTTTTCTGATTTGTTGGGGATAAAAGAAAGTGAAGAGGTGGAGCATGGGAGGATGAATATGATCATGGGAAATAGGTGATCTTCTCCTATTCCCAAGTTGGGGACTTATCATCTTATACTTGTTAGTGAAGTTAGTTCAGATTTGATAGATTGTTGCCATTCTTTAGAAATGACATGAAACATTATTTCATTTCATGCATTGTTTAGGCAAGGTTTTTGCTACTCATTTAATGACTTGAGTGGTTCAATTTTACTTTACAAAATGGTGTTTTTATATTCAAATCTCTACCTTTTAATGGTGTATATGAGACCGTGACTTGTGTTGATAGCTTAGGCAATAATGTATTTCACATTGATTTGTTTAATGGTTTAGGCAAGGCATGCTTGTGGAATTATTGTCTTAGGCACATTAACAAGAAACACATTGCCCAAGTCCAAAAGGATGGAGTCTTGGAATCATATGACCTAAGGCCAAAATGATGAATGAATCTTGTCTTTTGGGAAAGATGACAAAATCACCTTTCACTCAAACTTGTGAAAGAGGTGAAGGTTTGTTAGACCTCATACATACAGATGTGTGTGGCCCCTTCAGATCCACCACAAGAGATGTAATCAATATTATGTAACATTTACGAATGATTATAATAGATATGGTTATATTTACTTGATCAAACATAAATCAGAAACCTTTGAAAAGTTCGAAGAGTTTAAACATGAAGTTGAGAATCAAAAAGGCAGGAAGATAAAAATGATCTGATCTGATAGAGGAGGAGAGTATCTTAGTATTGATTTCCACGACTACCTCAAGGAATCTAGAATAGTTTCATAATTCAGGACACTAGAACTAAATGCTATGGCTGAGAGGAACAATCAAACCTTGTTGGACATGGTTCGTTCCATGATGAGTCGATCCACTCTTCCCATTTACTTATGGGGGTATGCCTTAGAGGCAGCTGCCTATATCCAAAATCTTGTCCCTACCAAAAAGGTTTCCAAAACACCTCGCAAGATGTGTACAGGGAAAGTTCGTTCCTTAGCACATATCAAAGTCTGGGGTTGTGAAGCTTTCGTTAGACGAGAGACTTATAACAAGTGAGAGATTTATTTTCATTGGTTACCCGCAAAAGTCCTTTTGCATACTTGTTCTACAGGCCTAGTGAAAACATGGTATTTGTAGCACCAAGAGGAGTCTTTTGCGAGAGAGAGCTCAAATGCAAAGAGAAAGGTGGGAGTACAATTGACCTTGTAGAGATTCAAGAGCCAACCAATGAAGGAACCTTAGATGCTACTAGCGGTCAATTAGAGGATGAGACTCTTGTTGAATATGTTGACACTTCATTACCTCTTTTTCATTCCAGTAGAGTTAGCATGCCACCAACATTATATGGTTTCCATATAACTACACAATGTGATATGTTTATCAGTGATCAAACACTGGTAAATTTGGATGAGCCAGCTAACTACAAGGAAGCAATGGCAGGCCCTAAGGCTGTTAAATGGAAAGAGGAAATAGACAACAAGATCAAGTCCATGTAGGAAAACAAAGATTGGAAATTGGTTGATCAATAACTTGGTCGAAATACATATGGTTGTGAATGCATATTCATAAAGAAAACCAACATGGATGGAAATGTGCACACTTTCAAGGCACGACTGGTTGCAAATGAATTTACTCAAACTCAAGGGGTTGAATATGATGACAAATTCTCACCAGTTCATGAGATTAAATCTCTTAGGATAATGCTCGCCATTGTTGCCTTTCATGATTATGAAATTTGGCAGATGGATGTCAAAACACTTTCCTTAATGGGAAGTTGGCTGAAGATGTTTACATGAGTCAACCAGAGGGTTGTGTTGATGCAAATTTCACCAATAGAGTGTGTAAGCTTGAAAAATCCATCTATGGATTGATACAAACATCTCGCAGCTGGAATCTTTGCTTCCATGAAAAAGTCAAAGAATTTGGTTTTTCTAGAAGTGAGGATGATTCATGTGTGTATGTCAAAGCTAGTAGGAGTATAGTAACTTTTCTAGTGTTGTGTGTTGATGACGTACTATTCATGGGAAATGACATTCCAACCTTTCAAGAAGTAAAATCTTGGATTGGAAAGTGTTTCGCTATGAAGGATCTAGGAGTGACAACCTATATTCTCAGGATAAGAATTTGGAGAGATAGAAAGAATAGGCTAATTGGACTTAGTCAAAGTAATTATCTAGACAAGGTACTAAAACATTTTAGTATGGAAAATTCCAAGAAAGAATAACTACCTATTCAGAGAAATGCCAAAACTGAGTAAGACTCAAAGCCCAAGTACGGATGAAAAGATAGATGATATGAGTCAAGTCACTTTTGCTTCGACTATAGGATCGATCATGTATGTTATGATATGTACTTTTCCCGATGCATCCTTTGCCTTGTGCATGGTCAATTGCTGTCAGGGAAATCCTAGCAGAGCTCATTGGATAGCAGTTAAGAACATTCTCAAGTATTTGTGAAGGAAAAACGACATGGTTCTAGTCCTTGGTGATAGTGATACATTGAGAGTGACTGGGTATATTGACGCCAACTTTCAAACATATAGAGACAACTTTCGTTCTCAATCTGGCTCGATGTTTACATTAAATGGTGGAATAGTTACTTGTAAAAATTCCAAGAAAGATACAGTGGTTGATTCTGCTTGTGAATCAGAGTACATAGCAGCAAGTGAAGCATCAAAGGAAGCATCTTGGTTGAATAACTTCATCGGAGACCTTGGAGTAGTTCCAACCATTCAGGAGCCAATGGAACTTTTTTGCGATAACGAAAATGTCATACTTTGGCTAAAGAACCAAGAGATCATGAAAAGTCAAGACATATCGGACAAAAGTACCAATATATGAAAAATGAAGTAGAATAAGGTCGCCTAATTGTGAAGAGGGTATCATCAAAAGAATCCTATAGATCCTTTAATGAAGGATCCGAGTAGGGTTAAACACAATCAGCATGCTAGAAGCATTGGATTGAGAGATGATATTAGTTTTAGTAGTTAGTGATGGTTTTTATAGAAAGCATAAATTATAATTTTGGCGAAAAACATAAAACCCTAAATTTTCATACACTCTAAACAAACTATGTTCTCACTATGATATACACACAACAATTTGAATTCAAGAACCCTAAAGTAAATTGCTATTTCAAAAATTCAAGAAAGGGTTATTAGAAAACATACTATTAGAAAACATATATATTTTAGTTTATTATTGTAAATGAACTTGAATTCATTCTTTGTAGAACTTCAAAGAGCTAGCACCAGAAATCTCGTGCCTATGATGGCTCACACCCAAACACTAGAAGTTGGAGGCTATTGAAGAAAGAGAGGAGAGGGGAAAGGATTTTCAGAATTACTTAGGGAATTGTGATAGCAAAAAATATGAGGCATAATGAGGCTTTATATAGGTTACTAGATGGGCTTGGATAAGGCATGTTTCCTTGCATAAGCTTTATCCCTTTTGCTTTCCCCCCAAGTTTCCTTAGAGCCCAGGAAAAGCTCTAGAAACTCTAGAACCAACCTAGAAATTGTCCAACCCTCTTGGGAGTTTCTAGAATTAGTTAATGCTCAAGCTTTTAAACATTATCACATGTAGTCCTTCCACTTTTAATTATTCTAATTAGTCCCAAAATTAATTCCAATTAATTTCTGATTAATTTATAATTAAACAACATAATTTCAAATTAATATATTTTCTCAAAGCATATTAATAAATTATTTATTTTGATTTCCAATTAGTTTATTAATCATATATTAAATTAATAAATCAATCTCTCTATCCAAATAGCATTCTACTCTATTACTAGGTTTGAGGGCAACCCAAAAGGACTTTGCTAATAATTTAAGTTTATAATAATTTAGTTAATGGCTTAGAAACACAATCCAACATTCTCCCACTTGGATAAGTCTATAACTAAATTACAACTTCCAAATTAAACAACAAAGTGTGCTTTCTGAAGAAACTGTTGAACGCTGATCTAAACGGACATTGGTCCTTAAATAAGTGATCAAATATTCCTCCGTTCTATAAGATATCATATAGACATGAGACATAGATTATAATCAATCTCATTGTCCAAGTTTTTGTTTCTCAAATTTCAATTTGTGATGACGACATAAGACTTCAAATTGAACACATCAATTGAGTCCTAGATGGGCCCATCACTATAAGTCAACACCAAATCACCGATGGGCCCAAAGATATCGCTTTTTCCCTTTAGGGAAAAAGGAATGAATAAAATTTGACTTATATTCTTTTATCCTTTACTCACCAAATCATACATGATCCGCGTTTTATAACATCATGTTACTGATGCATTTACGGAACACCAGTGCATAACCGACTTGTAAACTACAACTCATATCTCTATTATTTAATCACCAAAAGTCAATTACATTTATTTAATCAAATTGATAAATAATCTCTATTATTTAATCGCCAAAAGTCAATTACATTTATTTTGTTACAAGTTTCAAACTAATTATCTAAATACTAAAACTATTATTATTTCTCAAGCCAATGCTTCTAGCATGCTGATTATGCTTAATCCTACACAGAGCCTTTGTCAAAGGATCTGTAGGATTCTCTTTTAATTTATGTATGATATAATGTACTTTTTGTTGATATGTCTTGACTTGCCATTGTCTCCCAGTTCTTTGTCAAAGCAACCGCACCTTCATTATCACAGAAAAGTTCCATTGGTTCATGAATGCTTGGAACTACTCTAAGATCTCAGGTGAAGTTCTTCAACCAAGCTGCCTCCTTTGATGCTTCACTTGCCGCGATGTACTCTGATTCACAAGTAGAATTAGTCAATGTGTCTTGCTTGGAACTTTTCCAAGTAACTGCTCCTTCATTTAATATAAATACCCAGCCAAATTGAGAACAAAAGTTGTCTCTATCTGTTTGAAAGTTGGCATCATTGTACCCAGTCCTTCTCAATGTATCACTTCCACAAAGGACTAGAACCATGTACTTTTTCCTTCACAAATACTTTAGAATGTTCTTAACTGTTTTCCAATGAGCCCGACTAGGATTTCCCTGATAGCGACTGACCATGCTTAAGGCAAAGGATACATCAGGGCGAGTACATGTCATATCATACATGATCTATCCTACATTCGAAGCATAAGGGACTCGACTCATATTAGCTATCTCTTCATTTGTTCTTAGGATTTGAGTCTTACTCAATTTAGCATTGCTCTAAATAGGTAGCTCTTATTTCTTGGAATTTTCCATACTAAACCATTTTAGTACCTTGTCCAAGTATGTACTTTGTCTAATCAGTTTGTTCTTTCTATCTCTCAAAATTATTATCCCAAGAATATAGGCAGTCTCTACTAGATCTTTTATAGCAAAACACTTTCAAAGCCAAGATTTTACTTTTTTCAAGGCTAGAATGTTGTTTCCCATGAGTAGTATGTCATCTACACACAACACTAGAAAAGTTACTATACTCCCGCTAGCTTTGACATACACACGTGACTCATCCTCACTTTTAGAAGAAACAAATTCTTCGACTTTTCATGGAAGCAAAGATTCTAACTGCAAGATGCTTGTTTCAATCCATATATGGATTTTTCAAGCTTACACACTCGATTGGAAAACTTTGCATCAATAAAACCCTCTGGTTGACTCATGAAACATCTTCGGCCAACTTCCCATTAAGGAAAGCGGTTTTGACATCCATCTGCCAAATTTCATAATCATGAAAGGCAGCTTTGGCGAGGATTATCCTAATAGATTTTATCTAAGCCACTGGTGAGAAGGTCTTATCATAGTCAACCCTTTATGTTTTAGTAAATCCATTTGCAAACTCTCGTGCCTTGAAAGTGTGCATATTTCTATCTATGTCAGTATTATTCTTGAAGATCCATTTGCAAGCAACTATCTTTCGACCAGGTTGTTGATCAACCAAATTCCAAACTTGGTTGTCATACATGGACTAGATATCGTTGTCCATTTCCTCTTTCCACTTAGTAGCCTCAAGGCCTGCCATTTCTTCCTTGTAGTTAACCGGTACATCCAAATCTATTAGTGTTTGATCACTGACAAACATATTACCTTTTGCGGTTATATGGAAACCATAAATCTGAGGTGGCACACTAACTCTACTGGAGATGAAGAGGTGGCACACTCACTCTCCTAAAACAGTAAAAGACTCTTATTCGTGCTACAAAGAGCATGTTCTCACTAAGCATGTAGAACAAGTATCCAAAGTACTTTTGTGGGTATCCAATGAAAATACACCTCTCACTTCTGTCTTCTAGCTTGTCATGAGTCCCGTCTAATGAAAGCTTCACAACCCCAAACTTTGATATGTGCTAACGAGGGAACTTTCTTTGTCCACATATCGTGAGGTGTTTTTTCAACCTTTTTAGTACGGAAAAGATTTAGGATATGGGCGGATGTCTCTAAGGCGTATACCCAGAAGGAAATTGGAAGAGTAACTCGACTCATCATGGAACAAACCATGTCCCATAATATCTGATTGTGTCTCTCAGCTACACCATTAAGTTATGGTGTCCTAGGAGGACTCAATTGTGAAACTATTCTACATTCTTTGAGTTAGTCGTGGAACTCAATACTAAGATACTCTCCTCCTCTATTAGATCTATCTTTATCTTCCCGCCCAATTGATTCTCAACTTCATGTTTAAATTTCTTTGAACTTTTCAAAAGTTTCTGATCTATGTTTGATCAAGTAGATATAACCATATCTACTTGAATCATCCATAAACGTTACATAAAATCGATTAGCATCTCTTGTGGTGGATCTGAAGGACCAACACACATCTGTGTGTATGAGGTCCAACAGCCATTCACATCTTTCACAAGATCCAATGAAAGGTGATTTTGTTATCTTTCCCAAAATACACGATTCACATTTATCATTTGGCCTTAGGTCAAAAGAGTCCAATACTCTGTCCTTTTGGTGTTGGGCGATGCGTTTCTTGTTATTGTGACCAAGACGACAATGCCACAAGCATGCCTTGTCTAAACCCTTAGATGAATTAATGTGAAATACATTATTACATAAGTTATCAACACAATTCATAGTTTCATACACTCCATTACAAGGTAAAGCTTCAAATATAAAAACACAATTTTTATATACCATAATTGAACCATTCAAATCATTAAAAGAGTAGCGAAAACCTTGTCTAAACAATGCATTAAATGAATTAATGTTTGTTATTTCTGATGAGTATAAACAATCAATTAAACTAATTCTAACATCACTACTACGCACAAGCTGATAAGTCCCAATCTTGGTAACAGGAGAAGATCGCCTATTTCCCATGATCATATTCATCCTCCCATGCTCCACATTCTCACCTTCTTTTAGCCCCTACAAATCAAAACAAATGTGAAAACCACATCATGTTTCAAGGACCCAATAATGAGTATATGGTGATTTATTAGTTTGATTAGTTTATATACCTTCCAACGATGGTTTCACCTTGCCATCCTTGATGTCTTGCAGGTATTTTGGGGTACCTCCTCTTCCAATGGCCCTTGTCATTGCAATAGTAACAAGTGGCCTCTTTCGGGTTACTAACAACTGGAATGTCTGACTTGGGCTTTGCCTTTAGGCCATTGCTTGATGACCTTGCATGGGACTTATTCTTCTAGTTAGCTTTGGAAGAAACCTTCTTTTTCTTCCCTTTGCGATTTTTCATGGTGAAAACAGAGCATTAGTAGAAGGGGTCGAACTCTTTCCCTTCAATCCCAACTCAGTAATCTGTAGCAAGTTGTGGAGTTGGGTCAAATTGGTTTCTGTGTTGTTCAAATGATAAGTTAATATAAATTGATCATAACAACTTGGCAAGGAGTTTAAAACCATGTCAATGGCCAAATCCTCGTCAAAAGGCACGCTAATCTTAATAAGGCACGTTATGTATCTTTGTGTTCTCTACACGTGGTTGCAGACAGACTCTCATTCTTTCATATTGCAATCTTAGAGTGACTTGACCACTTCAAATTTCTCTTGATGAGCCCTCTTGTGGTAATTTTCCATAAGGTCATTGTTCATCTCAAATGGCTAGTAATCCTCACAGAAGCTCATCAATTTAGGATTCATTGTAGCGACCATGATGCAAACAACTTTTGTTGCATCGTCGTAGTGTTTCCTGTAGAGGCTAGTTATTCAGGAGTAGTAGTGGCTTCATCGAATTCAACAAGTTTTTCTTCAAGTACATATTCTTTGCCCTTGAATTAAAGATCTATCCTAATGTTACGCGTCCAATTATTGTAGTTAGAGCCATCAAAAGTCACTTTGGACACAATGGAGAGTATGGAGAAACTCGAGTGGTGGGTAGATGATGACGGACCAGAAGCATCAACATAAGTAGACATCATAGAGAAAAAGAATAGGTTTAGTTAGATGACAATTATCCTTAATATTTTAACCCATAATAAATAATTAAGGCTAGGATCCAAAATAATAATTTATAACTAAGAAGAGAGATGTCGTGATCTTATTGCGAGTTTATGAAGGTAAATAAAAGCAATTTACCAATTTCGAACTATGAAATTTCTAAATCTATTGAGATTCATTAAATCTATCAATGACATGTTTAATCTCATATTATGCTCTACTATTTATGACTGAATACCAAAGATCACAAACTAGATGTGACTAACCATACAAATATGTTTGACACTCTCGACATCATTTATCATCTCATTTTAATGAGTCGGATAACCACACGCACTCCATTAATCAATGATAATTTTCGATATGTCTATTATTACTCTTTATATTCACTATTCGTGTGTCGGTTCACCACATGTGCTCCACTAACTACTGTAAAGTATAATGTGTGATTTTATGGATTCACATGCTTTTCACATTTTCCTAAAGTAACTACGATTGGGATTTTATAAAAGGTTTAGTTACTTTATAGCATTATACTTATTAATGAGATTTTATCCTATCAAATCCATTCGGCTGACGACCTTCCACCAAACAAGGAAGTGGTCGGTAAGAGTGGATACCCATTTAATTACCATTTGATAGGCAGTTTCCTTATACCCCCTTATAGTTCAGCTTCGTGAATGACGCATACTAGAGATCCGACCGACTTAGTCTTATACATATAGTAATTAACTTTTAATATTATATATAAGGTGTATTTTAAAACCTTTTTTCAAAAATACTAGGTTTAATTTACAAATTTCAAAATTAATAAGATTAATTCAATTTAGATTAAACCAATAAGGATTAAATACTTTATTTACTATTAATCAATTAATCAAATAAATTTTAATCCTAATCCAATACCCTATAATTTCGAAATTAGGGTTTGGATTCAACAAATTAATAATTATCCAATTTCGTGGCATTGAATGTTGGATTGGGTGTCTAAGCCTATAACTATAATTGGTATATACTTGAATTAATAGTGGAACAATCCTTTTGGGTTACCCTCAAACCAAGCAATTGAATAGGATAACTTTTAGAGAGAGAGAGAGAGAGAGAGAAATTGGTTTATTAATTTATTATTTGGTTAATAAAATAATTGGAAATCAAAATAAATAGTTTGCTAATATATTATGAGAATAATATATTAATTGGAAATAGTATAATTTAATTAATTAGAAATCAGAACTTAATTGAAATTAATTTTATGATTAATTGGATTAATTAAAAGTGCAGGGTATGTTTGGTTATTTATTAAAAGTTGAGGAAAGCCTATGGACCTCATTGGATGAGGTGGATGAAAATTACTTGGTCCAACCCAAGGAATTTCGTCCAAGCCCCTTGAAAGAGGGGAATGGACTGCTTGATCACCAAGCAAATGGATTAGGGCTTCCTCCTTAAACCCTAGCTTTGGCACCAAGCTACCTTAGTTATAAACAGACCCTTAGCCGTAGAATTTCGGCCATGACGTTTCTTTAGAGGCTTCGGTCCGAAATTTCCACCTCTCTCATCTCTCTCTTCAAGCTCTTCGGTTACTAGGGTTTGGGTGTGAACCATTAGAGGCACGAAACTTGTGGCACTTGCTTCCAAAAGTCTTTCAAGGAGGAATTCAAGATTGCTTGCTATAACAATCTTTAAGGTAAGTTTGTTATTCTTATGAATTAGTTTTTCATAGGAAAGTTTTGTAGGATGATGATTCAAAGTATGTTTCCTATATGTAAAAGACATAGATCCTATTAGGTTGCATGTGACCTAATCGTTTGAATTGTTTAAATGTTTTTCGCTTAGTGCATTGTAGTTGTAACCCTAATTAACCGTTAGTGGTATCAGAGCCTAGTGTTTTCTTGCATGTATTTACACATTGGTGAATCAAAAAGAAACCTGGTTTTGCACTTTCCAAATCCGATTTTGCTGAATATATCATGATAAAACAAAAGGCTAGAAGTTAGGAGATAAGTATTTGACTTGATTAATTGTTTTGTTGATTAATATGATTGATTTTTAAATGTTTAAATAATAAATCTAGATATTAATTGAACTTAATAACAAACGTCAAATAATATTGGTTATTTTGAAAAGATTAAAATACACCCCACTCGATCTTGTTATTAATTTAATTAAGCAATTAATTAAAATACAATTAATAAGTCTATAAAATGGTTTAAATTTAATTAAATTAAAAGTTTAATTTATTAAAAGATTAAACCCTTGCTATTTTAAAATGTTTTAAAATACACCTTATACTATGTATATTTAATTAAAGGTTTAATATATATTATATGTATAAGAATAGTCAATCGAACCGCTAGTACGTCTCATTCACAAAGTTAGTCTATAAGGGGGTATAAGGAAACTGCCTATAAAATGATAGTTGAATGAGTGTCCACTCTCACCCACCGCTTCCTTGATTAGTGGAGGTTCGTTATCCGAATGAGTTTGATAGGACAATTAAGTCTCATTAATTAGTATAATGCGATTATAAAGTAACTAAGCTATTTTCTAAAATCTCACTCTTAGTTACTTTACGAAAAATGTGAATTTGTATGCTAACCCATTAAATTGCACATTACACTTTATAAGTCGTTAGTGGAATGTGTGTAGTTAACTGTCACACTAATGGGGGACTAATAAAACAGTGATAATGGGTGTCTTGAAAATTATCGTTGATTAATGGAGTGCATCTGTTTAATCGACACATTAAAATGAGATGATAAATGACATCGAAAGTACCAAGATAATTTGCATGGTTATTCACCTCTCGTTTCTGATCCTCGGTATCCCATTCATAAAAGTGAGAGCATAATTTGAGATTAAATATTTCATTGATTAGATTCAATGAATCTCAAAAAGATCTATGAATTTCATAAGATTGAAATTGGTAAAAGCATTACCCACCTAAAATAGATTCGAATTTGATTATAGCATCCCTCTTCAAAGTTCGAATAGAAAATATGGATACTAGCCTTAATTCAAAATTTATGGGTTGATAATTAAAGATTAAAATCAACTAAATTGAATTATCTTTTCTCCCTTTATAGTTGTCAAGTTAAGACAATAATGGTCTTCCTCATCCTTTTGTAAATAGTATTCCTCTTCCTTTTGAAGATGATCTTCCACATTCTCATCATGATGAAAGTATGCTCACTTCCTCGAGCAATGGTGTGTGTGTGTGTGTGTATATATATATATATATATATATATATATATATATATATATATATATATATATATATATATATCATTCCTCTCCTCCTCCTCCACTGACTCTCCACACGTTACTTTTTCCTCGAGTTGAAAGATACAAATTACTCAAGCCCTATTGGCATGTACACATCGAGATGGAAATATTGTGTGTACGCATGTTCTGAATATGAAATCATACATTAACAAATTAGATAGGTTGGGTGTCATTTTCCCAAGGGATCAAGCCATTGATTTGGTTCTCCTTTTGCTTTCCGAGTCATATAGTTAGTTCGTTGAGCGACCACGACATGATCCTAATTAATTTGACACATATGTTGATTGTTGCTAAAGCATAAATGCTTAAGAGAAGAAGTGCAAAAAAGTGTTTGAAGGATCTGTTTCTAAAACTTTCATGGACATTGACAATGGTAGCCCATAAAAGATTCCTCTTCCCAATGGAAAGGGATTAGCCAAGGTCAAACCGTTTGATTGTATGGTAAAGAGAAATGCTAGTTCAGAGATAGTTCCATGTGATAACCCTAAAAGTTCCATATGTTTCTATTGCTAATTAAAGGGAAATTGATTGTGAAGTTGAAGATTACCTGAAAGTGTTATAAATAATTTAACCAAAACAGTATACAAAAGGATTATTACGACAGAAAAATTTGTGTGTCATAATCTGTCCACCGTAAAGCTTTTAAAAGTACAAGTTATAAGATGTATGTCATAAAGATGTAAAATGCGTGTCATAAAACTTCAGTCACGAATTTACACTAGTAATGTTATTTTCATTATTCAATAAAGGGGAGTCAAAGTCGCGTAAATCTGTTAAGGCTCTTGTGAGACTTTCATTCGCCGTACCTACCTAGCATACACCGTAAGTCCTGTAGTTATAACTAGAGTCTCCTGGAGGGAGAGCGAGGTAATTATGTATAGATCTATACGGGGTTGACACCCCCACACATGAGCTGCTCGCTACAGCTAGATGGGGCCAGTCTAGTGTAACAAATATCCTATCGAAACCGACACCTGAAGAACGTCATGACATGCATATCAGTCACATCAAGCATGGTTGTACTTCTCTATTCTATTTTTAGGATCCCTCTGAGGAGGCTTTCCAGACTCGTAAAAGACGGCTAGGAACACGACTCACATAGGGATTAACAACGTTATTTTGGATTTACAAAAAGTGTACACTTCAATGATTTTATAAAATATAAAACTACGCTTCATTTTTTGTACATTACTATCACCACCCCAGTCTTAGGGTTTTAAGACTACAATTTTTCATAAAACAAAAAATATGGGATTTTCTGGGAACTCCCACTCTTTTAAACTACAAACAAAAGAAAACAAAAGGACATACATGCAATAACTCACAGTTTAGGACGAGACTTACAAACCATTTTTTACAAAAAAATATCGGATTTTCTAGTGTCTTACAAATTATTACAAACAAAGATGTTACAAACATTTTCTTACCAATATGCTTATGAACTCACCGACTTGTATTCTCAGGGACTCAGTGAGTAGGTATTTCGGCCATGGATCTTGGATATTTGCTGCATTTTGAAATTTCCATACATTATGTCATTTTTGTGTAATTTCATGAACATATACAACATGTAAAAAATCTAAGTGTGTTATCTCAATATATGATGTTTGGTTGCTATGCTTCATTCATATTCAACTGTTGTGGTACTATACAATGACGTCATTCGCCCCCAGACGTTTCCCCGTCATGGTTCGGGGGTGTGACAAATTATCTACTAGCATAATCAAAAAGTATGTTTATTATACCCTTTTATTAATTTCGAAAATACCAGGGTTACAATAGGGTTCTTGATATTCAAATTGATTATTGCATTCAACAGTGAAAACTTAGATCCTTAGGGTGTATGCGAACTTCGAGTTTTATGTATTCCGCCAAAAAAATGATTTTTGTTATCTGTAAAACCCATCATAAAAGACATACACGGACTGCATCCTAATCTGATAACTCATTAAGTGAATGTTTAAACACATTAATAACATCGTCTAATTTGACCGAGACATTCCTCGGGACCATAGGAAAGGCACAGGAATAGAAGGCGGCACCGGATACAGAAGCAGGAAAATAGTCACCAAATCGGAAGCCAGTAATGGGACAAAATTCTTTTTTCCCGAAAGATAGCTTGTAACCCTCAATCTCAAAAACCATTTCCTCTACTTGGCTTTGGGGGTCGGTGACAACTTCGTGGCAAAAGACGTAATGTAGAAGCAAAGGAACCTCATCTATATTAGGAATGTCTAACCATCTTCCAAAACATGTATTCTGGAACATAGTCTCGCATTCGAGTCTGTTTCTGAATGCTGCAAGAATTTGCCTGCCGATTTTGGGTTTACACGAGAGTGAAATAGATGTATAAAAAACCATGTTGTGTTGCACAAATAAAAAAAGGTGTTATCACTTCATTCCAAAACGGAAATGACCAATATTCCAAACCAGTTCCAGAGCAGTTCTGGACCTCTTCCTCATGTTCCAGATGAGTTCATCGTGATCTGGAACAGTTCCTCACGTTCCGAAGGCTTCCACAATGAACTTTTAATTTAAACCAGAACGTTTTCCATTCATTCCGGAGGTGTTCTACGAATTCCGGAACAGTAACCGTAGAAGAAATAGGCACCTTAAACAAATAAGAAAACTATGTAAAGGGAAAACGAAGAACGTACCCCTAAAATAATGGGGTCGTAATGTTCTTCTTCCATGTCGTAGTTGCGTGACGGAGATCAGACTTGCATGTTGAAGATCGGAATAATGATCGAAATCGAAAATCGAAAGATCCAGAATTGCGTGTTGGAATCAAAATCGGAAGTCGGAGCAAGATCCAGAATAAAGGCAAAGGTCCGAATTTTTTAAAATTATATTTAGAAATTTGAAATTTAAAATTTTGATTCGGAACTCGAACGGATAGTCTGAAATGACAATCGGATCAACGTTAATGGGCCGACCCATCTGAAAAGTTGTCCGAAATATGTTCCGAATTGCCTCAACATGTTATATTGCTTAATTTCCCCTGAAATAATTGATTATAACAATAGTTAAAAATATTATTAAATAAAAATTATATTTTAATTTATTCATATGAATCTACAGGGATAACATAATCTTAAAAGATGTGTATCTATTGATCATAATAGTTAATATAACTAAAATCAAAAATTTTATTTTATTTTATTTTCATTCATAAAAAAATATAAAAAACTATTGATGATATGGTTATAATATCCATACATACCAATACTTTTAAAATAAATTATAATATATTTTATAGCAACTTGGTATAAAATTTATTATTCCAAAATTAATAATAATTATATAATTAATTTTAATAACATATATTTATCAATATAATAATTAATAATTAAATTATTTTATTTTATAGTACTTGCAAATATAATAAAAAGGTCAAATAAGTTTATTATTGTAGAAAACAATGCTTTCCAATTTCAGAAAAAATGTGTTTTTCTCATTTTCGATTCTTCTTTATTTCGAAATGAAATTACGTTTGCATATTTGAGTTCTCCTCTATGATACTTAGGTATTACATTTAAAACGAAAAATAGATAAATTGGAAATTATCCATCAAAATTGATGGGTTGAATGATTGTATAGTCGAAAATTAATTTTTAATTATCGGTTACGATTCGTAATTATGAATGATATTAGATACAATATTGGTTATGATCCTGTATTTACTTATCCAAACCTTGTTGATTTTGTTGTTCTTGAAAGAACCTTTTGTTATATCCCGAAGAAAGAAATTTCTGATATGAATCAAATTTATTTAAAAAAACAATGTCAAACTCACACGTCAACTTTTCGTTTTAATTTTTCGTTTAACTTTCGTTTGATTATCATTTCATATATTTATAACTTATATCAATGAAAGTAATTATAATATTCCTTTAAATATACATTATTAACCAATAAAGCATTAATTTATATAAAAAAAGTTATCAATTTTGTTTTGTTTGATCTTGTGGTAGACGAAACCATAATTCTACATGCTTTGACAAAGACTGCCCACTACCTTTTTGTTTTTCTTGGAAAAAGCAAACAAATTTCACAAAATTATGCGAATCATTCTTCTTCAAGTCTCATTCAGCTCACGCTTTCTTCCACATCAATCCCCCCCTTTTGTTGCAGTAACCCAATCAAAACAACCCATAATTGTGTTGTTGGATAGCTCCTTGAAGATCTGTTTGTAACTTTCATAAGTTTGGGTGTGGTTTTCGTCTCTCGAATTTTGTATTTGATAAGATCTATCATACTCTGTTAACAAATTTCCCCAAACCCTAACGATTCTTACAGGGAAGTAACTATTCCTGTGTAAATCCGCAGTTTTGCGCAAATTTCTCTCTCCTCATTCACAGATTCCCTGATTTGGTTCTTGGTTACATAAATATTCTGTATTTCTTTATACATATTTACACGTAGAAGACGAATTAGCAGCTCAATACTTTGTTTTTGCTCATCCAAAGATCAATTTCTATAAAATTTAGTGAATTGGGGTTGTGGATTTTGATCGGGTTTTTAGCATTTTCTGAATTTTCGGTCAATCCAAATTATGTCACCGGCGGCCCTTGCCGAGCCGACGACCAATACATTACCGGAATCTTCAGAAACCCCCGAGTCGTCACCGGAGAGAGGTGATTTGGATAATAATCGCCGCTTTTGGGACTTGAGAGGGGTTCAGTGGCGTACTGATTTGGGGGTTTTGCCCTCTTCTTCCTCCGTCGATGAAGTTCGTCGTGTTACTGCAAATTCCCGTAGAAGGTATATATTAGTATGTTCATATGTTTGTCAATCTCTGCATCTAATCAAGTAATCATGATTCATACCTTCATATCAACATCTGGTCAAACATGGCTGCTTCGATCCAATCTACTTACAATCTCTAAAAACTTCCCCTTTTCGTTCGTAATCAAGCGCTAACATTTTAATTCGTTTGTTTTCCAGCTACGCTACTTTAAGAAGGAGGCACCTAATCGATCCTCTTCCTAAAGATGGAAGCAATATTCCCGATCTTGTTATGGACAATCCATTATCGCAAGACCCAGGTAATTTTCTTGCTTAAAGTCAATCATATTCATCATCCCGCTTACATCTTTACAAATGAAGAACATATTACGTTTTCGCAGATAGCATGTGGGGTCGCTTTTTTCAAAAAGCCGAGATAGAGAAAATGGTGGATCAAGATTTGTCACGATTGTATCCTGAACATGGTAGCTACTTTCAGACTCCTGGATGCCAAGGGGTATTGAGACGAATTTTGTTGCTTTGGTGTATTAGACATCCCAACCATGGCTATAGACAAGGTAAAGTATTATTATTTCAAAATAATTTCTTTACTTTTCTTCAACTTTTTATTAAAATATCTCTCATGAAATTGGTTTGATGGAGACTTAGTTGAGAAAAGTGGTTTTGATCTTGTATCGATAAAGTGCATTCTTGATAAATAATGCTTTAAAATGGTTAATAAATGCAAGAAATAGAAACAAACATCTATTGGTTTATTATAGCAATGCCATTAAAATAGAAAACAATTTTCATAGTACAATGTTCTAAAAAGAAGATTGAAAGTATAATGCTATAATTGAGTAGATTTTTCAAATTACAATACTATAATAAGAGGAAACCATATAATGCATTCATTTCACATACACTAAGACTCATCTAATTTCTCAAATTATATAATTATTTTTAGGAATGCACGAACTCTTGGCTCCACTATTATACGTTCTAGAAGCCGATGTAGAACGTCTATCCGCAGTGCGAAAATTATACAAACATTACTTCACCGATAATTTCGATGGCCTATTATTCCACAACACCGATTCAACATACACTCAAACATCTCAACACACAGACAACAATAACGAAATCCAAGAAAATCAAGAACCCATAAATACCCTCGACCCCAAAATCCAAACAATCATCTCCTTTTGCGACCCGTATGGGGCCGAGGGCGAATTGGGAATTGTCTTATCCCAAAAATTCATGGAACACGACGCCTATTGTATGTTCGATGCGTTAATGTCTGGTAACGGTGGTACGGTTGCAATGTCCAACTTTTTCGCACCGCCGCCTTTGTCCACCCAATTGCCGCCAGTAATCGAAGCCTCCTCCGCTTTGTACCACCTCCTCGCGGTGGTTGATCCGTCTCTTTACACTCATTTCATTGAGCTCGGGGTTGAACCGCAGTATTTCGCGCTTCGATGGCTACGGGTGTTGTTCGGGCGGGAGTTTGACCTTGAGGACCTTTTGGTCATTTGGGATGAAATATTTTCGTTTGATAATAAAAAACTCGATGGGGTGGAAAATGAAAACGACCCGGAAACAAGTTTCCGGGTCTTGAATTCGACCCGCGGGGCGTTTATTGCCGCCCTTGCGGTTTCGATGATTCTGTATATTCGATCGTCTGTTCTTTCCACCGAAACCGCCACTTCGTGTCTTCAAAGATTATTGAATTTTCCAAAAGATGTGAATTTGGAGAAATTGGTGAAGAAAGGGAAGTCGTTGGTTCCGGTGGCTATTGCCGCCATGAGATCGATGCCGCCGCCGGTGGATGGCGGCGGCGGTAGCGGTGGTTACAAGCTGAGCAAAGTAACCACCGGTAAGAGTCATAGCTATTGGGAGGAGAAATGGCGGGTTTTGCATAAAGAAGAAGAAAAGAAAGTTGAAAATAAACCGAAAGATTGGCCGGAAAAAGCGAAAGTGCAGTTATTGAGAACGGAATCCGATCCGTCTTCTTCTAAGGGATTTCGTGAAAAGACGATTATATCCCCGGGCCCGGCCCGGATTAGTCGACATGTTCGCCGGAGTTTGCTCGATGACTTGGCCCGACAGCTCGGGTTAGAAGAGGAACCGGAAAATTCCGGCGGTGAACAGAGTGGAAATGGTGGCAGTGAAGAGAACTCTTCGATTTTTTCCGACGTGGCTAGCCCCGGTGGTGCCGCCAATGACAACCACCATGAAAACGAGACTGACCGGAGTAGCGTGGCGTCGAATTTATCAGTCAATGAGCCTGAGACTGTCGTGGAAGTTGAATCGCCTGAGACTGTCGCGGAAGTTGATTCGCCGGAGGCTGTCGCCGGAGATGCTCCGGTGAAGGTGGAGGAGAATAAAGATTCCGCCGGAAAACCAGGGGTGAATTTGAAAGATAGGATACTTTCTTCGGGGAAGCTTCAGTGGCTTTGGAAGTTTGGGAAGAATGGCGGTGAGGGTTCGTCGGAGAAGGGCGGCGGTGGTGATCAGAAAAGTGAAGTGGCGGCGGATTCTGGGATGGATGTAACGAGCAAAGCGGAATCCGGCGAGCAAAACAAGACGTGTTCTTTGAAGAATCTAGGTGAATCCATGGTGGAAAATCTTCAGGTATTGTTTTACAGATTTTAACAAATATGATTTTGTGTATATGTGATTGTAGTAATAGAAGTTATTTTTTTATTATTATTTTTTTTTTCCAGGTGATTGAATCGGTGTTTCAGCAAGAAAAGGAAGTAGATAACATGTCGAAGAAGGCACTGGTGGATAGAGGACAGATGACAGCCATGGCAGCTCTTAAAGAGCTTCGTAAGATTAGTAATATTTTGTCAGAGATGTGAGATTATGTTTTGTATATCAATCTATTCTTCATCTTGAGAGTGAGAGTGAGTGTTTTAAAGTCTATAGTAATTAATAAATGCTATTATTCAGCATCTTATGTCTCCACTCCACTCTCATAGTTTTAGATTTATTTTCTGTTATGTATCAACAGATTTATGTTAAAACTTAAAATGTATATATATATATATATTCAGATCATTTTGCTTCTTCAAGTTAATCTCAGAATGTTACGAGTCTTCTTGTGATTCACGTTGGCCTTGCCTGCTACTTAGGTTGAATATATCGAGAGTTTGAGTTTAAATATTTAATTTGAAATGAAAAACTCATAATTTAAAAGTTATTTCAAGTAACTTTTGATACCTTTTAAGAGTTTTTAATGTTTATTTATTAAGTTATTTTATACATTTCAAAAGTTTATAATTATTTTTTACTGAATGTTTTCACAGAAATAAAAACTGAAACTTCTACTTTCCAGCTATCATCAGCTAGTTTTGATAAATTTTATTGACTCCCTTAAGTTAAAAGTAAACATCCAAAATTAATTTGTTGTGGTTGAGCTGGTTTGGAAATGATCTAATTTGTACCAACCAAATATTATTTTAGCGACGGAAAAGAAACAAACTAAACTCTTAAAGCATCTCCGATCGGAGTTTTTTTAAGTTAAATTTGAAGAATCAACAATTTAAAATGTTGTTTTCACCGTGTGAATGAATAACTTTGTTTCTGAACAACAGAGTTTTTATAAAAATGGAAAGCAGTTAGTTTGTGGTTAGGAAGAGGAAGTTGAAGATGTCACATATTTGTTTTTCAAGTGCTTTTTGGTTCAGGAGGTGTGGAATTTGGCATGTGGTTTGGGTGGACTTTGATCTTCTAATATTTGATTGCTTTATGACTATGGTTCAACTTATGGATACTAATCTGTTGCCCACTTGAAGTGTTTGACTTCGGATTTTGCGTTTATAATAGTCATTTAGGTTTTTTCTGTCAAACCAAGTATCGCAAGGAACATCTTTTTGATAACGTTGTAGTGTTTTTAAAGGAAAATGACACAATAACCCTATGATGTTTTTGCATATTTGTACATTCATTCCATTAAGTTATTTTCATACCTTTTAAGGGAACAAAATTAGTTTTATCGGGTCCAATAGGTTCTCAACAAAGTAACTTAAGTTATTTTCACGCCTTTCTTGTTGTGCAAGTTACTTGTTAATTCTCGTGTTCTCGATTTCTTGTTGAATAAGTTATTTTCATACCTTTTAAGGGAACGAAGTTGGTTTTAATCTTGAATATTCCGCTGCATTCTAAGTTATTTTCATGCCTTTTCACACGTCCAACAACTGACTTTGACTGCGAAAGTTTGTGCTTTGCATTTGCATCATTCCTTCCCCCTTTTAAAGGAATTGTCTTTAATTCAGCTAGTCCATCATCATCAAGATAAGGTGAAAGGTCTCCAGTGTTAATATAGCATGAACTCCACAGTCACCTGGAAGCTCAACTTTGTAGGCATTATCATTAACTCGTCCCACCACCTTGTAAGGATCTTCAACTCTCGGCATCAATGTAACGACCCAAAAATAAGGGGTAAAAATTTCATTTTTAATTTAACCCAAACATTCCGAAACATTGTTAATTAAAAGCATTTATCAGAGTTCGTTCCAAAATCATTTATTGCGGAAGTCATAGGTGTGTGCATTGCGATCAATCTGAGCTCTTCTTTTCCAAATCGATGATACCTCAAACCAAAACTGTAAACCGTAAGCACAAAGCTTAGTGAGTTCCCTTTGAGCATACCCCACACACAATCCACATATCATATTAGCTAGACATGCTAACTCTACTACATATCACATACCATCTTAGCTATAAAAGCTATCTCTATCACATGCCACATATCATATAAGCTACAAAAGCTATCTCTACTACAAAACATTAGCTATAAAAGCTATCACATAACAGTAGCTATAAAAGCTATCTCTACCGCATATCACATATCAAATAGCTATAAAAGCTATTACTACCATTAGCACATATCAATTAGCTATACAAGCTATCTCTACCGTTAGCCATAAAGGCTATCTCTACCATTAGCCACAAGGCTATCTCTACTGTCATCCATAAAGGCTGTGACTCTAACAACTTCTTGATATAACTATTTGGTTCAATGCATCGAACCCTGACGTCACCAAATCCAAGGCTAAAAAGTGATTGCTAACTGATCATTGGTAGCCTTACATCACGAATGATCTTACGCAGTCCACTGCCTCCTTGCTCTCATATCTGTATGGCACTTCTACAGTCTTATCACTGGCTTAAACAGCTCTAATCCGTTTGGGTAATTTCGAAATCCAATCTCTGGCTTTCAATATCCTCACTGCTACACCTGAACTAGTGGGTCCTACTGTTCCTTTCGGCGTCCTAACAACGTGCTCATGCCATCTACCAACCAAGCGAAGGCTGTGACTACACCCACAAACTTACATCACTCAAGTGCTATCTGCTAACATTGTGAATGCTACGGCTACACCCGCAGACTTACAACACCCCATACCAACTGACTATTAGTGAATGCTACAGCTCCCCCGTAGTCTTACAACACCCTCATCCTAACACAACCGTAGCCAAATACCTTACCCCAAATCTATTGATTCAAAACGCATACAAAGTCGAGCACGCACTTCACCGAACACCCGAATTGAACTCCATTCATGATTGGAGTCCCAACCTGCTTCCCTAAATTCTGCTATCAAGCCCCCAAAGATGCGGTTCACGCGTTGGGGAGTTCTACCGAACTCCAAAATCACACAACCCTCAACCAAATAGCCACTTGGGCTGACACTTTCCCCCGATGAGGATGAAAAGCCCATCTCGGTCTCATACTTGTCCCTGTCCTGAACACCTGCACGGTTCTCTCCCACTTAGATTCAACCAAGTCTTCACAATACATGAGATTTGAAGGATTCCCGATCCTTCTTACTCTTTAATAACCAACTGCTGACAACCTGATTCTTGTCCGTGCGAGTGTTCTGTAACGGGACCAAATCCCCAAGTACCATGCAACTCCTAAAGATCAGACAAACACTTCCCAAATCCAAACGAGACTAATAATCTCAGACGCCTTGAAATGATGTCCTACATATATCTTGAAGTCCAAATAACTGATGCCTAGACAATAGCCTCAACAATAACCCACTTCCCTTGGCGCTTCCAAAAGCCAACCCAAGCATAATGGCTGAATCACTAATCCTGTTCGTAGACTTCCCGCATCATGTCCCTGAACCGATCTTCAACCCCAGACCCAGATAACATGGAACGTTCCAAACCAGAAAAGAGGGGAATCAACCTTTCACTAACCACCCCATAGCTCACAGTGTGCGAATGGCATATGACAAATGTTTGAATGTATAGTCCAAAAACAAACAGAGAAACACCCCCAGAGAGACACTTGCTTAAACCCTTGGAACGAAAAGAAAACTCCCTCATGTATTTTCCCGCAGGTACAATATTAAATCCGGCCCAACTGGCCTCTCAAAAGTTGCCTCGAACTCTTGGGTCCCTTCTCGGGTCCCTCCACCGTATGTACATAATCTGATTCTCTCTTTCCAATGTGCTCCAAGTCGATCCCTCGTTCTTGGATCTAAAAATCATATCAATCAGGGTCTTGCACCCTAACACACCCACCAAATCAATCGTTAATGGTTGATCTGCAATAGCTGGAGAAAACTCTACCCTACCTAGGTTACATCTACTCCTAAGTCAGTCCAATCCCGAAAGTATATTAGAGCACAAAATCAAATTGTGTCGTCCGACACGAGAGTCCGATAGTGAACTTAAAACCCTGGAAGTCCTTCCGTTATCTGGCTCACCACCAGAGTCGGGACTAAACCTTGGTCCTTCCCCATGTGTGCTCATCCTCATCTGGCAAAGCAACTATCCCCATTATCAAAGCATAACCAAGAATTCCCTTCCCATCAACTTTTTAGATTCTCCAAGACTCTCACTAATTCGAGTATGGATCCTGTGCTTTCAGTAGTATGGGCCCATACTACCTTCCACACCTATCCATATTTTCATCAGCAATCCTCCTGAATCCTCTAAGTCACCTATTCCACTGATGCACCATTATCCGCTAAACAACAACACAATATCCACCGAAGTACCTCCTAGGCTGCCCCTAGGCTCCCAACCTCTCTGTATCGCCCCACTAACTCACATGAGCATATCCTAGGCTTTCCTAGGTTCCCAACCTCACCCTGCCATCAGCTGTTGAGGAACTCCCCATGATGCCAACCATCCACCTCCTGGATATGGTCATATCCACACAGTAGCTGACTCCCATCACTCAAGAGTTCCATAAAGCATGAAGCAAGCAACATTCGTGCAGAAGCACTCTGATCCAAAGGACTATCATAAAACATTCCGCCCACATATGGCAACCTGTGCTACCCACATCCATCCATCCTTACTGTCGGCTGCCTTATGCATGTAAATTATACACAGAATAGGATCTAATAGACTGTCGAATAACCGAATCTACCCTAGGACCACAACTAGAAAAGGAACAACAAATATGGCCAAATCAATTCTTCTAAGGCTATAAGATCCTAACTATATACACTTTTAGAAACATACACATCGCAGTTACTAATACCAATAATCATTCTCATTCTAGCATATCATCCAGTATCTCTAAGGCTACAAGCATCACATAACAGGCCAACCTGTAGCTGAGTACACAACACTAGTATGCAAGTCTACCAGCTCATACAATATGTAAAGGCATCTCTCCTAGCCCTAACTTGCATGCGATCCTCAGGTTCATAAATAAAATCATAACATATAACAAATGTGGGTATTCTGGGAAACTTACTTGAGCTCGGCTGATTGCATGCACCATACCCTTTCTTATCTTAGAAATTCTTTACTAAAAACATTTTCCTTTTGAAAACTTTTTAGATCCTCAGTTTGAGTTCAGACTCACCCAAAAGTTTGTCCGAATCCCTCAAACCAAGGCTCTGATACCAAATTGTAACGACCTAAAAATCAGGGGTAAAAATTTCATTTTTAATTTAACCCAAACATTGATACCATTTATTCCAAACATTCCGAAACATTGTTAATTAAAAACATTTATCAAAGTTCGTCCCAAAATCATTTATTGCAGAAGTCATAGGTGTATGCACTACGATCAATCCGAGCTCTTCTTTTCCAAATCGATGATACCTAAAACCAAAACTGTAAACCGTAAGCACAAAGCTAAGTGAGTTCCCCCTGAGCATACCCCACTTACAACCCACATATAATATTAGCTATACAAGCTATCTCTAACACATATCACATACCATCGAAGCTATACAAGCTTTCTCTATCACATGCCACATATCATATAAGCTACAAAAGTTATCTCTACTACATAACATTAGCTATAAAAGCTATCACATAACAGTAGCTATAAAAGCTATCTCTGCCGCATATCAAATATCAAATAGCTATAAAAGCTATCACTACCATTAGCACATATCAATTAGATATACAAGATATCTCTACCGTTAGCCATAAAGGCTATCTCTACCATTAGCCACAAGACTATCTCTACCGTCAGCCATGAAGGCTATGTCTCTTGTTAGCCATAAAGGTTGTCTCTACCATTAGCCAGAAGGCTATCTTTACCATTAGCCATAGAGGCTATCTCTATCGCATATCATGCATACATACATATAACACACCTTTACTTAGCAAGTATACCAAATATCATAAAATAGGCCGGCCTTAGTGCCTTAGACCCATTGGTATGTTGAGAAGACTCACCTGACACTAATGAAGTCCCGTGAATAAAACTCTGGCTGCTGGTTGACAGATTCCCGAGCTGTCAACATCAAACAATACCCAATTAATAATTGGGTACCAAGCCTAAGGTACAAATCACACTCTAAAGGCCCAACAAACAAGTAATGGGCCAAAGCCCAACATGTGTCCCAATTTCCCAAATTAGGCCCACACCTCTACATGGACTCATTTTAAGGCCCAACCAATCATTCTAGTCCAAACATTGGGCATTCCCACAACCCAAACTATCATAATCCTCAAGGCTAGTTAAGGGTCACTTATGGCCCAACTTTCCAAATTGGGCCCAAGCCTCTTTAATGGGTCCTATCCTAAGGCCCAATAAGAACCCAAATAAAATTAGGGTTTTTCACATAAAATGTCGATTAGGGTTAATGTGACATCCCCATTTTCAAGGCCAGAAAAGACCGATTTTGTTTATGCTTTATAAAAATCAGAGTACTTCTTTTCATAAAAATGTTGCGGAATTTGTTCCCAGAAAAATACGATAAATACGTTATCAAAATATTTTCAAAGAAACATATTTTATTCATTTTAAAACGTTTGGGATGTCATTGTCAATACAGAAACATAAGCATAAACAGAACTTACATTTATTTACACTAGTGATCTACATCTCTTTAATCTCTCAGTATAATGTGACTTCATATCAACACCTGTGATATAAATAAACTGAGTGGGTCAGGTTGGGAAACCTGGTGAGTACATAGGGTTTTCAACCCACAATAATATAATTATTATGTTTAAACAATCAAACAATCAACCCAATTACCCATCCCCATTATCTTCTTTAATCTTAAGGATCTACCCTAAGAATCAGCTATTCCTCGTTCATTCATTCCTAAGGATCATCCTAAGGAATCGGCACAAAGTCCATCGTTGCCACGGTTTACACAACGGGCACTAAGTATGCATAGTCACTAGGGTTTAGGCATCAAGTCTGCATGATCACCAAGGTTTAGGCATCAAGTCTGCATGATCACTAGGGTTTAGGCATCAAGTATGCATGATCACCAGGCTTTAGGCATCAAGTCTGTATGATCACCAAGGTTTAGAGTACACCGGGTGAACACATCGTTCACAACACCTACATGTTGCGAGCCTGCTAGTGTTCCACTGGACTGTCTAGAATAGTTTGTGGTTGTCATCTATACTCTGTTGAATGACGGGGCCATCATTTGGGAAAAAGGCTTCTCACATCGTCCACCTCTCACCCTCACCTCATGGTCTATAACACCTCTCAACTCATCATTCAACTCATATTCCATCTATTATATCTACCCATGTTTACCCCAACATTATCGTAGATATAATACATATACAGTTTAAATCATTTAAAACATGTATAAAATCGTTCATTTAGCATAGACAACAAGTACTCAGATAATATGCACACATAGCACGTAATTTATATAAAATACTTCATATCTATGTGTAAGATGAAAGTAACTATGCATTCACTTGAAAAGGTGGTGATTCCGAACTCAGACAGCGCTTCACTTCTTGAAAAAAAAATAATTTCCTTCGACGAAACCTAGTATTATTATCACTAGAGTTTAGTCTATTATTCACCGAGACTAATTAATAGTCTAGCTATTACTACTATTATATAACCATTTTATAATACTTATATAACCCATAATAATAGCCCAATTACTTATTATATGTTCTTAATAACGTTAATATAATTAAATAAAAGCTATATTAAAAATAGCGTAGGCGTAGCTCACTTACGAAGGGTTTTATAGAAAACCAGGCTTTGCTTGGAGCAGCATTCCCGTGCTGAAAATCTCTTCTTCTCGGAGCCGTCGAGCACTCAGGGGCTTCCGCCTCGTGCTAGGGAGGTTCCCTATGCTTTTCGGTGGGTTTCGGGGCTAGAGAGAGAGTAAAGAGAAGAAAGAATGAGAAAGGTGTGAAGAAAATTAGGGTGGAAGAGGTTCTATTTATAGGGTGAAAATGGCTGAACTTGATGCCACATGTCACCATCTAGTGGCAAGACTTGGGGAGAAAGCAATGGCCAAGATTGTGCCACATCACCCATTTTCTCACAACACACTTCCGACTTCTAAAATCCGTAAATTTCACATACGACCTCCATTTTTGACGTTCTTTATATCCACGCGTAGGTAAAAATAATATCTACAACTTTCATTTTGACTCTGTTGGCTAATTCTCGACCGATTTTAAATTTAACAGTACGAGACGTTTAGATTATAAAATGACCGCGAAGAATTCGTAACTCCTTCATACAGACTCTGTTTTCTTCTGTCTTTTTACTGTTAAGTTCCTATTAATGAGATATTCAACTCTCATTTAAGTCACGTAAGCCAAAAACCGCTCGAACTAAAATTCGAGTTTCGGGTCGTGCACTACTAAGCCGAATCTTAGAAAAATCGTGATTTCTTCATATGAAGTCAGATTTGGGCGTTCTTTTTATGGATTTTCTCGGTTTAACATATCCTACGACTTTCATTTAGATCACTAAGGCTAAAAAGTCCTCCATCATAAAATCACTATTTACGCTTCCCGGTGCCGTGTCGGTTGTGTCGAGAAACTTCGACGGGTCATAACTTCTTCAATATAACTCTGATTTCGACGCTCTTAATATGTACGAAAACCTTGTGACATATTCTAAAACTTGGTTAAGATTATGTATTCTAAATAATCTTTCGTCGAAAAGTCATTTTCGATCCCTATTACCTCTAAATTGACTAGCCCGGATCTACGAACGTTACAGTTAAGCGTTCCCACTTAACTCATTAAGGACTTAATCCATTAAGTCCAATATTGCTTTTAGGTCAGTTTGCAAAAGATTCTTATTTAATATTTTAAGTTTATTAATCAATTCTAGAGCATGTCCCGATCAATCCCCAAAATTAGGGCTTCATGGCATTTAGGGCTTTCCTAACCTTAATTAGGGTTTCCAACCCAATACAATCCGACTAGGTCCATAGTTAAGTCCTCAGGACCATTAGGGATTCACTGGGCCCAATGCTCCATTAGGGATTAGGGATCCTTTCTTTCGTAGTTAAGTCCTCAGGACCATTAGGGATTCACTGGACCCAACACGGCGGCAAGAGGCGGCAGCCACCACCTCATGGTGGTGATTAGGGATCGTTTCTTTCATTATTTCACATTCTATTACATTTAGAAGGTTACAGTCCCAAAATAACACACACCCCCACACACACAAAACCAACTTGTAGTGGCTGACGGTGGCAGTGGGGTCTTTCTTGGATTTCCGACAAAGTAGTGCCCTTGTAACCTTAAACCATCACATCATGCGAGCACAAACACCACCATGCCCACTTCTGACCATGAACAAGCTCAACCACCCCTCGTGGTGGCGCAAAGTGATGGTGATGATGTAAAACGACGATGGCAGCAGCAGCGCACGAATGAAAACAGAAGCGCCACCGAGACAATCCATCACCGAGACACGACCACAGTAGCGCCATAACCTCCAACAGTAGCAACACCATTTCCGATGTCCAACACCGAGAGAAACGACAAGGAAGAGAGAGGAAGAGAGAGAAAGAGAGAGAGAGAGAGAGAGAGATAGATATGGCAAATAGGCCCAATGGAACACTTTGGTTGCTCACGACTCGTCGTTCACAGCACCATAACCGAGATATCAGTTCTCTTCCGGCTGCCCGCGACGTCCGGCGACGAGGTTACTGATGGCTGCATTTGGCGCCAGGTAGCAGAGGGGTGAGGCGACGGGGCTTCTGGTGGTTTTCGGCTTCAGCAAGTAAGGGAAAATGACTGGTGATGGGGGTCGTGAAGTGTGCGGCCACATACAGGAGAGATAAGGTGGGGGGGGGGGGTGGCGGCTGATCCCTTCCTTAGGGTTTAGGGTTTCTTAGAATTTATATACCCGACACTCCATGAAACATCTTTCCATAATGGAAAAACTGGTCCCTCCCCATAAACACTTTTGCAACCAAGGCCCAAAATTTACTCTTTATACCTCTGCTCCCCCAATTCTTTTCATTTTAAGTCCGATATTTACCTTTTTAACCTAGCCCTCTGAAATCCATTATAAGTTAAGTCTAATACTTACCAAACAGCCCCTTAGCCTCTAAAATCTTTTCAAAATAAATCCCAAAATTACTTTTTAACCTCTGAATAATCCGATTTATAACATGTGGCTGCCCAAAACCGATAATCCCCTAAATAATATGAATTTATTGCGACTATTCGTTCATCAAATTTTATCTATTTATTTATTTACTAAACAGGATGTTACAATCAACTTATTCTTTCTTTTACTTGGAAAACTTTCCTTCCTCAAGTGTACCCAAACTAAGTCTCCATCAACAAAAATTCTAGGCTTCTTATTCTTATTTGACTTATCCTTGTAAGTTGCGTTTATAGTCTTAATAAGTTTACGAATCTACTCATGCAACTTCATGATCGACTTTAACTTTGCTTCGATATCCTTATGAACTAACTCCTCTTTTGGTAACGTAATTAGATCTAAAGGAAGATATGGATTAACACTGTAGACAACCTCGAATGGAGAATGCCCATTTGCGAATGTGGGAGATCGATTATAAGCAAACTCAGCATGCACAAGCTTCACATCCTAATCTTTTTGATTCTTACTTACTAAACAACTATCCTAAGGTTCTATTTGTAACCTCTATTTGACCATCTATCTATGGGTGATGTGAAGTAGTGAACAACAGTTTCGTACCCAACCTTCCTCCATGCGTATTCCAAAAATAACTCAAAAACTTCGAATCTCGATCTGAAACAATAATTTTTGAATGACATGCAAACAAATAATCTCATTAAAGAATAGATCAACCACATTACTAGCATCATCAATTTTGTTGCAATAAAATGAGCCATCTTAGAAAAACAATCTACCACTACCATAATCGTAACCTTACCCCAATGAGTATGAGGTAAAGCAATAATTAAATCCATTGATACATCTTTCCAAGGTTGATTAGGAATTGGTGAAGGAGTGTACAATCTCGACTTGAATATACTTTTGGCCATTTGACAAGTCACACACATTTTTACAATGTTGGTTATGGCGAAGGAGTGTACAATCTCGACTTGAATATACTTTTGGTAATCTGACAAGTCACACACGTTTTTACAATGTTGGTCACGTCTCCTAAAAACTTTGGATAATAAAAATGCTCCTTTAAGATCTCCAAAGTCTTAAACATTCCGAAGTGTCCAACCATCCCTCCACCATGAGCTTCTTGCACCACACAGCTCACGAATTGCATGCTTCGGAATGCAAAGTCGATTTCCTTTAAAGAGAAAACCTTCTTGCAACATGAATTCACCTTCAGGTCCACCTGCACATGTTAGAAACAAATGCCCAAAATCTATGTCAGTCATATAATAACTTTTCAAGGCCTTAAAATCCAACAATTTCGCATCCAAAGTTACTAGCAAAGAATATCGCCTAAATAATGTATCAGCTACCACATTTGAAACATCCCAAAAATACAACCCAAAATTTTTTGTTTTAAACATTTCTAAAACCATGAAATTAATCATCATATAATAAAACCACAAAACACATGTCTCAAATGTAAAAACGAATGTATCAAATCAACTGATGTCAAAACATATCAAAACATCCGGATAAAAACTCCCAGGATAAACTGAAGTTGTGGTGTGTGCCATTCCATCAACCCGAGCTCTTCCCTATACTTGCGGAGGTACCTGAAACCAAAAACTAAAACTGTAAGCACAAAGCTTAGTGAGCTCCCCCAATCTACCACATACCATGCAATGACATATAGAGCAACTATTGGGCCTTGCCCACTGCATTGGACCGAAGTTTGGAAACTGCATCGGACCGAAGTCCGAAACTAACCAGGGCCTTGCCCTATGCACCGGACCGAAGTCTGGAAATTGCATCGGACTGAAGTCCAGAACTAACCAGGGCCTTGCCCTCTGCATCGGACCGAACTCCGGAAACTGCATCGAACCAAAGTCCGGAACTAACCAGGGCCTTGCCCTCTGCATCGGATTGAAGTCCGGAAACTAACTAAACATAGCATGACATAATCATAACTACTAGCATAGACACATATACTGTATTCTGCATCAGACCGATGTCTGGAAAACATAACACAAATACATACTTGAATCACAAAGGCATCAAGAACCCTGAACTACTGCATCGGACCGAAGTCCGGGACTACTGCTAATTAAACGGGCCGGCAATGTGGCCGTAGACCCGTTCCTCCTGGAAGGAAAACTCACCTCTTAACGCTGACTGCTGAGTTGCTAAATCTAAAACTGGCTGACTGCTGCTCCGGAACTCCCCGGCTACAAATTTCATAGATACTAAATCAGATGCTGATAACTGTTCTCAGGGTAAAATGACTAATTTACCCCTGGTCAAAGTCAACCTCCTGGTCAAAGTCAACTTTCAGTTGACCGGACTCGCCGAGTTGGGCCGCCAACTCGCCGAGTCCCTAACACCTTTTCTAATCCTCTACTCGCTTCAACTCGTCGAGTTTGGCAACAACTCGACGAGTTCTTCTTCCGAGTTTGGCAACAACTCGATGAGTTCTTCTTCCAAGTTAACGCCAAATCTAACTTCATCCGACTCGCCGAGTTGTATGAACAACTCGTTGAGTTCTACTTCATCATATGAACACGTCTAGACTGTGACTCGCCGAGTTGTATGAACACCTCGTCGAGACTGGTCTTGAGGCAAGAAGATTGCCTTGGACTCGCCGAGTCACGGCATGGACTCGTCGAGTCTCCTGCATGCCACTACTATACAGTCACTTCTAGTCGGTCTCAGTGCATGTAATTCATAGATATGGGCTTCTAGGGCTGGTTTTGCACGTAAAGTTTCCAAATTTACGTGCATGCAGATGAGAATGGGGCTAAAATACTAAAATCATCCAACACTAAGCACTTAGGGTTTGGAACAAGGCTATATTTGCATAAAGGTAGCTATATTGAGTTTCAAGAGCTCGATAACCTCCAGATCTATGGTCTCCATCCTAAGGAGAGCTCAAAACTTGAGTTTGAATCATAAAAGGCTCCATAGGAGACATAAACAAGCAATAAAGAGGTTTTAATGGAAGAATAAGCAAGGTAATAACTTTATTACCAGAATATGAAGCAGATGGAAGCTAGTTCTTGGATCTCCTTCCTCTTCCATTGATCCTCTTTCCTTCCTTCTCTTCTACAACTCCCAAGCTATCACAAAACACTCAAGCTCAACAATAGGGACTACGGTTTTACAGAGAAATGCTCTAAAGGTGCTGGAGGCTGGGGTGGGAGGCTATAATGATGTAACAACGTAATTTTTCAAAACAAATTTTCATTTCTTAAAAACATATTTTCATCCAAATCAAACCATAAAAATACCATGTATCATAATCATTATAAAAAGCATGTCAAATCCCAAGATCAAATAAATCCAAATCCGATTGCATGTGTGTGTACTAGTCATGTCGGCGCCTTCCCACGGTCCTCGCTAGTACCTGAAACACATAACACAACAACTGTAAGCATAAATGCTTAGTTAGTTCCCCAATATACCACTTACACACATAAACCCTTTCAGGCCATGACCTTTCGGTCCATGTGTCTCAGGGGACTTCCGTCCTGACTCGGTAAACCTTCCGGTCCCACCTGTGTCGACCTTCCGGTCCATAACTCCCTGGCCTTCCGGTCTACATCATAATGCCTTCCGGCCTATAACATGATGCCTTCCGGCCCATAACACGATGCCTTCCGGCCCAAATCAAGCATATCATACATATCGCATACAAACACACAACTCATAACATACAATGCATATATATTATAGCATACCAGACCTTCAGATCACACATAGGTACCTTTCCAGGTATAGTTAGTGAGAAGACTCACCTCATATGATGTCTAAGTCTTACGTGCTTGATATCTCTGAATCTCGTAACCTCGACCTAGCCTCGCCTAATCACATCAAATAATCATTCTAAATCATTAACGGCTCTCAAGGCTATACTATATTCCTTCTAAAATTCCACAGAAGGGTAAAAGACCATTTTACCCCTCCCTGACCCAAAAGTCCACATGTTGACTAAAACCTTAAAAGTCAACAAAAGTCAACAGCAGGCAGTACGCGGGGCGTACCAGCTCCTGTACGTGGGGCGTACTCTTGCCTTCCAGAAACGGGGTACGCAACCCCTTATGCGGCGCGTACTGGCATTACACCCAGCGTAATGCCCAATTTCTTTGTTCAGCATAATCAGATCTTGAACGGTTAAGACTTACATCCAAACTTCAGATCTGACCCCTCTAATATGTCTTAAACCATAAAGTTGGAACCTTTAAGCCTTTGCATGGCTGTAAAGATCACTTTGTGCTCAAAACACCTTTCCTCTTTCCTTAATGAGACTAAAACTCATGCATGCCACAAGATCCACGTCCAAGACTCGATTTTTATGACTCCTCAACACATTTTACACTAGAAAAGGTCAGATCTAAGCTTATGGAGACTCTTTGCACATAAAGTCTCCAACTTTGAACCAAAACCCTAACAAATGGTCCAACAAGAAAAACTTATGAAGAACAAGGAAAGCTTTGAGCTTTTTACCTTAGGAAGGATCTCCAGCCACTGTAGAACTCAGATCTATACTCGTTCTTCAACTTCTAGCTCCAACAATGGCTCCCTCTTCTCCTTATTCACCTTGAAAAGACAACTTCAAGCTCAAAAACTCACACACAAGCTAAAGCACGAATCTCAGCTCTCTAAGGGTTCTCTCAAGTGTGTATGGTGGCTAGGGCAAGGGACTGCATGTTCCTTTTATAGTGCAAGGCCACAATTTAGGGTTTTACATCTGGGCCGTTTATGCCCGACGTAACCTTGGGTACGCCCAACGTACCCGGATGAACAAGCATATGAATTAAGCGCATGAGTATGCGCGACGTACGCCCCAGTACGCCCAGCGTACTCACCAAATCATCTTTTCAACATCAAGGGACTAAAATTCCAACTCTCCAAAATAGAAGGGCCATAAAGCTAACCTGGAATTCGGGATGTTAGAATTCTCCCCCACTAGAACCAGACTTCGCCCTCGAAGTCTTATACCGAGAACAACTCCGGATGCTGCTCCCGCATCTCCGACTCTGGCTCCCAGGTCAGCTCGGACCCCTTCCGATGTTGCCACTGGACCTGAACTAGGGGCACTTCCTTGTTCCTCAGAACCTTGATCCTCCGATCCAAGATTGCGATGGTCTTTTCAGCATAATTTACACTCACGTCCACCTGGATATCCTCTAATGGTACCACTGCCGACTCATCGGCAATACACTTCCTCAGTTGCGACACGTGGAAGGTATCATGAATCTGGTCCAACTCCGCAGGTAGCTCTAAGCAATACGCTACCTTGCCCACCCTCGCGATCACCCTAAACGACCCAATATACCGGGGTCCCAGGTTGCCCCTCTTCCTGAATCGGATCACTCCTTTCCAAGAAGATACCTTCAGGAGCACGAAATCACCAACCTGAAATTCGAGCTCGGATCGTTGCCTATCCGCGTAACTCTTTTGGCGACTCTGAGCGGTCAGTAAATTCTGTCGGACCTGTTGTATCTGCTCTGTAGTCTGAATCACTATCTCTGTACTACCCATCACACGCTGCCCTACCTCGCCCCAACAAATGGGGGTACGACACCTCCTTCCATACAACAGCTCAAAAGGTGGCATACCAATGCTCGAGTGATGGCTGTTGTTATAGGAAAACTTAGCCAAGGGAAAATACGTGTCCCAACTTCCTACGAAATCTAATACACATGCCCAAACCATATCCTCGAGCATCTGAATAGTCCGCTCGCTCTGCCCGTTAGTCTGTGGGTGGTATGCGGTACTAAAATGCAGCCTCGTACCCAACTCCTCGTGAAACTTCTTTCAAAATCTGGAAGTAAAACGCACTTCTCGGTTTGAAACAATCGAGATCGGAACTCCATGCTGCGATACCACCTCCCTCACGTATAACTTTGCTAACTTTTCAGCAAAAGAGCTCTCACTGATAGCAAGAAAGTGAGTGCTCTTCGTCAACCGGTCCACAATCACCCAAATCGCATCGACACCCCTGGTAGTCCTCGGCAATTTGGTGATAAAATCCATGGTGATTTGTTTCCACTTCCACTCGGGAATCTCTAACGGCTGCAACCTACCATGCGGATGTTGGTGCTCATCCTTAACCTTGCGACAGGTCAAGCAAATCTCCACGAAGCATGCAACATCCCTCTTCATGCAAGGCCACCAATACTCCTTCTTCAGGTCCAAATACATCTTAGTGGCCCCGGGGTGGATCGAAAACTTCGATTTATGTGCCTCCTCCATCAAGACTGTACGCGTTCCGCCCACAAACGGTACCCAAACCCGACCGTGAAAGGTCATAAGTCCTCGACTATCAGTAACAAACACCGATACCTACCCGATCACTCGCTCTCTCTTGCGGTTCTCTGGTCTCATGGCCTCCGCCTGGGCCCCTCGAATGGCATCCCATATCAGAGTCATCACTCAGGGAACCTTCCACCCTATAGCTCAGGGGCATTGGCAACCACATTAGCCTTGCCCGGGTGGTACAAGATCTCGCAATAATAATCCTTTACTACATCCAACCATCTCCTCTGGCGCATATTCAAATTGGGCTGATCCATCAAATACTTCAAGCTCTTGTGGTCCGTGTATATCGTACACCGAACCCGATACAAATAGTGGCGCCATATCTTGAGGGCGAACACTACCGCTCCCAATTCCAGATCATGAGTGGGATACCTCGACTCATGAGGCTTAAGCTGCCTCGATGCATATACTATTACATTCCCCTTCTGCATAAGCATCGCTCCCAATCCGAATATCGATGCATCACAATATACCACGAAATCCCCCATCCCTTCCGGAAGGGCTAACACCGGGGCTTCGCATAATTTCTGGTGAATTGTCTCGAATGAGGTCTGCTGCTCCGGACCCCAAGAAAATGCAACACCCTTCCGGGTCAACTTGGTGAGTGGCACGACGATCTTGGAGAAATCTATGATAGATCTCTGATAGTAGCCTGACAATCCTAAGAAACTCCTGATCTCAAAAGGTGAACTCGGCACTTCCTAACTCATCACAGCCTCAATCTTGGCCAGATCGACCAATATCCCCTGCTGGTTAACGAGATGCCCTAGGAACTGGACCTACCGTAACCAAAAATCACACCTGGAGAATTTGGCGTAAAGCCTCTCCGATCTCAGAACTCCGAGGATTTCCCCCAAATGCTCCTCATGCTGATCTCTGTATTTTGAATATACCAATATATCATCGATGAAAACAATCACTGATCGATCCAACATCGGTCTGCACACCCTGTTCATGAGATCCATGAATGCGGCTGGTGCATTGGTGAGACCAAAAGGCATCACCACGAACTCGTAATGCCCATAACGAGTTTTGAACGCTGTCTTCTGGATATCTTCATCCCGAACCCTCATCTGATGATAACCTGACCTCAAGTCTATCTTGGAGAACCAAGACGCTCCCTGCAACTGATCGAACAAATGTCGATCCTCGGTAACGGATAACGGTTCTTGACCGTCAGCTTGTTCAACTCCCGGTAATCAATACACATCCGGTGTGAACCATCCTTCTTCTTGATAAAAAGGATTGGCGCTCCCCAAGGTGAGCTACTCGGTCTAATAAACCCCTTTCCCAACAACTCCTGAAGTTGCGAGGATAACTCCTCCATCTCGGATGGCACAAGTCGATAGGGTGCCTTGGCAATACGTGCCGCCCCGGGCACCAAGTCGATACGAAACTCCACTTGCCTCTCGGGAGGCACACCCGACAACTCCTCGGGGAAGACGTCAGGGAAATCCCGCACAATTGGGATCTCATCAGTCGAACTTGGCCTCCCAGCGGCCACTCGTGTGTCCATCACATTAGCCACAAATCCCATACAGCCCTACTTTAAACTCTGCGTCGCCCAAGCTGCTGAAAAAAATGTTGACTCAGGACGGGTACCCTCACCGTACATCGTAAGTACTCCCCCACTAGAGTCTCGTATCATCACCAACTGATGCTCGCAATCTATAACAGCTCCAAATCGGCTCAACCAATCCATGCCCACTATAACACACACGTCCCCCATTGCAATCGGGACCAGATTTATCGGGAACTCCACATCGAAGATCTCAAGGATACATCCTCGAATCACATCCGTGGCATACACTGCTCGCTCGTTAGCTATAGAAACTCACAGAGGTCGACTCACGGCCTCTCGAAAAATACTGATATGACGACTAAAGGCTAACGACACAAAAGACCGACTTACTCCCGAGTCAAATAACACTAAGGCATGCATAGAATTCACAAGAAAAGTACCTACGCATAACATAATATAAGCATAATATCTCAGACTTAAATAAATAGAGAGAAGAATACATACCGGCCACAACGTCGGGTGCTGCGTGGACCTCCTCCACTTTCAACTGGAAAGCTCTCCCACGAGCCTTCGGAGCCTCAGCCTTTACCGATTGAACCTCGGTTACACTAGCAGTAGGTGCAGATCCCTGTGCTGTCCCTTGATGCAATTGCAGACACTCGGCTTACCGATGGCCAGTTTGGTTGCAATGAAAGCAAACCATAAAACCCCTGGGGCAATCCTTAGCAATATGCCCCTCCTTGCCACATTTTTAGCAAGCACCCGATCATCAAGCTCCCTCATTAGACTTGCCGCACTTCCCGCAAGTGCGGCCCTTCTGGCCTCCAATCCTCGAATCAGCGGGCTTGGCCCGCTTAGCTGCCGGCTGAGACTGAGCTGGCCGCCGATCCATCCTCTGAGACTCGGCCTCTTCCCTAGCCTGAGTCTCCAACTCGATCTACCGTTTCCGGGCATTTTCCTGAAGCTCAACAAAAGTACAATACGTCGAGTTCGACATGAATTCTCGAATGTCCCTCCTCAAAATGCCCAAATACTGGCTCATCCGTGCCTGCTCCGTCGACACCTGCTCAGGGCAGAACATCACCCTCTCATGAAACTTCCGAGTAACCACAGTAACCGAATCATTACCCTTCTTAAGGGTCAAGAACTCCTGAACCACCCGTTCCCTCTCCACCGGGGGAACATACTCATCCCTGAACATGGTGGTGAACCTCTCCCAGGTCACCTCAGAAATCTATGCCAGAGTGAAGCTTGCCGTCACGAACTTCCACTAATCCTTCGCTCCCAAGCGAAGCTGGTTCAAAGCGAACCGCACCCTCAAGTGTTATGGACAAGAACACGTATAGAAACATCCCTCAATGTCAGAGATCCACCTCATCGCCGCTATTGGGTCCTGCGTCCCATCGAACTCTGGTGGCTTCGTGTTTCTGAACTCCCGAAACAACAACGAGTCACCTCCCTGAGGTCTGGCAGCAACAATAGCTGCGGGAGCTGCAGCAACTGCAGCCTCAGTCACCGCTGCATACCGCTCATCGAAGGTCTCAATCAATGTGGTCTTGATGTCCCTAAACATCTCTAGAATCTCAGCTCGGATGGCAGCATCCACCTCCTCATGAATCAATCGACAGATCTCCTCGTCACTAACCCCACTGATCTCAGGTGTGTGTCATGTCCCAACCATGATGCCTCTGAAATACAACATAGAAATATCAGAGATTCGATCGAGCATACTCGCACTCGATAATGCAACCCTACTCGCCCTCCAATACCCAAAGGATTCTTACCTGGGCTGCTCACTGATCTGGTGTCTTCAGTAGTACGGGCCCTATACTACTGACTACACCGCATCAGCATTCACCCCAAGTCCTCCTCCTTGGATCCCGGATCGCAAGTAATCTATTCTCGCTATGCATTAACTACCTACTCGCTCTCTAGGCATCTCATAGCAGCAGGATTCTCCTAGGCTAAGGCATCACAAATCAGGTCACTCTAGTCCTAATATGAATACCTAGCCTACTCTAGCATGCATAACATAACATAGCATATTTCATAACACATATTGTAAGGATATTTTGGGGATTCACCGTTCGGGCGCTGGCTGACCGTACACACTGCTCTTCTCTGTTTGTTTCAAAACTCTTTCTTCTTTTATAAAATTTAGTTTTTATTGTCGAAAATTTCTCAAATCCCCAGTTTGAGTTCAGATATGCCCAAAGGTGCATCTGAGTCCCTCAAACCAAGGCTCTGATACCAACTTGTAACAACATAATTTTTCAAAACAATTTTTCATTTCTTAAAAACATATTTTCATCCAAATCAAACCATAAAAATCCCATGTATCATAATCATTATACAAAGCATGTCAAATCCCAAGATCAAATAAATCCAAATCCGATTACGTGTGTGTGTACGAGTCATGCCGGCGCCTTCCCACGGTCCTCGCTAGAACCAGAAACACATAACACAACAACTGTAAGCATAAATACTTAGTGAGTTCCCCAATATACCACTTACACACATACACCCTTCCAGGCCATGACCTTCCGGTCCATGTGTCTTAAGGGACTTCCGTCCCGACCCGGTAAACCTTCTGGTCCCACCCGTGTCGACCTTCCAGTCCATAAGTCTCTGACCTTCTGGTCTACATCATAATGCCTTCTGGCCCATAACATAATGCCTTCCGGCCCAAATCAAGCATAGCGTACATATCACATACAAACAGGCAACTCATAACATACAATGCATATATCTTATAGCATACCAGACCTTCCGGTCACACATAGGTACCCTTCCAGGTATAGTATAGTGAGACGACTCACCTCGTATGATGTCTAAGTCTTACGTGCTTGATATCTCTGAATCTCGTAACCTCGACATAGCCTCGCCTAATCACATCAAATAATCATTCTAAATCATTAACGACTCTCAAGGCTATACTATATTCCTTCTAAAATTCCACAGAAGGGTAAAAGACCATTTTACCCCTCCCTGACCCAAAAGTCCACATGTTGACTAAAACCCTAAAAGTCAACAAAAGTCAACAGCAGGCAGTACGCGGGGCGTATCAGCTCCTGTACGTGGGGCGTACTCTTGCCTTCCAGAAACAGGGTATGCAACCCTTTTACGCGGCGCGTATTGGCATTACTCCCAGTGTAATGCCTAATTTCTTTGTTCAGCATAATCAGGTCTTAAACGGTTAAGACTTGCATCCAAACTTCAGATTTGACCCCTCTAGTATGTCTTAAACCATAAAGTTGGAACCTTTAAGCCTTTGCATGGCTGTAAAGATCACATTGTGCTCAAAACACCTTTCCTCTTTCCTTAATGAGGCTAAAACTCATGCATGCCACAAGATCCACATCCAAGACTCGATTTTTATGACTCCTCAACATATTTTACACTAGAAAAGGTCAGATCTAAGCTTATGGAGACTCTTTGCACATAAAGTCTCCAACTTTGAACCAAAACCCTAACAAATGGTCCAACAAGCAAAACTTATGAAGAAAAAGGAAAGCTTTGAGCTTTTTACCTCAGGAAGGATCTTCAACCACTATAGAACTCGGATCTATACTCGTTCTTCAACTTCTAGCTCCAACAATGGCTCCCTCTTCTCCTTATTCACCTTGAAAAGACAACTTCAAGCTCAAAAACTCACACACAAGCTACAGCACGAATCTAAGCTCTCTAAGGGTTCTCTCATGGGTGTATGGTGGCTATGGCAAGTGACTACATGTTCCTTTTATAGTGCAAGGCCACAATTTAGGGTTTTACATCTGGGCTGGTTATGCCCGACGTAAACTTGGGTACGCCTAGCGTACCCGGATGAACACTTGTATGAATTAAGCGCATGAGTACACGCAACGTACGCCCCAGTATGCCCAGCGTACTCACCAAATCATCTTTTCAACTTCAAGGGACTAAAATGCCAACTCTCCAAAATAGAAGGGCCATAAAGCTAACCTGGAATTCGGGTTGTTACAAATGATGTTTAAACAGGGTGCAAACCTTGGGATTTAGGGTTTCATCCAGACTAGCAGTCTCGCCGAGTTTGGGATACAGACTTGTCGAGTCGCCTACTAAAGACGCGTGCAAATCCCGCCTCTACTCGACGAGTTGGGCTATAGACTCGTTGAGTACCTCTTATGAAAGGAAAATACTTTATTTAAATTGGATACCAGGAATGGAGCATTACAACATTGCTTTTTCCATCTTTATACTTGAATGAAAAGTGAAAGATTGCAAAAATTCTACCCATTTGGCATCTCATGTACTCAACTTCTACTTGCCATTAATAACCTTCAACGACTCATGTTCCAAGTGCAAAATAAAATGATTTGCATGTAATTAATCACTCCAATGATCCAATGCTTGAACAATTGCATAAAACTCCTTATCATACGTATAATCATTTAATATAGCACCCCCAAGTTTTTCTAAAAAATAAGTGATAATATGCTTTCCTTGAATGAAAAAAACTCCTATTCAAATGTCACTCGTATCGCACTCCACCTCGAAGGATTGTGCAAAGTTGGGAAGCGCTAAGAATGGAGAAGCACGCAATAACTCCTTTACATTCGCAAATGACTCCTGAGCTTCCAACCCCCATGCAAAATCTCCTTTCTTTAAACAGCTTGTGATTGGACTCATAATGGTGCTAAAATTGTGAATGAACCTCCTATAAAAAGAAGCAATCCCATGAAACGATTAGACTTCTGAAACAGTAGTAGGAGTAAGCCACAACTTAATTGCTTATATCTTGGATTGATCCACTGAAACACCATTTTTGGAAAAAACACAACGCAAGAAAATGACTTTCTCCACCAAGAACGAACATTTTTCCTTCTTCCCATAAAGCTTTTGTGTTCTTAGAGTCTCGAATACCTTTCGTAAATGCACCATATGATCTTCCCTACTTTTGATATATATCAGGATATCATCAAGATATACAACCACAAAACTCCCATGAAAAGACTTCAATACTTCATTCATTAGCCTTATGAAAGTACTAGGCGCGTTAGTAAGACCAAATGACATCACATTCCATTCGTACAACCGATTTCTGGTCTTGAAGGCCGTCTTCCACTCATCACCTTCTTTCATGCGAATCTGATGATACCCACTTCACAAATCAATCTTCGAAAACACCACTGACCGATGTAATTCGTCCGACATGTCGTCAAGTCTAGGAATGGGAAATCTATACTTGATTGTTATATTATTCACTTCTCAGCTATCCACACACATACTCCAAGTTCCATCCTTCGTAGGCACGAGCAAGACCGGAACGACACAAGGGCTAAGGCTCTCACAAACATAGCCTTTGTTTATCAACTCATCTATTTGCTTTTGTAAATCCTTTGTTTGCTTTGGATTGTAACAATAGGCCACTTTATTTTGCAAGAGAGCAACTGGAATAAGATCAGTCTGATGTTCAATACCACATATTGGTGGTAAAATCGGTGGTAAGTCGGTTGGAAAAACATCACAAAACTCCGCAAGCAATTCTAGAATCGGACCCTCTGCTTTCATATTCACCTCCCCTCTGGCTCTTCGTTCGCAGTCCCAACCTTTGGATCTTCTTTCACAACAAGGACAAAAATTTCCTTTCCTTGCTTTAGAACATGTTCCATCTCCTTTTTGCTTACTAAAATCATCAGACTTGGTTTCTTATTATTCATCGATCACACTTTGTTCGAAGACATAGGTGACAACATAGTTTTCTTTCCATTGTGTTTTAGTTCATACTCGTTACTATTGGATTAGGTGTCTAAGCCAATAACCAAATCCGTATAATCTTCAATTATTAGCAAAGTCCTTTTGATTTGCCCTCAAGCCTGATAATTGACTAGTTTGCTTTTTGGAGAGAGAAAGAGAGAGAGATTGATTTATTAATTTATTATATGATTAATAAATTAATTATAAATCAAAATAAATAATTTATTAATATATTATAAGGATAATATATTAATTAGTAATAGTATTGTTTAATTAAAAATTAATCATAAATTAATTGGAATTAATTTTGGGATTAATTGGATTAATTACAAATTGAATGACTAAAGGTGATAATGTTCAAAAGTTGAACATTGACAAATTCTAGAATCTCCCTAGGAGGGGGGATGAAATTCTAGATGTTTATGGGGTTTCTAGAGATTTTCTTGGGCTCTAAAGAAACTTGGATGCCTTAGAGGGAAAGCAAAAGGGATAAGGCTTATCTGAGGAAACATGCCTTATCCTAGTTCCTCTAGTCACCTATATAAACCCTCGTAAGGGTTCATATTTTCCGCCATCCTTATTCCTAAGAGAACACCAAAAATCCTTTTTCTCCTCCTCTTTCCTCTTTAGCCTCCAACTTGCTAGGGTCTCGGCGTGAGCCATTAGAGACACAAGACTTCTGGTGCTTGCTTTCTAAAGCTAGATCAAGAAGGAATAATTGTTTATTTACTACAATAAACATAAGGTAAGTATTTTCTATAATCTTTAATATATTCAAAAATATCATTGTACTTATAGGGTTGTTGATGTTCAATAGTTGTTTGCAAACCATAGTGAGAACATAGATCCTTTAGGATGCATGTGAACTTAGGGTATATGTTTTTCCACCAAAGTAAGATTTTGTAACATATAAAAACACATCAATTGTATAAGAGCCATTATTCTCATTTATCAAAACCAAAGTTGAATAAATCAAAATTAGGATTTATAGAAAACTAAACCCTAATGGAGCCATTTCCGAAAAATGTTAGGGTTTTAGAAATCCTTACCTCCTCCATATTCTCGATTACTTAGACAACAAAAATTAGGATTTCCTTATTTTATAATTTATGTTTGAATAAATTAAAATAGAATAACTAAAATTGGATAACCCTAATACCCTTATTTTTTTAAAATTTAGTAAGGACCGGATTATGATTAAAATTTATATTATTTTATTAATAATAAATAGTAAATAATTATTTAATCCTCATGAGATTTAAATTAATTTAATTAATTTTTAATTAAAGGATAAAGATTAAATCTTAATTGGTTTATTTTTAAATAAAACTAATTATCTTAATTTTGAAAATTTAAATTTAAACCTAGTATTTTAGAAAAGTTTTAATATACACTTTATACTATATATAATTAAGATATTAATATATTATTATTATTATTATATATATATATATATATATATATATATATATATATATATATATATAAGAAAAGGTCATTCAAATCACTAGTACGCCTCATTCACGAAACATGCTATAAAGAAGATATAAGGAAGTTGCATATAAAATGGTCGTTGAATGGATGTCCACTCTCACCCACCGCTCTCTTTTGTGGTGGAGGGTCGTTAGCCGAACAGATTTGATAGGACATAATCTCATTAACAATTATAATGACATGAAGTAACTAAATTATTTTATAAAATCTCACTCTTAGTTACTTTAGGAAAATATGAAAAGTATGCTAGTCCATAAAGTTGCACATTATACTTTATATGTAGTTAGTGGAACACGTGTGATTAACCGGTATACTAATAGTGGCTATAAAGAGTAGAAATTGACATCTCGAAAATTATCATTATTAATGGAGTGTGTTGAAACATCCCAAAATACGGTCCAAAATTTTCATTTAAAAAAACGTTAGTAAAACCATTGTTATCAAAACATTACATAAAGTCATAAATCATTATTCTCAAAACATCATAACCATCTGTCAAATATATCAAAGTAAAAACATCCCAGGCTGAATAAATCTTGTGTGCACTGCAGTCATCCCGAGCTCTTCCCCTAGCTACCGGAAGTACCTGAAACCAAAACTGAAAACTATAAGCACGAAGCTTAGTGAGTATCCCCAACTTACCACATACCATACAAATAATCACATAAACTAGGCTCCCGCCCCTTCTGCAGGCCCCAGCCAGTATTGGACAGAGTCCGACATCAGGCCCTGCCTGGCGTCAAGCCCCGCTCGGTATACATATTTGTTTCTATTAGGCCCCGCCTGTCTCTTGGCCCCGCCCGCTATACACATACAAAAAATAACATATAATCATGCTAGTACACAAAGAATCATACACAGTACTAAATATCCCAGTCCTAAGGCCTCGCCTATCATGGGGCCCGCCCCTACTCTACTAATTATGAGATATAGAACCATGTCCATACTCATCTAGTGGTGAGATGTGGGACCCCACCCAGACTTACCTCCCTACCAAGCACATATAAGCATCATAAAGACAATAAGTATATCTAAACATGCATTTCTGTTGGGTTTTATACAAACAATCCTATGTGTGCATGCAACCCTAGTATTGGATCTATGTTTTCACTATTAGTTATACAACTTTATGAACACAAAAAGAAACCTGGCATGCTACTATAATTTTCGAAATTCATATATAAAACTAGAATACATACCTTTTGTTGTTATATAGCAATAACAACTAGTTCCTTGAATTTCCTTAGCTCTTGAAAGCAAGTACCACAAGTGTAGTACCTCTAATGGAGTCACAAACACCATATGCAACTTAGATGAAGAGGAGAAGTAAAGGAGGCACCAAAAATGGCTGGAAACCCTAATGGAAGTGTTCTCCACGTTTTTGGGGCTTAAGGGTCCCTTTTATACATGTAGGCTATTAGGGTTTACAACTAGGAAACCCTAATCTGACTGCTTAGGCCCTAAGCAGCCCATGGACTCCTTAAACATATCCCTTGGACGATTTCTAATGGGCTTCCCATAGAATTCGTTCAACCTATATATTATTAGGTGATCCATAGCCCAATTATAATTATCTTATAATTACAACTTCAGTCCCCTAAGTTTAATTAATCTCTTTTAGCCACAAAATTAATTCTTAATTAATTCTTGACCAATATTAATTAAACAATATGATTTCTCCTTTAATATATTATTCTCATATATATATTAATAAATCATATTTAAACCTTTCTCTTCTTAAATCATCCTACATATTGTTATAGTGAAGGCAACCCAAAAGGACCATGCTCATAATCGGGTCAAGTACATACCAAAACAGTTATGGACTTAGACACTAATCCAACAATTTCTTCATCGGGCACCACCAAAAATCGAACCGTAGTTCAGAAGCATACATATAAACATTCCTCGGGCTTGCCTTGGCATTGGACCGAAGTCTGGAAACATATAAACATACATAAATGTGTCGGCATTGGTGCCTTCGAGCCGTTCCTATAGGAGAAATCTCACCTCACAAGCTGACTGCAGAATCCTACGATAAACCTCTGGCTGCTAGCTGGCAGATCCCCGAACTGCTGATCTCTCGACTCCCTGAGCTACTGATCATCATACATTTATATAAGTCCGAGATTCTCATAACTTAGCTATAAGTCCTCACTGGGGTAAAATACCATTCTACGCCTCACATACTCTTGTCCCAAATTGAACTCTACCCAAGCCTTGGCCCAAAAGATAACCACTTTCACAAGGCCCAATATATGGCCCAATCCCTTCACATAAGCCTCAACCTAAGGCCCAAACCATAATATGAAAGGCCCAATACTAGGTAGACTTCCCAATCCCACTAATGACCTAATTTGCTACATTGGGCCCAACCCCTCTAATAGGGCTTACCCTAAAGCCCAAACATATTCTTGGTGCAAAATATCTGACTTTTAGTGGTCCACTAAGGCCCAAAGAAATAAAGTCCAATGCATGGCCCAAATCAAGGCCCAAACACACAAAGCCCATATTTGTTGAGTACACGAGGCGTACTCCTTTATACGATAAGCGTGCAGTTGTATATCTTGTACACTGTGTGTAAATGCATGTATGCCAAACGTACTACTCTGTTAAGCCACTTTTCCATTAAACACTTAATACTCTATTGCAAAGGCAATAATCACAGATCCAAGTCCTCTTCCACGTCTTAATCCATAAAGTCTATCACTTGGTGGCTTGTAACCCACCAAATGGACCCAAACTTGGAAAATAGCAACTAACTTCCATGGAAATGGCTAGATCTCATGCATGGTCACAAAAGGACTTCAATGATCGAAACTTTACTGATATTGGGACACATTTAGAACTAAGGGTGGCAACCCTAGGCCTAGAAACGAAGTTGAACCATACAAATCCATTCTTAGGACCTAAAGAGGTCCAAAACTCCATAAACAAAGATCTAAGCATTTATGAGGCAAGATGGAAGCTTTTTACCTCAAATGAGTGCCAAAAGGTGGAATAATCTCGGATCCTTGAGCTCAAGATCCTCAAGTTCTTCTTCTGCAAGTTCTCCTTTCTTCTTTCAAGCCTCTAAACACCACCAAGATCTTCACCAAGCCAAAAACACACAAGAATGGAAGATGAGAGGCTATCTAGGGTTTTTGAGGTTGATAGGATGATAAGAAGGCTAGGGTTTGCGTCACAATGTTCTTTATATAGTGCTTAAGCTTAAAAATTAGGGTTTAGGGACTTTGAACGTTTGTTGGGCGTACTTCTCGTACGTTGGGCGTATGCCTCTAACATTCACGTTCATTTACTTCTCTATGTTGGGCGTGCCTCCAGCTTATGCATGGCGTACTTCCGCGCTGGCCACCTAGCATGCATGGTATCTTCTTATCATTTTTCTCCATTAAGGATCTATATTGCCAATAACATCAAATAGTCATATCTTCCACATCCTAGGTCCGTTTCTGAAGAACCTTGTATCCATGAAAAGGTTATAAGAAGCCCTACGCTCTTAATAATGCACCTAAGCCTTATAGCCTTCCAAATAAAACCATAAAGGATTGAACTGCCATTTTACCGATATACCCTTTATTCTCCAAGATACAACCCAACTCCTGGATCACCTCAACCGTATTATCTATACATAAAAGGTTTTAGATCCTTCTCTTCCAAAGGACCTATGCCTTATGATAACCTACCATCAGGTCACAATCCTGAATTAGGAATGCAATTCGGAACAGGGTGTTACACGTGTGTGGTTAATAAACACATTAATGAGAGATGATAAATAACATCGAGAGTACCAAGAATATTTGTATGGTTATTCACATCTCGTTTATGATCCTTGGCATCGCAGTAACAAAAGTGACAGCATAATGCGAGATTAAACATGCCATTGATAAGATTCACTAAATCTCAAAAGTTCTAGGAATTTCATAAGATTGGAATTGGTAAAAGCCTTGCCTACCTAAAATAGATTCGAATTTGATTACGACATCCCTCTTCAAAGTTCGAATAAAAAATATGGATCCTAGCCTTAATTTAAATTTTTTAGGTTAATAACTAAGGATTAAAATCAACTAACTTGAATTCTCTTTTCTCCTATTATAGATGTCAAGTCAAGACAATAATAGTCTTCCTTATTCCTTTGGAAATGGTTTTCATCTTCCTTCTAAAGATGATCTTCCACTTTCTAATCAAGGTGAAAATGTTTTCTATTCTTCAGAAAAGGGTGGAACATGACATCATGCTTCTTCAACTCTTCCACCACCTCCTCCAGTGACTCCCCCAACATCACGAGTTGAAAGATACAAAACAACTCAATCCTTATTGGCATGTTGACATCAAGATGTAAATTATGTGTATGCACATGTTCTGGAAATGAAATCTTACATTGACAAGTTAGATAGAATGGGTGTCGTTTTCCCAAGGGAGCAAGCCATTGATTTGGTTTTTCTTTCGTTTAAAAAGCCATATGAGCAGTCCACTGAAAACTTTCATATGATGAACATCGACACGATCCTAATTGATCTGACCCAAATGTTAATTGTTGCTAAAGCAGAAATGCTTAAGAGCACATCTAAAGCTAAAATTCTTATTGGGTCTAATTTCAAAGTTTCCATGGACATTGAAAATGGTGACAATGGTGGTCCAGAAAAGAATTCTCATCCCAACGGAAAGGGATCGGACAAGGTCAAAAAATTTGATCGTATGGTAAAGATAAAAGCTATTTTTGAGATAGTTCCATGTGTTAACCCCAAAGAGTCCATATGTTTCTATTTCTAATTGAAGGGACATTAGTTGTGAAGCTGCCAAAAGTACCTGAAAGATCTCAGAGATAATGAAGTCAAGTTGTGTGACTCTACTTTAGGTGCATCCATTATTTAACTCCATTATCTTAACAGGTTCCTAGAATCTTCATAAATGATGTGATGATCACATTTTGATGTTATAACATGATCTAAAAGAAAGAATGAAGCTTAATCAGAGTGAGCTAAATCTGATCATGGAAATGGACTTCAGCCACATGGTTTGAGGATTTGAATTTAGAGTTACTACAAAAGAGTTAAGATAATTTAATACATTGCTATTACTCTTAGGAGATGTCTAGAAACACAATTTTCATTGTATGCGTTGTATGGACAAGTTCCTATTTTTTCGTTTACTTTTCAGTAAAAGTGAAATTTTGTCTTATCTGGTTGCCTCATTTTATATATTTCCTTGCAATTACATTTATGAAAGCGTTGGTTAAATTTCTAATATTAGCAATATTAATTATGGATTTAACTCTTATGATATGCTTTGTGATATGGTCATAATTGACCAAGTAAAAAAAATATCATCACCAACTAGACAGATACTTGGTTTTGTACAGTTCGCATTGTATAGTATATGAGAATCTTGTTCATTTAAAAATTTTGACTAGTTCATTAATCACATGTTTATGTGAGTCAAGTGAAGGACTAATGGATGTAGTACACAATGATATGGACTATTCAAATCCACCACAAATGACAATAATTCTATTCATCACAATTTACTGATTGTTAAGTAAATATGGTTGTGTTTATAAGATTAACCGTAATTCTGATACTTTGAAAAGATTCATAGAGTAATAGAACGAATAAGAAGAATCTATTAGGTAGAAAGATAAAAGATTCTCCAATCTGAAAGGAAAGGAGAGTACTTTAGTATCATGTCTTATGATCATCTTAGAAATTGTAAAATTGTATCACAAATGACACCTCCAAGAACATCTTAGTATAATTGTATGACTAAGAAGAGGAATCAAGCATTGTTCGAAATGGTTCGATCATAGATGAGTCATACTTTGTTCCAATAAAGTTTTAGAGTCATACTCTAGTAACTACAAATCATATCTTGAAACTCATTTCTAACTAAGAAGGTTGAAAACACCTTGAAATAAGTGGAGTGGAGATGTTTTCTTACTCTAGCACATATAAAATTAGAGATGTCATGTTTTCGTTAATCGAGAACCAAAGGATAAACTGAGACTTATTCTATGAAGTGTTTTCCTATTGGGAATCCACATGAACTTTTGAATATTTTTTTAGCTCGTCAAAGAATGTTACTTGAGAGAAGACTCATTTGTCAAGAATTCAGTAGGATTCATATTGATCTTGAGAGTTTTAAGAGTTAACCAACAATAAACCTTTTAGTTATCACTATCATGCGACTTGAGGTTGATAACCTATCTTGTTGATACATTCTTATTTTTGTGCACTTTTAGTTAAGTTGACAAAGCTTATGAGTTCTGTGTTTTCATTTAACTGAAAAAGAAAAAAAAACGTTGGTCAGTGAAGTACATTGATCAATATAGGTGAGCTGCTAACAACATAGAAGCATTAGTATGCCCTTGAGCAGCCAGAAGGAAATAAATTTCGAATTGTGAAGTTTAGTCGATGAAGGAAAGCTAAATTTGAATTTGGTTTGTCCTAAACCTTTATGATTGTAGGTTGAAAATGATAGATTCACATGGATAGGAACATATACACCATAAAATCTAGGTGTCAAAGGTTCTGCTCTAATTCGTGAGAATGATTATGAGGAATCAATTTTGATAGTAGATTTCATAGATCTGATAAAGATTAATATGGATATTGGCTATGTTAATTGCATTCTTAAATTCATAATATGGTTATGGCATCCTTTTTTCATATTTTGAATTATGAGGAATGAAAAGGAATTGTTTGAAGTTTCATGACATATCTACAAGTTTTGAAAGGGTTTAAAACACACATATGCTATCTAATGATGGTGTATAAGATTAAGAAATCTAGTTGGAGACTTATCAAAGCATCATATAATAGAAATTTGTACTTCAGTAAGAAAGTCAAGAGTATTGATTTCCAGAAGTTCAGTTGATTTTTGGGTACATGTCAGAGCTAGTAGGAGCATAACGGTTATGCTAGTATTGCATGTTGACAATACTATTCGTAGGGAACAAATTTCTCAATTTGCAAAATTCAAAGTTTGGGAATTGTTTTGCTATGATAGACTTAAGGGATAGGGTATTCATACTTCTTTTCGAATCTAAAGGTTTAGATTGCATAGTTTAATTTAACTTAGTTATAGAGATATATGAATATCATGTTGAAATGATTCAACATAGGAAATTCAATATATGAACATATTATAACAAGAGACTGAACAAATATCAAATCCTTATGTGAGACATAATGAATCGAGTCCCATATGATTCAGATATAGGATCGATACATATGATATAATATTTACTTATTCTAATGCTCAGAGCATTGTGAGAGACAAGAATTAGAATTTTTCATGACTAAAGTTGATAAATGATTGTCAAGAATATTCTAAGGTTATACCAAAAGACTGGTTGATTTTAGACAGTTAGAAGTATGATATTTATTTAGACGGACCATAGTGGCATGATTTTGGATTGAGATAGTCCTTAATCAGAATTGATGGTCATATGGAAATATGGAAATGTTTAATAATGGGAGATACTTGAAAAATCTACATGTGAGTTATGAACTTCACTGCAAGAGAAGTATTCAAGGAGTGTATCTTGAGTTAGAACCTTCATTATGATGGAATTGTTTCAAGTAACAAAGTTCCAATGATATATTTTGTAATATCAAAGAGTTAATCTTTGAGACTTTGGAATATTGATATCATAAGAGATTAATGCATTTTAAGTTAGAATTCCATCACATAGTGGATAGCGACAAGAATTTGGAAATATGAAATTAGCATCATTGGAATAGTGTCCAGTTCACCTGCTTACAAAGGAATGACTTTAAAGAGGAATTTTATGCATGTTCATAACATGGCATGACTGATGCTTAATTCAAATGGTTAGTTTATTACTCGAAACATTATACAATGAATAAAGTCTTAATTACTATGATGATTAAATAATAAGAGCTTTATTTATATTCAATAGTTTTGAGATCATAGTTAATTAGCTTGTTATTGTGTTTTACTTTGCATGTTTTACTTCCTGATTAATTTGATTATTCGAAATTCCACAGTCGCTTATACTTTTGGAAGTATGTGGTAAATTAAGACTGTCATGAATTGAATTGTAGATTGTCTATGGAGATTAGACATTGCAATGGTTGCTACAACATTCATGAGTACTTAGAAAATAGGGATTTTATGTATTGGATAAACCCACTTAGAGAATTATTTCATGGATTCTATCACGAGTAATTTTGAGACAATAATATCTTATATTTTTGAAATGGAGATACATGAGTTGTAGATTAGAAGTCGGTTGTGCATTGGTGTTACGTAAACACATCACTAACATGATGTTATAAAATGTAGTGTCATCCATAATTTGGCGAATAAAAGACACAAGCATATGAGTCGAAATTTCTTCATTCCTTTTTCCCTAATGGGAAAAGCGATATCTTTGGGCCCCTCGATGACTTATTGTCGACATCTGAAGTGCTTGGCCGATCTCGTACTGAATTGATGTGTTCAATTAGTTGTCTGAATTCAGTCGTCATAAATTAGGAAATTGAGAAACATAATTTTAGACAATGAGATTGATTTCAATCCTTGTCTCATTTCCATATAATATCTGGAAGAATGGAAGAATATTTGTTCACTTATCTAAATGACAAATATCTGATCGGATCAGATTTCTGCAGTTGCTTTTGAAAACACCATTTGCTGTTTAATTTAGAAGTTATACATGTAATTTAGTTTTAGACTTATCTAAGTGTGAGACCATTGGATTATCTCTCTAAAGGTGACAATGTTCAAAAGTTGAATATTGACCAATTCTAGAACCTCCCTAGGAGGGAGATGAAATTCTAGTTGGTTATGGGGTTTCTAGATGGTTTGTAGATCTTTTCATAGGCTCTAAGGAAACTTGGATGCCTTAGAGGGAAAACAAAATGGATAAGGCTTATCAAAGGAAACTTGCCTTATCTTAGCTCCTCTAGTCACCTATATAAACCCTCTTAAGGGTTCATATTTTCATCCATCCTTATTCCTAAGAGAACCAAAAACCATTCCTCTCTTCTTTAGCCTCCAACTTGCTAGGGTTTAGGTGTGAGCCATTAGAGGCAAGAGACTTTTGGTGCTTGCTTTCTACAACTAGATTAAGAAGGAATCATTGTTTATTTACTACAATAAACATAAGGTAAGTATTTTCTAATAACATTTAGTATTTTTGAAAACAGGATTGTACTTATAGGGTTCTTGATGTTCAATAGTTGTTTGCAAATCATAGTGACAACATAGATCCTTTAAGGTGCATGTGAACTTAGGGTTTATATTTTTCTGTCAAAATAAGATTTTGTAACATATAAAAACCCATCAGTTACTTCTTCCTCTATGTACCACATCCCTATCAAACTGCCATGGACGTCCCAATAGAATATGACAAGCATCCATGGGAATCATATCACACAAAATTTCATCCTTGTACGATCCCATTGTTAAGCCAACTCAAAATTGCCTGGTTACCTTCACTTTATTACCATTGTCAAGCCAATGAAGTGAATCTGGTTTAGGATGGGATGTCGTGATGAAACCCAACTTCTTAACCATCTCACTCGAAGCCACATTTGTATAGCTATCACCATCAATGATCAAGCTACATAATCGATAACTCACGTGACACTTAGTGTGAAAAAATTGATCCCTCTTATCACTATCAACATGCACCACTTGATTTTGTAAAGCCCTAAGGACCAACACTATTTCACTCACTGGTGATTCATACTTTTCTTTCTTATCTTCTTCTTCACAAACTTCCTTAGCAAAAAACACATCTTCCAACACCGATTCATCTTCAAATAACGCATATCAAATCGCAACAACTTCTCTAAGCATCACCACCCTTCTATTTGGACATGTGTTCTGATAATGTCCAAACCATTTACTTAAAACAATGAACTTTATACAAACTTGTTTCCTTGTTCGCATTGCCTTCCTTTGGATTTGCAATGGAACTGTTCGTAACAACAGGAGTGGATGTCACTTTCGCACTTGCTTCTACCTTCACCCAAGGCTTGTGTTTATTCGTTACTCCACTTGAACTTTCCACGTACTTTGCCTTCCCTTGGGCTTCTACCTTCAAGATCAGACTACAAAGCACGTCAAAATCAAAACATGAGTAGAGTTCCACTATAACTGAGATATTATAATTCAACCCACTTGTAAAATGTGCCATCTTTGGTACTTCGAACTCCTCAACTTCTCCCAGCAATGTTAACTTCTCTATCTCATTGATGTATTTACCCACACTTAACTTTCATTTTTTCAAATACACCATCTTCTTATAGGTAGTCGATCTATGATGAGCATGAACATATCTTTTTTGGAGTTTCTATTTCAAAGATTCCCAAAAGTGATATTTTCTTTACCCTCACAGGCCCTTCTGTTCTTCAAGCCTTCATACCATAACAATGCTCCTCCACTCAATTTGAGTATCGCACACTTACAACAATTATCATCATCCAATTCTATAAACTCAAAGATTTGTTCGATATTTTTTTTGCCAATCCAAATAAACTTCAAGATAAACATCGCCAACAAACTCAGGTAACTCATTGACCTTCACATCGTCAGCAACCCTAAATTGTTCACTCCTAGGCTACAACCTTTCTCCACCTTCTTGCAAACCATTCAAGGCATAAATAAAATTTGGATCATTAATGTCCATGGTTTTTTGAACAAAATCATCACAAAAATCAAAATCTGTGGATCTGATACCACTTATGATGCATGTACAGAGGGATTGATTTCAATGACTTAGAATGTAACATAATATTCAAGATTAAAACCATGAACATGAGAATTATCAAGCAAATTGCACAACAAGAAATCGAGAAAAGATAGTTGGATAAACAATCTAGACCTATAGATTGAGAATCGATGAAAACAAATCAAGACCCTATTGATTTGAATTTAAATCAACCTAGAAAATGCGATATAGTATTAACAAGAAGGAGTAAGCAACTCAAAAGAACAGGGTTCTTTATTTCAACAATCAACCAACAAAAACATGAATCATAAAGGTTCAACTAAGGGGCCTTATATAGCCATATAAACGATAATAAAATAAGGCAACTAGATAATAAAGGAAACTTCAAAATAAAAGGAATCTTCCTTGTAAAGGCTTATTCATGCCAAACTTACCCTCTAGAACCTTCTAGCTAACTGACTTATGAGACCATGCAAACTCCATGTGTACGTGAGTCTTTCACATCTGCACTTTCACATCCAGCAGCCAAAACCAATCATTTGCAGTCACCTTCCCAAGCCTTGTATTCACATCGAGTCCTTTGGGTTTCACAGTCACAATGAATCTTTTGGCTTTCACCATTGCATTCACATCCACTCTTCAACACTTGCGATAGGTGGTGATCGTTTGCATCCAATCACACTTATTTGCATCTAACAACTGAATTTCATTATGAAAAGTTGCGATTCAAATTGCATCAAAAACGTTGACCACTTGACCATTCCATGTGTTATTCTTTGCAACAACTTCCTTCTTTAATCTCATTTCCTTCTTCAGTTTGTTCATCTCCTTCATTCTTTTTCTTAGCTTCTTCTTCTTGTTGTTCTATAGTTTCTTCATCTTCTTCATTCTTCCTCTGCTGGTACATCTAAACAAGAAAATATGGTGAGGTGTGATTGTGGAAGCATGGAAATCATAAGGACTTCCACCACTAAGAAGAATCCCGGTAAGGAATATTATGCTTGCCCGAATATAGTACTCTATTCTCAAGAAACATTTGAGTTTTTATAGGGTCGAAAGTAGATAATTAAAGTCGAAAGCTATATTCATCATTATGTGTCTATGATTATCGAAAGCTCAGTACTTTCGATATGTTATCTATTTACTAGGCAATTAGAGTCGAAAGCTATATTCATCATTTTGTACATCTGGTGTACCTTATAAATAAGGTATGTACTTAGGTCTGAGGATAGGTTTGAATACTTACATCACATTTTGTACTCTTACTCTCTGTACTCATTCAGACGTGAAATTAAGCTAAACAGATTATATTTAGATCTTCGAGTCTTTTGTTGCTCTTACAAAATCAATTGATTCGTTCATTGTTTTTAACACACTACCATTGGTATCAGATTAGGATTCATATAATCAATTTAAATTTTCTATTCTCGTATTTTTCATCTTTTTGAATCGTTCTTCTCGATTTAAATATTCTGCAGATAGAAACATAAAACTTGTGTCAATCGATCGAGTTGTATTGATTTTGCATTTTGTGTGTTTGATCAATTGATCTCTAATTGATTTCACTTTGATTCTCCTTAAATAAAAATTTTCTTTCCTTAAAAAGCATTCATCAATGGCGAACTTCAACTTGAACATGATGATGAATTTCTCTCATTTTCTTGGATACGCAACATAAATTCCGATGTTGATTCTTGAATACTACGAACAATGGGTTGAAAAAATGGAGGATTACTTGAATGGAATTGATGAACATTTGATGAGGTCAATCAATAGACATCCATTTCTTTCGGATATTTTAATTGTTGTTGGAACTGTTGCTCCTACTGAAGACATGATTATGCAAGGAAATAAGATGAAAGAAAATGGCAAGAGGTGTTTGCATTAATTACGTGGATAACTTTAACCAGTGATTTACAACTATGTTTGTGGATGTTCAACTGCAAAACAAATTTGTGACCATCTGAAGGAGAAGTACCAAGGCAACGAGAGGATAAAGAAGAGTTCAGCCACTCAATGCTTATTGGAGTTAAGCGAGTTCAAGTAGAAGGAAATTAAACCAATCGAGCCATATTATCATTGATTGAATGAGTTGATCTTTAAATATACTCGTTATGGAGTTACTCATTCGAAACTGGAATGCAATATAACTTTTCTCATGGGTTTGAGAAAGTAATGGTGAAACATAAGTTTGATGATTAAAATATAGGAGAATTTTGATGGTTATTCACTATCGAATCTTTAGAACATCTTGAAAGCTCATGAAAATGAGGTTAAAGATATTGCTAAAGAGAAGCCTTTTCATAAAACTCTAACAATAAAGTTAAGAAGTTTTTCATGAAGCCATTCAATGGAAAGTTCAAAAATAGTTTCGAGAGTAAGGGAGTATCGATGTCTAGAAAAGGTATGAAGGAAGTTGTGAAAATAGAAAGGAAGGAGGTAGATAGTTCAAGTGAGAGGAAGAAAGAAATGAAGTTGAAAGGTGATTTTAGTTACAACTGTAACTATTGCAATGGGTACAATCATTTGGCAAAAAGCTGCATGTTAAGGAAGAAAGATTAAAAGACAAATCTTATTATGTTGAAAAGCTTGAAGAAATTCAGTCTCAAATGAAGAACATCTCGTTAATTGCTTAGGGAAATGATGAAGATGAAGGTACATATCAAATATGGTCTTCAGGATCAGATGATAAAGTGATAGACCATCTGACTCATGCCATTTTGTATGTGAAGCTTGAGGAGGATGATGTAAAGGAGATGAGTTCATATGAGGAGAGTAAAGAAGAAAGAATTTCAGGAAGGTGTTTTGTTTCAACGGATGTAACAAAGTCACTTATGACAGCGAAGGTACATGATCTTCATACTTCATTAAAAATTCCTTCTACTTCTCATAATTTTTTTGTTTGATTTTGATAATACTTGTGCTTATCTTAATTATATGTTAATTTCCATGAGTATTGAAGCTAAGAAATCCAAGTCCTTATTATATGAAGCTCAAAATAAATGGGAAGAAAAGAAGGGCTTAGTTGAGTCTCTAGATCCTAAGGAATTATCAAGATTTTGGCTCTAGGGAGTTCATAGAGAAAGATTGTGGATTTTGAAGAGTGGATGAGGGGGATACTACTATTTATACGTGAATTTTGACCATACGCCCTGTGCATTTGAAGGCGCGCTCCGCTTGCTTAATAGCATGGGCAAAATGGTCCATTAATATCTATGGATTAAGCCATTAGCATGGGCAAAATGGTCCATTAATCATACACATTAAAAAACCAACACAAATTTTTTTTACCAAGTTTTATAAAAAAAATGCATCAAAATGTTTATAACAGCAGGGGCAAACTAGTCCCTGTGTTAGACAAACCCACACAACAAGCCCCACAAAACTGTTTTACCGATTTTAACACAGTTTTAACAGCATGGGTAAAATGGTAAACTTTTAGAATATGCATAAAAAGTAATAAACCATTTAAACTACATATTAAGCATAATTAAACCACATAATCAAGCTTGTACACATGACACTAAATGTTGGTAAATGTGCAGAGCACCAAAAGAAAAGCCTAAGCACCAAAAGATGTGCACTAAGCACCAAAAGATGTACCATTTCATAGTGTTTGACAAAATCCTAATAGAAAACACCTATCCTTGTTTTAAGTGACTGGATTTTCATGACTTTCCCCACTTCCATATTTTGTTACCAACTTCTTCCTTAACTTCAGTTTTGTGATCCTCTCAAAATTTAATCGCCTCTTGTTGGCAACAAAATGGTCATAAAAAAATAGGTTGATGTTGATCAAAAACAGCTTCATCTTGAACAACTACTTCATGGTGGTCAATTTCAACATTAGCTTATTGGTCGTCTTCAACATCAACTTCTTGGTGGCCAACTTCAACATCAGCTTCTTGGTGGTCTTCAACATCATCTTCTTGGTGGTCTTCAACATCAACCTCATGGTGGTTAATTTCATCATCAACTTCAGCATCAATATCACCATGAAGATCCCCTTCTTCACCAACAGTTTGTTCCTTATTCTGCACATTATCTATTGCATTTTTAAAACAAATAAATTTATTATTATACAAATATTGATGAATGAATAATCAAAATAAAAATCAACCTTCTGTGAGTAATGGACATCGCCTCTTGTTGTGTCCTTCTTGATGACAATTACCACATCTTGAGATGGACATCCCACTCTTGTTAATTGTATGCCTTCCTTCATTCTATGTAGGACATTTCCTTCTGTTTACTTTGGGCCTTCCTGACATTCTCCTATGCCTATATGTTAGTACGGGATCACATGGAACATCAGGCCATATGTTAGCTCCATTAATTGATTTGACTGGATACCTATAGCAACTTCCAAACATGCTTGTTTTAAACCACACAGCTACATAGTCCTCTGCATTTCCATTCACGTACAATATTGCAACGATGACATGCACACAAGGGATACCACTGAGTTGCCAGTATCTGCAACCACATGTTTTGTGTTCAAGGTGAACTGCATAAATTTCATCGACTAATTTCATTTCATATTCTTGCTCACCACTTAGAACAACATCCCAGTACCTGTTATGAAATCATATTAAGAAGGTAAGTTATTTCTATTTCTTATTAAATCTCTTGCAATTAAAGAATATACCTTTGTTGTTCTTTCATCTTCTCAATCCTCTTTCTAATAGAGGGGAAAATTTACAAGTCTCACTTTTCCCCTTAAACTTTTGATTGTACATCGACTCCATCACGTACAACCTAATTTCTTCCAGCATTGTTATTATGGGTTTCTTCTGGACCTCTATGATTGCTACATTGAAAGATTCATATATACCATTTTCCATGGCATCACAACAACTCTGAGGTTTAAAAAATGCCCTACACCCTATATTCAGGTCTCTTTCTATTAGGTGGTCATAAGCTTCTATGGACATTGTACGAATTTCCCTCATGTAAGAGCGAAAAGTGGATTTAGTTGTAGCCTTTGCAGCTCTCCAAAATAACCTCCTAAACTCGACATCCGTGAACCCTTTTTTCTAAAGTTGGCGAAGATGTGTTGGTCACAATTCCTATGCTCACATGATGGTGCCTTTTGCTTAACAGCCTCATCAAACCCTACAAAGTGATAGCAAATTTAAGTTGTAAAGCACATAAAAACACATAAATTACTAAGTAAAAGTAAACTAAAATACACCTTATGCTGGTCCAAAATAATTGTAAGACCCCTACCATCTCCCATCTCAATGTCTTCAAGTAGAAGATCTATGAACCACATCCAAGTTTCCATGTTTTCTACTAGCACAAAAGCCCATGCCATAGGGTACATTTGGTTGTTTGCGTACCTACCAACGAATGTTAACAACTCACCTCTGCAAATACCCTTCAAAAAACTACCATCAACACCGATCACCCTTCTACATCCTTAAATCCAGCCATCCTTGACAGACTTTAGGAAAACATACATACTTTTGACGTAGTGTGTCCCATTAGGCATATGATTTGTCTTAGTTAAGAATATTGAACCAAGATTAACCCTGAATAACTCAGCACCATAATTCCATAGTTTCTCATAATGGCTTACAAAACCGCCTGAAATCTCATCTAGTGCAAAGTAGTTAGCATTTCTACACTGCCTAAAACTTACCTTGAGACCATAGTCTTTCCTAACCACTTCTGCCATTTTCCTAGAGCTAAACCGAGGCCTTTCCAAAATGTTAGGTATTAACATTTTGCCAATCCACTTATACGTAACAAGACACTCCACTTTTTGTTGGCTAGCATAATTATCTTTATTAATTAGTGACTTGATTTAGAATTTGTTCATGGGAGTAACCCATAGTCTAAAAGGGCAAGATGGCTTCCCTTTTTCATTTTTACTGCACCTTACTAACAATTTAGTTGACTTATTTTTTTCATACCACAATGCATAACCCTTAGACACAACATAATTTGTTAACATGCATTTCAATTCATCTCGATCAGATAATCTCATACCTAACTCAGGCTTCATAGTGTCCCATTTTTGGTTAGGATCATGAATATGATGTTTTTTTTTTTTACCTTATCAACAACTTCGTCCTTTATGCCTCTTTTTGGAATAAGATTCTTCAGGGACAAAAAAGGATCAACAAGTTCAGGCCACTCAATGTCCTTATCATCAACTTCATGGTCCGCCGATAGATCATCCGATAATACCAAGTCCACATCATCTTCATATGTATCAGTACCAATGTCCCTTTCTTTAGCTTTCTCTTCTTCAATCAATCTAGTATAGGCTCGTGATAGTCATCAATGTAGATGTCGATCTTATCATCATCATCATCATCATCAAACCCAGCATCAAGGAACCTAACGTAATCATCTTCATCCCTGAGCTCCATTAACCTATCTACGAGGGACCGATTTTTAAGACAGTAATACATATTCCGACATCTATTATTGATCAGTTTTTGGAGGTAGGTCTTGAACTCCTTGAAATCCATGTTACGTACATCTAGCATTATAACAAGTAGTTTATGAGGATGAAAGTAAACAAATGGATTAGGAGCAAAAATGCCTTTATGGTAGACATCAGTGTTAAGGGGGTCACCAGACATGCTTGCTGCACACACGACAAACTTTCCTTCACCTTCTGTAAAAAAAAAAAAAAAAAAAAATCACCTTCACCTGTAGATTTCACCCTTGTGTAAGAACCCTAGATATCGATGTCACCCTTTTTTAAGAACCCTAAATCGACTTATGTTCACAGTTTTCATCTTAGTTAGGTAAGTTTGGTGAAAAATTTCCACATAATTTCTTTTTAATAAGCCATGCCATATTTTTCCATTGATGACCGGTAAACAAACAACTTTAACCCACAGATGTCAGTCACTTTTATAAAACGATATTTTATTGGTAACTTTATTTAGCTTTTTAATAAAAAAAATGTTAATTTATTGGTTTTTCTTAACCAATTAAAATATAATTAGGGTAATATGAATGCTTTTAAAACTTCATTGGTCTTTTTAAGTCATTTTCCCAAAGAATAAACTATAACTATGAAAGTTTAATGTAACTTTCTTTATGTAATAATGAACATACAAACGAGTTCACGAATTACGAATGTGTATTGATAAGAAAGCATCCACCCATTTTATAAAACTTTTTTGTTTAACAAAATTAATAACAAAAAAAAAAAAAAGGTTACATATCAAATCAAAAATTAAAAAACGATGACATTAAGACCATTTTTGTAACTTAGTCTAAAATTAATGAGGGAGGACTCTCTCAATCACACGCCCAATTAACATACACATGAGAATACACATGAGAATACACATGCATGTCAAGGAACTACGTGCTACAACTTACAACAATTGTATACAATATTTCTTCGAGGTTTCAGAGCACTTGAGTAGCACCACTAACTGGCCGATGGTGTGTAGTGTCGTCGGAATAAAACCCATGCTTTGTCCCATCATACTTCTCTCCATCTCCCCATAATGCATACGCCTCCTCGCCGTGAACAGCATCATCTCCGATCAACAGTTGTTCGTCGGACATCCGCAAAGGAATGACCAAACCAATAACTACACAGATTATCGACGTCGACACTATGTTCCACCCAATGATAAACGCGCCACCAACTATCTGCTTCAGTATCTGCGTGCCGCCTGAACCGCCGTAAATGCCGCCCCTTGAGTTAGTAACCGGAAGGAAAAGTGCGCATAGGGTGGGCTCTGCGAAGAGTCCGGTGAGTATTCCGCCAAGGTATCCGGCCACCGCGTGAGTGTGGAAGACACCGAGGGTGTCGTCAACTTGTTGGAGTAAAGTCCATCTCTTGTGAACCACCATCATCGTGAACCATGGGATACTGCCGGAGAGAATACCCATGATGATTGCGGCCCAGCCTTGAACGAGACCGGCTCCAGGGGTGATGCAAACGAGTCCGGTGATCATGCCTTGGACAGCTCCGATGACGGAGGGTTTTCCGAAGAAGATGACGTCTAGCCAGGTCCAGACGAGGAGGCTGGTGGCGGCGCAGATGTTGGTGTTGAGGACGGCCATGGAGGAGTCGATGTTGGCGCTGTATGGGTCTCCGCCATTGAAACCTGCCCAACCCATCCAAAGCAGCCCTGCTCCGGCCAACGTCATTAGGACGTTGTTTGGTGGAAATCTTTCTCTATCTATGGTTAATCGTGGCCCCACCTGCAGACAAAATATTTTTATTTTTTTTATTATAATTTTTTACAATTTTAGAATATTTAAGGTTATGTATAGTTTATTAAGTCAACGCTTTTTTCTGATTTTTTCAAATTCATAAAAAATCATAATATATTAATATTAAATATGTTATAAACACGTTATGCTTAAAATGGTCCAACTTTTACGTAATGTATTAAACAGAGTTTCTGTTTTTTCAAACAATTATTAAACATTTAAATATGTCAAAATCTGTATTCAAAACAAATATTAAACAAGCCAAATTTTTTTTAATCATCGTTAATTTCGGTCAAGAGATTAGAATAACCATTTGCAATAATTTAATCAAAACCGATGTTTATTTTTCCTGTATTATTTTTCTCTAAATCAACATTATTTACCATAACTTTCTTGAACCATGCATAACGAGACAGGAACTTCTGAGATACGCATCAAGCAAGAAGTCAACCAAATGAGAGCATTCTTTTCTTTTCTTATTTAATAAGAGATAGGATCGATTTGAGATAAATTTAAGATGACTATTTAATTGGTAAGCATATGGCTAAACGTCGGATAATAAAAGAAGAGTAAATTATCACCAAAACGTGTAATAGCTGTTAACGACAGAATCTGTCAATTTCGATTACAATTTACAACTTGCAGAAAATATTAAAAATTTGAGTTAACAAAATAAAAAGTTTGTTTAGACTCAACAGGTTAAAAATTTAACTAGCAGCTATAAACTAGTTTATAAATTAATATTATTTTGTAAAAGATAACTGATAAACAATATTGTAAATGTAAAATGACATAAAACGAATATTTAGATATATAAGTAAAAAATAGCATTAAATATGATTAGGAAAGAATATTAAAAAAAAGCTCTATACCTTTTTTAAAAACTATTTCAAAATAATTTATAAAAAAAATAGTTTATAAGTTAGTTTATAATTTTTTTTTTTTAATTTTTTTATAGTTTTACCATACAACAAATTATAATAAAACTACTTTATAAGCCTATTTTATTTTTGAAAAAAGCAGAATGGAATTAAAGGTACTTATATCCATGAATAGGATCGAGGATTTATAAGGTAAAAATTAAAGCTTTGTGTTCACAAAATATTATTATTTAATGGATTTTCATATAGTTTGTGAATAAAAACAAATAGACATTCTTTTAAAATATGCTTTTTAAGAGAAAAAAAATAGTTTGTTAGCCGTTTAATGAAAAAATTAATTAACCTATTTTTGTCAAACTGTATAACGAAATATACTAATTGCTAATTTATATAATATTGTTTCAAATTTATATCGGTTCATTCATTAATTACCAAACTTGTTGATAACAAATTTGAAGATAAATGCATACATTAATTCAAAGAGGAAATATTTAAGTTGGTTTTGAATTTAAGACTGCACACAGCACACCGCAACAGGACCAACATGGCATGGAACTTTTGTTTATTTATTTTATCCTAAACCCGTTTCAATGTCACATCACACATCCCACGTAGGCATGTTTGTTTTGATGGATGGGTTTAAAGTTTAAATTGATCGGATCAAGCGAATTATAGTCTGATTTGAGTCAACCAAACTTAATAAGTGAATTAAGTTTGATTTTAGTTTTTAAAATATGAATCTAAATAATTTGTACCAAATTATGATTCAATATGAACCAATTAAATTATATTGAACCAAACTCTATTCTTTATAGTATCCAATCCACCAAAAATAACATTTATAGAAGTTCAAAATAAAAAAAACAGGTTAATATAGTAAAACGTATTTAAAAAAAATAATTACAAAGATTAAATACAGTTTAAAATGTTACGAATGGTTTTAAAGTTATTGCTTTGTACATGTGATCACTAATCTTGTATGAATTTCATCAACCGAGATTAACTTAATTGGATAGTAGGTTTACATAATTTGATTCTATTATGAACCGGCCTGCCCGGTAATATAATTACTAAAAAAAGATATATTAATTCTAATATAAAAATACGATCATTGGTATAATGGGAGATCAAATTTACAAACATTGTATATACCACATCGTGTGTTTTGAATACAGAAAACACATAAGATTCACAATATGTTATATATATAAACCGAGTCATGAACGTTAACTAGGGTAGATGCTATCGTGAAATTTGACATTTTATTTGGTTAAATTAATTCTACCTTTAATTATATAACTTTTATTTGAATTTGGTTTTTGAAATAGTCGAAAAGAGTACTAACCCAGTAAGCGGCTGTAAAACCAGCAACCCCAGAAGAGAGATGAATGACATAGCCACCGGAATAATCCATGACACCCCAGTGAAACAAGAAACCGCCGCCCCATAAGCTGAAAGCACCCACCGTGTAAGAGAAAGTCAGCCATAAAGGCACAAACGCCATCCATGCTCTGATATTCATCCTTCCAAGCAACGATCCTGCCAATAAGATCACCGCTATTGCCGCAAACACACATTGAAACCACACCATAGAAGCCATCGGATAAAATGGTGTTATCATCGCCGTCTCCACCTACACCCATTCAATCAAAAAGAAAAGTGTTGCGTTTATTTACGTGGGAGAAAGTGTAAAGTGATTGATATATACATACCTCGCCGTTGGAGTGGTACTGGGTAGAGGCCGGCAAGGCGGCCTGTTTAATAAGGAACTTCTGGCCGAGCGCCGGGCCGGCTTTGCCCCAGAAAGGGAGAAGCTCTTCCCCGAAGGACATCTTGTAGGCCCAAGTAACCCAACAGATGACGACGGCGGAGAAGGCGTAGAGCGCCATGAACGCCGAGTTCACCGCCCATTTCTTCTTGACGATACTGCCGTAGAGGATGACGAGGCCTGGCACGCTCTGGAGGCCGACGAGGGTGGCGGAGGTCATCTGCCATGCGTTGTCGCCTTTGTTTAGCCAGTCCGGTGATGATGCCGACGTCTGGTATGCAGATGGTAAGACGGAGGCAGCCATGATCGGAGCGGATATTGAAAGTGGAGAGTAGACTTCTCGTGCGTATGGCGATCATATAAGAAGAATCTACGATATAGAATCATGTGACTTCGTTTACTTTTTCAAAATTAATTAATTTCCTTGAATCTTTTAATAATAAAAAAAAGGATCTATCATTTAAATTTGTATAAAATTTGATTAAGAATCATCTAAATAATATTTTAAAGTGAAAATTAGAAAATATCAAAACTGCAAAATTTGTCCCTGGCGTTCGATAAAAACTGTAGATAAGGTTTAAAAGGTTTCCAACTTGCGTGGAAGGTTTAAAATCAAGAATTTTCTCTGATTTTGGTCCTAAAAGAATTAAAATGTCATTTTTCTCTTTTAGTTTCTTTTTGTTATTTCCTTATTTTTACTTTAATACGTTTTTAATTAAAAAGAAAAAGAACACATCTAGCATGTTGTTCTTCCCATTTGACTTTCTCTCCACCCCTCTCTTTCTATCTCTCATACAAAACTAGCAAATCAAGAAGTTTCATAACAAAAAATGTTAGGATGATGTTATGCTTAGTGATCTGTAAGATCTGTCTGATTGTCTGTTGACTAGTTATATGTATGTTTATATGTTATGAATATGTCAACATGGTTTATGTGTGGTCGGGTTGAGGCAGACTAGTGTAGACTGAAGGCCAAGAGACACAGGGCGTTCCGGATAGACTGCATGCCTGAGGGGTATACCAGTTGGGCCGAAGGCCCGAAGAACGTTCCAGATAGGCTGAAGGCCCGGTGAGGCGTACTAGTCATACTGAAGGTTCAATGAGTGTACCAGATAAACTATAGGTCGGTGGGGCGTTCCATTCAGGTTGAAGGCTCTATATCCATGTTATTTGTTTTATGCTTATGTTATGTGTTGGTACTTTGGGGGAGCTCACTAAGCGTTGGCTTACAGTTTTAGGTTATATTTCAAGTACTTTGGATGATCGCGAAAAGGCGAAGGCGTGACTGTACACATCCTCATGTTTTTTACTTATGATTTTGTGAGACTCTGATGTTGAAAATATTTTGAAAACTATTTTGTAAACACTTTATGGTTTTGGGTTGAAATTAAAAAGTTTAAATTTATCATATTTTTTTTATGGATGTTACAAGTTGGTATCAAAGCCTTGGTTTGAGTGGATTGGAGGAACACTCGTGTGAATCCAGTCTCAAACAAAGGAATTTTTTGTAATGATTTCTAAATTGTTTTTGAAAAAATTAAGGAGGATGCGATGTGTACGATCAGTCGGAGGCAGTAAGTAGACCCCAAATTACCACACTATTATTTGATCTTGTGATATGTTAGAATAGCATGCTAGTGATAGATTAGGGATCTTTAGGAATTGCATGATAGAATTGTCTGAATATATTATGCCTGATAGCGTAGGGTTCTTCTTGATATGGAATTGACATCATTACTGTAGTTGCTTAGTGTATACATCATAGTTATACATAACTAAGATTCTATAGCCAAAGAATGTTTGGTTAAATATTATTTCATGTTCTTGTTTGATGAAGGGCTTATGGTAGGATCATATATTTAACTGTCTATATGGTCCAGTGTTATGTATGATTAGCATACACGAGTGTTGCAGGGTTGGTGGAAGTTTCATGGATGAGTTATGTGAGGTCAGCCGACTAGTTTTGTGATGTTTAGCCTTCCTCTAGGCAGTGAGGATTGAGTATATGTGTTTTATAGTGTGTATTGTTAGGGTTGTTATGATGATCCTTGAGAAAAATACGGGTAGGTGTGGAAGGTAGTATGGGCTCGTGCTACTGGAAGCATAGGACCTGTATGCGTAATAGGGGAGTCACAACCCTTAGGGATTTTTTTGGGAGTTGGTTCCCTTGATATGATATGCTTGTTATCTAATATCTCCCTGGTTTATTTTCAGTATGGTTACGACGAGGCAATATAAGATAGGATCCGGATCGGGATCGGGACAAGTGGCCAGAATAGGTCGGCTGTGTCCGATGACAGGATTAGGGAGATCCTTTAGGAGAAGGTTTTTGTGCACTTTTGGGCACAGTTTCCAGAGATGTTTGGGTCTATTAAGACCGTCATGGTAGAGTACTTTGATGAGCGATATGTTTCCCTTTTTGAGTCTACTACTCCTGCAGCCACCACAGTCGTTATAGCTGTTGGGGTTGGTATTGGGAGGGTCTTCCAGTATTGGGACTTCGGCAATACGAAGCCCTCAACTTTCGATGGAGTTTAGGATCCGATCATAGACATGAGGTGGTTATCTCACATTGAGGGGTGCTTCTTCATTTGATCTTGCCCACCTGATCAGAAGGTCAAGTGCACTCTGAACCTTCTGAGGTCTAGAGCAAAGGATTGGTGGAGACTTTTTACCAGCTCGTATTCTCCTAAGTAGAGGACTGTAATGACTTGGGACCAGTTCTTGGAGATATTGCGTTCTAGATATGTTCCGCTGGTGGAACGTGAGAGGTTGGCTCAGGTGTACTTGGACTTGAAAGAGGGGACGGATTCGCTGATGGAGATCACCAAGATGTTCACAAAGTGGGCCATGTTTTTTTTCCTGAGTTTGCTGCTTCTGAGCAAGATCGGATGACCCATTACTTGAGTATGCTTAAGACGGATATCATACAGTTTGTCTCCACTCAACATTATGGTTAATTGTTAGACTTACAGGAGGCCGCCACACGGCATGAGATTCAGATAGAGCTCTAGTAGAGAGAGCAGAGATCGGCCCCGACACAGTTGCAGCCTGCGCCAAAGCGGTTCAAGGCCGCTGATACTAGATTTGGAGAGCAGAGGGTCCGTACTTGTGGTAAGTGCGACAAGATTCATGAGGGGTTCGTTTGATCAGGTGGTGTATGCAACAAATATGTCAAGGAGGGGCACTATGCAAGGAATTGTCGCCAGCCGGCCCCAGTTCCGAGTTCCAGGATGTGTTATCACTGTGACCTGGTTATGCATGTGAAGGGAAACTGTCTATTTCTCGTTGCCAAGCCAGCACAGGCCCCAGTACTAGTCACTTTGATGATCACCGATGGGCACCAGGGGAGGTTAGAGCCCCCAAGGGGTCGGGGGCATGCGTTTCATCTCACTGCCGAGGAGACCAGAGCAGCTCCAGATCTTGTCACTGGTATGTTCTATTTATTATTCTGTTGATTATGTTTTATGTTATGCTCATGAAACACCCAAAATCAGAAGGGTCAAGAAAGGAAAGGAAAACCATAAGTTAAAGAGGGTCGACTCGTCGAGTCCATGGAGGAACTCGGCGAGTCGGAGCGGGATCTGGGTGTAAATTAAGTGACCGACTCGGCGAGTCGGCAGGTGGACTCGGCGAGTCTAGTCTGGGTTGGGAAACCGTAATTCTGGGACTTGGTACCCTATTTAAGCATCTTATTCTCTTCCCTAGGGCTCATTTGCGGCCCCTATAGTCCAGAACCCCAACCCTAGCCACCATAATCGTTTTTGGACCAAGTTCTACCCTTGGTGAAGTAAATTGAAGCTTGGAAGAGAAGAGATTCACAGTAGTGCAAGAGGAGGCCTTAGATCCAGAGTTGATGGAACTTTTTAGAGCATTTGGAGGTAATAAATAGTTATCCTTGGCTTTCTCCTTTCTAGATCCATCTTTCATGAAGTTTTAGGGTTTCTTTGAGAGTATGTGATGAGAAATTGGTGCACAAGTTAGATCTGGAGTTGAAACTCCAGATCTGAGCTCTATTTGGACCAAAGATGCAGAAAGCCCTTTTAGTTGCTATGCAAAAGCCATTCCCCATGAGTTAAGTTCCTTTCTAGCTTGGTTTTTGGTATTATGAGACAAGAAGCACGTAAAGGTAGCAACTTTATGTTGCTAATGGACTCTAGGAACCCAGATCTATTACTTGGAGCAAAGGAGTAGCTCTGTGACTCGAGATTATGAGAATACACGTAGTGACTCAGCGAGTCTGGGAGAGGACTCGGTGAGTCGGGCTAGATACCTGACTTAAATCGTGTAGTAACTCGGCGAGTCACATAGGTGGACTCAGCGAGTTGGATGAAGATAGGCAGGAACTCGACGAGTTGGAAGAACAACTCGGCGAGTCTATTGAAGATTGCCTTGGACTCGGCAAGTCTTTTCTTGGACTCGGCGATTCAAGTTGCAAAACCCCAAACCCTTCGAGTTAAGACTCGGATCAGTGAGTTGAGTGGGGACTCAGTGTGTTGGATAGGACAGGACTCGGAAATCGGTAGACTCAGCGAGTCAAGGGCTGACTTGGCGAGTCAAGTCGCGAATGAAAGGATTCTGAGCGTATGAACTCGGTGAGTCAGTAGGCAGAATCGGTGAGTAGGGTTGACCTAGAAGGTTGACTTCGACCAGGACTTTGACGTTGTCAAGAGTTGGCTTAGTTAAGTTTTGGAGGACTATCAGACTAAGTGTTATATTGTTATTGGTAGCCCGGAGAGCTAAAGGAGCAGCGCCTCAGAGGGTTGTCGATTAGCAGCCAGAGGTTTATCAACAGAGCTCAGCAGTTCAGGTGAGTTTCCTTCCAGTAGGAACGGGTCTAAGGTCACACTGCCGGCCCGTTTAGCTAGCAGTAGTTTCCGGACTTCGGTCTGATGCAGTAGTTAGTATGTTTGATGCTTTCATGGATTAGACAGGATTTATGTGTTATGTGTTCCGGGCTACGGCCTGATGCAGTATGCAGTATATGTGTGTTCATGTTAGTTGATATGTTTATGTTATGCTTTGTTCAGTCAGTTTCCAGACTTCAGTCCGATGCAGGGGCAAGGCCCCAGTTAGTCCGGACTTCGGTCCGATATAGGGGAAAAGGTCCTATTCAGTTTCCGTACTTTGGTCCGATGCAGGGGGCAAGGCCCCAGATAGTTCAGACTTCGGTCCGATGCAGGCGACAAGATCCCAGTCAGTTTCCGGACTTCAGTCCGATGCAGGGGGCAAGGCCCCAGTTAGTCCGGACCTCGGTCCGATGCAGTGGGCACGGCCCAGTATGTGCTTTTTATGTTATTGTATGGTATGTGGTAGTTTGGGGGAGCTCACTAAGCTTCGTGCTTACGGTTTTCAGTTTTGGTTTCATGTACTCAGTTTTCAAAAGAGGAGCTCGGAGAGGTTGCCGTGTACACACCATAGTTAGTTAGCCTGGGAATGTTTTACTCTGATAATGAGATTATGTTTAAAATTTATACTTGAAAATTATGTTATGACTTATGATACGGTTTTATAAATATGGTTTTAGTAATGTTTTAAAAGAAATTTTTAGTCGTGATTTTTGGGTCGTTACAGCTCATGTATAAGTGTAACAACCATAAATTTTACACCAAATTTAAACTTTTTCAATCATAAATAAAAACCAAATAGCATTGTTTGCAAAAATGTTTTCAAATCATTTTCCATCAGAGTGTCCCAAAATTCATAACACAGGGATGAGGAGCGGTACAGTCACGCCCTCTCCTTTCCATGATCTCCTGAAATAATAAACTGAAAACTGTATGCCCGAGGGCTTAGTGAGCTACCCCCAAAATACCAATATCACACTGGCAATACCATAACAATATTAATCAATCAATAAACATGCATACATGGCCATCGGCCTGACTGGACCGCCCTACCGGGCCTACAGTCTGACTGAATCTATCCCGAGCCTTCGGCATGACTGGTCCGCCACATGGGCCTACAGTCTCCCCGGACCGCTCGTAGGGTATGTTGGCCTTCAGCACAAAGCAAGAACACCTCAACCCAACCATAAACAAATAATCATGTGCACATACTATCATATACTGGCATATACAAACGTCAACATAACTATCTCACTGATCATCAATCATAGAATATCTCCTGTAACTAGAGTACCGACATGCAGCATATCATAACATATTGTCTACCTCGATTTTGAACTAATAGATCATAACCACATGCAGCATATCATAACAATAACAACTAGAGGGCCGACCTTGGTGCCGTAGACCCTATCGATATAGTGAGGACAGCTCACCTCGCAGATGTCGACACGAAGGGTAAACTCCAACTCTCGGATCACTTAACACGGGCTCCACCACCTACCATCATAGTACAATATACTTATGAGTCCTTAACCTCATAAGGTACCCCACAACCCACTAATCAACCCGTGGTCAAAGTCAAAGTCAACAGTCCATGTTGACCTTAACTCACCGAGTACCCTTGGGTACTCGCCGAGTTCTCTGAAGTACAATCCAACTCGCCGAGTCATCGGGGTGACTTACCGAGTTCCTTTGATTCTTGTTCTAACTCTAAGGCCACCCGTCGAGTTTCCTCCTTGCAACTCGACGGATACACACTCATACATCTCCAAGAGAAAACTCATCCAACTCGCCAAATTCTTCTTCAACTCATCGAGTCTTATGGCGATCTTCATTGGACTTGCCGAGTTGTTCATCAACTCGTCGAGTTCACGGCCATCTTCATGTGACTCGTCGAGTTAACTTTGCGACTCGCCGAGTCCATTCAGTCATTTTATCATGCAGACAACTTTTAAGCCATGGCAAGGCCCCAAATTGCAGATCCAACTTTGTTAGGACTGCTTATCATGAAATGTTGCAAACGTTAAGTGCATGTAAGGCTCCAATGACTCAAAAAGCCCAAACTAAGCTTGAAATGGGCTTTTACACTTAGGGAGGGGCTCAAACTTGCCAAAGCCAAGAAATTTATGGTCCCATAGAGAGTTCAGATCTAAAGTTACAACTTCAGATCTTGGCTCACACTCTAGGAATGACTTTATAACTCAACCAAGAACCCTAATCTCCAACCAAGGAGGTCTAGAATGAAATAGAAAGGAGGATAACAACTTGATACCTTCCTAAGAGATGACAACTGGAGTAGAACCAGATTTTCTCCAAGCTCCTTGCTTCAAACCACTTGCTTCCTAAGCTCCTTTCCACCAAAATCCTCTTCCAAGGCTTCAAACACACAATGGTCACACACACAAGTTTTAGGGTTTGTTAAGAGGCTAAAAGAGGTTTATGTTCCCTTAAATAGGGTGCACAACCCTGGGATTTAGGGTTTCAGCTGCCAGCTCCTACTTGCCAAATCCCAATACGGACTCGTCGAGTAGGTTACTTAACTCGCGATCCTTCACGCTGATACTCGACGAGTAGATCAACCAACTCGTCGAGTAGGGCTTAACCCAATAACTCAAAATTAGAAAATACCTGAGAATCGAAGTGTTACAATAAGCTCCTAATAGGTACGTTCTTAGTGAACTCTTATCCTGCTCTTGTGTTATTTGAGTAGGGTGCGAGTCAGTTCTTTGTATCTGGATCTTTCAGTAGGGAGTTTGATATGCCTATTGGGGAGTTAGAGTGTCCATTGCAAGTTCCCATCGCCAACGAACACGGGGTTTCTACATCCGTAGTGTGTCTGGTATGTATATTGGAGATCTTCTTCGTGCCTTATACGATTGATTGGATCCCTATCCCCATGGGGATGTATGCATGATAGTGGGTATGGACTGGAAGAGCAGGTTTGGTGCCATGATTGATTGTGAGGGACAACGAGTAGTTGTTCAAACCCTAAATAGAGGAGAACTGGTTATCTATAGAGAGGGCACAAGGGTTGGTTATGGGTTTTGTTCAACGGCCATGGCTTGTCAAAATTTTCAACACAGGTGTATGGTTTGCTTGGCTTATGTGGTTGATACTCGAGTTAGGGATCATATTTCAGTTTCAGAGGTTCCAGTTGTCAGGGAGTTTGCTGATGTATTCCCATATGAGTTACCCGACGTGCCTTCTGAGAGGCAGGTTGAGTTTAGGATTGATCTTGTGCCATGTGTGGCCCTGATTGCCAAGGAGTCGTATCGTTTGGCACTGGCTGCTAGGCAAGCAGTTCATCAGACCGAATAGTTCAGGAGCTGCTAGGCAAGCAGTTCATCAGACTGAACAGTTCTCCGTAGGGAGCGCTGATACTGTTCGTCAAGAAGAAGGATGGTTCGCATCGGATGTGCATTGATTACCGGGAGTAGAACAAGTTAATGGTGAAGAACAGTTATCCCTTTGTGGATTAAGGACCTCTTTGATCAGTTGCAGGGTGAATCTTTTTTCTCCAAGATTGATCGGAGGTCTGGGTATCATCTGGTGAGAGTAAGAGAGGAGGATGTGGAGAAGACTGCGTTCCGGACTCGTTATGGACATTACGGTAGTCGACATTTAAGACTCTTCGGAAAAGGTTAAGTGAGGTCCCAGCCTTGACCCTCCCGAAGGGGGTCGTGGATTTTGTGGTATTCTGTGATGCATCCATCATTGGTTTAGGGACGGTTCTCATGCAGAGAGGATGGGTGATTAGTTATGCTCCGCGGCAGCTGATGTCGCATGAGACCCAATATCCCACTCATGGCCTGGAGTTAGGGAAGTGTTTTTTTCCCTCAAATTTTGGAGACATTATATTTATGGGGTCTGTTGTGTTTACACGGATCACAAGAGCTTGAGACATCTTATGGATCAGCCGAACCTAAACATGAGGCAGTACAGGTGGATGGATGTGGTCAAGGATTATGATTGCAGGATCCTTTACCATCCGGGTAAAGAAAATATGGTAGTGGATGCCTTGAGCCGTAAGTCAGCTAGGTCTTTGGTCGGGGAGATGTGTATGAGGATATTTTGTTGATTCTCCGCTTGTGGGATTGATCAGAGAGGCTTAGGTTGAGGGAGTTCAGAAAGAGAAATGGAAGCAAGAAATGATAAAGGGTGAGATGGATAAATTTGTCACGGATAGTTGTAGGTTGTTGACCCGGTGTGGATGGGTTTGGGTTCTATTTTCTAGTGGGGTCAGGAAGATTGTGTTGGATGAGGCTCATAAGTCTCGCTTTTCTATACACCCGGGGGCCACCAAGATGTTTTGGGATTTGAGATTGAGTTATTAGTGGCCATGTATGAAGATGAAGATATCCTGGTATATCAAGAGTATTGGATTATTGTCTAAGTCCATAACTATGATTGGTATGTACTTAACCCGATTTGGCATGGTTCATTTGGGTTGCACTTCACCGGAACAATTTATATGGATAGTCTTTTGAGAATAGTATGTTTATGATTTATATTAATATATTATAATTCTAATATATTGATATGGAATCATATTATTTAATTAGTATTGATCAAGAATTAATTTAGTGCTCAAAAGGAACTAATTAAATATGGACTCTTATATATATATATATATATATATATATATATATATATATATATATATATATATATATATATATATATATATATATATATATATATATATATATAGCATGGGCCAAGTTCATTTAGGTTGGGCTAAGCTTGCATGGATAGTTCATGGAGTTTTTAACCCATGGATCCTATGGAAATGAAAGGTCATGGGTATTAGGGTTTACATGGATGAAACCCTAATCCTCCATATTATATAAAGAGGTCTTTAGCACATGAAATGGCACTAGTGTGTGAGTAAACAAGAGTAGACCAATTTCTAGTGTGCTTACTATTCTCTCAAGTTTTCCAAGGTGTTTTTGGTGATTTGTGATTCCACTTGAGGCGTCCACACTATTGGGGCTAAGCTCTTAAAGTTCAAGACTTTAAGCTTCACTAAAAGGTATGGCATCCATCTAGGCTTTTGTAGTATAGTTGCTTCATATTATGCTAGTTAGGATGAATCCTTGGAATATTGAATATTTGCATCTATAATAGAGAAAACATAGATCCAAGGTTTATAGGGTTGCATGTACACCATAGGAGTGTTAGAATGCTCAAACCCCATCAGAGAGTTGCTTAACGTGTAGGATGGTCAAGGTTGAGCATCAAAGGGAACATGACAAGCTTCAACCTCTGGAGGTTCCCATGTGGAAATTAGAGCATATCACTATGGATTTTATCACCAAGTTGCCGAAGACGACAAAAAGTTTTGATGTTATATGGGTCATCATGGATTGATTGACCAAGAATGCCCGCTTTTTAGCTATTCGGGAGAGCTCCTCGGCCGAAAGGTTAGCCGATGTGTATGATCGGGAGATCGTTTCTTGTTGTGGGGTTTTGGTCTTCATTGTTTCAGACCGTGATGTTCGGTTCACCTCTCATTTCTGGTAGAATTTCCACGAGGAACTGGGCACGAGGTTGCATTTCAACATTGCATATCATCTGCAGACCAACGCCCAGAGTGATCGGATGATACAGACCGTGATGTTCGGTTAACCCCCCGAAGCCCATATATCATCCCGAGACCCGAAGCAAGTCCCTAAGCCTGAAGATCCCTAGAAGAAAAGAGTTTTCGAGGCGAAGCTTTGCCTACGAGAAGCCCGGTGTGTGAGGATCTTCCAGATCTACCGAATAATACTACTTTTACAAGCCATAGTGTTGTCTGATCATCTTCTGATCAAGTGAGTGCATAGTCCCTTTGATAAACACGATTTTAATACAAGTATTCTTTGAATGTATTAAGTATATGTTTGGTGTGAGTGTGTAGTTACTTTCTTCTAACACATAGATATGAAGTATTTGCTAGGAAATACATGTTATGTGTTTATATATTGTTTGTTTATTTGAGATGGATGTCGGATGAATGGTTTATACAGGTTTGTATATGTTTTAAACTATATTTTTAATTTATATCTACACATATGTTGGGTAGAACATGGGTAGATGAAATAGTTGGTGTGTGATGAAATAATGTGATAAGAGATAGGTGAGGATATAATGTTGATGATAGATAGGTAATGAATTACGAGTCCAGGCGATGTTGTGGCTGTGTATTTGTGACATCCCCATTTTCACGGCCAAAAAAGATCGATTTGTTTATGCTTGTTTTTAAAATCAGAGTACTCTTTTAAAGAAAATAATTGCGGAATTTGATCCCAAAACAAGATATGATAATAACTTATCAAAACATTTTCGAAGAGAATGTATTTTCATTTAATAATAAAACCTCGAGATGTCATGTTCCGATACAGACATATAAGCATAAACAGAACTTACATTTAATTACACAATTGATTTATATCTCCTTTAAATCTCTCTGTGAAATATGTCTTCGTATTAATACCTGTGATACAAAGAAAACTGAGTGGGTCAGGCTTGGGAGCCTGGTGAGCATATAGGGTTTTCATCCCACAAGTCATGAAGGCTAGCTCCATTTCCGATATCCAATCCATAACTCCGATCGGATCTTCCTTTCCAGTGAAGGTCGATGGTTTGCAAGTCAGAAAATCCTTATACTTGCATCCCATTCCATCATTCCTTCCATTCTGGTTGTTTTGCCTAACTATCGGTGGGTTGGCTTGACCAACAGATCCACTAAAGTTTCCACCTTCCGAGTGCCCTTCATTCACTTCGGGCTCTTCCACTTGAATTAACAATTCTTCATGATTCTGTTGAAGCAGACACCTCGTTTCATCCATCTGGCGATCCAACATCATCTGAATCATCAATTGTACACTGGCCATTGTTATCGGCTCAGGTGCTATTGTTATGACAGGTATTTGCTCAATCACTGGTGGTTGATTCCTATTTTCATCAGCATTTCCAACTCCACTTCTTGTTCTCACCATTTTTGATCTATACACCGAATAAGGTGAAATTAGATCCTTATTCACGATAGATATTCAAATCATCCTTATGACTCCGAAACGTTTATATACTAGTTCTAATATCGTAGACATGCGCTTAGAATCCTAAACACATAAGGTTTCCAGATCCGGTCGACAACAGACCATAGATCCGAACAAATAATAGCACCAATATAGCTATCACACAAAACATTTAGCACATAAAAGCATTTTAGGCATCATTCCTAAAATAAACTAGTGCTTGTGTCAATTTAGGTGTACTACCTAACATATTTTAGACACACTGCTCACAATCATTACTTAGCATTCTAAGTTTAAGTCTAGAAATTTCCTACAATTTCCTAGTTCGCTTAAACTAATGCTCTGATACCAACTGTGACATCCCCATTTTCACGGCCAGAAAAGAGCGATTTGTTTATGCTTGTTTTTAAAATTAAAGTACTCTTTTAAAGAAAACAGTTGCGGAATTTGTTCCCAAAACAAGATATGATAATAGCTTATCAAAACATTTCTCGAAGAGAATGTATTTTCATTTAATAATAAAACCTCGAGATGTCATGTTCCGATACAGACATATAAGCATAAACAGAACTTACATTTAATTACACAATTGATTTATATCTCCTTTAAATCTCTCTGTGAAATATGTCTTCGTATTAATACCTGTGATACAAAGAAAACTGAGTGGGTCAGGCTTGTGAGCCTGGTGAGCATATAAGGTTTTCATCCCACAATGTTGTATCATATATTTATAAATATAGAACATTCAAACTTGTACAATTTCACCATATAAAGTCAACTCTTATCCCACCCCCATCGATCCTCACAACGACACGATCTAAACTCTCGTATCTAAAATTTTCCTCTTTACCTGATCCCTACTCACGGATCTAAAACTAACCTTTTTCACCTGATCCATACTCACAGATCTAAAACTACCTGATCCATACTCACGGATCTAAAACTAACCTCCTGATCTGATCCATACTCTCGGATCAATAATTGCACCCAATCCATACTCCCGGAATAAGGACAATTAACTATACCCTAATCCTGATTTGATCCATACTCCCGGATCAATAACTGTACCCAATCCATACTCCCGGACTAGGGACAATTAACTTAGTCTTAATCCATACTCCCAGACTAATAACAAGTTTTATCTCTTTACCTGATCCATAATCCCGGATCTAAAACTAACCTCTCGGTCTAATCCATACTCGCTGAATAACTAGATCAACAACAACAACAACATCGGGGCCTCTCATCTGTTTATCACACATCAACTATCTACTCATGTTCTACCCAACATATTAGTAGATAAAAATATATATTTTTATACATAGTTTAAAGCCTGTATAGCATTCTAATTCAATACCTATTCCACATAACAGATGAGGCACACCCACATAATACGTATTTCATAGAGAATAAATCAGATCTATGAGATAGAAGAAAGTGAATATACATTCATGCATATAACAACAAAATATACACATAACACGTATTTTATATTAAATACTTAATAATTATGCATTAGAAGAAAGTAACCACACACTCACTTGATTAGAAGATGATCGGACAGCACTACGACTTGTAGAAGTAGTATTCTTCGGCAGATCTGGAAGATCTTTACAAAAACCGGACTCCTCGCGGGCAGAGCTTCGGCTCGGGAATCGCACTTGTCGGGATCTTCGGGGCCTCGGGACTTGCTTCGGGGCTCGGGAATGATACCAGGGCTTCGGGATAATTCTTGCACGAAAAACGATGCAAAAACGCGAGAAAACGGGAAGAAATGAGCAAAGAAGTCGGTTGCCCTCGACACCCTTTTATAGGGGGCTGGAAGCTCATTTACGCTGTGTGTAAATCTACATTACGTTGGGCGTAACGTGGATAAGCCCGGTGACTCCCCCCCTTTGGATAATATCTGAATTTTTATTTAATTTAAATACTTTAATTATTTAATAAACTTCAAAAATTGATATCTTCCTCATACGAGCTCCGTTTTCGACGTTCTTTATATCCCCGCGTAGGCGAGACCACGATCTACAACTTTCGTTTAGACTCCGTCGGCTAATTTTGAATTTATTTTATTATTTATTTTTAGTAGGCCGGGACAGGAAAATTCTGTTATAAATTCATAACTTCTTCATCCGACGTCCGTTTTTGCCTATCTTTTTATCGTTTTACTACAATTAATGAGATCTTCGATTCTCATTTATATTGTTTCAGCAAAAAACTGCTCAATCTCAAATCGAGTATTCGGGCTGCATACCGCTAAGTCGAAACTTTGAAAAATCATAACTTCCTCATACGAAGTCAGTTTTGGACGTTCTTTTTATACAAGCTCATGGTTTAACGAACTCTATGACTTTCGTTTAGATTGCTAAGGCTAAATATCATTCTAACATAAATTCACTTTTTACGTCATTCAGCGTCGTGCCGGTTCCGTCGCGAAACTTCGACAAGTCATAACTTCTTCGTTATAACTCGGATTTCGGCGTTCTTTATATGCATGGAAACCTTGTAACATATACTATAAATTAGTTAAGATTATTCATTCTAAATAATCTTTCATCAAAAATTCATTTTTGACACCTACGTCTCTAAATTGACTAGCCCGGATCTACAGGCGTTACAATATTCATGCGATGATAGTCTAACCCTTATTATGAATTACAAGTCCAGACGATGTTGTGGCTGCGCATTCATGCAATGATAGTCTAACGCTTATTATGAATTACGAGTCCAGGTGATGTTGTGGCTGTGTATTCATGCGATTATAATCTAACCCTTATTATGAATTATAAGTCCAGGCGATGTGGCTGCGTATTCGTGCGATGATAGTCTAACCCTTATAATGATTTACGAGTCCAGGTGACGTTGTGGCTACGAAATCATGCGATGACACCGTAATCCTTACTATACATATATTGAGGGAGTGATCCTCGAATTAGTATTGTCTATGCAATATAGGCGATGATCCTTAGGAAAAGTTCTTAGGAACAAACATATAAGGAAATAAGATGTAAGGAGATGAGAGATAAATATGATATAAGAGATGACCCTTAGCATAACATCTTTAGGGAAGATTAAATGAAGATAATGGGGATGAGTAATTAGGTTGATTGTTTGACTATTAAATATAATAATTATATTATTGTGGTTTGAAAACCCTATATGCTCACCAGGATTCAAGCCTGACCCACTCAGTTTTTCTTTGCATTACAGGTAATGGCACAAGAGTATAAGTTGGTGGACTTGACGAGAGATTTTGGATTATAGATCAGTAGTTATAAATAACTGTTGTAAGGTCTATTTTATATTGTTTATGCTTTTGGTCTGTATCGGAACATGACATCCCGAGATTTTGTTATTTAATGAAAATACATTTCTTTAAAGAAATGCTTTCATAAATTCTTATCATATTTTGTTTTGGGAACAAATTCCGCAACTGTTTTCTGTAGACGATTACTCTGATTTTTAAACAAGCATAAACAGATTGGTCTTTTCTGGCCGTGAAATTGGGGATGTCACAACCTGGGATCCACAGGCTGAGATATGGGAGTATTACTCGGAGTTGTTTACAACAGTTGGCTTCAAGGACAAAGTATGATTCAAGAGGGAGAGAATTGTAACACCTGGATCAGGAACATATTATCTTTTGTATTATAAAGTTAAAAGTTTCCCTTTCTTCCCTTCTCACGTCGTGCAGAGTGATCCGGACCCGTGCATCATTTAAAGGTTCACGACATGAGCAGTGTTAGGCTTACAATGTGATGGTGAATGGTGAACAACAACCCTAAGTTTTTGGTATTTAAAGGAATAAGAGGGTTAGGGTTCCTCACCCTCAGCCTCCCTCACTCTCTAGACCTCCAGAAATCCTAATCTCCCTCTTCCTTAAGATCCTTTATCATTTGGGTGCATTTCTAGCTTGTGGGAAGAAGAAAAGAAGAAGAAGAAGGAAGTGCTCTAGTGTTGGTGTGGGCAAAGAATCAGCCTCATCATCATCATAAGGAAACATTTTTATGGACCTTAGGGGTCCCCTTTAATACTTATCATGGATAGATCTTGAGTTTTGTCCATTTTTATTGATGTTATTGCATGAGCATAATAGTGTTCAGATCTGGAAGTTGGTATAGATTTGATACATGCATGCAAGTTTGAAGTTGATTTATTCCCTTTTTTTACCTAGAAAATGGGTGGTCATGTTTGGTGCATGCATAGTCATAAGGAAACATTTTTATGGACCTTAGGGTTCCCCTTTAGCTTTTGGATGAAGTTGACTTGAAGACTTAATGGAATAAAGACTTAAAATGGTGACCCTTAACCATAGACATCGCTTACGATGTGAGGTGTTAGATCCCATGCCGTGAGAATTAGAGCGGTCCCATTCTGTGAGAACCCTTAAGGCTCATGACGTGATAATGCGTGCTCGCGTCATGATGCCAGCTCAGGTGGTTTCTTTGACTGAGTTGACCAGTTCAGGTCAGGTCAAGTGGAAATCAGATCGGGTTCGTTGTCACGACGTGATCAATGCCTGGCCACGACGTGAGGAGGGTTGAATTTGACCAAGTTTAGCCTTGAGGGTATTTTGGGATTTTGATGGAAATTGGTCATTTGTTGGGAATAGGTATCGATTAGATAGTTGAGATTCAGAGTCGGGACCTCATCAACTCATGTTTAGTTTGTGACGTGAGTTTTCCTCACTGTACCTTCGGATCAAAGTCACCAAGGCCAGCCTATTAGATTGTTATGATGATTTTGATGGGTTTTGGTCATAAGACATCCTATGTGCTCATACAAACCCTAATGCTTGGATCTAGGTTTCTCTATTGTACATGCTTTGAATCCAAGACTATAAACCCTAATTCTAGCATATGGAAATCAATATTAATATATATTTAGGTTTAAGATGTTACCTTGATTGTTATGTAGCAATAACAATCCCAATTCCACCTTGAATTGACTTTGGAATGCTTAGAGTCACAAGTGTCACTCTTCTAATGGCTTACAAACACCAAGAGCAAATGGAGAAGGTATAAAGAGAGAGAAGAGAGGTAGGAATTCGTCCTTAGGACTTCTTGGGAAGGCTTAGACGAATTCATGAGCCTTAGGGGGTTTATATAGGTGTAAAGATTAGGGTTTTAGTCCTTATCCTTATCTAGTTGCTTGCCCACCAAGTAACCATAAGATAAGTCTTAGAAACCCTTATCCTAGTCGAATTCTAAGGCATTATCTCCTTAAATTCGTTCACCCTATATTTAAGATAATCCTTACCTTATTTTGTAACTATCACATAATTACAATTCAGCCCCTCTAGTTTAATTAATTACACTTGATCACAAAATTAATTCTTAATTAATTATTGACCAATATTAATTAAATAAATATGATTTCTCCTTTAATATATTATTCTTATAACATATTAATAAATCATAATAACCTCTCTATCTTTATTTATTTCTCCAATCAAGTTGCTTTGGTGAAGGCAACCCAAAAGGACCATGCACCATCGGGTCAAGTACATACCAAAATAGTTATGGACTTAGACACTAGTCCAACAGTCTCCCACTTGGATAAGTATAATAACTATTCTGCGTATGACTTCAAATCCTGATCTGCAATCGTAGCTTTCCAAAGCCACTGTCAACTCTGATCCTATCAGATACGCGTGTCCTTAGATAAGGGATCATATATTCCTCCATTCTAGATATCGTAAGATATGATTTCTAATCATTCTCTTTGTACTATTTCTCGATCTCCGATTTATGATGACTGACAAATTGAACAAATCAAATTAGCCCTAGCCCGGCCGAGCATTTAGGTTTGTCATCACTAAATCATCGAGGGGCCCAAAAGATATCGCTTTTATCCTTCTTTGGATAAAAGGAACGGATAAACTTTGATACAATGCTTGCTTGCACTTACTAACCAAATCACACACAACAATATGTTTTGTAACACCAAGTTACTAGTGCGTTTACATATTATCAATGTGCAACCGATTTGAAAGATACAACTCACACATCTCGGTTTCAAGAATATAAGATGTTATCGTCTCACCAATCACTCGTGATACAATTCATGGAGTGATCCAAGCGAACGTGGGTTTAATCCAATGCTCAAATTCATATTCATAAGAACTCATGAATGTTGCAGCAACCATTTGCTTATGTCTAATACTCTTTTAGACAATCCACACACCAATTCATGACAGTCTTCATTCATATCTACTTCCAACATATAAACGACTGTGGCCCGTTTGAATAATTCGATTATTCTTAATAAACTCAATTATTCTGGAAGTCAAAACATGCAAAGTGAAACACAAGAATAATACTAATCCCATATGTCCTTAACCCTTTGAGTATAAATAAAACACCTTTTATTTATCACCATATCGATTACTCATTATTTGTCGTTTCGGGTAATCAACTTCTTACTTGAATTATTACACTTGTCCCATGCTCTTAGCATGCACACAATGTTTACCTATGGTTCTTACTTTGTGAAATAGATCACATTGAACACATTTCCAATCATTCTAATTCCACAACTCCAAATCCTTTTCCATAAGTGAAAGAGTATCAAATTCTTGCTAGTTATAGAATATGCTAGATTCTAACATTTTATGCAATGATCCTTTTGTAATGTCACTGCACCAAAGTCACAAAGACTATTGCCAAGGATATTACAAAGTCCTCTAACGGAGATTGTTACAAGACAATTCCTTAGATATGATGTCTCTCACTCAAAGTACATTCCTTTGAACATCCTTTTGCATAAAAGTTTCTAATCTAGTCATAGATTTTCAATATTCAATTCCTAGTATGGACACGCTTCCATATGTTCCATACGACAATTCATTTCTTAATAGAATCTTTTCTATTCATCATAATGTCAATATGGTCCATTATACCATGCTTCCAACTACCCACAAGCAACCAATCCTCGTTGAACTTTGGATCGTCCTTTGATAGTTGTTTAATTATTTTGGTCAAAACCAATTCTAGTCCCTTTTCCCTCAAAATGCGCTAGACATTTGGAACATTTTAGAATGGTCAAACATTAAAGTATTTGCAATCAATCCTATACCCGAAGCGTATGGGACACGATGCACAATGTTTTATTTGCTATGTTCTCAAAATTCAAATTGTGAAAAGGAATTCCGTAATCATAATCGAAATTTTAAGAACACACTATGTACCTTTGACTAAATTTATTAACATTTCTCAACCTAAGCCTTTAGATTTGAAATGAAGCATAATATTCTCTCCCTTAATTATAGCAAAACAACTTTACAACCCTTACGACTTTGCAAGGTATAACTCTTGTTTTTCTATAATTAATATTGCCAACTTGCAATACTTTCCATAATAATCATACAATCATAACTTTTATGCTCCCACTATCATGATGATTACTATAAAACATAACACTTATGCTCCAACTAGCTTCGACATGTATTCATAAACATCTTAACTTTCAGAAAAACAATACCTATTGAATTTCCATGTTTCTAATACTTAATGCTTTGATAATCTTTTATCAAGGCTTCTTGAACTTATACACCTTTGCCTTAGATAGTTCATATGTGTGTCTTAAACAATTAATACTAATTGCCAAACCTCAAAATTCAAATCATGGAAAGGGATACCGTGACCATAATCGAATTCGAGAATGCAATTTTACAATCACTATCTTATTAAAACCTTTCTTAGTGAAAGCATTTCCTCACAATCATTTTCATGAAGGAGGAAATCTTATGACACTTAGATTTTAAACGGTGTCTGTGTTTCTATCCATGTGAATTTGTTAAAACCAAAGTTTACGACAAATTCAAATTCATATGGACCGAACTTTCTTAATCTTGATTTCTTGCCTTATGGTACCACAGCTGCCCACCACGTCTTCCAAGTAGTTAAGCACCTCACATTTTTCCTATCAATGTACCTTTCATTGATCAAGGTGCCTTGCCTTTTATGCGTTCAAAATGAGAACTCATAGAACTCACATGCATAATTAACTCAATTGGAAACAGCACAGAAACAAGATAATGTCAACACGATAGGTTGTAAACCTCAACTCATGTGCTAGTGATGATCAATAAGGTTTATTTTATTTGTTCTTGAAACCGTTCAAGACCATTAAGACTCCCACTGACTCATTGACATATAAGATTCTCTTGTCAATAAACAATTCTTGACAAACAAATATTCAAGAGTTAGTGTAGTTTTTATCAAAACACTTCATAAATTGGTCCTAGTTGGCCTTTGTCTTATCCAAGACATCACAACTTTCCACATTTGATGAATGTTATAAACCTTTAATACTTTTCACTCATTGTCACAATCTTAACTTTAAGACTTGTTATTGGAACGAAGTATGATAGACTTCTTGATTTAACCATTTCTTCAATCCTTGATTCCTCTTCTTAAACATACAATTGTACTAAGACTCACTTAGAGGATCAATTGAGATATGGTTCTTAATCATTAAGACCCATTATAAAGCATAAAACCTACTCTCCCTTCTTCTTAGAATGGAGAAACTTTTATCTTTCTGCCTACTTGGTTCTTCTTATTCGTTCTACCATTGATCTAAACCCTTTAATCAATTCAGAATTACAGTTAATCTTGTAAGTGTAATCATATTTACTAAGCCTTTAGTAAATCATGACGAATATCTTTGTTACTCTTATGGTGAACTTGATCAACACACAATTTTGTGTACTCGATCTCCTAGTCCTTTACTTGACACTTTGTCAACGAATTAGTCTAATTTCCAAATATGAAATATCTCATTCATCATGCAACCAAGTTGCGTGATTCCAAATTTCTGTCTAATTGAAATTTGGGTGATGAGAAACTCTCCCTATTTGGTAAATTCTCGACATTTCCATAATCACCATAAATAAGAATCATATCCATTTGTTGTAGAAATATGCAAACATTAATTTTCATAACGATTTCATTGCAAGGAAGTAAACAAATAAATAAATAAGTCAAACAAAATTTATTTTATTTATAAAAGCAGCGGAAAAACATTTGTCCTTACAATGAAAAATCTATTGAAAACCATGTAAAAGGAAAATTTCTATCATAACTATCTAAGCTCAAAATCCAATCTTCAAGTCCATGCGATCGAGATCCATCTCTTGTGATTAGATTCATCTTGCTCTCTTATCAAGCTTCCTTTCTTTTCACCGATCCTGCAAAACATTCAAATGCAATCTTATCACATCATGTATTAAGAATCAATGAATAGGAACTTAACGGAGTTAGATAGTGGATTTTACCTGAAGCGTAGTCATACTTTTAACTCTCCCGTCTCTTAGATCTCTTAGGTAAATAGGGCAACTTCGTCTCCAATGCCCCTTCTATTGGCAATAAAAGCAAATTGATTCTTTTGGAACAACACATGGAACTACTTCAGACATCGCCTTTCTCTTATGATCAAACTTTTCGATCATTGCATGTCTTTCATTGCCATTGTCTATATCCATAGAGGTCTTGAAGGCAGATTCACCAATCAACTTTGCTTTTCTATTGCGCCAAACCATTGCTGATTCAGCAGCAATAAGCATATAGGTGAGATCAATAAGGGTCACGTCGTGGTTCATCATATAGTACTCTCTTACGAACTCACTATACGAGTTAGGAAGTGACTGAAGAACCCAATCAACAACCATCTCTTCACCAACAACGGATCCCATCATTCTTAACCTATCAATGTGTGACTTCATCCCTAAGACGTGTGCACACACCGACTTTCCTTCTTTATGTTTACTTGCCAAAAGGGCTTGAGTGATATTGAACCTTTCAATTTTACAACCTTGTGGGTTAGGGAGAATAATTGGAGGAGGAGGAGGAAGTGAAGCATGATTTCTTGTTCCTCGATCGAATAGTGGAATATCATCTTCATGTGGAATGCTTGTTCCACGGGATTTGGGAAGACCATAGTTGTCGAACTTTGACATCTACAAAATGGGAGAAACAAATTCAAGTTAGTTGATTGATTGATTGAGTCCTTATTAAATCACCCAAATGAGATACTAAGGCTAGGACCCAACACAATACGCTACAACCTAGAAAAAGGATGTCGTAATCTAGTTGCAGAATATTTGAAGGTAAGTGAATGATGATTCACTAATTTCCACCATGAAAAACGGAAAAATAAATTTAAGTTTTAAATCTATGAAAACTCCTAGATCCTTTGAGATTCATTGAATATTTCAATGGCATGTTTAAATCTCGATATGCCCCTCTCGTTTGTGACTGGGATGCCGAGGATCACAAAGCGGGTGTGAATAACCATGCAAAGTTACATGGTGACCTCACATGTTACAGTCACCTATTCAATGTGCCGGTAAACCACACACGCTCCACCGAACTATGACAAACATTGAGTCACCCTTTGCTACCTTTGCTTAGAACCATTTAGTGTGCCGGTAGACCACGCACGCTCCACTAACGTCTTCGCAAGGGCACAAAGTGTAATTTCATGGAATTGCATCAATTCACTTTGCCTAAGTAAATAAGATTGGGAATTTGTAAAAACATTTAGTTACTTTTGTATTTCATTATACTTATAATGGAAGGTTTCGTTCTATCCTATCCTACCTTATAATGGGAATTTGTAAAAACATTTAGGGTTTCAATTATTTAAATTTCAAAACAACAAAACCTTTGGGTTCAAATTTAAACTATAAAACCTAAAGTGTAAAATATGAAACTTTTCATAACAACAAGGATCAAATAACAAATAATCTAAACTAACATTTAATTACATAATTATCCATATTTGATTTGTTTAATGATTTCTTGCGAAACAATTTATCAATTTACTCAAAATAATTAATCAATTATCTTATAAGGAAACAATTATCTTATTAATTGATAAATATCTTCAATTAGATCAAAAATATAGTCAAATATATCATATAATCGGATTAATATTGATCTAACATGATAAGGTAACTATCCATATGCAAACACAGCAAGAAATCCCGAGATAAGCACTATCTGACGAGTTGACTCGTCGAGTCAAGCCTGGACTCGTCGAGTCACCCTGGACTCGGCGAGTTCAGCTATGGACTCGGCGAGTCCAACCTCTAGAACATCCGAATTTTTTAGATATACAATGCATCAATACAATTGAAACCATCCTAGGCTCTGATACCACTGATGGGTTTCGGTCATAAGACATCCCATGTGCTCATACAAACCCTAATGCTTGGATCTAGGTTTCTCTATTGTACATTCTTTGAATCCAAGACTATAAACCCTAATTCTAGCATATGGAAATCGATATTAACATATAATTAGGTTTAAGATGTTACCTTGATTGTTATGTATCAATAACAATCCCAATTCCACCTTGAATTGACTTTGGAATGCTTAGAGTCACAAGTGTCACTCCTCTGATGGCTTACAAACACCAAGAGCAAATGGAAAAGGTATAAAGAGAGAGGAGAGAGGTAGGAATTCGTCCTTAGGACTTCTTGGGAAGGCTTAGACGAATTCATGAGACTTAGGGGGTTTATATAGGTGTAAAGATTAGGGTTTTAGTCCTTATCCTTATCTAGTTGCTTGCCCACCAAGTAACCGTAAGATAAGTATTATAAACCCTTATCCTAGTCGAATTCTAAGGCATTATCTCCTTAAATTCGTTCACCCTATATTTAAGATAATCCTTACCTTATTTTGTAACTATCACATAATTACAATTCAGCCCCTCTAGTTTAATTAATTACACTTGATCACAAAATTAATTCTTAATTAATTATTGACCAATATTAATTAAACAAATATGATTTCTCCTTTAATATATTATTCTTATAACATATTAATAAATCATAATAAACTCTCTCTCTCTCTTTATTTATTTCTCCAATCAAGTTGCTTTGGTGATGGCAACCCAAAAGGACCATGCACCATCGCGTCAAGTACATACCAAAATAGTTATGGACTTAGATACTAATCCAACAGATTTATCGTATGTTGGTATGTTGTAGTGATCTATTAGATCTGTATCCTAGTATATAGGATGATGCAATGCTTAGTGATTTGTAAGATCTATCTGATTGTCTGTTGACTGGTTATATGTATAATTATATGTTATATATATATATATATATATATATATATATATATATATATATATATATATATATATATATATGTCGACATGGTTTATGTGTGGTCGTATAATGCCTTATTTCTGGTAAGATTTTATTCCAAGTATTGCATTTTTCCTAAAGAACTCGCCAAGTTGGAAGCCACAACTCGACATGTTGAAGTTATTTTTGGTCAAGGATTTTCATGAAGCAACTCGACGAGTTGAGGAGTCTCAAATTGTTGAGTTGGCCGCTCAGGAGGAAACCTTAATTTTAGGGTTTTGCACCTTATTTAAACACCTTAAGCCCCAATTGTTGGCCTTATTTCCAGCATCCAAAGTCCCTAACCCTAATCTCAAAACCCTACAGCCTTTTTGAGTATTGTGAGCCCTTTGAGAGTGTATTTTGGTGTGTTTGAAGCTATTGGAAGAAGGAGAAGCTTGGTGTAAGGCAGTTATTCAAGTTGGATGCTTCAATATCTTTATTATTTGCTTCATTTCCAACATATTTCTGGTATAAAGTTCTAACCTTTCTCAACATTTGATTAGATCTCTTTTGGGTTCGTTTTGAGGCTTTTAGCCATGTTTGGGTGATTGATGGGGTTGAAGGTCGTCTTAAGTGCTATCCTTTCAGATCTATGGTCCTCTTGAGCTCTTTTGTCATAAAGGTGCCAACTTTATGGTCTTAAGAGCTCCATGCATGTATTATGTCCATTTTATGGCTTCTTTTGATCATTTGAGCCTCTTCTATACATACTTGAGAGTAAAGTTGGAAACTCTACGTGTGTTAGCAGCCTTTAGGGAACATATATGTATTATAGAGCTTTATCATGATGAATAAGTGCTTATTGTTTAAGCATTAACCTTTTAAGCTAAGGGTTGGGGTTCTCTACCCATTAGGATGGTTCTTAAGGGTAAAGTTTGAAACTTTACCCTTCTAGTCGATACTTTGGTTCAGATATGAGTGGTGGATGTGACATCCCCAAAATCACGGCCAGAAAAGACCGATTTCATTTATGCTTTTTAAAATAATTTCAGAGTAAATCCTTTTGATTTAAAAGTGTTGCGAAATTTGTTCCCAAAACAAAACATGATAAAAATATATTTATCAAAGCATTTCATCAAGAGATGCATTTTCATTATATAATTAAAACTCGGGGTGTCATGTTCCGATACAGACCATAAAGCATAAACGATAACATTACAAGTCATTCAACAAATATATACATATACAGACTTGTAAACAAAACAACTTGATGGTTCATCCATCTTACGCCCTTGCGCCACTTCCTGTAATACAAATAAAACTGAGTGGGTCACGTTTGGGAGCCTGGTGAGCGTATAGGGTTTTTCAACCCACAATAAATAAATTATATTTAATTTCACCAACCAATCACTATCCCGATTACCCATTCCCGTTATCCTCACTTTACGTCCCTAAAACAACATCTATCTCAAGGGACCTAATCTAGGATTTTCATCGGGATGGACATTACTGCTAAGGGGTTTCCTCAACAATAGATATCCTAAAGGCAACCATGAGGGGGATAGAGTACACCGGTGAACACATCGTTCACAACACCTACAGGTTATGAACTTGCTAGTGTTCCACGAGACTCTCTAGAAGGAGTCTGTGGTCTTTATCCATACTCCACTAAATAACTAGGTCAACAACAACAACATCGAGGCCTCTCATCTGTTTATTACCCACCAACTATCTACCCATGTTCTACCCAACATATTAGTAGATAAAAATATATATTTTTATACATAGTTTAAAACCTATATAGCATTTTCATTCAATACATATTTCACATAATAGATGAGGCATACCCACATAACACGTATTTCATAGAAAACAAATCAGATCTATGAGATTGAAGAGAGTGAATATACATTCACGCACATAACAACAAAATTATACACATAACACGTATTTTGTATAAAATACTTCATAATTATGCGTTAGAAGAAAGTAACTACACACTCACTTGATCAGAATATGATCGGACAGCACTACGGCTTGTAGAAGTAGTAATCCTCAGCAGATCTGGAAGATCTCTAATAAATCGAACTTCTCACGGACAGAGCTTCGGCTCGGAAATCGCACTTCTTGGGATCTTCGGGCTTCGGGACTTGCTTCGGGGCTCGGGAATATTACCAGGGCTTCGGGGTACTTCTGGCACGCAAAACGATGCAAAATGGTTGAGAGAAGAGAGAAAAATAGCAAAAGAACTCGGCAGCCTCGCATCCTATTTATAGGAGGCTGGAGCCTCGGAGTACGCGGGGCGTACTTCGGATGAGTCCGATGACTCGCCCTCGGATAATACCGGAATTAAAGATTAAATTTAAATACAAATTATTTAATAAACTTCGGAAATTCATATCTTCATCATACGAACTCCGTTTTCGACGTTCTTTATATCCACACGAAGGTGAGACTACGCTCTACAACTTTCATTTAGACTCCGTTGGCTAATTTTGAATTTATTTTTATTATTTATTTTTAATAGGCCGGGACAGAAAATTTCGTTATAAATTCATAACTTCTTTGTTTGACGTCCGTCCTCGCCTAACTGTTTATCGCTTCGATACTAACAACGAGATCTTCGATTCTCATTTAGATCACTAAGGCTAAATATCTCTCTAACGTAAATTTCTCTTTTTATGTCATTCAGCATTGCTAGTTCTGTCGCGAAACTTCGACATGTCATAACTTCTTCGTTATAACTCGGATTTCGGCATTCTTTATATCTTCAGAAACCTCGTTTCAACTACTACAACATTATCCAAAGATATCAAGTTTATTTTACACTTAAATTTTGACGCTTATTTTTATTCTTAATTAATCAAACCACATAATTAAGCAATTAAGCACAAAACACATAATACTCAAATAATACACTTCTATTATTTCAAACCGGGTTACAAAGGTTAACCTAGACTATTATATCATCATTAATGACAGGCCCAGAAACACAGGCGTTACAATTCTCTCCACCTTAGAATGATTCCGTCCCCGGAATCACACATCAACAAACAAATGCGGATAGCGACCCATCATGTCACTCTCCGTCTCCCAGGTGAGATTCGGCCCATTCGTGTGTTTCCATCGGACAAGCACTAACTCGACCATCTTGCGTCGCAACTTCTTAGTCTTTCGGTCAACAATTGCCTCTATTTCTTCAATCAACCTTTTGTTCTCATCGATTCTCAACTCCGAAAGTGGAATCATGTCGGGAACTTCCCCAGTGAACTTCCGTAAATAACACATGAAAAGTGTTATGAATTCCATTCGGTTCTTCTGGTAGTTCGAGCTTGTAAGCTTGGTTCCCAATCCTCTGAAGAACTTTAAACGGTCCAATAAACCTTCGACTTAATTTTCCCTTTTTTCCAAATCTTATAAGTCCCTTCCATGGTGAGACTTTAAGCAAAACCGAATCTCCAATTTCAAAAGTCATCGGTCTTCGCTTTTTGTCAGCATAACTCTTTTGACGATCCTGAGCTGCTAACATTCTTTCCCTAATTATTTTCAACTTTTCAGCAGTTTGATGAACCATCTCCGGTCCCATAAACTTCTTTTCCCCAGCCTCAAGCCAACAAGATGGCGTACGACACTTTTGTCCATACAAAGCTTGGTAAGGTGCCATCTTAATGCTCGAGTGAAAACTATTATTATAGGAAAATTCTACCAATGGTAAATGTTCATCCCAATTACCTAGGAATTCCAAGGTACATGCTCTCAGCATATCTTCAAGTGTTTGTATCGTTCTTTCACTCTGACCATCAGTCTGCGGATGGTAAGTTGTACTTAAACATAACTTGGTACCCATTTCCTCTTGTAGACTTTTCCAAAACCTTAAGGTGAAACGACTATCACGATCCGATACAATCGTTAATGGAACACCGTGAAGCCTCACAATTTCTTTCACATAAGAATTCATGAGCTTTTCCATAGACCATTTCTCATTGGCTGCTATGAAATGCGCACTCTTAGTGAATCGATCAACAACCACCCAAATCATGTCGTGACCACTTTTTGTTCGGGGTAGTTTAGTGACAAAATCCATAGCAATGTCTTCCCACTTACCCATAGGCATAGGTAATGGTTCTAAACTCCCGTACGGTTTCTGATGTTGTGTCTTTACTCTCGCACAAGTCACACACTCAGCCACATACTTTGCAACATCAAGCTTCATCGTCGGCCACCAGTAGTAGGGTTTTAGGTCCCTATACATTTTAGTGCTACCGGGATGAATCGAGTACATGGTCTTGTGAGCTTCTTCCATCAGAAGATCTCTGACTCCTCCTGTCTTAGGTATCCAAATCCGATCTTGGAACACCTTCAGTCCATGACTGTTTACACCGAACACCAACGTTTTGCCCAAACGTTCCTCTTTCCGGTCATTCTTCTCAGAAGCTTCGCTTTGAGCTTTCTTTATACTTTCCAAAATAGTCGAGACAACTTCAATTCTCAATACTCTTGGCCTTTTTCTTTCAAGATTGACTTTTCGACTGAGAGCATCAGCAACAACATTTGCTTTACCAGGGTGGTAAAGTATCTCACAGTCGTAGTCTTTAAGTAATTCTAGCCAGCGTCGTTGCCTCATATTCAATTCTTTCTAACTAAAGAGATATTGGAGACTCTTATGATCAGTGAAAAGTTTGCACTTCGTGCCATAGAGGTAATGCCTCCATATCTTTAGAGCGAAAACTACCGCTGCCAACTCCAAATCATGAGTCAAGTAGTTCTTTTCATGCTCTTTTAGCTGTCGAGATGCATATGCTATCACCTTTTCTCTTTGGGTCAAAACACAACCCAATCCAACCCCAAACGCATCGCTATAAACAGTGAAGTCTTCAACTCCATCGGGTAGAGAAAGTATCAGTGCCTCGCATAGTTTCTTCTTTAGCTTCTTGAATGCTTCTTTATGCTTATCATTCCAAGCATAAGTAGCTCCTTTGTGGGTCAAAGTTGTCAACGGAGTAGCGATCGAAGAAAAGCCTTGGATAAACCTTCGGTAATATCCGGCTAATCCCAAGAAGCTTTGGATCTCCGTGGGACTTTTCGGTTGTTCCCACTTTATCGCAGCTTCAATCTTTGTTGGATCAACCATTATCCCTTTTTGGTTGACCACGTGACCCAAGAATTGGACTTCACGAATCCAAAAATCACATTTGGAGAACTTAGCATACAGTTTCTCCTTCTTCAAGACTTCTAACACTTCTCGCAAGTGTCTGCCATGCTCCTCTTGGCTTTTTGAATAAATCAGATGGTTATCTATGAACACTATCACAGATTTATCAAGGAACGGGTTACAAACCTTGTTCATTAAATCCATGAATGCTGCTGGAGCATTGGTTAGTCCAAACGACATAACCAAAAACTCGTAGTATCCATATCGGGTTCTGAACGCAGTCTTCTCTATATCCTGCTCTCTTACTTTCAGCTGATGATATCCTGACCTTAGGTTGATCTTCGAGAAATAACTCGAACCTTGTAGTTGATCGAATAGGTCATTAATCCTCGGCAACGGATATCTATTCTTTATTGTTGCCTTATTCATCTCTTGGTAATCAATCCACATCCTCATGCTTCCATCTTTCTTCTTCACGAATAACACTGGAGCTCCCCAGGGTGATGAACTAGGTCTAATGAAACCTTTGTCCAATAACTCCTGAATTTGCATCATCAACTCCTTCATCTCCTTCGGTGCTAATCGACAAGGTGCTTTTGCAATTGGCGTTGTTCCTGGTAACAAGTCAATTCTGAACTCCACTTGTCTATCTGGTGGTAATCCAGGAAGATCTTCGAGAAATACTTCCGGATAATCACACACAACTGGAATACTCTGCATCACCTTCTTTTCCTTCTTAGCATCAATCACGAATGCTAAATATGATGTACATCCCTTAGTCAAACACTTTCTAGCTTTCATTAAGGAAATGATTCCAAAATTCACTCGGCGTTTGTCCCCATACACCATAAACGATTCCTTCCCAGGCGGGTTCACTTTCACTATCTTCTTCTTGCACAAAATCTCAGCGTCATTGGCGCTAAGCCAATCCATTCCCAAAACGATGTCGAAACCTTTAAGTTCGATAGGTAATAATTCCTCATGGAACTTATTCCCATTCAGATCGATTAAGATTTTTTTCATACGATGGCTAACAGGTACAAACTTGCCACTAGCAACTTCGACTAATAAAGCATTATCTAGTCTATCAACAGGCAAAGCTAGTTTTTCTACCAAATTCATGCGATATAAAGGAGTAGTTGGCTCCATAATCAAATAAAATTTGGGCAAGCAAATTGTTAACGAGAAAGGTACCTGAAGCGACATCAGCTTCATCTTTAGCAGCTTCCAGTGTCATCTGGAATGCTCTCACCTTCGGCTTTGGCAGAATGTTGGGTCTAGCTGCCTCCTTCTTCTTCGGGTAGTCCCTCAACATGTGTCCCTCCTCACCACAACCATAGAAAACTATCTTAGTGAGGGTACATTCATTGGCATAGTGACCTGACTTTCCACACTTGTAGCATGTGGCCACTACCTCACATTTTCCATGATGCTTCTTCTTACATTTGTCGCACCATTTCGCTTTGCCTCCACTTCCCCTCGAACCAGACTTCAAGAACTTGTTTTTCTTATTGGATCCTGAAGTTTCATCGAACTTTCTCTTTTCACCAACTTCTATCCTTTCCAGACCCTTTTCCTTCTGTTGGGCCTCCACATTCTTAGCTGCACAAACAGCCGTTTTCAGAGTAGTTGCCATCTTGACTGTCGGACCAAAGTCGGTAGGTAGTCCATTAGCAAACCTCTCAATCTTGGAGAGTTCCATTGGTACTAGGTACGGAAATAATTTCATTTTCTCAGTGAATGCAGTAGCATAGTCGTCTATACTCATCCTCCCCTTCTTCAAGTTTTGGAACTCATTGTTCAGATCAATCAGATCTATCTCTGAACAATATTGCACCCTTAACTATTCCAAGAACTCCTCCCATGACATTTTTAAGGCTTTTCCTCGTGGCATAGTATCTGCCAACAACTTCCAACAACTCAATACTCCAGTCTTCAGTTGTCTAACCGCAAAGACAGTCTTCTGTTTGTTGCTACAGTCGCAACTTTCAAATACCATCTCCATTTCGGAGATCCAATCCATTATCTCAACAGGCTTTGGGCTCCCAAAAAGACTTGGCGGTTTGGCGCCCAAGAAGTTCTTGTACATTCGCCCATCCTTGTTGCTTCTCCTTTCCGGATCGTTCCTTCGTTCTCCTTGAGTCCCAACTTGACTCATAATGTGACTATTGTTCCCTTCCTCCGATTGCTCGGGAATCAATTCAGGTTCCTCAATAGGTATGATAGGTTCGTCCCTATTATTATGCAACATCTGTCGCATCTCCTCCCTTTGTTCGGCTAACATTGCCCGAATCATGGCTTGCACCTCAGCCATTGTTATTGGTTCTGGTGCTGCTGCTACAATAGGTGCTTGCTCAATTACTGGCGGTTGATTCTTGTTTTCATCCGCGTTTCCAACGCCACTCCTTGTTCTCACCATTTTTGATCTACACACCGAATAAGGTGAAATTTAGATCTTCATTCATGATAGATTTCAAATCATCCTTATCACTCCGAAACGATTACATGCTAGTTCTAATATCGTATACATACGCTTAGAATCCCAAACACATAAACCTTCAGATCCGGTTGGCAACAAACCGTAGATCCGAACAAATAATATCATATATGGCAACATATAACATTTAGCACATAAAAGCATTTTAGGCAACTTTCCTAAAAATAAACTAGTGCTCGTGTCTAAAATTTAACAGACACACACCTCGCAATCTCCACTTAGCATTCTAAGTTTAAGTTTAGAAATCCTACAAATTGCTAGTTCGCTTAAACTAATGCTCTGATACCAACTGTGACATCCCCAAAATCACGGCCAGAAAAGACCGATTTCATTTATGCTTTTTAAAATAATTTCAGAGTAAATCCTTTTGATTTAAAAGTGTTGCGGAATTTGTTCCCAAAACAAAACATGATAAAAATATATTTATCAAAGCATTTCATCAAGAGATGCATTTTCATTATATAATTAAAACTCGGTGTGTCATGTTCCGATACAGACCATAAAGCATAAACGATAACATTACAAGTCATTCAACAAATATATACATATACAGACTTGTAAACAAAACAACTTGATGGTTCATCCATCTTACGCCCTTGCGCCACTTCCTGTAATACAAATAAAACTGAGTGGGTCAGGCTTGGGAGCCTGGTGAGCATATAGGGTTTTCAACCCACAATAAATAAATTATATTTAATTTCACCAACCAATCACTATCCCGATTACCCATTCCCGTTATCCTCACTTTACGTCCCTAAAACAACATCTATCTCAAGGGACCTAATCTAAGATTTTCATCGGGACGGATATTACTGTTAAGGGGTTTCCTCAACAATAGATATCCTAAAGGCAACCATGAAGGGGATAGAGTACACCAGTGAACACATCGTTCATAACACCTACAGGTTATGAACCTGCTAGCGTTCCACGAGATTGTCTAGAAGGAGTCTGTGGTCGTTATCCATACTCCGCTGAATAACTAGGTCAACAACAACAACATCGAGGCCTCTCATCTGTTTATTACCCACCAACTATCTACCCATGTTCTACCCAACTTATTAGTAGATAAAAATATATATTTTTATACATAGTTTAAAACCTGTATAGCATTTTCATTCAATACATATTTCACATAACAGATGAGGCATACCCACATACACGTATTTCATAGAAAACAAATCAGATCTATGAGATTGAAGAGAGTGAATATACATTCACGCACATAACAACAAAATTATACACATAACACGTATTTTGTATAAAATACTTCATAATTATGCGTTAGAAGAAAGTAACTACACACTCACTTGATCTGAAGATGATCGGATAGCACTACGGCTTGTAGAAGTAGTATCCTCAGCAGATCTGGAAGATCTCTACAAAAATCGAACTTCTCGCGGATAGAGCTTCGGCTCGGAAATCGCATTTCTCGGGATCTTCGGGCTTCGGGACTTGCTTCGGGGCTCGGGAATATTACTGGGGCTTTGGGGTACTTCTGGCACGCAAAACGATGCAAAACGGGAGAGAGAAGAGAGAAAAATAGCAAAAGAACTCGGCAGCCTCACATCCTATTTATAGGAGGCTGGAGCCTCGGAGTACGCGGGGCGTACTGGTCCGAAATCGTCACTGCTTACGTATCCGAAGTCCTCGAGTGCGAGTGTCGACATACTTCGGTGTACGCGGGGCGTACTTCGGATGAGTCCGACGACTCGTCCTCGGATAATACCAGAATTAAAGATTAAATTTAAATACAAATTATTTAATAAACTTCGGAAATTCATATCTTCATCATACGAACTTCGTTTCCGATGTTCTTTATATCCACGCGAAGGTGAGACTACGGTCTACAACTTTCGTTTAGACTCTGTCGGCTAATTTTGAATTTATTTTTATTATTTATTTTTAATAGGCCGGGACAGAAAATTTCGTTATAAATTCATAACTTCTTCGTTTGACGTCCGTCATCGCCTAACTTTTTATCGCTTCGATACTAACAACGAGATCTTCGATTCTCATTTATATTACTAAGGCTAAATATCGCTCTAACGTAAATTTCTCTTTTTACATCATTCAGTGTTGCCGGTTCTGTCGCCAAAGTTCGACAAGTCATAACTTCTTCGTTATAACTCGGATTTCGGCATTCTTTATATCTTCGGAAACCTCGTTTCAACTACTACAACATTATCCAAAGATATCAAGTTTATTTTACACTTAAATTTTGATGCTTATTTTTATTCTTAATTAATCAAACCATATAATTAAGCAATTAAGCACAAAACACATAATACTCAAATAATACACTTCTATTATTTCAAAACGGGTTACAAAGGTTAACCTAGACTATTATATAATCATTAATGACAGGCCCAGAAACACAGGCGTTATAGTGGACCTTTTAGTTTCGAGAATGGTGGCTTAATGGATTAAGATGTGTGTTTCCTGAAGAACTCAACGAGTTGGATCGAATTTTCCCGATTCTGCTGGCTAAAGGGGAAACTCGGCGAGTTAATGGGTGAACTCGGTGAGTTGAACTGACTTTTCATGATTCTATTGATTAATGAGGAAACTTGGCGAGTTGAGTCAACTCAGAACGTTGACTTTGAGTTTGACTTTGACCAAGTTTGACCTTTAAGGGGTTTTGGAATATCGATCAGTATCTAAGGGATTGTTTCTATTTAGGGGTTGAGTAGAGTTGATTTCTGGGGCCGGGGATTTATCCAGTTATCTTTCAGCATTCGAGGTGAGTTTCCTTCCCGGGTTTACGGGTCGAAGGTACCAAGGTCAGCCCATGTTTATATTATGCAGTTAGTATGCTAGTTGTCTCTGTGACTCTTGCATGTGCTGTCTTTATATGTTTTCCTGGGTCAAGGCTCGATGTCGGGCGGGGCCCGATGGATATCTGTATGCTATATATCTCTATGATTGTTGCATTTTTATGTGTTTATTTTGATATATGTTATTGAATGTTAGGCGGGGCCATTTACCAAGCTCAGCTCGATGTCGAACGGGCCCGATAACGGGCGGGGCCCATTATTTGTTTATCATATGATTGGTATGTGGTACTTGGATGGAACTCACTAATTTTTGTGCTTACGATTTTCAATTTATGTTTCAGGTACTTCTGGTTCTAGAGGGAATAGCTTGGGATGATTGCATCGCACACACCATTGGATTCCGCACTTGAGGTTTTACTCTGATTTTATGACAATTAATACATTGGTTTTTATTTGAGATGATTGGATGTTATTGGAATCACTATTTTATCTATTATTAAAAACAAAATTTTTGGGACCATGTTTTTGGGTGTTACAGGTCGGGTTGAGGCAGTAGTGTAGACTGAAGGCGAAGAGACCTAGGGAATTCCAGATAAATTGCATGCCTGAGGGGCGTACCAGTCAGTCCGAAGTCCCAGAGAACATTCCAGATAGGCTGAAGGCCTGGTAGGGCATACGAATCATGCTGAAGGTTCAATGAGCGTACTAGATAGACTATAGGCTGGTGGGGCATCCAGTCAGGCTGAAGTCTCTGTATGAATGTTACATCATTACTCTAAGTGATTCATCAGGCAAGTTGATAATCGTGGATTATGATTTGTGAGAATCGGTTGGAATGGGTATGTATGGGTGTAATGTTTATAGATATCTAAGTTATGAGATATATCAATATTGTTTGATAATAGTTTGTTTTGCAGGTTTGATAATTATAAATTATTATCATAATATTATTATGGGAATGAAAACCCTATGTGTCTCACCATGTTTCCCAACCTGACTCACTCAAATTATATGCATCATGGGCAACAAGTTAAAGCTGATGGAACTTGTTTAGGTTGTTGAGTGATTAAGAGACAACCGACAATAGTGTTCAGGTCCATTAGGTATTTACATTGTAACAATGTTATGTATTGATTATGATATACTTAGAGTTTTGTATTTAGAAACATCTTTACTCAACGATATTTTAATAAAATGAAATAGTTTTCCGCAAATGTTTTATTAAACTAGGATTTTCTGCAAACAAAAATACTATGATTTTAAAGCGTAAAGAAAATTTTTTTGGTTCTAAAATATAAGGAATGTCACAATGAGAACAATGTATCATAACCATTATAAAACAACGAAAGTCTAAAACATAAATCATCGGTGATGTGCGTGCGGTACAGTCAAGATAAAGTCTTGCACTACTAGAAGCACAGCGAAAACATTTAATCAATAACTTTCAGCATGAAGCTTAGTGAGTTCCCCTAAATACCATGTATATCATAATAACAACTAGGTATATCAATATCAGGCTTGTGGGGTTTCATCTTCATTCATTGAACATGTGGGCTCACGACACGATAATGGTATCACCATAATCCAATCAAACCTTTAGGCTCACATCACAACACATGTATCACCATCATTTGACAGGCAGTAGGCTCACGACACAACACGACTATCAATATCATCCCCTACACAAAACATGTAAACATACATGCAAATAAAAAGACCCCCACTAGTCTAGCTAAGTATACAATAATATCATAGTATTACACAAACATCCTACATACAACAAATCAAATAATGATATAAGTAATATAGTGAGAAAACTCACATGAATCTAAAGAGCTGAAAACACTCTCACATGAGTCCTCAAGGAATCAACTATGTGAACTATGTATATCATTATTGGGTGCAACTTAGTGACCCATACAAGGAAAAGGTCAACCCTAAGCTCAAAAACCTAAATTTACCTTAGTTTGTACAAAAGTCAAACTAGTCCAAAAGTCAACAATCAACAACCAACCGCATCGTGATCATGACCAGGCGCTTTGTGCCCACTACACGACTAAAAGGTGGCGTTATGACCACTATAATCTTGACCATGACTGTAAGGTGACACTCCACACTTCTCGGCTTAATATACTCTTTACTTAAGTCCTTAATCCCTTCAGCCAATATCTATACCTCTCATATATGAATATTCTAAGTGACCTAATGGATTAAGCTTCCAACTTTATCCATTTCCATGACTTAATCAAAGTCAGACAAAAACACCCTAACTCCTAAATATTTCAACAATGTCGAGGACTTGTGCATGGCTCAAAGGGAGCCCATGCTTACACTTTTTCAATGTCTAGAAACTAACAAAATGTCGTCCTAGAGTTCTGGAGTTGATCAAACTCCAAGAACATTATTCCAGAAGATCAAGGTGGAAACTTTATACCTCTCTAAGGTCCAAAACATGTTAGGAATGAAAGATCTTGGCTGGAACAAGCTTTATAAGCACCAAAATATCACATTCTTCTCAAAAGGACACTCCAAAAGCTCAAGATCTTGAAGAACACACATACAAGGCTTAGGGTTTCATTATGAGAGGATGAAGGTGTAGAATATTCAAAACCCTGATGTTAGCCTCCTTAAATACGGCCTAAGGCCCGAGACCCATGGTTTTGTGTTTGCGGCGGGTATGTCGTGTATATTATTTAAGGCGCTTCGCACCTAGCACGTGGTAAACATGCCACGTCCAACAATGAGCACGTCGCGCCTAGCATAAAACTCCTTTTCACCCAAAATCAAATACTTGAGCAAATAAAATACATACTGGAAAATCGGGTGTTACACAAACATTCTTATGTTTATTATATATCCTTGTACAAGTCACATGTACCATTATTTCTTGATTTTAATTTATGATTTATTTCTTGCAGAAAACCTACTAGTTCCAATGATGGAAACATTTTTAATTTGTTTAATTTAATGTGTAATGATATTTTGAGAAAGCCAAATCTAGTGTTTTGGCGAGGTTGGAGGTCGGAGACGAAGCATAAATCATAGATTCGAAGGTGTAAAAGGCGAGATTTGGTGTTTCGGCAGTGATCGTTGTGGCTTATAACAGATATGACTTAGAGTCACCGAAAGCTCCATATATAAAGGTATAGAAGGTAAGATCTGGCTTGGAGTCAACGAATGTTCTAGATCTGAGATTAACATGCTAGAGCTTAGATTTTTCGGAAGTTGGGATTCGTAGGTTGGAGGTCGTCGGTGGTAAGTTTGGCTAATGGTAGGAGGCAAAAAAGTGGCGATAGCGACAATGGTAAGGCTATTGCAAGGGTAATATGTGACAATGGGGAAAATGGTAGTGGTAGTAGGAGGGATAATGGTAGAGTTTTGGTATAAGTTCTTGGAAATTTGTAAGAAAGTTTGAGGGAAAGAAAATCATTAGATCTTATAGATGTTATTGTTTTAATGTTAAGGTTTAGAAATAACCATAATATCTATATTGCTTTTGGCATTTATTAAAAGAAAATTAAAAACATATTAAAAGAAAACAAAAATACATTAAAAATATGTGGTTTCTAGAGTTCTTAACCTATAGAGGTTCTCATTATATATATATATATATATATATGAGAGAGAGAGAGAGAGAGAGAGAGAGAGAGAGAGAGAGAGAGAGAGAGAGAGAGAGAGAGGTGTGTGTGTGTTTTAGACACCTTTCTTCTAAATAAAATCATTGTTGTCATTAGAGTTGAATTTCTTTTTTTAAGATTGTTATAATGTACTATCATTTCATTTAAAATCCAGGTCAAATGATGCAACCGAAAAAGTAAAAACAAAATTGGGAACAACTTGAATTTGAGTCTTCTGTCAAAAACATATTAGCCGAGGCACATGTAACACATATTTTCCTTAAAACAGATTTCTTCCATACTATTAGACGTTTCCATACTATTAGACGTGTGTCTCTTAAAATTTAACATTTAAAATGATTCTTTAAAGAATCACAAAACTTTAAAAATACTTGATACTTAATTTGGTATATTCTGGATTGCAAAGATGTTCCATCTTGTATTTCATTATATTAACCAACTCGTGGTCATAGTTTCATTGTTTGTTGTCTAGATCAGAATGTATAGTATTCTTTTTTGTTCCTATTATTCACTTGGAGCATAAACTCCGTGTATACACACAAAATTCGTTATAGTTGTAATGGACACAACATTCACATAATTAAACATGTAGACATTACGGAATAAATCGATATAACAAAACTTTTAAACATGATGGAAATCGATAACCCAAGATTTACCGAACAATATCGAGCATAAAAAATCTCTTGCAATTTTGTCATCGATTTTACCTAGATTTTTATACACTACTAAAGAAGAGAAAATTCATGAAATAAGCAAAATTGAGAGGGTTCTTTAAGAATTTAACAAAGAAAATTTGAATTTTGGAAAATGACCACGAAATCCTCTTACGAACGATGAATAGTATCGAAGAATTGACGTGACATCACTAAAAAACAAAAAAATATAGTGGGTATCATGGTTCCATAGCGGTGGCTCTGCAGATCCATTTAACCCTTTGCGGAAATTTAAATTTTCCGAGGAAATGGTAGTTGCTCCTTTCCAACAGATATGTAGAGCCATCTCTGCGGATCCCTGCAACACCTCTGCAGAATTTTTGATTTCTCTGCAGATCTCACCATTTTTTTTTTGTCTTTTAGTGATGCCACATCAATCATCGGTACTATTCATCGTTCCTTAGAGGTTTTAAAACGATCCGCAGAGCCTCCTCTGCGGGTCTCGTGGTTATTTTTCAAAACTTAAATTTGTTTGGTTAAATGCTTAAACCCCCCCTCCCCCCCCCCCCCCCCCCCCTCTCTTAAATTTTGTAATTTCATTAATTTTCTCATTTAGGAAAAGGTTATATGTTTATTTCATTAAAGTTATGCTCCAACATCACCACATATAAAATGGTTCAAACTCTCGTATTCTATCCGGTGGCAAAACCAGAAAGTTCAATATGGGGTACAAACATTGTCGATATATATTATATTAGGGGTGTTGAACGGATAATTTTTTCGGGTTTTGGGTAATTTGGATCGGATAATTCGGGTTTTTCATGTTAGAAAAATTACCCGTTACCTTACCCAAACTAAATTCGAGTAATTCGGGTTTGGGTAATTCGGGTATCAGGTCGGGGTTTTTCATGTTAGAAAAATATAATATGACCAAGTTGCAATGCAATTGAATAATACAGGTACTAGGCAACATTACTAAAAATTCCACGTTGATAAAACGAAAGTGTCCTTTTATGTCAATGTCTTTAAGAGAAAAAAAGAAAAAAAAACATTAACGACAAAATGTATTGAAAAAGTGAAGCTAAGATATCCTGTTACTATTCTATAAATTTGATAGAATTAATGGTTGGAGTTAATCTCTTATATATGGTTTTAAAACCTTTAGCTTTTTTTTAAAAATAATATACTAATGTTGTAATCTAATATTATTGGTACAAATAATGAGCAAATTATATTTGTTTTTGTTGTAACGATCGATAACTGTTACTGTATATTTTAGTCTATGTCTTAATAATATATTGACATAAGAAACATATTTTTATTTTATTTGTAGAAAAAAGAAGGTAAGTATATTCATAAGTAATGTTGCAATATAAACTTAAGTTGCATATTCGTATGAAGTCCTTTTAAAATGATGTTTAATACTAAAATAACATGATTTTTTTAATTATTTTATATTATTTGTCTGAACTATATATTTGGTGGTGTTAAATCTTTAAATCCACATTTACGTTTGTTTTTTTGGTGGTGTTATATTCTTGCACATTATTACTTCCCATATGGAATAGGATAGCGTTGTTGTGGAGGGTTCTGGTTCGGATCTCTGGTTTTTGTCTTTTTGATGCCAAGGCTAAGAAGAATTTTAATGCGGTCATAAGGAGTAGGGGTGTTGAACGGGTAATTTTTCGGGTTTTGGGTAATTTGGATCAGGTAATTCGGGTTTTTCATGTTAGAAAAATTACCCGTTACCTTACCCAAACTAAATTCGGGTTTGGGTAATTCGGGTATTACCCGAAATATATAATATTTTTTTTGAATTTCACCTGAAAATGAAATAAATACGTCGTGCTTTAATAGTCTTGTTTATATAAACAAACGAGACAAAAACGAAGTTACTAAAGCTTTGAACATTAAGATTTTTTAGTCAATAATACATGAGATATCAAGTAATTTTTTAACAACTTAATCTAATCTAATAAGATGTTAAAAAAATAAATACCTAATGATCTTAATTTAAAAGTTTAAAATGATTAAGATAAATGTAGTCATAAGTTTTGTCATGTTTTGAAAGTTTCGTCAAGATAATGAGTTTGTTAGTTGTAATAAAAATTATAATCTAGAAAATAGTTATGTTTTAAAAAACGTGATGATATATAAAAATTACTTTTAATATTGTTAGTGTCTTATTGATATAATAAATATATTTATGTTTTACAATAATCATAGTTAGTTTAAGTATGATCAAATAACTGTTATATAATACAAGCTCTACAAAAAAAGGAATTTTTAAAATAGTTTGGGTAATTCGGGTATACCCGAAACCCGAAAAATGTACCCTTTACCCGATCCGAAAAAAAATCGGGTAACCCAATTACCCGGAATAATTTACCCGATACCCGATACCCGAAACAATCGGGTGGGTAATTCGGATATCGGGTATTTTCGACATTTCGACAGGGCTATATTATATGTAGTTATCTAATATCGGGCACTAAAAAAATACTATAAACTCTTTAGTCGGGGGTACAATAACATTAAATATGTTTACAAATAATATATATATATATATATATATATATATATATATATATATATATATATATATATATATATATATATATAACAATTTTTTTGAGAGTACCATAGTAACTCGACGCCCCCATCTAACTCCGTCACTTATTCTTTCTAAGATTAGCCTTTAACTTTCTTAATATCTATTTCAAGTACAAACATTTTTCGATTAAAGATTCATACGCTCATAATATGATTAGTGCTACCTATCTGCAATTTAACCGCTACGTGATGGGCCATAAAATATGTTCAACCGAAACGTCCACAATGGACACGACACGATTTTCGATAATCATTTTTATAGATTATGAAGTTGTTGCTAAATTAAGATTTTTACGATTTGTCTAAATCAACATCTTGACCCCACATTGACGCTACGGTGAGTTAACCATTAAGATTGATTTAACACATAAATAACTAATTTTATCATAAACTTATAAATGTGATTTAAACTTTAACACATCTTAAGAAATTTTTATGATATATTAAATATTCTCCGATTTTTTGTGTACATATCCTTCTATTTATCTTAAATATTGAAATGCATTATATAAGTGTATTAAAATATTATTATTTTTATTAAATGTGATGGATAGGAGGATTTATAAGAAGAAAATATAAAAAAATATTTATTTTTCAAATTTTATTTATGAATCTAATAGTTGTAGTGATGGATAATTACACGATGGTTGTGTGTTGACTTCCTTATTGAACGTTGTTGAAGTTTTTTGACGTTTTATTTACATATACATGTTTTTTAGAACGGCATAAACTTTTTAAAAATATATACTAACAAAAAGCCAAAGAAATTTGCATAGGAATACAAGTTATTTTGAGAAATGAAAACTAATAATCCCAAAATAATTTGTTTTTTCTATTGATATTATTAATCCAAAAGTATAAAAAGATCGAATATTATAAAAAAAATATCAACTTTTCTAAGCTTTACCATTTCAAAAACAAAATTATTGCTAAACCGCCAAATCATCCAAAACGCAACTCCCTATTAGTCCTGTCGAAAATACCCGATATTCGAATTACCCACCCGATTTTTTCGGGTATCGGGTATCGGGTAAATTATTCCGGGTAATTGGGTTACCCGATTTTTTTTTCGGATCGGGTAAAGGGTACATTTTTTGGGTTTCGGGTATACCCGAATTACCCAAACTATTTTAAAAATTCCTTTTTTTGTAGAGCTTGTATTATATAACAGTTATTTGATCATACTTAAACTAACTATGATTATTGTAAAACATAAATATATTTATTATATCAATAAGACACTAACAATATTAAAAGTAATTTTTATATATCATCACGTTTTTTAAAACTTAACTATTTTCTAAATTATAGTTTTTATTGCAACTAACAAACTCATTATCTTGATGAAACTTTCAAAACATAACAAAACTTATGACTACATTTATCTTAATCATTTTAAACTTTTAAATTAAGATCTTTAGGTATTTATTTTTTTAACATCTTATTAGATTAGATTAAGTTGTTAAAAAATTACTTGATATCTCATGTATTATTGACTAAAAAATCTTAATGTTCAAAGCTTGAGTAACTTCGTTTTTGTCTCGTTTGTTTATATAAACAAACTATTAAAGCACGACGTATTTATTTCATTTTCAGGTGAAATTCAAAAAAAAATATTATATATTTCGGGTAATACCCGAATTATCCAAACCCGAATTTAGTTTGGGTAAGGTAACGGGTAATTTTTCTAACATGAAAAACCCGAATTACCCTATCCAAATTACCCAAAACCCAAAAAAATTACCCGTTCAACACCCCTACTCCCTATGACCGCATTAAAATTCTTCTTAGCCTTGGCTTCAAAAAGACAAAAACCATAGGCTCCCTTCAACCAAAAAATGCACTAAAATGAGATCCGAACCAGAACCCTCCACAACAACGCTATCCTATTCCATATGGGAAGTAATAATGTGCAAGAATATAACACCACCAAAAAAACAAACGTAAATGTGGATTTGAAGATTTAACACCATCAAATATATAGTTCAGACAAATAATATAAAATAAATAAATAAATCATGTTATTTTAGTATTAAACATCATTTTAAAAGGACTTCATACGAATATGCAACTTAAGTTTATATTGCAACATTACTTATGAATATACTTACCTTCTTTTTTCTACAAATAAAATAAAAATATGTTTCTTATGTCAATATATTATTAAGACATAGACTAAAATATACAGTAACAGTTATCGATAGTTACAACAAAAACAAATATAATTTGCTCATTATTTGTACCAATAATATTAGATTACAACATTAGTATATTATTTTTTTTAAAAAGCTAAAGGTTTTAAAACCATATATAAGAGATTAACTCCAACCATTAATTCTATCAAATTTATAGAACAGTAACAGGATATCTTAGCTTCACTTTTTCAATACATTTTGTCGTTAATGTTTTTTTTTTTTCTTTTTTTCTCTTAAAGACATTGACATAAAAGGACACTTTCGTTTTATCAACGTGGAATTTTTAGTAATGTTGACTAGTACCTGTATTATTCAATTGCATTGCAACTTGGTCATATTATATACGTATAAAAAATTACAAATAAATGAAAGCATAAAGAGCCGGCAAGATGCTAACATATTACATGTGAATAAATTAAACTTTACTCAGACTAGCAACATATTCTACACATCATATGTATTATTTTTTTTTTGTTTATGATAAAACGTTCTAGATAGGTATTCCCGTGGATCCATTTGTGAAGATCATGCCCATGCAATATGGGTAGAGAAGTATTAGAAGACACGATATTGATTATGGGGTGTTTGGGGTTGTTTATTTATTATTATTTTTTTATAAAGGAGGGCCACATCTTCATTAAAAAATTATTAATAAAAAGAATAAACACAATTGTACGCTGGGGACTCCCCAATTATAGAAAAGAAAAAGGCCCAAAGGATAGACCATAGGGATCAAAACAACCTAACCGACCAAAAACCAAAGGGGAAAAAACATGTTCTAACCCTAATACAAAGCATAACCACTCACAAAGACAAGAAAAAAAAATAAGAATCAAACCTTGAACACAAAGTCAAGGTGGGTGTTGAGTGGCGATATATTCATTCTTCATAGGAAGCCTCCAAAAGATTTTAGCTTTAGCAACATTTTAGAAGGCCTTGAGAGTGAGGCTTATGAGTCTCAAGCGAACTTCATCCGTAATAGTCTTGACCATAGTTTCATACGGTCTTCTCTTATACTTGAAGATACTATTGTTTCTTTCAATCTGAATATAGTATATATATTAGCTGGAAGAAATAAACGGTGATTAATAGACCAAACAGACTTACCTATAGTAACTTCCTTGAGGATGTCGATGATGTGAAACTACTTGTCAAGAACATTGCTAAGATTTATCGAGGTTGTTATCCCATGCCAAATCTGAGAAGGATGTGAATACTCAAAGAATAGGTGGTTGAGAGAGTCAGGGAAAAGATGACAAAAACTGCAAGACAGGTTTTGGTTTGGCTCCCAGGTACGAATTTTTCCATGAGGTTTGAGCCAGACTTTAAGGGGAACTCATAAGATGAAGGCATGGTGGGGGGATGTTTTGAAAGAACCACATAAGGTGGTGCCAATTAACATATGTGTAACATCTGTTTTCCATATCGGATTAGTGCAAGACACCAAGGAGTCAAAGGCATGATCTTTAGGAAAAATCATTCATCACGACATGAACATAGGGTGGTCACGACATGAAGAACCAAATCAAGAACGCGTGTATTTAATGAGTGCCACGAAGTGGTGGTAGTATGGCCACGACGTGACATCTGTTTTGGCCCAAGCCCATGATCTTTTAGGTTTTCCTTCATATTTAAATTCCATTAACACAATTTTAGGGTTCATTATCAGCCTCCATCACCCTCAAACCCTAGAAAACCCTAACCCTAAACCCTCTTGCTGGTTCTTGACTCATTTTTCTGTTTTAGGTAACTTGAAGAAAAAGAAGAAGAAGGTGTCTAGTGTGTTGATCCAGCAAGGAAGCCTCATAATCATCCTCTTGTGCACATTCTAGACCTTTTGTAAGTGACCTTTTGTAAGTGATCAAGTTTCCATCTTTTGATGGTCTTCTCTCTAGATCTAGGTTTTATGTCATATTTTGGTCCTTTTGATATGGTTTCTATGATTTGAAGAGATAAAGTTGACAACTTTATGGTTTCTCTAAGTCCCAAGAGCATTATATCTCATAGATGTACGAAATTGTGATGGTTTGGGAACCTTTCGTGAAATCTAGGTCATATTGCATCTTTTGACCTAAATTTGGGGAACAACATGCATGAGGCATGTATATCCATAAAGTTTGCATTTTTAGGGATCTTTAGGGTCCTTAAAGCCCGTTTGGAATGTCTCAATTGATAAAGTTAGAAACTTTATCTAGTAAGACCATGAGAAGTATCAGGTTTGAGTTTTGGAGCCCAAGAAATGGATGGAAAATGGCTTAACCCATTAAGTTGTTGAACAAGTTCCAATGATGTGGCGTTTGGTTGCCACAACTTGGCGGATGGGGAAGAAACATGAATGTTTTGTCCGTATTATGCCACGACATGCCCAATAGAAGGTCACGACCTGGTCGTCCTCTGAAGTCAACTTTGGACAGTTGATATTGACGATGGACTTGTTGACCTAGGTTGACTTTTGGGTAAGATTGTTGGTTTTAGTTTTTAGATTAAGGTTGGACTTGGTATGTTTTGATAGGAGTGTTGCAGCATCTTTTGTGGGATCTTTGAGTTGTGGTTTAGCCAATTACATGAAACAGATATGTCTTCTCAGTATACTATGTAGAATGTTAGTTGTCTTTGTGACTTTTGCATTGTATGTTGGGTTAGGCCTATTGGTATGCATGTTGGTCATGGCCTATTTTCATATTGGGTTGGGCCCATTGATATGTTGGGCTGGTGTAACATCTTGATGTTGAGGTATTTCCATTTTTAACCCTAAGTATGAGAATTAATTTCATTTTAGCCCTTCATATGAGAATTGTGACAAATTGGACCAAAATGGAATTTTTGTATTTTTGGGACGTCGCCATGTACGATGGGCATAATCGTAGGTATGGCGGGTGTACGTGCCGAAATCTCAAACCCTAATATTTAGGGTTTGGACCCTATTTAAGCATCCTTAAGCCTTAAGTCCTTTTTCTTTCATCAGCCTCCAGCCCCAACTTCGACCTTTGCAAACCTTAATTCGTTTTTTAGCATTCTTGAGTGTTTTGTGTGTGTTTTGGTGTTAATAGAGGAAGAAGAAGGAAAATAGAACAACGTAGAAGCCTGGAACAACATTAGATCTAGAAGTTTTGCACCCTCTTACATATTAAGAAGGTATAAAGTTCATACCTTGAAGCTTATCTGATTAGATCTATCTTGTATGATGTTATTATGAGCTTTTGTCCTTAATCAATGATGTTCTTGGGTATGGCATGCTCTAGACCCAAATGGATTGTCCGTCCAGACGTTTTGGAGTGTATAAGATCATAAAAAAATGTAATCTTAATTGATAGTTTCCCTCCATGCTTGATCTAGGTTGTCTTAATGAGTTAAGAAGTTAGGGTTTTTGTTATTAGGCACTTAATAGCCATGTTAAACCATAAAGTTGGAAACTTTAAAGTTGAAAACTTTATGGTTATGGATGTTATTTTAGGACTACATCTGGAATTTGGGGAAAAGAGCTTAAAGATTAAGTTGTTAATAAGAAAGGAAAGGAACCCATCGCGTACATTGGGTGTAACCCATCGCGTATGTTCGTTATGTGATTAGACTGGTAGATCTGCAGGACTACATGTGTTGTTGAAAATGTGTTAAACTGGTAGATCTTTCGGACTACCTGTGTTTGTTGATTATTGTTTGATATTGTATTTGTCAACATGTTATGGTTTGTTGGGTTGAGGCAGACCAGCTGGTACTGAATGCCAAGACACCCAGGGTGGCCCAGATAGACTGAAGGCCTGTGAGGTGGTCCAATTAGGCCGAAGGCCCTAAGAGTGGTCCAGATAGTCTATAGGCCTACGAGGTGGTCCATTCATGCTGAAGGCTCATATATACATGATTTTGTTTGTATGGTTGTGTGTGGTACTTTGGGGGAACTCACTAAGCGTTGGATTACAATTTTAGTTTGTTGTTTCAGGTACTTCAGAGGATCAGGGAAAAGAAAAGGCGTGATCATGCACATTCCTTCGAATTTTTATGTTATTGCAGTTTGGGATACTCTAAATTATGACTTATACTTTTAAAACAATGTTTTGTAAACAATTATTATGTTGGCTTGTTTTTAAAAAAATGAAAATTTTACTCTGATTTTGGGATGTCACGGTTGGGCCCATGTGTATGTTGAATTTGGTCCATTGATATGCTAGGTTGGGCCCTTTATGTGGTGGTTTGGGGAACTCACTAAGCTTTGTGCTTACAGTTTGTGGTTTAAACATTTTCCAGGTACTTCCAACCAAAGGGAAGGGTTTGGCATAACTGCATTGCATCCGTTATGGATTTTCCGCTCCAATTATAATTGTGTTACTCTGATGTTTAGAAAATACAATTCACTTTGATTGGTTTGGGTACAAATGGTTGTGTGGAATTAATGGTTTAAAAATGAAAATTTTAGTTCTATTTTCGGGACTTTACAAGTTGGTATCATAGCCATTGGTTTGAGGGATTCAGGTACACTCTCGGGTGTGTCTGAAATCAAACTAAAGAGTTGGTAATCTTTTTAAAAGAAAATAAAAAATTTTAAAGAGACCTTTACAAAGAAAGGGGTGTGATGCGTGCAATTAGCCGAGCTCAAGTAAGTGATTCCCAAAATACCCATACATGTTGATATGTTATATGTGTTTTTCAAGCTAGAAGTTAGCATGAGGATATGTTCATGGTTGCATGATAGAATTCCTATTAGGGTTGAGCCTTTTAGTTGAAATATAATTTAAGTTTTTTTGCATGTAATAGTGCTCATGTAGTAGTTAGCTGATGTTGGTAGGGGTTTCAATAGCTGATGGTAGGGTGAGATGGGAATCCTAGGAGAGCCTAGGAAGTGCTTTAATAGGGATGGGTGTTGGTTAGTGTGTTTTAGGAGTATCCTTGTGAGAAGTTGACTTAGAGGATTCAGGATGATTCTTGAGGGAAGTATGGATAAATGTGGAAGGTAGTATTTGGCCCGTACTACTAAAAACACGGGATTCATACTCGAATCAAGGAAAGTCATAGAGATTCTAGGAAGCCTGTAGGATGAAGAATGCTTTGGGCATGCTTTGATCATTTTGGTTGGTTGCTTTTAGTATGGTGATGAGTACTCATGGAGGAGGTTCTAGTTCTGGTTCAGGCTTTGGTGCTGAGTCGATTGATGGGAGGATAGGTGAGTTCGTTACACCTCATGGTATTTTGGATGCGACTCCTGTGATGTTTGGTACCATCAAGCAGGGGATCATGGAGTTGTTGGATGAGTGGCTAGGGTTTTTTTGTGTGAAGATTGCAGTTGGTTAGATCGGGGAACGGACACTCTCTTATTGATAGTTCCAGACATGCGGAGCCCCATAGTTCTTTGGGCTGAAGGACCGATTTTGAGTAGGCGGTGGATTGTTGACATTGAGAATTCTCATTGGGCTTGTTTTTTCCTTGAGGGATAAAATGTGGGATTTGCATCCTGCCTTTAGAGGGATCGAGCCCTTGATTGATTACTACTGAGGTCTCACAGACCTTACTAGAGGAATTACCTGGAATTATTGGGCATATCTCTAACAGGTTGCTCCCCAAATTTGAGGAGCAGATTGCAGCCATCCAGACAGATTACAGGACTGAAAAAGGTGACTCGGGAGCAGGAAATTGGTTTGGAGACGCAGCTGGGAAAGAGGAAGTGGACTCATGACCCAACTTTTCTAGCAACATCTAAGAAGCTTGATGTTGTCGTGCCAAGTATTAGAGACTAGAGGGACCATGACACTTACATTAGGAGACCAGAGAGGCCATGTAAACCAAGATTGCACCCTGGAGGTAGAATTATGCCATCATTGTCATCAGCCTGGTCACATTAGGGAAAATTACCCATGTTTGACGACTAGGGCAGCTCAGACCCTATCGTCCGCAATTTTTTAATAAGCGAAGTCAGGACCTGAAGACCTCACGGGTATGTATTGTATTTAATTCCTTCATGCTCTTATTAGTTATGCTTATGATCATGTGATTGTGTGTGTGAGACGTTATGTTAAGTTTACGTAAGTCTCCACCCAAGAATCGGAGTTTCTTTATTATTATTTGGTTATTATTATTCGAGGGCTTGTCATATGCCATTTTTCATACTGAGAGTTGTGATTAGAGGCTATTTGGATGAGCCAGTTTTAGGCTTCGACATGGAACACATCGACCAATGACGGAGTAAGACCTAAGTGGAGAAGGACTGAGTGTTCTGCTTGAAGGATCAGCATTCGTATTGATTTTGATGGTTCCAGCATGATGGGTCGAAGGAAGTTGCAGTACAAGTTTGTTGGATTTCTGGTATCTAATATTATTGATATCTTTTATGGTGGTGAGGACTAAGGGATTGGTCAGAACGCAGATGCAAAGTGAGTTGTTGTCAGATTCATGCTTTAAGGGTTGTGCATGTGGTCCTTACATCCAAAGCTTTTAAACAAAGATCTCGTTGTAGCCAGTTGTCCCTTCTAAGGAGACAAAATAGAGTTAAGAGGTGTGTGGATCGCTCCGGTTGCATGTCAGTTGAAGGGTTGGTTATCTCATTGAATTGATCTTTATCGTTAGTAGGGTAAGAGCTATTGTGATCTATCAATTTATGGGCGTGGATAATGCATGTTCGATTGGTTTTGTCCAGTAACAAGTGAGCTGTCAGATTGGTTATCTATTAGTTATGATAGTGGGTTTATTCGTTCTTTGTCATCATTTGAGGTTTTTCAAGAATTTGGAATTATATCACATGAATGCGCTTTGGATGGGATAATTTTTTTTCAAAAGAGTAGCAATGTGTTTAAATTGGTTTTGGGGTGGGTGTACCCTAGATGGTTTGGTATTGGAATCTTAGTTCTTGTAATCTCAGTATGATAGTGGTGGAGTAGTGAGGTTGTGAGATGGTTCGGAAATCCAACGGTTATGAGGTTGGTAGGGTGCAGCTGAATCTAAGTGAGGGATAATTGATTAGATTAATGGGAATATTTCCAAGTGGGAATCAATGTGGAATAGTATATCTGATGACAAGTGGTGAGCCACTTCTAGTTGTGGTATGAGTTGGGGTTTATGCAAGGAATAATGTTCATTGTCCGGTTTTAAGCAAGTTGGTAAATGTTAAGGAGTCAGGTTATATTGTATGAGGACGTGAAGCATCGATAGTGGCACATTATGGGTTTGTGACTAAGTTCATATTGAGGGTTGTGTTAGAACCTATCTGCCTATTCTTGTCTGATGAAGGCTTTAGGATTCGAAGCACGATCCGAACACCTGATTGGGGTTTAACAGGATGGGGTTTCGGCTCATGTTGATTTTGGTTTGGTATTGTGGATGGTTGGCAAGACCATGAGTTAGGCCCATGGCTATTGTGGAAGTATTTCAAAACTACAGGTTGACCATAATATCCACTAGGATAAGTTTGGTTGTTGTGAGAAGGGGTGTAGGAATGTGATGGAATCATAACCTTCGTTGGGTTAAGCCGGACTTGATATTGTTATTTATGTGTCCATGCTAGGGTAGGAGGGTTGTTAGAGATGTAGTATTAAATAGCCTAGTATATCTCACGATTGAGGGTGAGGCACATTTAGCCATGCTAGCTTGGGCGAGACCCGTTTGGTTCTACTAGCTTGGGTGGGACCCGTGGAGAAGGCCCGACTAGTTATGTTATCTTGGGTGAGCAGGATCATTCATAAATTTGAGGTTATGCTCAGGGCATGTGGTTTTAGTGGTGAGATTCTTGACCAGTGATGAAATGTTGGCAAGATCAGGGTGATCTGTAATCTTAACATTCAAGTGGATTAAATGGTGTCATGGTGTATCGTGAATCAGTAAGTGTATGGCTCATGAGGGTGGGACTTGGTAGTTTCTAACATGGTTGGGGTGTTAAAACAAGTTTTGAGTAGGGAAGCTTAGTGATCAGTGGGTTGGATCCATATGGCTGATAAGCTAGGGTATCCTTTATCAGTTAAGCTCTTGGATGGAGCCTCATTTTGCGACCGTGCGTGAGTTCATCAGTCTCACCAAACAGTTAAGGATTCTACATCCAATTTATTATAAGGTCAGTAGAAACATGAGATCTCAGATAGATCGTATATGCAAATTTTTGGTTATCAATATGTGAGTTATGTAGTGGTTTGGCACCAATGGTTGAGACACGCGTTGGAAGTTGCCTTTGTTTTCGGGTGCAAGGTTATCGGTATCGGTGAGTAGTCATGGATTTTGTTTTTCCATTTATCAGCAAGATAATTCAGGATCAAAGGGGTTCGTTTGGTTCGAGTTGCGAAGTGGATTCATTATGGATGTGGTATGGAATGGTTCTATTTTTCAGGAAATCAGACATTGTATAAGGTTTTAAGTTTTTGGGTAGAGTAGTTGGATATCCTTTTGTTGGTTAAGGGTGGTGTGTTAAGGTTCATTTCTTCATCGGGGTGCTTGTATGTTGCAAAGATTGGGTTTCGGTAGTAGTATCAGAAGGTGATCATCTTTGTGAGATGACTTCTCAGTCCTAATTGCAATTCAGGAAGTTCTCTCAGGGTTGAATGGTGTGGCAGTGAAGTTGTAAAAAATGGTTTCGAGGACAAAATCTAAATTAAGTGGGGGAGAGTTGTGACACTCGTTTTCCAGATCGGATCAGTGTAGGGCACTAAGGAGTCAAAGGCATGATTTTTGGGAGAAATTCATTGCCACGACATGATGAGCCAAATCAAGAACGCGTGTATTCAATGAGTGCCATGGTGTGGAATATGTTCTGTCCCAAGCCCATTATCTTTTAGGGTTTCCTTCATATTTAAACCCATTAACACGATTTTGGGTTTCATTACCAACCTCCATCACCCTCATACCCTAGAAAACCCTAACTCTAAACCATTTTGGTAGTTCTTGACTCATTTTGTTGTTTTTGGTAACTTGAAGAAGAAGAAGAAAAAGGTGTCTAGTGTGTTGATACAACAATGAAGCCTCATAATCATCCTCGTGTGCACATTTTGGACCTTTGTAAGTGATCAATTTCCATCTTTTAATGCTTTTCTCTCTAGATATAGGTTTTATGTCATATTTTGGTCCCTTTGATATGGTTTGTATGGTTTGAAGAGATAAAGTGTAACGCCTGGTTCCTGGTATGTATTTAATTTATATTTATTCATTTTTATATAGCAAATGGACGAGTTGGAGGCCCCAAACTCGTCGACTAGAGATGTTCTGCACTGCGCGTTTTGGTGATTAACTCAACGTGTTGAGAGGTCTCAACTCGACGAGTTAGATGGGTAAAATGAAACCTTAATTCCAAGGTTTTGCACCCTATTTAAACAACTTAACCCCAAGGTGTTGGCCTCATTTCTAGCCTCCACTGCCCTATCCCTAAATCTCAAAACCCTAAAGCCACTTTGAGTGATTTTGAGCCATTTTAGGTGTTTTTGGTGTGTGTTGAAGCCATTAGAAGAAGGAAAAGCTTGAAGGCACAAGAAGGAGCTTGTAGATCTAGAAGCCTTGCCTCATCCACGACACTTTTCTGGTATAAAGCTTAAACCCTACCTTGTAGTTGTTTAGATCTTCTTTTTGGGTAATTTTTCTTGGTTTTGTCCAAATATCTTGGTCCATGGGAGTTGGATGTACCAAATGGGTTAACACTTCAGATCTGGGGTCTTGAGAGGTTTTCATGGCATAAAGTTGCCAACTTTATGGTCATGGGAGTCCCATGCAACCTTTAGACCATCATTTTGTAATTTTGGAGCTTCTTATGGCCATGCATGAAGAAAAAGTTGGAACTTCACGTGATCTTTTTGTCCCTAGAGTCCAGATCTATGACCTCATGGTCTATGTTGTAGTTTTTGTGTCTTTGGATTAAGACTTTGGCCTTTTGGGTTAGGGTTTGAGCTTAATCTCGTTAAGAAAGGTATTAATGGGTAAAATTGGAAACTTTACCCTTCTAGAGGCATTTCCATTTTGGATATGGAGTATACAGTGTAGATTTGAAGAATAATGGCTTAACGCAGTAAGAAGGGTTAACAGACTAAAGAACTCGATGAGTTCAGAGAAGAAGTCGACGAGTTGTATTGGGAAGTGTCGATTCTGCTGAAAAGAAAGAACTCGACGAGTTGGAGGAAAACTCAACGAGTTGGATCGCAATATCATGATTCCATCAACTTGGAGAGTTGAAGGGAAACTCAACGAGTTGAGTCAACACGGAAAGTTGACTTTGACTTGACTTTGACTTTGACTTTGACCAAGTTAACCCTTAAGGGGTTATAAGTATGAAGGGGTACTTAATGAAATATTTTATGTTTAGGGGATTGAGTTGGGTTGATATTCGGAGCCAAGGGCTATTCAACTACTTTCCAATGTTCGAGGTGAGTTACATTCCCTGTATAAGTGGATCGAGGGCACCAATGCCGACCCACTAGTAGGTGTTTATAGTAGAGATTATTGTCTTAGTTATAATTGTCTGGTATGCCACTATCTGTTGTGATTATGTGCTTGTATGATATAATATTATGTGGTAGAGGTAGGGGTGAAATAGACCCTGTATCCGGTTGAAATAAACCGAAGGGGTGGCCAATACCCAGATATGTTCGGTAGTATCCGATTGAAAGAGACCGAAGGGGATGCTAGCACCCAGTTATGTTCAGCAATATCTGGTTGAAAGAGACCAAAGGGGAGGCCAGCACCCAGATATGATCGCACCATAGGGGAACTTACTAAGCTTCACGCTTACGATTTTCTGTTTTGGTTTCAGGTACTTCTTCTTCAAAAAGAAAGGAGCCAGCATGATCGCAACGCATCACACTATGATTTTCCGTACTATGAGATATTTGGGAGTTGTACTCTGATATTACTTTTTTATGACATGTTTTGGTTGTTTAACATACTGGTTTTGTGTAACATTCCAAAATTCAAGACCAAAAATTTCCTTTTTGATTTAACGATTCATAAAAGAAATTATAGAAAACAACATCAAGTTATCTTATTTCATAAAAACCATAGGTCATGTGTATCAAAAGCATGCCATAAGATAGTAATATTGTCAGAGTACAAATCCCAAGAATCTCATATGCAGAATATCGTGTGTGTGTGTGTGATGTGCTGCTACCGTGTCGGCTCCTTTCCCATCGAAGAAGAAGGTCCTAAAACAAAAACTGAAAACCGTAAGCACTGAGCTTAGTGAGTTCCCCTACTATACCACATAAACACATATTGACTGGAATATATGGGTGCCCGGCCTACCTTGTCAAGCATATCTAGGTACCTGACCTACCTTGTCAGGCGTATCTGGGTACTTGACCTACCACATCAAGCATATATGGGTACTCGACCTACCCTGCCAGACATATATGGGTGCCCCACCTACCCTCCGCTTTATTTCAACCGGTTATGGAGATTATTTAACCCTTACCACTACTACATAATAGCATAGCAATAAACATATAAATCATAACAAGCAATGAAATACCAGACAATTATCACGAAGACAATCACCCCTACCATAAACAACTACTACTGGAAAGTAACTCACCTCGTAAAGCTGAGTGTCGAACATCATGGAAAGGAATCTCTAACAGCTGCTCCGATGACTCCTCGGCTATCACTATCATAACAACACTTAGTCAAAATTCATAATACTTCTTGGGGTAAAATGATTATTTTACCCCTTAGTCTAATTTGGACAATACCCAAGGCCCAATTTCATATTATCTTTCCCAGCCAACTAAAGGCCCACTAACGAATCAAATGGTCCTTATCACAAGCCCAATAAAACCTTAGCCTAAAATAAATAATTTCAAGTGGCCTAATATGGCCCAAAGGCCCAATACTTTAAATCTCAGTCCTAGGCCTAGAAACTATGCTCCACAGTGGGCCATGGGGCCCAACTATCCAAGCCTAAAATTCTAAGGTTGAAAAGCCCAAGTTTGCCACTCTGCATGCATACATACGACGTACTTGGCACGTACGCCTAGCATACGCTGGCCTTGACCAAAACCGGGAAGTTAACCCACTACACATGGTGTACCAGGTTGTACGCCTAGTATACTGACCAGCTTGTTTGGGGCTCCATTTGTGACTTCATCCATTAATTCTTGAAGTCCAGAACGTAGATCCAGGTCCTTTAACACCTCCTAATCAATAAAGTCACAAACTTTATGTGCTTTCATGCATGGTTGGGGGTCAAAACATGATTTTGGTCCTTAAACAAACTTTATGACCATCAAACACTTGCATCGTTGTGGCTTAAACATCAAGGTCAGATTTTTATGACTCTAAGTGCTTCTAAGAGCCCAAAGGAGAGCTCTTATGGTCTGAAACTATCAAGATACAAGAAACCTCAACAATGGAGTCCAAAAGTGACATAAAACACCCCAAAATCAAATCTAAGCATGCAATGATCAAGTTTGAAGCTTGATACCTCAAATGAGTCAGAAATGGTGCTAATCTCAAGGATCTAAAAGCTCCCTTTGAATCCTTGCTCCTTCTTCAAACTTCTTTCTCTTCCAAAACACCCAAACAACACTAAGATGCTCTCAAATGGCTTTCAAATCACAAGAACACACAAATATGGGTTATGGATTTCGTGTTGGCTAACTAAAAGTGAGAGGGAGGTTGTACTAAAGGCATAAGGTCCTTTATATAGGGATAAAAACCTACAATTTAGGGTTTTAGATGTACTCTTGGTACATTGGGCGTATGTGCATAGCTTCCGCGTTCCAATCTCTTGAGCACACTTATGGCAAGGTACGCTCCATGTATGGTGCTTCCTCAGCCCAATTACAAGGGACCAAAGGTCCAATCCCAAACCATTAACCTTATATAGATAGAACAGTAACTTGAAAATCCAGGACGTTACAAATCTCCCCCACTTGAATTAGACTTCGTCCTCGAAGTTTGCTACTGCTTCCATGAATATATCGGGGTAATGCTCCCTCATCCCGTCTTCCGACTCCCACGTCCATTCCGAGCCCTTACGATGTTGCAACTGCACCTTTACCAAATCTACTTCCTTGTTTCTCAGTGCCTTCATCTTCCTATTGACAATGGCTAGCCGTCGCTCAATGTAGTTCAAGCTGTCATCCACCCGAATATCCTCTAGAGGCACCACTACGAAGTCATCTACCAAACACTTTGGTAGCTGGGAGACATGAAAGGTGATGTAGATCTGACTAAGCTCGGCTGGCAGATCCAGTCGATACGTAACTCGGCCCATGCAGGCCAATACCCTGAACAGTCTAATCTACCTGGGGCCCAAATTTCCCTGCTTCCTGAATCGAATGACACCTTTCTTTGGTGACACCTTCAGGAGGACCATATCTCCTACCTGAAACTCCAGCTCTGATCTTTGTCTGTTGGCGTAAATCTTCTGCCGACTCTAGGCCGTCTGGAGTCTACTCCGGACCTGCTGGATCCTCTATGTCATCTTGAGTACCACTTTGCTACTCCACATGACCCTTTATCCAACCTCACCCTAAATTATTAGGGTTTTGCACTTCCTCCCATATAACATCTTGAAGGGAGGACAATCGATGCTCGCATGGTAGCTATTATTATAGGAAAACTCTGCCAAGAGGAGGTAGGTATCCCAGCTACCACTAAAGTCTAGAACAAACGCCCACATCATATCCTCCAGAGTTTGGATGGTCCGCTGGCTCTGGTCATCCGTCTGCAGGTGAAAGGTCGTGCTAAAGTGCAGACGAGTACCTAACTCGTCATGAAATCTCTTCCAGAATCTAGAAGTGAATCGTACATCTTGTTCGGAGATCTCAAATACTGGTACTCCGTGTCGAGCTACTACCTCTCGGATGTAGATGTCGGCCAGCTTTTCGGCCGAAATGCTCTACTGGATCGGGATGAAATGGGCACTCTTGGTGAACTGAACCATGATGACCCAAATCGAATCTACTCCCCGTGTGGTCCTAGGAAGCTTCGTGATGAAATCCATAGTAATTTACTCCCATTTCCACACAGGGATATCCAACACCTGCATCTTGCCATGAGGCCTCTGGTGCTCGGCCTTGACCTTCCTGCAGGTCAAACACCTTTTAACATACCACGCTACACCCCGCTTCATGTAGGGCCACCAGTAATCAGGAAAAAGATCTTTATACATCTTCGTTCCCCCGGGATGGATGGAAAATATAGACTTCTGCACCTTCTCCATCAGGATCTAGCGCACACCAGCTGCGTATGGAACCCACACTCTACAGTGTAGTGTCAACAAATTGAGACTATCATAATCAAAGGAGGAAATATGGCCCACAATACGCTCACTCTTCCGTTGTTCTTCCTTCATAGCCTCCTGGCGGGCCTCCCTGATCTTCTCCAGAAGTGGAGTCACCACCGTCATCCTCAAGCAAATGTCTTTGTTCAGGGATGCCTTGCAGCTAAGTGCATCAGCCATAACATTGGCCTTCCCTAGTTGGTAGAGGATCTCACAATCGTAATCCATCACCACATCTAGCCCCCGAAACTGCCTCATGTTCAGATTTGGTTGATCCATGAGGTACCTCAAGCTCTTGTGGTATATGTAAATGGTACAATGGATCCCATAGAGGTAATATCGCCAAATCTTGAGGGCGAAACAACTGCCCCTACTCCGGATCGTATGTTGGGTAGTTCTCCTTGTGAGGCTTCAGCTGCCTCAAGGCGTAAGCGATGACGTGCCCCCTCTACATCAATACTGCACCCAAACCCGAGATAGATGCATCACAGTATACTGCAAAATCCTCCACACCATCTGGAAGGGATAAGATCAGTGCCTCACACAACCTCTGCCTCAATGTCTTGAATGCCGCCTGGTGCTCATGCCTCCAGCGAAATATAACGACCTTCTTCGTCAGCCGGGTCAAGGGTACCGCTATCTTGGAGAAATCATGTACGAATCTCTGATAATATCCTGCTAACCCAAGGAAACTTCGAATCTCAGATGGAGACTTCAGAACCTCCCATCTCATCACGGCCTCCATGTTGACCGGATCGACTAAAATACCGTTTCGGTTGACAAGGTTCCCCAGAAACTGCACCTCGCACAACCAGAACACGCACTAGGGGAACTTGGCATACAAGCTCTTCCTCCTCAGATGCGAGTAAGATAGATTTTCATTCAAGCAACCACTAGATGCGAGTCAGAGATGAGGATGTATAGAAGATTGCTTAATGAACTCACTATGTCCACTATGAGTTCGTGGTGATGCTTATTTGGCTCACTGATGCCCCTGCCGCGTTCATGGACCTCATGAAACGCGTATGCAGACCGATGCTAGATCGGTCTGTGATAGTTTTTATCGATGACATCTTGATTTACTCCAAGATGCAGGAGCAGCACGAGAATCATTTGCAAGAGGTGTTGGATACCCTAAAGAGGGAGAGCTTGTACGCCCAGTTATCCAAGTGTGAGTTCTAGTTGCGTGATGTGGAGTTTCTGGGGCACTTTGTCATCCAAGACGGTATTTTGGTCGACTCGACCAAAGTGGAGGCCATTATGGAATGGGAGGTTCCGAAGTCTCTATCTGAGATTCGGATTTTCCTCGGGTTAGCAGGCTATTAGCGAAGATTCATACAGGATTTCTCCAAGATAGCAGTACCGTTGACCCGGCTGACAAAAAAGGCCATTGTATTTTGATGGGGGCCTGAGCAGCAGATGGCGTTTGAGATATTGAGGCAGAGGTTGTGCGATTCGCCAATCTTAGCATTTGCCAGAGGGCATGGAGGATTTTGTAGTATACTGTGATGCATCCATCTCGGGTTTGGGCATAATATTGATGCAGAGGGGGCACGTCGTCGCTTAAACCTCGAGGCAGCTAAAGCCTCACGAGGCAAACTACCCAACACACGATCTGGACTTGCGGGTGGTTTTTTTCGCCGTCAAGATTTTGAAACATTACCTCTATGGGGTCCGTTATACCATTACACGGACCACAAGAGCTTAAGGTACCCCATGGATAAACCAAATCTGAACATGAGGCAACATCGGTAGCTAGATATGGTGAAGGATTACGACTGTGAGATTCTCTACCACCCGGAGAAGGCCAATGTTGAGATCGATGCGCTTAGCCACAAGGCAGCCTCGATCAAATACATTTGCTTGAGGATGATGGTGATGACTCCGCTTTTGGTGAAGATCTGGGATGCCCAGTAGGAAGTTATGAAGGAGGAACACCGGAAGACTCACACATTGTGGGCCAGATTTCCTCCTTCGACTATGATAGTCGCAGGCTGTTGACACTACATTGCAGAGTGTGGGTTTCGTATACAGGTGGTGTGTGCCAGATCCTGATGGAGGAGGTGCACAAGTCCAGATTTTCCATGTATCCTGGGGTGATGAAGATGTATACAGATCTTTGTCCTGATTAGTGGTGGGGATGCATGAAGTGGGATGTAGCCTGGTACGTTAAGAGGTGCTTGACCTGCAGGAAGGTCAAGGCCGAGTACCAGAGGCCTCACGGAAAGATGCATCCATTGGATATTCCTGTGTGGAAATGGAAGAATATTACTATGGATTTCATCACGAAGCTTCCCAAGACCGCACGGGGAGTGGATTCGATTTGGGTCATTGTGGATCGGTTGACCAAGAGTGCACATTTCATCCTGATCCTGGAGAGCATTTCGGCCGAGAATCTGGCCGACATCTACATCCAAGAGGTAGTAGCTCAATACGGAGTGCTAATCTTCGAGATCTCCGAACGAGATGTACGGTTCACTTCTAGATTCTAGAAGAGATTTCATGACGATTTGGGTACTCGTCTTCACTTTAGCACATCCTTTCACCTACAAACGGATGGTCAGAGCGAGTGGACCATCCAGACTATGGAGGATATGTTGTGGGTGTGCATTCTAGACTTAAGAGATAGTTGGGATACTTACCTCCCCTTGGTAGAGTTTTCCTATAATAATAGCTACCATGCGAGCATCGACTATCCTCCCTTCAAGATGTTATATGGTAAGAAGTGTAGAACCCCGATATGTTGGGGTGAGGTTGGACAAAGGGTCATGGGGTGTACCGAATTGGTACTCAAGACGATAGAGAGGATCCATTAGGTCCGGAGTAGACTTCAGACGGCCCAAAGTCGGCAGAAGAGCTATGACGACAAAAAAAGACCAGAGCTGGAGTTTTAGGTAGGAGATATGGTCCTCCAGAAGGTGTCACCATGGAAAGGTGTCATCCGATTCAAGAAGCAGGGCAATTTGGGCCCTAGGTTCATTAGACCATTCATAGTATTGGCCTGGGTGGGCTGAGTTACGTATCGACTGAATCTGCCAGTTGAGCTTAGTCAGATCCACAGCACCTTTCATGTCTCCTAGCTACCGAAGTGCTTGGTAGATGACTCCATAGTGGTGCCTCTAGATGATATTCAGGTGGACGACAGACTGAACTACATCGAGCGATGGGTAGCCATTGTTGACAGGAAGACAAAGGCGCTGAGAAACAACGAAGTATAGATGGTGAAGGTGCAGTGGCAACACCGTAAGGGCTCAGAAGGGACATGGGAGCCGGAAGACGGGATGAGGGAGCATTACCCTGAGTTATTCCTGGAAGTAGCAGCAGACTTCGAGGACGAAGTCTAATTCAAATAGGGGAGATTTGTAAAGTCCTAGATTTTCAAGGTACTATTCTTATCTATATAAGGTTAATGGTTTGGGCTTGGACCTTTGGGCCCTTTTAATTGGGCTGAGGAAGCACTGTACATGGAGCATACCTTGCCATGAGTGTACTTAAGAGATTGGAACACAGAAGCCATGCACGTACGCCCAGTGTACCAAGAGTACTTCTAAATCCCTTAATTTTATGTTTTGATCCCTATATAAAGGACCTTATGCCTTCGGTACATCCTCCCTCTCACTTTTAGTTAGCCAACACGAAATCCATAACCCATATTTGTGTGTTCTTGTGATTTGGAAGCCATTTGAGAGCATCTTAGTGTTGTTTGGGTGTTTTAGAAGAGAAAGAAGTTTGACGAAGGAGCAAGGATTCAAAGGGAGCTTTTAGATCCAGGAGATTAGCACCATTTCTGAATCATTTAAGGTATCAAGCTTCAAACTTGATCATTGCATGCTTAGATTTGATATTAGGGTGTTTTATGTCACTTGTGGACTCCATTGTTGAGGTTTCTTGTATCTTGATAGCTTTAGACCATAAGAGCTCTCTTTTAAGCTCTTAGAAGCACTTAAAGTCATAAAAATCGGACCTTGATGGTTAAGCCACAACCATGCAAGTGTTTGATGGTCAAAAAGTTTGTTTAAGGACCAAAATCATGTTTTGACCCCCAACCATGCATGCAAGCACATAAAGTTTGTGACTTTATTGATTAGGAGGTCTTAAAGGACCTGGATCTACATTCTGGACTTGAAGACTTAATGGATTAAGTCACAAATGGAGCCCTATCCAAGCTGGTCAGTATGTTAGGCGTACACCCTGGTACACCATGCTAGTAGGTCAACTTCCCGCTTTTGGTAAAGGCCATCGTATGCTAGGCGTACGTGCCAGGTACACTGTACGTATGCATGCAGAGTGGCAAACTTGGGCTTTTCGACCTTAGAAGTTTAGGCCTAGATAGTTGGACCCCATGGCCCACTGTGGAGCATAGTTTTAGGGCCTAGGATTGAGATTTAAAGTATTGGGCCTTTGGGCCATATTAGGCCACCTGAAATTTTTATTTTGGGCTAAGGTTTTATTGGGATTGTGATAAGGCCCATGTGACATCCCCAATTTCACGGCTAGAAAAGACCGATTTTGTTTATGCTTTATAAAAATCAGAGTACCTCTTTTAATAAAAATATTGCGAAACTTGTTCCCAGTAAAACATGATAAATACGTTATCAAAGTGTTTTCGAATAAAAGTATTTTTATTCATTTTAAAACATTTGGGATGTCATCATCAATACAGAAACATAAGCACAAACAGAACTTACATTCATTATCACTAGTGATCTACATCTCTTTTAAATCTCTCAGTGTAATGTGACTTCATATCAACACCTGTGATATAAATAAATTGAGTGGGTCAGGTTGGGAAACCTGGTGAGTACACAGGGATTTCAATCCCACAATGTTATACATACATACACACACACATATATATACATATATATATATATATATATATATTCACACAATATACGTTTTCCCCATATATATATATATATATATATATATATATATATATATATATATATATATATATATATAATCAACTCTTACCCTAACCTGTCAGTCCTCACAACGAGACTATCCATACTCACGGACCTTAAATTTTACCTCTTACTCCGGATCTAATCCATGCTCTCGAGTCCTTGATTGTACCTATTCCATACTCTCGGATGAGGGACAGTTGGTATGTGTCTAAATCCATACTCCTGGATTAATGATAGATGACTATGTCCTGTCCATACTCCCGGACTAAGGACAACTGACTACGTCTTAATCCATACTCCCGGATTAAGGACAATTGACTATGTCTTAATCCATACTCCCGGATTAATGACAGTTAACTGAGCCCAATCCATACTCTCGGACTAGGGACAAATGACTATGTCTAATCCGTGCTTCTGGATCAATGACATGTTCAAGGGTTCTATTCCCCATATATATCTCACTCGTACTCATAAGGAGATACTACCCAATAACCCTCATAACAAATTTTAGGTTTACTCATTAACCTAAATCATTATAAATAACCGGGTATGTTCTTTAACATGTAATTCAGACAACATCAAATAATTCGCACATAAACATATATTTAATATGTTCAATCAATACTTGTATTAAAAATCATGTTCATGAAAGAGACTATGCACTCACTTGATTATGTGGTGACTCGGCACTCGCACAACACTTCGTTACTCTTAAAATAATTTTTCTCGACAAAACCTAGTATCAATATCACTAGGGTTTAGTCTAACGTTAACTGCGACTAATTAATAGTCTATCTATTATTACTATTATATAATCATTAAACAATACTTATATAGCCCATAATAATAGCCCAAGTATTTATTATAAGTTCCTAATAACATTACTATAATTAAATAAAAGCTATATTAAAAATAGTGTAGGCGTAGCTCACTTACAATGGGTTTTTCTCAAAACCAGGCGCCGCTGGAGCAGCGTTCTCGAGCCAAAAGGCTCTTCTTCCCGAAGCCTCCGGGCACTCATGGGCTTCCGCCTCGTGCTAGGGAGGTTCCCTAGGCTTTTCGGGGGGTTTCGGGGCTAGAGAGAAGTTCTAGAGAGAGAGGGAAGTGAAGGGAGGTGTAAGGAATGAATGGAGGCCTCACCACTTATTTATAGGGGCTGGAGGAAGGTTCACATCGTGAATTTTTAATATTCACATCGTGAGCTAGGATAGCTACAGCCAGGCGCAGCCTGGTGCTGACACGTGGCATCGCACACAGGGTGGAAATCAGCCGATTTTTAAAAATTCATAACTTTCACATACGAACTCTGATTTTGATGTTATTTATATCCAAGCGTAGGTAAAAACAAGATCTACAACTTTCGTTTAGACTCCGCCGGCTAATTCTCGACCGATCTTAAATTTAATAGTAGGATGAGTTTAGACTACTAAATGACCGCGAAGAATTCGTAACTCCTTCATACGGAATCCGTTTTCATCTATCTTTTTACCATTGAGTGCCTATTAATGAGATATTCAACTCTCATTTAGTTCGTGTAAGCCAAAAACCGCTTGAACTAAAATTCGAGTTTCGAGTTGTGCACTGCTATGCCAAATCTTAGAAAAATCATAACTTCCTCATACGAAGTGAGATTTGGGCGTTCTTTTTTTGTATGTTCTCGGTTTAATGTATACTACAACTATTGTTTAGACCACTAAGGCTAAAAAGTCATCTATCTTAAATTCACTATTTACGTCTCTCGGTGTCGTGCCGGTTTTGTCGAAAAACTTCGACATGTCATAACTTCTTCGTTATAACTCGGTTTTCAGCGTTCTTTATATGTACGGAACCCTTGAGACATATTATAAAACTTGGCTAAGATTATTTATTCTAAATAATCATTTGTTGAAAAGTCATTTTCGACCCCTATTATCTCTAAATTGACTAGCCCGGATCTACGGGCGTTACAGCCCATTTGAGGAGTTAGGCCATTAGTGGGCTGGGAAAGATAAGATTGAATTGGGCCTTGGGTATGGTCCAAATTAGACCAAGGGGTAAAATGGTCATTTTACCCCAAAAAGTATTATGGATTTTGACTAAGTGTTGTTATGATAATGATAGTCGGGGAGTCATCGGAGCAGCTATTAGAGATTCCTTTTCGTGATATTCGACACTCAGCTTTACAAGGTGAGTTACCTTCTAGTAGAAGTGGGACTAAGGCACCAACGTCGGCCCACTAGTAGTTGTTTTTGGTAGGGGCGATTGTCTTCGTGATAATTGTATGGTATGTCATTGATTGTTATGATTTTTGTGTTTATTCCTATGCTATTATTTGTTAGTGGTAGGGGTGAAATAGTCCCCGTAACCAGTTGAATAAACCGGACGTTAGATCAGGTACTCAGATATGCCTAGTAGGGTACATTAAGCACCCAGATATGCTTGACAGGGTAGGTCGGGCACCCAGATATGTCTGACAGGGTAGTCTGGGCACCCAGATATGCCTGGAAATATGTGTTTATATGGTTTAATGGGGGAACTCACTAATCTTCATGCTTACGGGTTTCAATTTTTGTTTCAGGACCTTCTTCTTCGAAGGGAAAGGAGCCTGCAGGGTAGCAACACATCACACACACACAATTTTCTGCATATGAGATTCTTAGGATTTGTACTCTGACAATATTACTATCTTATGACATGCTTTTGAGACATATGATCTATGGTTTTTATGAAATAAGATAACTTGATGTTGTTTTCTATAATTTGTTTAATGAATCGTTAAATCAAAAAGGAAATTTTTGGTCTTGAATTTTAGGATGTTACACAAAATCAGTATGTCAAACAACCAAAATATGTCATAGAAAAGTAATATCAGAGTACAACTCCCAAAGATCTCATAGTTCGGAAAATCATAGTGTGATGCATTGCAATCATGCCAGTTCCTTTCCTTTTGAAGAAGAAGTTCATGAAACCAAAACTGAAAACTATAAGCGCGAAGCTTAGTAAGTTCCTCCTTTATACCACATATTATACAATAAACATAATGTCAAGCATATCTGGGTGCTGGCCTCCCCTTCGGTCTCTTTCAACCGGATATTGTCTAGCATAACTGGGTGTTGGCATCCCCTTTGGTCTCTTTCAAGCGGATACTACTGAGCATATTTGGGTGATGACCACCCCTTCGGTCTATTTCAACTAGATATGGGGTCTATTTCACCCCTACCTCTAACACATAATATCATATCATACAAGCACATAAATCACAACAGATAGTGGCATACCAGACAGTTATCACAAAGTTAATGATCTCGACTATAAACAACTACTAGTAAGTCGTCATTGTGCATTCGACTCATTTGTACAGGGAATGTAACTCACCTCGAATACTGGAAAGTAGTTGAACAACCCTCAGCTCTAAGTAGTCAGTGATATGATGGCCTGATTAGGGCTAAGGATCTAGGAAGGATGCCTTGTATGCCTACTATATGTGCTTATTGAAATTCATGCTAATACTAATTAGTCAGTGATATGATGGCCTGATTAGGATATGCCTGGTTTTGGTTAGTCAATGCTTGAATGTTGCTTGCTTTGTGCTTTTAGGAGTCCTAGTTATCTTTAATTAACTAGTAAACGAATACATTAAGTTACATATTACAAGGACTAAATAATTTCAAAAGGTTAGGTCTAGCCCTATTTCCTAGCTCTTGTCTGAGTCCAACCGTTGTAGATCAGGATCTCTCATTTGAAGAATTATCTGGTCTTAGAGAGATATATAATGGTATTCGCAAGCTAGTTAGAGAAAGATAACAGGGACTTCTTATACAACTGATGGTGGAGAGGGGTCGGAGATTACCCTAGGGTAAGCCTAGGATGAGAGTAGTGACAATAATTATTTGATTGAGAATTGTAATCATAACTAGGAAGCAGCTTTGGTAACCCAAGGCGACCCAGGAGGGAAGTATAGATAGATGTGGAAGGTAGTATGGGCCCGTACTACTGAAATCATAGGATCCGTACTTGACTCTTGGAGAGCTGCAGAGAACCAGGAGTGACAGAGTGTGACACCTCTCGATGATTATTTATGACTCTTATGATTGTGTGGTTTGTTTCAGAATGGTGGTGACACGTCATGGAGCAGGGGGCTCAGGATCTAGGTCTGGTTCGGGTACGGGTTCCGAACCGATTGATGATGGATTGCATGAGTTCATTGCATCCGAGATTATGAGAGGCATCCTTGAGGTGATCCCAGTGATTTTTGGTTCGATCAAGGAGGACATCATTGAGTTGATGGAGGACCACCTTAGGGCATTCAGGGGTGACATGGCTCTTGGCCGGTCGAGGACTCATATACTCTCCTTCAAGGATTTTAGGGGATGTGGAGCACCAAACTTCTGCGGGGTGAAAGACCCCATTGTAACTAGGAGATGGACCGTAGATATTGAGTGTTCATAGGTAACGAGCTTCTGCCCGGAGGGGTCGAAGGTCAGATTTGATGTTGGTTGTCTGAAGGATCAGGCGAGACACTAGTGGGAGGCGGTTAGTGACACGATGGGATCCCCAACCATCGAGACCATGACCAGGTCGGATTTTGTGACCAGGTTCCAAGAGGAGTTTACGCTGGATGTAGAGGTTCAGTAGCTGGCTAGGTAGTTCTTGGATATGAAGCAGACTACAAAGACGGTGGCGAAGATTACCGCCAAATTCCGGAAAAGGGCTCTGTTGGTGCCCCAATACGCGGGTGACGAGAAGATGAAGAAAACCTGGTACCATGATATGTTGAGAGTTGACATTCAGAAATATGTCAGTTATTCGGCGTGCCCGACTTTGGATGATATGATATCCAGGGCACAAGAGGGGGAGATTGATATAGAGCACATTAGGAAGACAAAGGCAGAGGCTGGGCAGATGATTGGGGTTTCAGTGAAGAAACCCAAGGGATTCGACTCGAGGTCGAAGGGCTAGTAGGGACGGATCCGTTGTGGGAAATATAGCAAGACGCATGAGGGGGCTTGTGTCACACCCCCAAACCTGAACGCCGGAAACGTTCGGGGACGGATAACTTCATGTTGTAACGTAACAAATGAATACATAGTAAAGAAAGCAATACAACCATCATATATATAATTGAAAGTTTACATTTGTCAAAAGTTACATGTTCAAAACCAATTACAATATGATGTCAAAATATGAGATTAAACTGGCGCCGCAGCATCCCTTCATCAAAAGCATAATGATACCTGTAGTTACTGAATCCCTAGGACATACAAGTAATTTTGAAAGAGTAGATCAGCATTTAAGCTGGTGAGTTTCATAAGTATTTAATGATAATGTTTGTATGAAATGAAATGTCTTGTCCTTGTTTGTTTGTGTTTAGAAAATCCTATATTTTATACTAGTATAAAAATAGTCTTCCTTCAAGACCAAAGTTTGTTTCCAAAAATGTATGTAAGTGTAAAAATAACCAATATGTTTGAAAACCTCGTAAATCAATGTATTTTTAATACCTCATGTGAGTTTTATAACCATACTATCGACTCGAAATGCCTATACACAACGTTCTTCAGGCGTTGGAATGTTATGACGTTTGTCACCCCAAATGGTGGACTGTAGCTAGCAGTCAGGGCGCGGGTTATCAAGCCCGTATAGATCTATACACAAACACCATGCTCCCCTTCTAAGGGATTCTGGTATATAATACAGGACTTGACATGTGTACTCGAACGTACGTGAAGTTAATGTCTCACAGAACCGTAGTATAAAAACATATTTACGTGTTAAAATGTTCATTTGCTATTGTATATGAAAGTGATTTCTTGAAAATCATGTTTCTAGTATGTAAAAGTTAGCAATATCCTCATAAAACTATACCTATTATAGTTTTCTAAAAGTGTGCCTCGTTTGTTTTAGAATATCTAGAAAAGGAACCACTTGTTATGAAAGCATAGATTTTTGTACAGCTTAAGATAGACATATATACTTTAAATCTAGGAAAAATGTTTAGTTTATACATGCATTACAACAATGTATAGTTTTAAAGATAGAATGCTATTGTAATATATTTTATATATGGGAGTTCCCTATAAAGTTTATAAATCACATATGATTCTACTTAATAAAAGTGTATAATAATCTTTATATATAACACCCGATAGTAGTTGTGTGTTTTACTTGTATTCCCCCCCCCCCCCCTAGAAAGCATATAAAAGCGTTTAGAATATTTAAAAAGGGTTAATTAAGGGGTATGAACTCACTTGAAAGTTTGAAGATAGCGAGATAGAAAAACCGGGCAGAGTTTCGTCTTGGAAAATGGATTTTTCTCGGGAATCTCGGGAGTAAAATCGACCTTCGGGACTTGAGCAAAATGGCCAGGGCTTCGGGGTAGTGTGGGCACGGAAATCGATGCAATATCGTGAGAGAAATGAGAGAGATGGGGTGGATTTCCCGGAACCCTCGCATCTCTATTTATAGGAGGCTGAGAGGCCTCATTACGCGGGGCGTGCGCACGTACGTTGGGCGTACGCGTACGTCATGCATGACCGAGTCCTCGACTGCCTTGGAGCTCGGATGGGACGGGTCGGTGGTTCGCACAGGCGCGACGTGGACGATCCGAGGCCAAGGCCTTCGCGTACGCGGGGCGTACGGGGTTACGCGGCGCGTAACTCGGACGAGTACGCTGACTCCCCCTTCGGATAATACCGGATTTTGAATTAAATAAATATATAATTTATTTAATAAACTTCAAAATTTCATATCTTCTTCATACGAACTCCGTTTTCGAAGTTCTTTATATCCCCGCGAAGGTGAGACCATACTCTACAACTTTCTTTTAGATTCCGTCGGCAAATTCCGAAATTATTTTTATTATTTATTTATAAAATGTTGTGATTAAGAAATTTCTTTAAACAAATCATAACTTCTTTATCTGACGTCGGTTTTTGCCAGACTTTTTACCGCTGAAAAACCATTGTCGAGACCTTCGATTCTCGTTTAGGTCATTCCGGCCAAAAGTCGTTGGATCTCCAATTCGAGTTTTTAGTTGCCTGTTGCTAAGCGGAATTTGGAAAAATCTTAACTTTATTATACGAAGCCAGATTTGGGCATTCTTTTTACGTACGATCCCGGTTTAATGATATAAAACATAATAGGTAGTTAAATAGAAACTTTTTGGACATTTTAATATCAACGTTAATTTTATTAACTCAAAAGTGGTTACAATACTTGACCTATTAGGCCAGTACAACAATTTTTGTCAGAGTCTTTGAGTCCCTAAGCATTTATAGTTTGTATATCTTATGAGGTTCGATATACTTAGTTCACTATAAACATTGCTCTGATACCAATCAGTCACACCCCCAAACCTGAACGGCGGAAACGTTCGGGGACGGATAACTTCATGTGGTAACGTAACAAATGAATACATAGTAAAGAAAGCAATACAACCATCATATATATAATTGAAAGTTTACATTTGTCAAAAGTTACATGTTCAAAACCAATTACAATATGATGTCAAAATATGAGATTAAACTAGCGCTGCAGCATCCCTTCATCAAAAGCATAATGATACCTGTAGTTACTGAATCCTTGGGACATACAAGTAATTTTGAAAGAGTAGATCAGCATTTAAGCTGGTGAGTTTCATAAGTATTTAATGACAATGTTTGTATGAAATGAAATGTCTTGTCCTTGTTTGTTTGTGTTTAGAAAATCCTATATTTTATACTAGTATAAAAATAGTCTTCCTTCAAGACCAAAGTTTGTTTCCAAAAATGTATGTAAGTGTAAAAATAACCAATATGTTTGAAAACCTCGTAAATCAATGTATTTTTAATACCTCATGTGAGTTTTATAACCATACTATCGACTCGAAATGCCTATACACAACGTTCTTCAAGCGTTGGAATGTTATGACGTTTGTCACCCCAAATGGTGGACTGTAGCTAGCAGTCAGGGCGCGGGTTGTCAAGCCCGTATAGAGCTATACACAAACACCATGCTCCCCCTCCAAGGGATTCTGGTATATAATACAGGACTTGAAATGTGTACTCGAACGTACGTGAAGTTAATGTCTCACAGAACCGTAGTATAAAAACAGATTTACGTGTTAAAATGTTCATTTGCTATTGTATATGAAAGTGATTTCTTGAAAATCATGTTTCTAGTATGTAAAAGTTAGCAATATCCTCATAAAACTATACCTATTATAGTTTTCTAAAAGTGTGCCTCGTTTGTTTTAGAATATCTAGAAAAGGAACCACTTGTTATGAAAGCATAGATTTTTGTACAGCTTAAGATAGACACATATACTTTAAATCTAGGAAAAATGTTTAGTTTATACATGCATTACAACAATTTATAGTTTTAAAGATAGAATGCTATTGTAATATATTTTATATACGGGAGTTCCCTATAAAGTTTATAAATCACATATGATTCTACTTAATAAAAGTGTATAATAATCTTTATATATAACACCCGATAGTAGTTGTGTGTTTTACTTGTATTCCCCCCCCCCCCCCTAGAAAGCATATAAAAGCGTTTAGAATATTTAAAAAGGGTTAATTAAGGGATATGAACTCACTTGAAAGTTTGAAGATAGCGAGATAGAAAAACCGGGCAGAGTTTCATCTCGGAAAACGGATTTTTCTCGGGAATCTCGGGAGTAAAATCGACCTTCGGGACTTGAGCAAAATGGCCAGGGCTTCGGGGTAGTGTGGGCACGGAAATCGACGCAATATCGTGAGAGAAATGAGAGAGATGGGGTGGATTTCCCGGAACCCTCGCATCTAAATTTATAGGAGGCTGAGAGGCCTCGTTACGCGGGGCGTACGCACGTACGCTGGGCGTACGCGTACGTCATGCGTGACCGAGTCCTCGACTGCCTCGGAGCTCGGATGGGACGGGTCGGTGGTTCGCGCAGGCGCGACGTGGACGATCCGAGGCTAAGGCCTTCGCGTACGCGGGGCGTACGGGGTTACGCGGCGCGTAACTCGGATGAGTACGCTGACTCCCCCTTCGGATAATACCGGATTTTGAATTAAATAAATATATAATTTATTTAATAAACTTCAAAAATTCATATCTTCTTCATACGAACTCCGTTTTCGACGTTCTTTATATCCCCGCGAAGGTCAGACCATACTCTACAACTTTCGTTTAGATTCCGTCGGAAAATTCCGAAATTATTTTTATTATTTATTTATAAAATGTTGTGATTAAGAAATTTCTTTAAACAAATCATAACTTCTTTATCTAACGTCGGTTTTTGCCAGACTTTTTACCGCTGAAAAACCATTGTCGAGACCTTCGATTCTCATTTAGGTCATTCCGGCCAAAAGTCGCTCGATCTCCGATTCGAGTTTTTAGTTGCCTGTTGCTAAGCCGAATTTGGAAAAATCTTAACTTCAATATACGAAGCCGGATTTGGGCATTCTTTTTACGTACGATCCTGGTTTAATGATATAAAACATAGTAGGTAGTTAAATAGAAACTTTTTGGACATTTTAATATCAACATTACTTTTATTAACTCAAAAGTGGTTACAATACTTGACCTATTAGACCATTACAAAGAGTTGAAATATCGGGTTGTCACAACTTGCAGAGTGGGGGGATTGGGCTGCTATAAGTACGGGAAATTGGGGCACTTTAGCAGGGATTATATTGCCCTCACCCCCACCGTTCAGACATGGTGATGCCTTTTGAGCTCACTGATGTGTATATTTAATGCACTAGTTTTTTTATTAATAATTCATAATTTATCGCATCTAAACCACACCTTACAGGCAGTGAACCCGATCGAGTATAGTATAGCTTTGATAAGCAAGTGTGTCGAACACAAGGGGAACGGTAGTGAATTAATTTAAAATATTTGATTATAGGTTACAAAACACACAAATCAGTAAAGAAATGGTTTATTAAATCTCAGACGAACAATTAATTAAAAAATCTCGATAAACTAACAGGGAAACAAATCTCTTCAGGTACTTTGGTTCAGATAAATTACACCTTAAAACCATAGACAATTGCATACACAAATTCATTTATTCATTTTCACCGATTCCTAAAATGATTAGATTCGCATTCACTATAACTAATCCTTTAGCAAACAAGTCAATTCAAACAGTGATCAATTGGTTAAACTAACATGCTTCCTAGTGTTCAGTTCGTATCAAGCAAGACTTGCAAATATAGTTAATCAAATTAGGCATTCAATTAACCTCTTGTTGATGGTCATCAAACAAGGCTCACACATTAACTTACTTATTCCCAAGTTAATCCTAGTTTCACATTCGTTATTCCTAGACTTATAATCTCGATGGTCACCAAAATCATAAGAGACAAGCAATCAAACATATGTTCATACAACTCAATTCACTTAACAATTAACAACAAATAATTATCATTAATACGTAAGGATCTTTTAACAAGCTTGGCAAGATAAATTAAACACAAACAAACTATTCAATATAGCAATTAGTCTAATAATCAAAGCTTCATTCAATCATAAACACAAAGTAAAAGGTTTTTACACCCAAGTCAGAAACTAAATACAGAATAGTAACACAATGGAATGCTAAACATGGTCACGTTAACAGCCCATATGATTACCAATATGTATCTGCTCTCCAACCCTTCCGATCTCCACCCCATTAACTTAACGGCCTTCCGGCCACCTCGTAGACCCTCAAAACGGCAACTATGAAGTTTTCTTGTTGCACAAGTCGAAGTGGAATATCATAGATTATTCAAATTGGTGGAATGATATGGGGTATTTATAGTTGATGGAGATGGAATTTATATGGAATATTAGAGTTGGATTGGAATAAGGAAACTAATGGTGGCTTAGGGATTAAGCAAATAAAAATAAGATAAGTGGAGCTTGGGGAATAAGTAACTTGGAGGGAATTTCCGTCCATCTTTTATGCTTCATCTTCAAGGCCGATTTTGGATAAGATAAGTGTCGAATTAGCCAAAAGTCCCTCTCACATAAGTCGTAGGAAAATTCATCTAGTTTTCAGAACAGTTTGAACCTCGTCAATTTGACTTATGAGTCATCAGATATAGCCGAAACACTGAAGAGGGGTCAATCTGCCAGCAATATCCTTTTTGCATCTTTCAGCTCCATTCTCTTTCTTTTGCATTCCATCTCCCATTTTAACTGTAATTAAATATTTCAAAGCATATTAAGTTTATTTTAGTTCTAAATAATAATAATAATAATAAATGCTAAAATATTAAGATATGTTATACATAAATATAGATAAAAATACACATATCAAAATACCCCACACTTAGCCTTTACTTGCCCCCAAGCAAATTTACTTTTATTTTACCAATATTGCACTAAACAATCCATTTAAAACTTATCCATTATGCCAAGACCTCAACGCATGCATTTGTATCTAAAATTTCCCTAAAGTACCCCCCCCCCCCCCCCCGTAATTTAAATACTCACAATCTTCATAAACACTTGCCCACTTTTTCCGAACAATGCTCATTTTATGCAACCCTCCGAATCCATCCGCAGAAAACCTCCTAACCTCAAGGTATTTTTAGTTGAACAACCTAAGCATACATAATCTAGAATTACAATTTATGATACCACTATGGAGCTTTTTAGGAATTCTTCACTTTCTTAACAATTTGATCGTTGATTTCTTTGAATTCACCACCTTATTTGATTTGATTTCTTGGTATCTTCAACTTTTTGAATTTCTTGGAATTTTGATCTTTTGATCTTCACTTTATTTGCTCCAAAATTCTTCAAACTTTTTCGTAATTCTCTCTTCTTTGTTTTTTTACATGTACCTCTCTTTTTTCACTCAAAACCTACATGCTTAAGCAGAGGCGCTCAACCTCAACCTTTATTGGTTAATGATAATAACTTTCCTGGATACATTTCAGGTTTAGACTGCTAAACATATTGCATCCTTCAAACCGAGTGTGGTTATGTTTTTGTTCCATGATTTCACTAAAATAAGGGAAGCCACAAATGCACTATAACGTATATTGGCTCAACCAAAACATTTGAGTTCTCATCGGATCATCTCATACAATATTAGCAAAATTTTAAATTATCACTAGATTTTTCTAAATTAAACTATTATTTCAAGTTTTCTTTTAAATTTTTAAATTTCCCTAAATCTAGCAATATCCAACTATTATTTCATTTTTATAATTTACTTTTACCGACCCCCTACCCCACACTTATTTCATATAATGCCCTCATTGTATGCTAAAACAAATTAAGAACATAAAAAGGGAGAAAAAGGAACAGACTCCCCTGGGTAGTTCTGGCGAGATTGAATGGGGCTACTACAGGTTGCTTCAAATATTGCTGTAAAACTGAAAACTGGAACTGCTGCTTCTGAATGTGCCGGAAAATACAAAAGAACATTGACTTATGAAATATGGTGCGAACGATTGCAAACTAAAGCAATGTATAGTGACCATGACGTGGGAAAGTGTCAACCACGTCGTGTCGTCGAGTGAGGAAAAATCCATATCGCGAATAATAACATGGCCACGACGTGGTAAGTGGTGGTCACGTCGTGGTATGTAGAATAGCAGCCTCCTCTCGCGATGAAAAACTCCCCCACGACATAGGAAAGTGTCAACCATGTCATGGCAGCCGGGATGATACTTCTACATCGCGTCAAAATAAAACTCCACGGTGTGGGAACAGCTCATCCAAGCCATGGGAATCAATGTATAGTTAGAAACGCCACTCTTCGAAATAATAATCCCTCCAAATATCGACGTGCACCCCACACTTATTGAAAGTCATGGCTCTCAAGTGTCAACTTCAAACCCTCACACGTTTTTTTTCTCTCGTGACAAATCAACATTCGACCCAAATTATTGAAATTTCTGAAAGCATCTGAAGGGTAAAAGTTCTGCAAAGATCTGAAACATCAAGAGCATCAACATGGAAAACAAATTTTAAACAAACTAAAAATAAAAATAAAAACTCACTAAAATAACTAAAAAGGATATCACGATCACATGTCTTCGTCAAAATCAAACTACAATTGTTGATTAAATCTCTTGCATGCAAGAGGTGGTTTGTGAAAACAAAAACTTTCGGGACCTGTCAGCCTATTTCCTTTGTTTTCTTTGCACCATTAACTAATAAGTAGAACAAGAGTTGACCCAACTAGTCAAGAGTAGCAAGAGTTCAGTCTTCCACTTAACCACCTCGATACGCCTTGCTATACTACGCCTCGTGGATTGAGTTGGACAAATCACCAAAGTAGTAGACTAAACAAGTCAAGAATTCCCTAATCGCTTGCAATCTCGAAACCCATGCAAAAGGTAAAGCCAATCGATGTGTATGATCACAAATTCCTGCAAATAACAACAAGAACCTTCCCGACAAGCGAAATGATATCAACGAAAATAAAACTAAAAAAATAAAATAAAAAACTAACTAAAAATAAATAACGAATAATCAAATAAACTAAATTAATTGAAAGTCGTTCTCCGGCAATGGCGCCAAAAACTTGATGTATATATTTAATGCACTAGTTTTTTTATTAATAATTCATAATTTATCGCATCTAAACCACACCTTACAGGCAGTGAACCCGATCGAGTATAGTATAGCTTTGATAAGCAAGTGTGTCGAACACAAGGGGAACGGTAGTGAATTAATTTAAAATATTTGATTATAGGTTACAAAACACACAAATCAGTAAAGAAATGGTTTATTAAATCTCAGACGAACAATTAATTAAAAAATCTCGATAAACTAACAGGGAAACAAATCTCTTCAGGTACTTTGGTTTAGATAAATTACACCTTAAAACCATAGACAATTGCATACACAAATTCATTTATTCATTTTCACCGATTCCTAAAATGATTAGATTCACATTCACTATAACTAATCCTTTAGTAAACAAGTCAATTCAAACAGTGATCAATTGGTTAAACTAACATGCTTCCTAGTGTTCAGTTTGTATCAAGCAAGACTTGCAAATATAGTTAATCAAATTAGGCATTCAATTAACCTCTTGTTGATGGTTATCAAACAAGGCTCACACATTAACTTACTTATTCCCAAGTTAATCCTAGTTTCACATTCGTTATTCCTAGACTTATAATCTCGATGGTCACCAAAATCATAAGAGACAAGCAATCAAGCATATGTTCATACAACTCAATTCACTTAACAATTAACAACAAATAATTATCATTAATACGTAAGGATCTTTTAACAAGCTTGGCAAGATAAATTAAACACAAACAAACTATTCAATATAGCAATTAGTCTAATAATCAAAGCTTCATTCAATCATAAACACAAAGTAAAAGGTTTTTACACCCAATTCAGAAACTAACTACAGAATAGTAACACAATGGAATGCTAAACATGGTCACGTTAATAGCCCATATGATTACCGACACGTATCCGCTCTCCAACCCTTCCGATCTCCGCTCCCGTTAGCTTAACGGCCTTCCGGCCACCTCCTAGACCCTCAAAACGGAAACTATGAAGTTTTCTTGTTGCACAAGTCGAAGTGGAATATCATAGATTATTCAAATTGGTGGAATGATATGGGGTATTTATAGTTGATGGAGATGGAATTTATATGGAATATTAGAGTTGGATTGGAATAAAGAAACAAATGGTGGCTTAGGGATTAAGCAAATAAAAATAAGATAAGTGGAGCTTGGGGAATAAGTAACTTGGAGGGAATTTCCGTCCAGCTTTTATGCTTCATCTTCAAGGCCGATTTTGGATAAGATAAGTGTCGAATTAGCCAAAAGTCCCTCTCACATAAGTCGTAGGAAATTTCGTCTAGTATTCAGAACAGTTTGAACCTCATCAATTGGACTTATGAGTCATCAGATATACCCGAAACACTGAAGAGGGGTTAATCTGCAAGCAATATCCTTTTTGCATCTTTTCAGCTTCATTCTCTTTCTTTTGCATTCCATCTCCCATTTTAACTGTAATTAATTATTTCAAAGCATATTAAGTTTATTTTAGTTCTAAATAATAATAATAAATGTAAAAATATTAAGATATGTTATATATAAATATATATAAAAATAAGCATATCACTCACCAATGCTCCTGTCGCAATCATGGTTCTCATAAACCGCATATGCAGACCGATGCTGGATCGGTCTATGATAGTCTTTATTGATGACATCTTGGTTTACTCCATGACACGGGAGCAACACGAGGAGCACTTGAGGGAGGTGTTGTAGAAATTGAGAAGGGAAAGAATTTTCACAAAGTTCTCCAAGTGCAAGTTTTGGTTGCATGAGGTACAGTTTCTAGGGCACCTTGTCTACCAGAACGGTATACTGGTCGATCCGGCCAAGGTAGAGGCTATGATGAGATGGGAGGTTCCGAGGTCTCCATGTAAGATTCGAAGTTTTCTTGGTCTAGTGGGCTATTATTGGAGATTCATCCAAGATTTATCCAAGATTGTTGTTCCACTGACTCGACTAACCAAGAAGTTGGTGACATTCTGTTGGGGGCCTGAGCAGCAGGAAGCTTTCGAGACTTTGAGGTAGAAGTTGTGCAAGGCACCGATATTGACCCTACCAGATGGTGTTGAGGATTTCGTAGTGTATTTTGATGTGTCTATCACAAGCTTAGGATCAGTGTTGATGCAGAGAGGTTGCGTTATCGCTTACGCCTCGAGGCAGCTGAAGCCTCACGAGGCAAATTACCCAACACATGACCTAGAGTTGGGGGAAGTTATTTTTTCCCTCAATATTTGGCGACACTACTTCTATGGGGTTCGTTGTACCATCTACATGGACCACAAAAGCCTGAGGTACTTGATGGATCAGCCAAATATGAACATGAGGCAACAACATTGGTTGGATGTGAAGGACTATGATTGCGAGATCCTCTACCACCCGGGGAAGGCCAATGTGGTGGTTGATGCTCTCAGCCGTAAGGCGACCACGGCTCGGATTAGCGATGTATGCCTAAGGATGACAGTGATTACTCCGTTGTTGGAACGGATACGGGAGGCTCGGGTTGAGGGTATGAAGGAATAATGTCGAAAGTGTAAGAGGATTATAGCGTAGGTGGCTTCCTTCGACTACAATAGCCTTAGAATGTTGACCATGCAACATAGGGTCTGAGTTCCCTACTGGGGTGGTGTACGCCAGGTTCTGATGGAGGAGGCTCAGAAGTCGAGATTCTCCATTTATCCATGGGCGACGAAATCTTCTCCTTGATTACTAGTGGCCCTGCATGAAGCGAGATATAGCTTGGTATGTGGAGCGATACTTAACTTGTAGGAAAGTCAAGGCCGAACATCAGCAACCTCACAACAAGACACAGTCGTTGGAGATTCTTGTGTGGAAATGGGAAGACATCACTATAGATTTCATCACAAAGCTTACCATGACAGCATGAGGGGTAGATTCTATATGGTTCATCGTGGATCAGTTGACCAATAGTGCACATTTTATCTCGATCCAGGAGAGTATATTGGTGGAGAAGCTAGCCGAGATTTACCTCCATGAGGTGGTGGCTCAGCATGGAGTGCCGATTTTGGTTGTGTCAGACTGAGATGTTCTATTTACTTCCAGATTTTGGAAGGGGTTTCATGACGATATGGGTACTCGTATTCGTTTTAGTACATCTTCATTTTGCGTGCGTGCATATTAGATTTTAGTGGGAGTTGGGATATGTATCTTCCATTAGCAGAATTTTTGTATAACAATAGTTATCACACTAACATAGACCGACCTCCCTTCGAGATGCTCTACGGGAGGAAATGTAGGACCCCAATTTGTTGGGGTGAGGTCGGTCAAAGATTCATGGGGAGTACCTAAGTAGTACTCAAGACTACTGAGATGATCCAACAAGTCCAGAGCAGGCTCCAGACTACTGAGAGTTGGAAAAAGAGCTATGCCGACAAGCGTCGGTTGGTCCTAGAGTTTCAGGTAGGCGATATATCTCTCCTAAAGGTGTCACCTTGGAAAGGTGTCATCCAGTTCAATAAGTTGGGAAAGTTGGTCCCCACGTATATTGGTCCATTCAGGGTTATGGCTCGGGTGGACCGGGTTACGTGTCGAGTGGATCTGCCAGCTGAGCTTAGTTAGATCCATAACACTTTTCATGTCTCCCAACTATGGAAGTGCTTAGTGGATGACTCCGCAGTTGTGACTGTAGAGGATATTTAGGTGGATGACCTCCTAAACTACATTGAGAAGCCAGTGGCGATTTTGGGTTGGAATGGGTCAGAGTGGACATAGGAGCCAGTGGAGGAGATAAGGGAACATTATCCAGGATTATTTGAGACAGCAAACTTCGAGGACGAAGTCTGAGACAAGCGGGGGAGAATTGTAACGCCTAGTTCCTATTATGTATTTAATTTATAATTATTCATCTTTATATAGAAACTCGATGATTTGGAGGCCCCAAACTCGTCGAGTAGAGATGTTCTATACCACGCTTTTTGGTGACCAACTCAAAGAGTTGAGAGGTCTCAACTTGACGATTTGGTTGGGTAAAATAAAACTCTAATTCTAGGGTTTTACACCCTATTTAAACACCTTAACCCCAAGTTGTTGGCCTCATTTCCAGCCTCCACTGTCCTAACCCTAAATCTCGAAACCCTAAAGCTACTTTCAATTATTGTGAGCCATTTTAGGTGTTTTTGGTGTGTGTTGAAGCTATTGGAAGAAGGAAAAGCTTGAAGGCACAAGAAGGAGCTTGTAGATCCAGAATCCTTGCCTCATCCACGACACTTTTCTGGTATAAATCTTAAACCTTTCCTTGTAGTTGTTTAGATCTTATTTTTGGGTTATTTTGCTTGGCTTTATCCAAATATCTTGGTCCATGGGAGTTGGACGTCCCAAATGGTTTATCACTTCAAATATAGGGTCTTGAGGGGTTTTCATGGCATAGATTTGCCAACATTATGGCCATAGGAGTCCTATGCAACCTTTAGACCATCATTTTGGCCTTTTGGAGCTTCTAATGACCATGCATGAAGAAAAAGTTGGAACTTTATGTGATCTTTTTGTCCCTAGAGTCCAGATCTATGACCTCATGGTCTATCTTGTAGTTTTGGTGGTCTTTAGATTAAGACTTTGGCCTTTTTGTGTTAGGGTTTGAGATTAATCTCTTTAAGAATGGTGTTAATGGGTAAAGTTGGAAACATTACCCTTCTAGTGGCATTTCCAGTTTGGATCTCGAGTATAGGGTGTAGATCTGAAGAATAATGGCTTAATGCATTAACAAGGGTTAACAGACTGAAGAACTCAACAAATTGTATTGGGAAGTTCTGTTTGTGTTGAAAAGGAAGAACTCGGCGAGTTGGAGGAAGACTCAACGAGTTGGATCGCAATATCATGATTCTATGAACTCGGCGAGTTGAAGGGAAACTCAACGAGTTGAGTCAACATGTAGCGTTGACTTTGACTTTAACTTTAACCAAGTTGACGCTTAAGGGGTTATGAGTACGAAGGGGTACTTAAAGAAATATTTCATCTTTAAGAGATTGCGTTGGGTTGATATTCAGAGACAGGGGTTGTTCAACTATTTTCTAGTATTCAAGGTGAGTTACCTTCTTTATATAAGTGGGTTGAAGGCACCAATGTCAGCCCAGTAGTAGTTGTTTATAGTAGAGATCATTGTCTTTGTGATAATTGTCCGGTATGTCACTATCTGTTGTGATTTATGTGCATGTTTGCTATGATATTATGTGGTAGAGGTTGGTGGTGAAATAGACCCCGTATTTGGTTGAAATAGACCGAAGGGGTGGCCAGCACCCAGATATGCTCGGCAGAATCCGGTTGAAAGAGAACGAAGGGGGGGGGGGGGGCAGCACCTAGTTATGCTCGCCAATATCCGGTTGAAAGAAACCGAAGGGGAGGCATCACCCAGATATGCTTGGTAGTATGCTTATTGTATAATATGTGGTATGATGAGAGAACTCACTAACCTTCACACTTACGGTTTTCAGTTTTGGTTTCAGGTACTTCTTCTTCCAAGTGAAAGGAGTCGGCATGATCGTAGCGCATCACACTATGATTTTCCGCATTATGAGATATTTGGGAGTTGTAGTCTGATATTACTTTTCTATGACATGTTTTGGTTGTTTGACCTATTGCTTTTGATTATGATATGGATTGGCACTGTGGATGATTTCAGACTACTGGTTTTATAATTACTTATTCAAAAATGAAATTTTTGGCTCTGAATTTTGGGATGTTACATAAAGTTGGCAACTTTATGGTTTCTCTAAGTCCCAAGAGCATTATATCTCATAGATCTAGGAAATAGTGGTGATTTGGGAACTTTGCATGAAATCTAGGTCATATTGCATCTTTTGACCTTGATTTGGGGAAGGACATGCATTTCCATAAAGATTGAATTTTTAGGGATCATTAGGGTCCCTAAATCCCTTATGGAAGCCTTGGTCTGAAGAGTTCATGGAATAAGTGCTTAATGGTTAATTTAATGCATTAAGTTGCCTATTTGGTCCTTAGAATTGAGATATAGGCTTATAGGAATGTCTCAACGGATAAAGTCAAAAATTTTATCCATTAAGACCATGAGAAGTATCAGATCTATGTTTTGGAGCCCATGAATTTGATGAAAAATGGCTTAACCAATTAAGTTGTGGAACCCAGTTCCCACGACGTGGCGTTTGGTTGGCACAGCGTGGCGACTGGGGAAGAAGCACGACTATTTTGTCTGTATTGTGCCAGGACGTGACCAATAGAAGGGTACTAACTGGCGGCCCTATGAATTCAACTTTGGAAAGTTGACTTTGACCATGGAGTTGTTGACATGGGTTGACTTTTGGTTAATATTTCTAGTTTTAATGTGTAGACTAAGGTTGTACCTGGTATGTTTTAATAGGAGTGTTGTAACATCTTTTTCGGGACTTTTGAGCCTTGTTTTAGCTGATTACGTGAGACAAGGGAGTCTTCTCACTCTACTATGCAGGATTCTAGTTGTCTTTGTAACTCTTGAATTTAAGGGAATTCGTTTGGATGGATCGGTTTGATCCAATCCTATCAAGTGGATTTAAATAGAATTATGTTTTCAAAATATGGATCTGAATAATTCAAACTAAATTTAAATTTGATTCGGCCCAACCGAGTTACAATTCGGCTGGATCGGTTTTTACAATTCGGTTTTAAAGAGGCAAGACATTTTGAAAAATATATAACCTGAATATTAGCAAAATCTATAAAGAAACTAAAAAATATTATAAATTATAATTTATAAACAAATACTAGAAAATATATTATAGTTAATATGTCATTGACAAAAAACTTTTGATAATAAGAAAATTTTAAAGTTATATTGGATGAAAATTTATAATAACTAAAAATAATAATTTGGTAAATTTTTAAATAGTTAAAGATACATATGAAAAATAAAAAATAAGTTGTTATTTGATTTTTTTTAGACTATTCGGTCCTTAACTAATCTAAAATTCAAAATAATAATTTGGTTGAAAACCAATCCAAATATTCGAACCAAATAGACTGATACAAAGTGTGTAATTGGATCGATTTTATCAAAAATAGTGAACAACCCTACTTGCATTACGTGTTGGGTTGGGCCCATTGGTATGCATGTTGGGCTGGTCCCATTGATATGTTTGGTTGGGCCCATTTGTATGTTGGGTTGGGCCCATTGATATGTTTGGATGGGCCCGTTATTATGGGTTATGCCTAATGTGCAGGTTGGGTCTGTTGATATGTATGTTATGTAGTATTTTGGGGAACTCGTTAATCTTTGTGCTTACAGTTTGTGGTTTACACATTTTTTAGGTACTTCCAGTCCAAAGGGAAGACCCGACTCGACTGCATTGCATCCCTCGATGGATTTTCCACACTGATTATATTTGTTTTACTCTGTTGTTTAGAAAATACATTTCACTTTGATTGGTTCGAGTACAGATGATGGCATGGAATTAATGGTTTAAAAATGAAAATTTTACTTCTATTTTTGGGATGTTACAATCTAGCTCCTTGGCTTGAATGCAAAGCCAAGCTTCACGGACAAAAAAGGAATAAGAAGGCCCGTTTGTTATGCCAGAAAAGTTTATCAGGGGTAGAATGGGAGATAGAGGGTGGGGATGGTTGCTAAGAGAACAAATGGACTCACTTGAAAGGTGAGGACAAACCTAATTACCACCAGAGGCAATGTCACTTACAATAGCATCAAGGGAAAAACTCGCTCAATGAATAGCATGAGGAGTAAGGAAACAAGAGTGAGGACCAGAAAAAAGCAAGTTTTCATACCACGTAGAAGTCATGTTACCATTACCAGTTTGAGATACATTGATATTTCTAAACTTTTCAGGCATACAAAGGAGGTTACTCCATCCCGCTCTAATGTCGCTTTTAGTTCATGCATCCTAAACGTTTCGGCCTTGGAGTCTATAAGAGTGGATCTATTTCACCTAAAGGGAGGCCTTGTTGGTAAGGAGCCTCCAGATATGAGAGGCCATAAGAGCAGTATTCCAAGTGGACACACTCTTTATACCAAGGCCACCGTGAGTCTTTGGAGGAAAAAAAAAACTTTCCAAGAGACTTTGGCTTTTCCTCTTTTCATCTCATTTTGGCACCAAAGGAAACCTCTCATGAGCTTCTTTATCTAATTCATGGTGGTCTTTAGGAGAATGAAGATAAAGGCCTAATTAATAGATTTTCATAGAGGACAAAACCGATAGAATGAATTGGAGTATGCCAACAAAGGATAGATATTTGTGTTTCCATTCTTCAAGTCTAGATTTAACCTTGTCAAAAAGGCATTTGAAATCCCTACAAGTCAAACAATAGGTGATAAGAGGGACACCAAGATATCTTACCGGAAGAGATCCTTTAGGGAATCGGATGATCTGTTCGTGGTCAATAGCATCTTTGGTTCTCTCACCCATTCTACAATAAAAAAAATCTTTAATTTTATCCTCATTAGGTTAGAGCCTAGAGGGTTCATCAAACTCAGTAATAGAATCATAAATGATACGAACTGATGTACTGTCATCATGGAAAAAAATAATGAGATCATCCGCAAAGCACAATGGATGATTTTTTTCTCCTTACATTGTCTATGGTAGATGAAGGCTCTAGACTCAGCTATCCTCATTTTGAGCATGAGGTTTATGACCTATATAATCAGAGTGAAGAGATATGGGGAGATGGGATATCCTTGTCTAAGGCCACATTGACCTTGAAAAAATCCATGAATATTACCATTGATGCTCACGGAGTAAGAAGCAGTGGAAACACATGTCATAATCCAGTCAATCATACAAGAGGAAAGCCAAAACCGATCAGGGTAGTATGGAGGAAATTCTAATCTACAGTATCATATGCCTTTTGGATATCAACTTTGAAAATACATTTAAAAGGGCCTTGATGCTTGTGGTAATCATGCATGAGCTCTTGAACAAGAAGGAAATTATTTGTGATAAGGCAACCAGGGATGAAGTTGGATTGGGTTCATTGACCCAAGTGGGAAGATGGTCTTTTATGCGATCCACAATGATCTTACCGATACATTTGTAGACAACCATGCAACATGTAATAGGGGGAATCAGTAACTTTGGACGGTGAGTTAGTTTTGGGAATGCAGGAAAGGATGGTGTTGTTGAGGGTCCTAAGAAGTTTCCCATAGAATAAGAAATCTCGAACCGCAAAATAGACATCAGAGCCAATAACATTTCAAGTGCATTTGAAGAACTTGGTCATAAAACCATCAGGACCCAAGGCTTTATCATCACCCATCTGGAACATGGTTTTCTTCAACTCTTCATCAGTGATAAGATGAAGCTTATAAGCATCTTGAGCTTCACTAAGTTGGTTGGAAAAGAGAGACACATGGTCATGAATTTGAAACAACTTATGTTTATTTGTAAAAGTACTTATCAGTTTTTCCGGTGTTAGAACGGAATTTGAAAAAAATGTTTGGATTATTTTATCCAGTATCAAAACATAATAAGTTAAAGTTGTTTTTAGTGTTTGGCCATTTCCGATTATAGGTGTAACATGATCAATAAGGGTGGGATATATATATATATATATATATATATATATATATATATATATATATATATATATATATATATATATATATATATATATATTGACAATAAGGTTAATATGGTAAATTAGTTTAAATAATTCATAAGCTATTTTAGATAAGTTAGAACACATTCACCTATCAAAAACACATTATTTAAGTAAATAAACACTTTTAATTTTAATCTATCCAAAGTTGTTTATTAGTGGTGTCAAACGGCAAGTTAACAAACACCTTAAATAAACAATCCTAAACAAACCCATATGTAGTAGGAAAAGTAAGTAGATTTACTAGTACCTTGGTACTTTATCATTGTAATAGATGCGTTTCTTAAATAGTTGAATTTTTCTCAGAAAACCAAGAACTAAGACTTTTCATATGTAGGATTTTCTTTGAATATAGAGGGATTCTAAAATGGTATCCTTTCTTAAAGGAGGTGTTTGTTCATGGACTTCAAAAATAACCAACCTTGCACGGTTCCATTACTATTTAGATCATCCTATCGGTGAAATTCCCTAATCTTTTGTAATTACCACTCATATCATGAAATAACCTCATCCTTTCAAATTTTAAAGTGGACATCAACACATAAACAAATAATTTTAAAATTTTAAAATATAAATCTTAATTGATTATAACTAATATATATATATATATATATATATATATATATATATATATATATATATATATATAAAATATTATTATTTATTATTATATTTGTTATCAAATAAAAAAGAAAAAACCTAATTTATAATATATATATAGGTTATTAGTTATTTGATATAATAATGTTGGTTATATGTAAGTTTTTGATATATGTTTATCATATTTATAATTATAATTTTCATTTCTAGTTATTAATCGTTGTTAGTAGTTCTATAATTGATTATGTTAATAAAATTTTAAGTAAATATGTGTGATATTAAATGGAATAAAATAAGCAATCATTACTAAGTATGCAACGATATCACATATTAAAAGACTATTGCAAAAAATTAACAAATGACATTACAAGTAAATTGAAAACTATGATGAGGAATGTCTAATACATAAATATTTATATAGACTTATTGTATTTGTTAACAAGATTTGATAAAAATAAAAAAAAAAAATTAAATAAATAAAAAACTTTTATCCATATTCATATATATATATATATTTGTATAAAACTTTTTTTTCATTTGAGAATAATTTATAGGATAATTTTTTTTGTTTATAATTGTTTTTGCTATTAGGTCATAATCTTATAATCTTATAAATGACTTAATCAAAAGGTAATTGTAACGTCTTGTTCTAAATCGTTTCCTAATGCGGGTTGGTGACCCGAAGACCGGGTATCATCAAGCATAGGGCATTTGAGGGAAGGATATTTAGACTCATTTAGGTGTGGGTAATGTAATTTGGATGATCCGGGAGTTCGGTTTGTGTTTTGGAGCCAAGGGGTATTTCGGTAAAGTGTCAGTTTTGGTTTTTATGGAAATTGGATTTTTGTACGGGAAGTTTTAAGGTAAGTATGAGTTGATAGAAGTGTGGACATGTGTACGCATGGTGTACTAAGTAGTGTGATCATGAGTGCTCTAGGGAGTACGTTGGGGGCATACTAGAAGTATGTTGGACGTACTCTAGTCATACCTAAACCCTAATTTAGGGTCTTTGACCCTATTTAAGCTCCTTAACTCGCCACCAAACCCTATTATCTTCATCCCCCATCCCTCTAAACCCTAGAAACGAAAACCCTAGCCCCCATTTGAGTGGTTTTTGAGCTTTTGGTGGTATTTAAAGCATTTTGGTGATCTTTGAAGAAGAAAGAGCTTCTTGGAAAAGTGTGGTATTGCTTGGAGCTTTTGCATCGCCTTTGTGCACCTTGATTTATCTTCTGGAGGTATAAAGTTTCTATCTTGATGACTCTAGGTGTTTGATCTAGTTTAAGGAGTAATTTGGGTTCTTTTTGGTCCTTACAGTCATCCTTTTGAGTATGAGCTACTCCAAGAGCATATAATGATGGATCTTAGCCTTTGGGATGTCTATTGTTCATAAAAATTTCATCTTGATGAGTTATTATGGGCATACATGAGTTTGGGTGATTATTATGGATTTTATTAAGGTTTAGATCCCATTAAGCCTTGCAAAGGAGTAAAGTTGATAACTTTACATGTTAAGGCATCTCATTAGGGTCATATCCAAGTTTGGAATTCATTTTCTTAACCATTAAAAGCTTATTTTGGATTTTTGGACCCTGTACGAGTACGTTGGGCGTACGAAAGTGTACACTCAGCGTAATGCTGATTTTATGCATCAAGGACATGTATGTTGTGCTTCGACGGTGAGTATGTTGGGTGTACCATCATGGTACGCTAGACGTACTCCCCATAATGTCATTTTGGGCTTTTTGAGGTTTGGGCCATTGGCCTTTTGACTTTGGGCATTGGATGGACTTAGAGTTTTCTTGGAAGTAGGTCCAGGATGATTTTGGGTCCCAATTGGGTTATTGGGACATAATGGGTTTTTGTTGCTTTTGATTTGGGCTTTGGATTTCTATTTTAGGTTTTGGGCTTTTTATGCATTTTTGGTTGGGCCTTGGTTATGGAACAAGTAAGAAAAAGGTAAAATGGTCTTTTACCCTTTAGGGAGTTGGTTTATAGAGTGGGCCATGGATTTTGTGTTATCGGGTTAATTATTAATTAAGATTGTATTTATTGATAAGTTGGCGTGAGGTTGTTCATTTCGATGGTTTGAGCAATTATTTGATCGCCAATGGTTTGAGGTGAGTCTCCTCACTGTACTCTTGGGTCGAAGGCACCAATGTCGGCCCGTTAGGATTTTGTTATGCTAGTTGTCATTATGACTCTTGCATGGTATGTTGGGTGAGGCCCATTTGTGTGTTGGGCTAGGACCATTGTATGACGGGCTAGGCCCATGGAACAGAAAGGGGTAGGCCCATTAAATGTTATGTAGGTGCTAACTATCTTTGTGGCTTTTGCATTTGTATGATCAGGCTAGGCCCAATGGTTTGGTAGGGATAGGTCCATTATGTTGGGTTGGGCCCAATATACAGGCTAGGCCCAATGGTATGTATGGTATGTGATATTATAGGGAACTTACTAAGCTTTATGCCTACATTTTTTTATGATTATGGTTACAGATACTTTCGATTTGAAAGGGAAGGGCACGACTTGATCTTAGTGCATCCACCCATGTTTCCACATCATGATGATTTTAGGATCGTACTCTGATAACTGTTTTCTTATAAAAGTACTTCTGAATATTTGGATAAACAATTATTGAATGTTGAGTTAAAAATGAAATTTTTAACTCACAATTTTGGGTCGTTACAAGTTGTTATCAGAGCCTTGGTTTAAGGGATTCGGGCACATTCTTGAGTGGGACTGAACTCAAACTGAGGAATTGGTAATTTTTCTTAAAAAGAAAATAAGTTTCTAAAAATATTTTTGTAAAAGAAAAGGAATTTCTAAAATGATTTTTGTAAAGATAAAGGGGGTGTGATGTGTGCAATCAGCCGAGCTCAAAAAAGTGATTCTTAGAATACCCATACATGTTTGTTATGAGAATCCCATGCTAGGATGAGGCTAGAGATACTTTCAGGAATTTCATGATAGATTGGGCCTATATGTGATGCCTTATAGCTTAGGAAGCATTGGATGCTTTGCTTGATTGGGAATATGTATTGGTATCAGTATTTGCTATGTGTATGTTTGAAAACTTGTATACGGTTAGGATCATATAGCCCTTGGATGATCGATTGGACTTATCTCTTGTTCCTTGTTTGGTTGTGGTCCTAGGGTAGATTCTTTTATTCGACAGTCTATTTGTTCATGTATTGTGTATAATTTGCATGCATAAGGCAACCAGTAGTGAGAGTGGAAGTTCCTAGCATGAGTTGTAGTATGTGAGCTTGAATGTTCTTTTGTTATTCTATGGATTGGAGTGCTACTACACGAATGATGCTTGCTTTGTTCTTTGTGGAACTCTTAAGTGGTGTGAGTTACTTATTAAGTGAATATTTTAAGTAACATGTGACAATGGTTGAATAATCTCAGAGTGATGAATTTGACCCTATTACACAGCTCTTGTTTGAGTCTAACCATTGTAGGGATGAGTATTTTACTCAAAGGATTATCCAAGCTTTATTGCATGTCATTGTATTCATGAGGTAGTTAAGTGAAATTATGGGGAGTTCTTCAGCAGTTGATGGCAGGGTGAGGTCGGAAACCTAGGAAAGCCTAGAAATGCTTTAGTCGGTTTTGTTGTGTTGTTTAGCGGGTCCTTGGGATATCAGTTTGAGAAGGTGACTTAGAGGATTTGCGATAATTCATGAGGAAAGTATGGATAGGTGTGGAAGGTATTATTGTGCCCGTACAACTAAAAGCACAGGATCCTTAATCGAATCAGGGAGAGTCTTAGAGAATCTAGGAAGCATGTGGGATGAAGATTCTTGAGTATGTTCTGATCTTTTGCATGTTGTTTTTCAGTATGGTGATGAGCACTCAGGAAGGGGGTTCAGGTTCTGGTTCAGGCTCAGGTACAGGTACCGAGCCTATCGATGAACGGATGTGGGAGTTCATCTTATCGGAGATTACCCGCAGTATTTTGGATTAGAATGTTGTGATATTTGATATGGTCAAGGAGGGGATTTTGGAGATTTTGGATGAGTGTCTGGGCGTATTCCACACTGAGGTTATGGATACTATTAGAGCTCGCACTCTTTCTTTCCATGAGTTCCGTGCTTGTGGATCCCACACATTATTTAGGGAGAAGGACCCCATTTCCAGTAAGAGATGGTTAGCAAATATGGCTAACACTTTTAGGATGAGTTTTTTCCCCGAGGAGTTGAATGTCAGATTTGCCTTTTGTCTTCTAAAGGACAAAGCCTAAAATTGGTGGGATGAGGTAGACTTCGCTTTGGGAGGTAAAGCCCTGGAGATGATGACTTAGGATGATTTTGTGACCTGGTTTAGAGCCGAGTTTGCACCGACTATTGAGGTGCAGCAGTTGGCGAGGGAGTTTCAGGACCTTCGGCGGATGATCGAGGTTGTGGCAGAAATCACTGCCAAGTTCCGAGAAAGGACTTTATTGGTTCCTTAGTATGCAGCGGACGAGGAGATGAAGAAGGTAAGGTATCATGACATGTTGAGAGATGACATTAGGGATTTTATGATTTTATCAGGGAGCGAGACCCTGATTGATATGATTGCTAGAGCTCAAGTGCGTGATATTGATTTAGAACATCTTGGGAAGAGGAAGCCAGAGCAGAATCATATTTCAGTGGGCCAGGTGAAGAGACCCAAGACTCAGGATTCTCGTTTAGGAGGCCATCAGGTTCGGGGCCGTTGTACCAAGTGTGGGAGGACTCATGAGGGAGGGTGTTAGGAGCCAAGTCGAGGATGTTTCAGTTGTGGTTAGATGGGTCATTTTAGTCGGGATTTTTCCCCCGTAGGTCAAATCCGATGTGTTTTCACTACAATCAAGTGGGCCACAAGAAGATCGACTGCCCGATGTTAAGTGCACCTACTCCGATTACTTTGAGATCATTGACTGTCGTGAGGGTAGGGAAGGAGCTCCAGTAGCGAGGAGCCGAACATTGTAGTGTCAATTAGGGGAGGCCATGGTTTTATTAGGTGTTGTTGCGGGTATGTAATCTTATGCTTTCTTCTTGGTTATTATCAATATTTATATTGCTTTGGAATATTGTATTGTTTTGGGTAAGCATTATCGTTGGTTTACTTCTATGTTATTTCTTGGGTTGTATCATCAAGAATTGTTATATGCCATTTTGCATGCCAAGAGTCATTAGTGGGTTGTATCTTGCTGAGTGGGTTTCAGTTTGTACAGTTGTTGTTCTGGTTCGTTGATGGGGTCAATTCAGGGGTATCGTTTGGAGGGTTTATGGTTGGATTAGCTGATTAGTTCTCTAATGAAGTCATAGTTCAGTCTTGTTAGCATTTGATCGGGTAGGATCGACAGTCGTGTATGGAAAAATCTTTGGGTCCAATCAGTATCGTTGCTAGGGAAGGAGCGGTAGCAAGAAGATGGTGTTGGCAGTCGCATGAGTTGTCTGGTCACTGTAAGTGTCCGGGGAATTTTATAATCGCAGGGGTTGAAGATGGTTAGAATTTAGAGATCCTTCTAAGGATGAGAATTGAAGTGAAGATTCTCCAGTTCAGAGCAAGGATTAGGGTCTTTGTCACCAGCATAAAGGACTCAAGGATTTGGTGTTGTACCATGGGAAGTGATCGGGATTATCGGGCTTGTAAGATTTGGGGAGTATTCTTCTGGATTTTAAGATTTGTGTGATCATCGTGATTGGATAGTAATGGAATGATGGCGTTTATAAACTCAAGTTGTCATTAGTTCAAGTCATAAGGTTGTGAGATGGATTGGAAATCCATCAAATCTTGAGGATTTGAAAGAGCGCAGTCGAATCCAAGTGGGGGAGAGCCTTTTTGGTCTAAGGGATTGCACAAGACAAGATATTCAAGTTTCGTTGCACATCAGTAGTGGTGCACAGCGGGTATGTGGATGGATCCAGGTTGAGGGTTGTGTTAGAGCCTCACTATCTGTTCTTTTTTTATGAAGGCTTTGGGGTTCAAAGCATGACCCGAACACCTAATTGAGATTCATTTGGATGCGAGTCTGACTTAGGATGATTGTGGTTGATATGGTAGAGGTGTGGTAAGACCATGGCGGGATAGACATGTCATAATACTACGGGGTAGCCGTAGCATTCAATGGATTGGCAAGTAGTATGGATGTGTTGAAAGTATGCGATTAGATCGTAGCATTCACCATATTGAGGTAAACCATCGTTGGGGTGGTCATGAGTATAAAGGAGGATTAACTTGTGCCTTGGGGAATGTAGACAGTGGTATCAGAAAGCATCTATCCCTGTTAAGGTTGGGCTTGTGTATCTCGTGATGGGGTGAGACCCGTGGGTGTGGCCTGTTCGTTGGTATAGACTAGGTAAGTCATATGGGCGAGGCCCGTATGATTATGGCAATGCAAGTGAGACCTGGTAGAGACTAGTTGGGTTAAGGAAATTGGATTATGGTTTTAGTAGGATGATTATGTGTCCAGGGTGTGGCATAGTGTGATACATAGGCTAAGGTAGCTTTATCGGTTGGGATCTCATGAACCTGGTGGCTGGACCAGGTGTGAGACTGGTAGTCTCAATGGTGGTTGGGGATTTTATATCCCAGTTTAGTGGATGAATGTAGTGGATCAGAAGATTTCAGGTGGAATGCAGTTGTAAATCCTTGGATCTTCGGTTATGAGTTATGTACCAAGTTGGCTTTTGGTCGAGACCCTTTTGTTTATGTTTCGTATGGTTCTACCTGTGTGGAGGTCAGCCAAGCTATGGGGATTTGGAATTATGGAAGTAAAGTATTGGATCGACCATTATGGGATCTGTGGTTTGTTCAGAACTAGAAGGTTTTGATCGGAGCGTTGGTTTTCAGGAAGGTGGTAAGGAGTGATTTCAAAAACGAAATCTAATTTAAGTGGGGGAGAGTTATAACGCCCTATTCCAAATCGTTTCCTAAAACAGGGTGGTGACCTGAAGACCGAGTATCGTCAAGCTTAGGGCCTTTGAGGGAAAGAGATTTAGACCCATTTGGGTGTGGGTAATGTAATTTGGATGATCCGGTGGTTCGGTTTGTGTTTTGGAGCCAATGGGCATTTCGGTAAAGTGTTAGTTAGGGCTTTTATAGAAATTGGATTTTTGTTCGGGAAGTTTTAAGATAAGTATGAGCTGATAGAAGTGTAGAGCTTCTCGTTACTTCTTCGTGGATATAAGGATCATTGGAAACAGACTTATAACGAATAAGGTATGGCCTTTGGAAGTTTGGTGATTTTAGGGTTTAATCGAGTACGTGGGGTGTACACATGTGTACGCATGGCATACTAGGGAGAAGGCCACTACATTGGGCGTACATCGGTGTACATTGGGTGTACTAGTTAGTATGATCGTGAGTGCTCCAGGGAGTACATTGGGCGTACCAAAAGTATGTTGGGCGTACTCCAGTCATACCCAAACCCTAATTTAGGGTCTTGGACCCTATTTAAGCTCCTTAACTCGCCACCAAACTCTATTATCTTCAACCTCCATCCCTCTAAACTCTAGAAACAAAACCCTAGCCCCCATTTGAGTGGTTTTTTTAGCTTTTGGTGGTATTTCAAACATTTTGATGATCTTTGAAAAAAAAAGGAGCTTCTTGGAAAAGTGTGGGATTGCTTGGAGCTTTGGGATCCAGCCTTTGTGCACCTTGATCTATCTTCTGGAGGTATAAAGTTTCTATCTTGATGACTCTAGGTGTTAGATCTAGTTTAAGAAGTAATTTGGGTTCTTTTTGGTCCTTAGAGTCATCCTTGTGAGTATGAGCTACTCCAAGAGCTTAGAACGATGGATCTTCGCCTTTGGTATGTCCCTTGTTCATAAAAATGTCATCTTGATGAGTTATTTTGGTGCATGCATGAGTTTGGGTGATCATCATGGATTTTATTAAAGTTTTGGTCCCATTAAGCCTTGCAAAGGAGTATAGTTGCCAATTTTACGTGTTAAGGCATCTCATTAGGGTCATATCCAAGTTTGGAAGTCATTGTCTAAACCATTAAGAGCTTATTTTGGAATTTTGGACCCTGGAGAAGTATGATGGGCGTACACAAGTGTACGCTCAATGTAATGCTGATTTTGTGCATCAAGGACTTGTACGATGTGCTTCGAGGGTAAGTACGCTAGGCGTACTTCCTAGAATGTTATTTTTGGCCTTTCGAGGTTTAAGCCGTATTGGGCCATTGGGCTTCTGACTGTGGGCCTCAGATAGACTTAGTGTTTTCTTGTAAGTAGGTCTATGATGGTTTTGGGGCCCAATCGGGTTATTGGTCCATAATGAGCTTTTGTTGCTTTTGATTTGGGCTTTGGATTGCAATTTTGGGTTTTGGACTTTTTATGCATTTTGGGATGGGCCTTGATTATGGAACAAGTAAGAAAAAGGTAAAAATGGTCTTTTACCCTTTAAGGAGTTGGTTTAGGGAGTAAGGGCATTTTGGGTTATCGGGTTAATTATTGATTAAGATTGTATTTATTAGTTAGTTGGCACAAGGTTATCCAGTTCTACGGTTCGAGCAGTTATTTGATCGTCAACAGTTTGAGGTGATTCTCCTTACTGTACTTGTGTGTCGAAGGCACCAATGTCGGTCCTTTAGGTATTGGTTATGCTAGTTGTCTTTGTGACTCTTGCATGGTATGTTGGGCGAGGCCCATTTGTATGTTGGGCTAGGCCCATTATATGACAGGCTAGGCCCATTTCTATGTTGGGCTAGGCACATGGAACATAAATGAATAGGCCCATTGTATGTTATGCAGGTGCTAACTGTTTTTGTGACTTTTGAATTTGTATGATGAGGCTAGGCCCAATGGTTTGGCAGGGCTAAGCCTATTATGGTGGGTTGGACCCAATATGTAGGCTAGGCCCAATACGAGGATTAGGCCCAATGGTATGTATGGTATGTGGTATTGTTAGGAACTCACTAAGCTTTGTGCTTATGATTTTTATGGTGATGGTTTTAGATATTTTTGGTTCGAAAATAAAAGGTCCGGCTTAATCACAACGCATCCACCCATGTTTCCGCATCATGATGATTTTGGGATTGTAATCTGATATCTATTTTCTTATAAAAGTACTTCTAAATATTTACATAAACGATTATTGAATATTGACTTAAAGATAATTAATGTTTTGGTTAAATTAAAAATAATTTTTTTATTGATAATTTTGGGTCGTTACATATTTTCTTTTTTCAAATTGCATCGGAGATACTCGTATAAAAGCAATTTACCAAAGTAGAATAAATAAATAAATAATTGGTTATTTATAATATGTTAAAATCAAAACGGATTAAATAAAATATTTTATTTAGTAAATAAATAAATAGAGGTTAGCTATATCAAAAATAATTAATTAATGATAACTAAAAATATGAGCTAGGTTACTAAATTTGGTGGACTTAAAAAGGTTTTAAATAGTCCAAATATTAGTTTATATAAAAAGATATCAAGATTGTCCGTTATGGAAATAAGGCATAGAGTAAAATAAGTTGGTATGAAACTTATGTATTATATGATTTTATTTAAAAGAAAAAACTAAATATAAAATTCTAAAAATTTGAAAAGTTTGAATTTATAAGAAAAATGAGAAATATTAAATTATAAAAGTTAAAGTTTTTTTCTCTAAATTTAAACAAATAATTTTGATAAATAATAAATAAATAAAGGAAATTAATAAGACTTTAATTTAGTAATTTTAAAATTAAAAAGAAAGTTCATTAAAGAAATTAATACGCATTTATTATTATATTTAAATATTATGTGAAATTAATAAAATAGAAAAACCACGTGTGGAATAAAAATTAATACAAAATACTTGACAAATTAAATAAGAATATGACAATTGGCAAAAAAAAACATTCATTTATTAAAGTAGATAATTATTAGAGTTGATATTTCTCTCTCATTCCCACCCTAGAAACAACGTACATCTCCCTTCTCTAATAGTTGATTGTTTCAAGCAAACCAATGATGAATTACAAATTTGATCGGTTAGTGTCTATAAACATTTTGAACATACTCATGACACGGGTAGTGATGATCAATCGTGATTATTATCTCCTACGCTAACAGATCTCTACATAAAAAGATATGCCCTTAAACATCATATAATTATTCATTTTCTTGATTTTTGTTTGTCTAATTGATTCGATTTTGGGGTTATTAAGATTTAAAACAGTATTTTCTGCTGCATAATTGGTTCTTTAAATTGTTTATAAAATTGATTAAACCCCAACAGTAATATAGTGCTATTTTTAGACATAACATTCACATATGTTAACTTATCTTGATCATTATTTGTCCATTGTTCTTCATGTTCTTGTGTAATGAGGAAGATAATTTAAGGTTAAAAGTTGGATTTTAACATTTTAATGGATTGATGTAATTTTTACATTATTGACCAATTTGGATTGTTGTTGAATGGTTGAATGTTTTTTTCTTCCAAATTTGATGTGTGTTGGTTGACTGATTTTGAGCCTAATATTTGTATAGTTAGGTTTTATTTTCTTATATTTTTCTTCCAAATTTGATGTGTGTTGGTTGACTGTAACGAAGATGTTAGTTGACTTGGCCCAACAACCTTAATCCAAATGTGCGATCAACCCCAACCTTACGAAGGAGCGGTCCACCTGCTGGATACATAGGTCCAACAGCCTTCGTCCTAAGATTGACCAAAATTATTTGATAATGGTTCATGTAATAATTTCTAAAATCGAGCTTAGGCAACATATTTATGTTTTATTTATTAACTATGTGTTGATGGTTTGTATGCTTATAATATAACTGTTTGTTTTGTGAAACAAATTAAAACATACAACTAAGTTTTAATAGAACGGCTTAATTTAGAAAAGTTGTAAATAAAATTGATTAAAGAATTTCTTTAAAATTATTTTAACATGTTGATGGATATTTTGTATGCATGTAGTTTATTCGTAACATTTAAATTTTGTAAAATAATGATTATATAAATAAACACAATAAATTTAAATTTTTACTTTTAGATGCAACATTTGTATATGATCCATATTGTCGCTCCAAGGTGAACTTTTTGCATAAATTGGAAATAAACAAAATTTCAAATATTTCAAATTGGACGGCATTCAGAATATACTTAAACTTGGGACAATAACGAGACTAAACATTAATTTTTAGCCATTAGCTAATTGTTATGTATTTGATCAACAAAATATAAAAATAAGCTTTAAAGATATTAACCTTTATAAAGTTAACTTTTTCATAGTGATTAAGTTATAAAGAAAACATCCATTTAATCGCGTCATTGGTATTGCATAAATACTAAATATACGGATCAATTGATTCAACACATATATAGTATCATGATTTCTTCTCAAATTTTCATTAACCTCAACAAATTGATAAGTTAGAATTGAATCAAGAGATGAACAGGAGATTCGTTAAAAGCTTCATGCAGATATGAAAAAAGTCATTGGACTGATTGTTTGTGGGTAAAACATACTAGACGATTGTGCTTCGCACTCATATGTTTTTTATGAAGCAAAATATTAAAATGTGTTACTGTAGAAATATCATCTTTATATAAACTATTTATGTTAATCCGCTTAATTGTAGTTATTTAGTTATTTAATATAAAATTTATTATGATAGAAAATATAAAATTTTACTAAATAACGTTGTAAATTTTGTATATTACATGTATGGAAAAATGTCCACATCAAATATTTGTCATTTGCTTTTTTTTTTTTTTTTTTTTTTTTTGATTACCTAAAATACCCTTTTACCTATTAAATAAAAAAACATTCTAGGTTAATTCCAGTTTCACCTGTTATCCTTTATCTTTTCCCAAAATTTTCAAAATAAACAAATCAAACTTAATCTACATGGCTTTTCTTTTTCTTTTTCTTTTTCTTTTGGGCAAACTACATGAACTCATAATGACAATGTACTTAAAAACAGAACATTTCATATGATGCTAATATGATATTATTTTTATTTAGAAGGTCAGAATACGAGAATGTTATAACAACATACAGAAAGCTCAAATCACTGGTATCCATAGGCCTTAAACTGTACAACCATGTTTGCTTCCACTTCTTCAAGGGCATTTTAGTCTTTTTCTAAAAATATCTACAATAGGAAGCGAGTCTGTAGAGTAGTCCAACAAAAGGTCAATGAAAAAATTAATAACTATGTATCATGTGTTATGTTGCAAAGTTGATGGAAGAAACTTACTTGAAAGATCTCAGGGCTTATGGTGGAGATGAATTCATCATCCTTCCTCATTCTCAGCATCAGGAATATTTTCCTCATTGCTATGAACCACTTCTGCTTCCATTTCCATAGTCAATGGTTGCATAACGGATGTGCCTAAAAGTACATAAATGGCATAAGATTCCATTCTCCAATTCCTTTTATTTGTTCTTCCTCATTTCATTCAGTAATCTAGCCAACAATCAATTAATACTAGCAAACACAGTTTCCATTGGCTTGGTATGATTGATCAAAGTCGGTTTTAATCTAAAACGGTTGGACAACCGACTCAAATTCCATTGTACTGTATGCCCCTAAACACCGTCTTGCTATAGAAAAAAAATGGTTTACTGTTTTACGACTCAAATTTTGCTAACAAATCAAGAAGCCTAATTAGCCTAATCTCAATTGATTCAATAAAATTAAGTAAAAGCATGATCTTGATACCTTCAATGAAATAAGCGGAGGATGGCCAACCACGTGAGGAAGAAATAGACATTGATTCTTCATCCGTCAACGGTTTGCTAAATTTTCTGAGCACACTAATGATGCCGTGAGAATCAGGCCGGTGACGGCGAGGAGGGACCCAGTAAGATGAACCAGGAACGAAAGGAAGCCAATCAGGCGCCGATTGTCTCACGATGATACTATGGATAGCATCTTCGAGCTTTCTCAACCCTAAAACTTCCACATCGCTATCAGATTCAAGGTCGACCTCGATCAATTGAGATTTTCCAGATTGGCTCGCAAATCGATGCTGCTGCGATATGCTTAATTTGAATGTTTGCAAGGAATTCGATGCTGATGATGTTGTTCTAATTAGGGTTTGTGAGAAAAGACGAGCCATGGATTTGATTTGATGAATTTCGATCTGTATCGGGTGTGAAAGAGGGATTTTTGTGATGGATAAAGTGATAGTGTGTGTTTATAAACCGTATATAGATTCAATTTACGATTTACCCCCTTAAAAGCTATATATTGTTTGTTCCAACCTTTACGATTTCCTGTAAGTCCTTAGTAAGATTTAGCATAAAGTTGAGTGCATTACCTCTACATATCTAGATTCCATTTTAGGTCAAAACAAGCAAAAAAGTTACCAAAACTCATGCAAGGCTAAAAATCTCAACCAAATTATAGATCTACAAGATATATTGCTCATGAAACTCATGAGAGTCATAAAGTTGCAACCTTTGTCACATCAAACCAACCAAACATCACTTATTGACCAAGATAAGCTAATAAAGCTAGGTCTACAACCAAAAAAATTCTAAAAATGGAAACTTGAGGACTTACAAATGGTCCAGAGAATAATTCCAAGGATATGGAGGAGTTGTTGCTTGATCTTTGGGCTAGCACCTTCTTCTCCTTCCTTCAAAATGCAACCAAACACTACAAAAAGCTCAATATCACACACGGGAGGATATGGTTGCGGTTTCTGGTCTTGAGAGGGTGATGGAGGCTGAAAGATCACGAAACCTTAGCTATAATGTCCTTTATATGGAGCCCAAAGCTCAGGGACATTGTGACACCCATTGCCATGTTGTGGCGAGTCATTGAAAGCCGAGGTTAAGAAAATAATGTCATGTCGTGGTGAAACCCCACCACGTCGTGAGTTGCAAAAGCAATGATGTTGAAGTTGGGGCAATGACGCGATATGGATCTTGCTTTTTTCTTTATGGTTGGTGATTTTGAAGGCCTTATCTCCCTAGTTCGATTATTGTTGGCTTAGTGATATATGTTGGATGCAATTATCTCTACCACTAGTGGTGCTTATGGAACTTTCGGAACAAAAATATTTTTGATCGGACTACACCAAAACATAACAATATTTTTGATGACATAGTTATTTTTCTTTTTGTTGGATTTTTCTTAAGAAACATAAATTTTGTTTTAATCCGAACTTTTGGCTTCGAACCCTAATTTTAAATATTTTGATTTAATAGTTATATTTTTCATCAGATTCTTTATTTTGTCATTTTTAACAAAATTCAATCATTCAAAAGGCAAAACAAGATTTATAAGCCTAATATATATATATATATATATATATATATATATATATATATATCATTTGAAAACAATTAGTATACATAAAAGGGGAAATTAAGGGGTTAAGATAGTTTATGTTGTTAGTAATTTATGTGATTTTGGGTATGGGGAAGATATAGAGGCTTAGTTGGAGGGGATATACTGTTATTTAGTGATTCTTGGGGAAAAAGAAATCATCATAACATCATATTGTTGTGTGCACTTGCGTAGAAGAGTAGAAGGGACGCGGGCGGCCCATGGTTTTCGGTGATGTGTCACGTTCTTAAGGAAACACCAAATACTTCTAGATGACTAATGTTATATATTAAAAAATTAATAGATATTCGATAAATATGTGTTGAATTGAAGAGTGAAATATGGCAATATTGTAACGGTATAATGTTTTCCAACCAATACCAAGTATATGACGGTTGGAACGATACCCAATAAAAAAGAGAATAGTTATTTCGGTCCGATATATATGTCAAAAAGTTCTATCTAATAGTCTTTTAGTGGGTACGATAACTTAAATTTAAAGTGATTTAGGTATTTGGAGTAGTTCTTATGTTTAATCCACAAATCTTAAGATAATATGAGAAAAAGTTTATCGCAATGCATTTAGGTCCTTATGTCTAGTGGCGAATCTAAAATCGAAAACCATGTTTTCGGTTTCAACAAAAAAAATGAGAAATTAGAAAAAAAATACTAGTAGTGTGTCGGATCGTATGACTTAAACATAACTTCAATAACTATTTTAAAGTTCTTACAATTATACCCTATGAAGTTTTATATATTGAAATACGTGTGTAATTATTGATACTTTCTATTTCCTATAAAAACCTATAAAAATGGCAATTGACAAATCAAATATCCGATAATAGCTACACACCCAACAAGATACATGGCACCATAGAGAGGCCGACACATGACACAATTAGAAGCAGCCCTTTTTGACCACGCATGTAACATCCAAAAATTATGACCCAAAAATTTTACTTTTTTATTTAAGTAAAAGCCATATTCCAAAACATTGTTCATACATCCCAAACAAATAAACATGTCAACATCATGAAATTAGAGTATGTCCCATAAACAGAATCTATATAGTGTGTGCGATGCAGTCAACTCGAGCTCTTCCCATTGGAAACGGAAGTACCTGAAACATAAAATAAAACTCGTAAGCACAAAGCTTAAGGAGTTCCCCAAGATACCATATACCAACATATCATATAATGGGCCCCGCCCAATGAGATACGGGCCCCACCCACACTCGCATAACGGGCCCTGCCCGAATGAGATATGAGCCCCACTTACAATCGCATAACAGGCCTTGCCCAATATCCATACATATACAAGCACATACAAGTATCAAACAAACAACAATATATCAACATAACCAATCAAGGGTCGGCTGTCACACCCCCAAACCAAGGATGGCGGAAACGTCCGGGGATGGAGGACTTCATGTATAGCATCATAACCACAATTTTAATAGTAATTTAAGCAAACACAACCAACATATATATAATTGAAAAAGTTACATCACTTGTATGAATTACATGTTTCAAAATCAATTACAATATGTTGTCAAAATGTGAAAAGTTTGACGCCTTAACGTCCCATCCTCAAAAGCACTTGATAACCTGATTAGTGTTTTCCTGTGAATACAAGTTGTTTGAAAAGTGTCAACACAAAGGTTGGTGAGTTCATAAGCTTTTATTAATAAACTTAGTAGAAGTATTTCACATGTAAATGTCGCATTTGTTTCAGAAAAATCCGATATTTCCCTTGAAATCCGAGAAATGTAGCCTTATAACCAAAGACTAGAGTGTATGAGAAATCATCGTTTCTTAGTAAAAATGTTGTGAGTTTAAAATGTTGTGGAAAGTAAATTTCTTTTATCAACCTAAAACCTACTTCGGTTTTATGAAACCCCGTAAACTTCACGAATTGTTATCCCCCTAAGTGAGTCGCTATAATCATACTGTGACTATGTGAACCTGCCACAACGTTTCTCAGGCGTCGCGAAAATGAAATGACATTTGTCACCCGTAGACCTGCAGGTCCCACTGTAGCTAGCAGCAAGGTGTGGGGTGTCAAACCCAATATAGATCTATATACAAGTATCACGTTCTCCCTCAAGGAGATTCTGATTATAACTACCAGGAATTATATCCCGCACTCGGACGTACGGGGAGAGGGAGAGTCTCACAACATAGGTTAACAAGTTTACGTGAAATGTGTGTGAATATAAATCTTTCTTGTATGGATGTACCCTTTTTTTTTGTACGAGTGCGTTGAGTGATGTATCATAAACTATACCTATTATAGTTTATCTAAAATGTATGTAATATGTATGAATTCTTTTATGGAAATGTATTAGTATCGTGAATTTATCAAACTATACTTTTTATAGTCTAATAATACGTGTTCCAAAATGAATGAATAATATTTAATATTTAATATGAATGTCTTAGTTTCAGTTCATAATGATAAACTAACAAGGAAACACATACAAATACTAAAACTTATGATTATACACTTTGCTCAACATAATACAAAGTGTTATGATATTTACATGCTGTTGGCAAAATTTAGCAATTCTGCCCTGTTTTGGAAAAATCATAGAAAAATCATACGAAGTCGAAAACTAGATCCGTAAATTCTGAGAGTTCACAAAATGTGTCTAGTTTGCTCATAATTTTTATCACAAATTAATATGACCTCTAACTTGGGTGAAAAAGTCCATAATCACAGACTGGTCCGGATTGTTGTTTGAAATGATAGGCAGTTTTGTAAAAATCACCATAAATTGTAGAAAAATCGTATGGAGATGTGCAAGTATCCATTTTAAAGCTAAAAATTTGAACTATTTGCACCTTGTACAGTTTTGAAAACAAAAATGTTTAAGATGCCCAAAACAGTCCGTGAATGGAGTTGAACTTTTCTGATGAAGGCTGTTAGAAAAATTTAGCTATGTTCCTAGTGTTTTAACTTGTATTCCCCCCCCCCCCCCCCCTGAAAACTTGAGAAAACATGAAAATGTAGGGGTATGAACTCACCTTGAGTGATTTCAGTAGATGATTGTTGAAGAATGGAAGTGTTTAATTCAAGAACACTTGGAGATGCCTTGAAGGTTTTCGAGAATCTAACATCATAGTTAGGGAGTTTGTGTAAGCAACCAAAGATTTGAGTAGAATGAAGTGAAATAGTAATAGGGAGGATGAATTTTTACTTACTAAGTGTGGAAGAACACTTGAAATCAGCCTTGGATCTCGAAAATTTGTGTAGAAGAGTTTGAGAGAAAAAGTGGTGTTTGTTACTTAGTGGAATGAGAGAAATGAGAGAAAATGAGGAGTGTGGTTGTTTGTTCCAGCTCAAAAACGTGGGAGTGAGTGAAATTTGAGTGTAAGGGAACATTGAAGTGACATAGGTAAGGTGGGGAGGTATGGCTGGTCATAGAGTGGGTGTGGGGTGGTTGCTTGTGTCATAAGTTAAGGCAAAGTCAACACTCTACCTTAAATAAATCCCCCATTAGATCTTTATTATTTAATTAATGATTTTTATAAAAATATGTTTAAATTATGAATATTTAGAGTTTATTATGTTAAAATAAAATTTCTGGAGAAAATCCCGCTTTAAAATCACGAAAAACGGGCTTAAAATGTTAAAAATATCAAAAATGGGCTGAAAATGACAAAATTGCGAAATCTGGCCGAGGCTCGGCCCTCTTATGCTGAACCGAGAGAGAGAGGGAGGCGGAACCGAGAGGAGAGGAGAAGGAGGGAAGGAACCGAGAGTACGAAGAGACAGAGAGGAGAGAGTAGGAACAGAGCGCGCGAGAGACAGAGGGGAGGGAAGGGAACCGAGAGTGCGGCGCGAACAGGGAGGCGGAGTTAGCGAACAGAGAGGCTGAATAGCGAACAGAGAGGCTGAATAGCGAACAGAGACCGAGAGGAGCAGAGCTTGAGCGACAGAGGCAGAGGCTCGGTCTCTGGTCTCTTAGCCACCAGAGGCTCGGTCTCTGGTCTCTAAGCCACCAGAGGCTCGGTCTCTGGTCTCTTAGCCACCAGAGGCTCGGTCTCTGGTCTCTAAGCCACCAGAGGCTCGGTCTCTGGTCTCTTAGCCACCAGAGGCTCGGTCTCTGGTCCTAAGAGGCCTCTCACTCCGGTTTCGGTTCCTAAAGCCTATTTTTCTCGTTTTCGCCCCGTTTCAAGCCGTTTTTGACCCGGTTAAGGGCCGGAATGACCCGAATGATTCCAAAAAGTCGCGGGAAACTTTTGAGAGAGATTTGGGAGAGATTTCTCACACTTGGAGAGATTTGGGAGAGATTTGACATTCTTGGAGAGATTTCTCATACAAAGAGATATTTGAGAGAGGTTTCACATACTTGGAGAGATTTGGGAGAGATTTAACATTCTTGGAGAGATTTTTCATACGAAGGGATATTTGAGAGAGATTTCACATACTTGGAGAGATTTAGGAGAGATTTGACATTCTTGGAGAGATTCCTCATACAGAGAGATATTTGAGAGAGGTTTCCCATACTTGGAGAGATTTAGGCGAGATTTGACATTCTTGGAGAGATTTCTCATACTTGGAGAGATTTAGGAGAGATTTGACATTCTTGGAGAGATTCCTCATACAGAGAGGTATTTGAGAGAGGTTTCAAGTGTGGCATTTGTGAGTGTTTGGTTCCGTAATGCGAGTCTCTTGAGCCTGTTAAGTCATGATTAAGGATCCCACACACTCCTAATGAGCATGCAACATGGTTTTCATCAGTTTAATTCACTGATTAGTACTAAGGCTTAGGAAATTTTTAACACAAAACTTTTCTCTAGTGATGTTTTCCCATTAATATAGCAAGTTATACAGTACGAACATAACACAAATCCTAATACCCAAGGTTTAATAGAGTTGACCGGCTTGACTTGATGATTTGACTTGGCTCAAGATTGACGATTGTCACATCGGCTTTGGTGCCTTAGAACCGCTAAACCGAGTGAGGAAACTCAGCTCGAAGGTTAAACGATAGTTGAATAGGTCCCGACACCGAATATCAGCTCTACCCAACCCCTAAACATAAACAATTCCTTAGATTCAACTCAAAATGCCTCAACATCCCCTATAGGTCAAACTTGGTCAAAGACAAAAGTCAATTATATATTATTTAGGTATAAATAATATTCATAACACAATGTAGCGGAGTTCATAAACCTTATACTATATGACAAATTCATAACAAAGGTTACATATTCATATTTTTGGTGTATTCGTCACCAAATGCGACAAATTCTATACCTATATGATTTAAATTAAGTAATTATACATCATTTCTATCATACTTTTTATAAAAAAATCACAAACTTTTATAAAAAAATACCTATTTTTTTATAAGAGTAAACTAATAAGACCACCTTTGTCTTATATAATTATTACATCTTTATTAAAGTATTGTTGTTTAATTAAGTGAGAGAAGCTTGAATATTAAATTCAATAAAACCACTCCATGTCCCACATAACCCCCCTCCATCATCTCTTTAATTCGGCCGACGCCCCCCCTCTCCCATCTTCAAAGACAAGTTCCCGTCTCTCCCTCAAAGACAAGTTCCCTCTCTTTCAAGACTAATTGGCATAAGTTGGTTATTGATCTTTTGCGAAGTTTTTCCTTACTAATCTAGTGATTCTACACACACACACACACACACATATATATATATATATATATATATATACACTAGTTTTGTTACAATTACACACATTAATATGTGTTAAAATCCATAGGATCTTCTAATCTTTAAGTGTTCTTAGCTTGAAATATCTCATCATCATCTTTTTATCCACCAAGAAACACACTCAAGGTGAGTTCATACCCCTCATTTTCATATTTATCCAAGTTTTAGGGAGGAGGAAGGGGGGAGGGGGGGGGGGGAATACAAGTAAACTTGTACAATTGTACAAGTTAGTCTACATGCTTTATTTTCATGTTGTGTAAAAATGTTATCTACATGAAATAATGTTATTACCTAGTTTTATGAACATTTATGCGGGGTATGTTGTTTAAAATACAAACTTATGAAAAATAAGTATAAACATGCTATATGTTCTTAAGAAAAAGTCATATAAAAAGAACAAAGTTATAAAAATTATGTTTTTTATGAACATAATATGACTTTTCAAGCAAAACTGGTTATAACCAAATTATTACACCATTTTTATGGGATATAAATCAAAATATGTTATCTTAGACATATGTTATGAAACTAATTATAAATACCAAGGATTTGGTTTTATAAAAAGAAAACCTAAAAATCTATCATGTTATGTACAACTTTGGGTTTTCTAACAAAAATGGACATAATCAGGTTATAATACCATTTTGTGAGATTTGACCTCAAATAGATTGTTTTAAACACATAAAGTTAATTTGACTTAAACGTCACAAAAAGTTAAAAACAAATTTGACAAAATTTATAATTAAGTATTTACCGTTTAGTGACGTAAAAAGTCCAAAAACTAGAGAACTTACTTTATCATACTAAAAGTTCATATACGTGTGTTAGATGTATAATATATGTTATTTATGAACATATATATATATATATATATATATATATATATATATATATATATATATATAGGGGATGGTTCAAATGAAGACAGTAAATAAAGTGAGGACGTGAAGACATTACTTTTATGTTATTATTCTGCTAAGAATTTTATATATATGTTCTATTGTTGTAATTCTAATGTGAATATTTGGTGTATGATTATTCATATATTTATTTGTAATAAGTTATAATGTTAATATTAAAATATGATTATTCATATATTCATTACCGAATAAAGACAAAAGACAATATATAGAAGATTCATTGTAGAATAATAACATAAAAGTAGTCTCTTCATGTCCTCACTTTATTTACTGTCTTCATTTGAACTTATTCCCATATATATATATATATATATATATATATATATATATATATATATATATATATAGAGAGAGAGAGAGAGAGAGAGAGTTAGGTTCAAATGTTTGCAACAACTATTGTGTGCATGAATGCACCAATAGAAATTTAGGAAAAATAAAGCATTAATAATAAATATAAGTGTATAATAGTAATCTACATAGTAATTAATTATGGTAAATTGATAAAATCAAATAATATCCCCCTTTAAATTAGGATATCAAATTTAAAACCTCACCCCCACCAGATTAGGGTTTTACTCTTCTTAATTTTAGTCATAACATGTGATGATCCACCTTCCATCTTAGGCCTCCACATGTAGAATGTTCCAGAAGGTAGAGCTTCCAATTCACCGGCTTCTGATGATGAACACGAAGAAGATTCTTTTGGTTCATCAATGAACAACTTCCGTAATGAACTGGTGATAGAATCAGAAGCATGAATCTCATTATCCTTTGATTTAACTTCATCCTTGATGAGAAGATCGAGATTGAAATGAGGAAAAATAGTCCAGCCTCGTGAATCGATCTCTTTTGCTGAAACTCCTTCTTCACTTAAATCCAACGAGAATCTAAAATCGTCTTCATCGGAATCCCTAAATTCGTGAAATTGACCGCCCTGTTCTTCACGTATGATTTTGGCGATAGCCATGGATGTTAAAGTATCATAAGTGTAAAAACTAAAGCTAGGACTGCATACAGAACCTTCGATTTCCCCCTGTTGATCCATTTCCGCTGAAATTCCAGTAATCTTATACCAGGTTCTTCCATGGAATCTTGATTCTTGTCTTGTTGTGTTATTTAATCACTAAACTGATATTATATCAAAAAATACATTTTTATTTGCTAATTTACTAATATGCAGATGCAACTAAGTGAGAATTCACAGCCGATACGGGTCGAGTACACACCAATTCAAGATTCTAGCACAACCATGTTCATCAAATCTGGTGTTATATCACATAATACGGAGTGAGTAAGATCTAATAATTTTATTTTCAAACAAATAAATTAATTAGATCAAATTCATATTATAAAATGTCAATACAGGAGGATCTATTTCTACACAAAAAATAGGTTGCTATTGGAGCTTACTGAGGCTGATCCTCCAAGGTTATATTTAAAAAAAAATCTAGAAAAGGTATTTATGTCTTTTCATAAACATGGGGTAAGGGTATTTTTGTCTTTTCACAATGGATAGATGGATAAACCATGGGAAGCCTCCTGGTGCAGATGTTGCAGCCATAGTAAATGCTCCTAAAATTAGGGCATAGAATGTATAAATGCATAGAATGTATATTCTAGCATAATGTATTTTATGTATAAACATTCTAAAGCATAGAATGTATAAATGCATTCTGTCAAAATATTTTTTGTTAACAACATATATTTTCTTAACTGGTAATATTAATGTGTAATGCATCTTGTTCTTTTAGAATAACATGGAGAAGGAATTCAATATTGATCATACTAGATGAAGATTTGGAATCAAGTTCAACAACTTTATATTAGCGGTAAATATGATATTTTTGAATGTATTCTATGTATTATGTCAGAATGTATTCTGCCAGAATAAAAATCTATTTATTCTGCTAGAATGTATTCTATGTATTATGTCATATTCTATGTATTCTACCAAAATATATAAAGTGATAGTTAATTGCAAGTAATATGTTTTTAACCATTATTAGTTTTTGTTGTATTTATGATAGGATGACTGGAAGAATGCGGTGAAGACCTAATAGGAATAACTTAAAGAAAGAATAAAGTTTGACCATACTCACAATTTAAGAATATTGTTATTTTTTAAGAATTTTATTCATTTTTGTTGATATTCTTTTAGAATATGTATAATTATATTAAAATGTATAAGGCTTTTATTCTTTAAGAATATGTATGAATTTGTATTTAATTTCGGATGTATAAGAATATATTAGAATGTTGTTGTTTTTCAATATCAGATTCAAGAATTTTGTTATTCTTCAATAATATTCTAATAGAATAAAATTCTGAAAAACATCATTCTAGAAAAAAAATATTCTAACAGAATAAATTGATTATGTTTATAAATTACATTGGAATTAAAATTGAATTAATTAAAAAACTCAGATTTTTAAAATTTGTAGAATTAATTATCCCTAAAAATCCGAAATGTTCCCTTTTTAAATGTAGTTAGTTGTCTAAAATACGATTTTGCTAACATTTGTGTGATTATATGGTACACGCAATCCTATTGTAATATCATACACTTTCAAATCATGTCCACTGATTAATTTCATCCGTTGGTCCAGATCTATGCATTCTGGCATACAATAGTTAGTAAAAACAAAATAACATAAGCATATATATATATATATATATATATATATGTGTGTGTGTGTGTGTATATATATATATATATATGTGTGTGTGTGTGTATATATATATATATATATATATATATATATATGTACAACGAAATATTTATAATAAACTATAATATGTATATGTTATGGGTCATTAACACTATTATAACATTTTGGAACTAGACGAATAATTATATAAAAGTATATAATTATTATACACTATATTAATACTATCCTAAAGTGATCATTACACTTAAAAGGGTTTTCATTATATAATACATAAATTTGTTGAAACAATTATGTGAGACAAAGTCTTTACCGTACCTACCACAGTACACACTAAAGTCCTAAATTATAACTAGAATCTCGGTAAGAGAGCGTGACACTTGTGTATAGATCTATACCGGACTGACAATCTCGCACCTAAGTTGCTAGCTACAACTAGGCCGACAAGTCTTGGTGACAAATATATAACATTCTGACGCCTGAAGAACACCGCGGCATGCCAACTTTGGTTCTAGCATGGTAGTAATAACTCACATGGGGAATCAACGATAAATTTAGTTTACGGGGTAACATGCATGCAAATGGTTTTCATATAAGAATAAAACTACATAATTCTATTTTAAGTATAGAAATACTTACACAATTTTGGTCTTAGGATTTTAAGACTATAACTTATTTTAAGAAAACATTGGATTTTCTAGGAACAAATACTATCATTTTTACAAGGAAATAATTACAGTTTTTTATCCTTACAAAACTCTCATGAACTCACCAACTCAATTGTTGACACTTTTCAAAACTACTTGTATTCTCAGGAAACCATTAAACAGGTAGTCACAATGATTTTGAGGATGGGACGTTACAAAATCATACTATTCATTTTTTTTATCATAATGTAATTGGTTTTCAAACATATAATACTTGGAAACAATGTAACATTTTCAATTATATATATGATGGTTGTGTTTGCTTTGATCACTATTGTACATTATCTTGTGATACTGTTCATGAAGTCATCCACCCCCAGATGTTTCCGCCATCATAGTTTGGGGGTGTTACATGTGGATTCCTCCAAAATCAAGGCAATTGAAAACTGGGAAGCGTCAAGGACACCGACAAAAATCCACCAGTTTTTGGGCCTTGCTGGCTACTACCAAAGATTCATACAAAACTTTTCAACCATCGCAAAACCACTTACTGCCCTGAACCATAAAGAAATGACCTTCAGCTGGGGGAATAAACAAGAAACCGCCTTCCAGACGCTAAAGCAAGCTTTATGCAGTGCTCCGATCTTGTCCCTTCCAGAAGGAACTGAAGACTTTGTGGTCTACTACGATGCGTCCAAGAAGGGTCTAGGTTGCGTACTCATGCAACGTGAAAAGGTCATTGCATATGCCTCAAGACAATGTAAGACTCACAAGGTCAACTACACCACACACGACCTTGAATTAGGGGCAGTAGTGTTTGCCTTGAAGATCTGGAGACACTACCTTTATGTTACAAAGTGTTCGATCTTCACTGACCATAAGAGTCTCTAACAGATCCTCAATCAAAAAGAGCTCAATAGGAGGCTACAATGATGGGTAGAGTTACTAAATGATTACGAATGCGAAATTCATTATCATCCGGGCAAGGCCAATATGGTAGCATATGCCCTACGTCGAAAGGAATACTCGGGCCGCCGAGTAAAATCATTGACAATGACTATCCATTTACATTTGTCCACTCGAATCAAGGAGGCGCATCTTGAAGCCTTGCAAGGAATGGATAAAAACCTTGAGGTCAAGGGTGACGGAGCTCGTTACCTCATGAATTTAATCTAGACACCAAGATTCGTCGGATACAGAGACATTATCATGAACGAAGCTCATAAGACCAAGTACTCCGCTCATCCTGGGTTGGGTAAGATATATCTAGACCTCAAGAAACTATATTGGTGGCCAAACATCAAAGTAGAGTACCAAAAGCCCTCGGGTGTGCTACAACAGCCGGATATAACCGAGTAGAAATGGGAGCGGATAACCATGGTCTTCATAACTAAATTTCCCAAGAAAACCGGTGAATTTGACACCATATGGGTAATTGTCGATAGGTTAATCAAAACCACACACTTCCTACTAATAAAGGAGACAAATAATATGGAGAAACTAACAAGGACGTTCATCAAGGAGATGGTACCATTACATGGTGTGCCAATATCCATTATTTTTTATAGAGATAGCAGGTTTACCTCATGGTTTATCACTACAAAAGTAGTTTGGAATTAGGCTCGACATAAGTACAACCTATCACCCTAAAAAATACGAGTAAAGAGAGAGAACTATTCAAACGCTGGAAGACATGTTGAGAACTTGTGTGACGGACTTCGGTAAAGCTTGGGATACCCACTTACCACTCGTCGAATTCTCATACAACAACAATTATCACTCTAGCATTAAATTTGCTCCATTTGAAGCCCTCTATAGGCATAAGTGCAGATCACCTCTGACCTGAGATCATACGAGAAACGACAGAGAAGATCGTTCAGATCCATGAATGACTAAAAGCATCTCGAGACTGACAAAAGAGTTATGTGTATAAATGACGCAAACCCATGGAAGTCCAGGTTAGACACCACGTATTGTTGAAAGCCTAACCCTATAAGGGAATGATACATTTCGGAAAATGTAGGAAACTAAATCCAAGGTATATAGGGCCATTCGAGATCCTTTCCAAGAATGGCCTGGTAGCTTATAGACTTCGGCTACCGCAGGAACTCAACAACATGCACCCCACTTTCCATGTGTATAACTTGAAGAAATGCCTATCCAATGAGACTCTCGTCATTCCACTTAACGAAATTGAAGTAAACGAGAGTCTCCACTTCATCGAGGAACTAATGGAAATCATAGACAGGGAAGTCAAAAGAACGAAGCAAATCCGCATACCAATAGTAAAGGTCCGTTGGAACGTCAAGCGAGGACTTGAATTTACCTAGGAACGTAGGACCAAATGAAACAGAAATACCCTCATCTTTTCCCTAACTCTTGAGAACCCACTCGAAGTGCTAATTTCAGGACAAAATTGCTTCTAATAGAGGGATAATGTGACAACCGTTAGTTTCCGTCAAACAAAGTCAACAAAAGTCAACCAGGTCAACTCAACTCGTATTAGAATTTTAGGAGAAATGTAATATTCCCTAATGTTACTAATATACTATTGGCAAGTTATAATTCAAAGTACCTCTGTTTTTACCAGTTATTAAATATAAACCCTACCTAGGGTTAGTAACGTAAAAATTCTATACACATATATACTAGTTTTGTTACAATTACACACATTAATATGTGTTAAAATCCACAGGATCTTCCAATCTTCAAGTGTTCTTAGCTTGAAATCTCTCATCTTCATCTCTTTATCCACCAAGAAACACACTCAAGGTTAGTTCATACCCCTCATTTTCATCTTTATCCAAGTTTTAGGAGGGGGGGGGGGGGGGATACAAGTAAACTTGTATAATTGTACAAGTCGTTATATATGCTTTATTTTTCATGTTGTGTAAAAATGTTATCTACATGAAATAACGTTATTACCTAGTATTATGAACATTTATGTGGGGTATGTTGTTTAAAATACAAATTTAAGAAAAATAAGTATAAACATGCTATATGTTCTTAAGAAAAAGTCATATAAAAAAAAGAACAAAATTATAAAAACTATGTTTTTATGAACATAATATGACTTTTCTAGTAAAATGGTTATAACCAAATTATTACATCATTTTTGTGGGATATAAATCAAAGTATGTTATTTTGGACATATGTTATGAAACTAGTTATAAATACCAATGATTTGGTTTTACGAAAAGAAAACCTAAAAATCTATCATATATGTTATGTAAAACTTTCGGTTTTCTAACAAAAATGGAAATAACGAGGTTATGGTACCATTTTATGATATTTGACCTAAAAGATTTAAACACATAATATTAAATTTTACAAAGTTTATATTTCAATATTTACCGGTTGGTGACGTAAAGAAAGTCAAAAACTAGAAAATTGACTTTATCATACTAAAAGTTCATATACTTGTGTTAGATGTATAATATATGTTATTTATAAACATCTAAACATGTTAACTTTTATATATATATATATATATATATATATATATATATATATATATATATAGGCACAACGAAAATTTTATAATAAAATATAATAAATGTACTTTATGGGTCATTGACACTATTATAACATTTTGGAATAAGACAAATAATTATATAAAAGTATATAATTATTATACACTATATTAATACTTTGGAAAAATGATATTTATACATAAAATGGTTTTCATTACACAAAACGTAAACTTGTTGAAAGAATTATGTGACACAAAGTCTTCACCGTACTTACTAAAGTACACACTAAAGTCCTGAATTATAACCAAAACTCTCGATAAGAGAGCTTGATACTTGTGTATAGATCTATACGGGATTGACAATCCTGCACCTAAACTGGTAGCTACAGTTAGACCGACATGTCTGGGGTGACAAATGTCTAACATTCCGATGCCTGAAGAACGTCGCAGCAGGCCAACTTCGGTTTTAGCATGGTTGTAATAACTCGCATGGAAAATCAGCGATACATTTAGTTTACGGGGTCACATGCATGCAAATGGTTTTATATAAGAATAAAACTATGTAATACTATTTTAAGTATAGAAATACTTATACATTTTTGGTCATAAGGTTTTTAAGACTACAACTCATTTTTAAGGAAATATTGAATTTTCTGGGAACAAACACTATCAATTTACAAGGAAAGAATTACAAATTTTTCCCATACAAAGCTCTTATGAACCCACCAAGTTAATTCTTGACACTTTTCAAAACTACTTGTATTCGCAGGAAACTGTTAAGCAGGTAGTCACAAGGCTTTTGAGGATGGGACGTTACAACGTCGTGCTATTCATTTTGTCATCATAATGTAATTGGTTTTGAAAAATACAATACTTGGAAACAATTTAACATTTTCAATTATATTTATGATGGTTGTGTTTGCTTTGATCACTATTTTACATTATGTTGTGATACTGTTCATGAAGTCATCCACCCCCACACGTTTCTGTCATCCTGGTTTGGGGGTATGACAGTCCAAAACCCAAACCCTAGGCTTATTAGAGTTAGTGCTTAACCATTAAGCACTTAATCATCAAAGACATGGTCCTAAAATGCAGATCCGATAATTTAGAGCTGGAAGACCACGTAAAGTTGCCAACTTTACATTCATGAATGCCAAAGAGAAGCTCTAAAGCTCAAGGAGGGCTTAATAAAGGACTTAATGCATGCATTAGACCTAGAACCTTATAAAGCTTGCACCTTTAAGCCAAAGGAGGCCACAAAATGATCAGATCTAACAGGACAACCCATGAAATAACTTAAATCCTTAGACAACCCAACAATGAGCCAAAAATCATAACAAAACCCCATAAGAGAAGATCTAATCAACAACAAAGCAAGGTATGAACTTGATACCTCAAAGAGATTGCAACGAGTGGTGAGATTCTGGATCTATGGCCTTCCTTCCAAGCTAGGCACCCTCAAACTCCAACGCTCCTTCAAATGAGCACAAAAATCCACTCAAAACCTCAATAACACCACGAAGAAAGCTCAATACTCGATTTAGGGTTTTAGATAACAAAGGAGGTTGGTAAGGACACCGGTCAAGGGGACTTAGGCCTTTAAATAGGGTGCAACACCCTAAAAATTAGGACTTCCTTCCCAACTGCCAACACGCCGTGTTGAGGCACTTCAACACGCCGTGTGGGCTCATTAAAAATCTACGACCAAAGATATCTCGACACGCCGTGATGAGGCTCCAACTCACCGTGTCCCAAATAGAAAACATGAACAGCTTGGAAAATAAATTCATACCAGGAAATCAAGCGTTACAATGCAAGGGTTTGGCGCATCTTTTTGCAGCCTATATATATATATATATATATATATATATATATATATATATATATATATATATATATATATATATATATATATATATATATATATGGATTGATTTCTTGGTCATTTCTCACACGTTTTCTCTCCAAATTCTCTCTACTTTTCTTTGAACCCTGAGCCCCGACTTTAATATTTTCTGAGTACTTTAGCAAGCTCTACAACATCGAAGAGCCCGACAAAAAAAGTATTCGGAGTCAAAGTTTTGCCCGCATCTTCCTGAACTTTCGCTAGAAAACCTGTAAGTTGAGTTATACTTGCTATATTTTAAGTGTAACTTATATTTATGTTTATAGTCATTATTATGTATTTATAAATATGATTTATCAGTAATACCGGTCGTTATACTGATCGATCTACTAATGAGAGTGATGTATAAGCTAGATATGTGAGGTGTTTAAAGTGGAATTTCAATACGGTACATCTTTTTACCAAACAGATCCTGCTTCTAGACTGATCTTACCTGGTAATTCCTTATCTGATAGAACTCGGTATTCCTTTGGATTATTGATTGATCTAGCTTTCATCATCTGATTTCCTTAGATATTGATCAATTATAGTATTATTGGTTATTACGTGTTTGGCACGCCTGTTTTCCATTTGGATAGCTGATAGCCTTCTAAGTAATTCTCCAGGTGAGTTATCTGACTAAACTATGTGTTATAATATATATATATATATATATATATATATATATATATATATATATATATATATATATATATAACCTCACCATGAGACATGAATTTTCAAATAGATTAGGGATGTCAAAGGAGGGAAATGGTACAAGGGTTGCATCCCCCACCCCGAATTCCGAAATTTCCCCATTCCCCCACCCTACCCTCACCCCCGCCCCTGCCCCCAAATTCCTAGATTACCCCCGCCCCGATTGATTTTGGTCTATCTTCTTATTGAGCTAAAAGAAGTTGTTTTTTTGGGCTTAAAGAAGCTATTTTTTGGATTAAAAATAGTTATTTATAAAATAATTTTAGTTATAACTTCTTATAAACATTATACTAACAACTTAAAAACATGATTTTTTTTGTTGAATTTTGGAAGTTCAATATCATTGTTTTTATTTATTTTATATATATATATATATATATATATATATATATATATATATATATAGAGAGAGAGAGAGAGAGAGAGAGAGAGAGAGAAAGAGCTAGGTTCAAATGTTTCTAGCAACTATTATGTGTGTGAATGCACCAATCACAAATTAGAAAAAAAATAAATAATTAATAAATTGTTTAAGGGTATAATAGTAATCTATACAATATTTAATTATAGAAAATATTCAAAACATTTAATATCCCTTTAAATTAGGATAATCAATTTTGAAACCCTACAAAATCATCTTGTTAGCATCATCGACACATACTACTTTGTCTACTTCTTCTCTGCAAATATCGTCGTTCTACATCTTGAAAAACATATTCCACCATCGCCGATTTCATCTCCAACAAAATCTGCAAACAGTTTCTTATATAATCATTGAAATATCATCGTCTTCACCCCACCAGTACCATCGTTTCATTCCAATCGTCCCCGACAAGAGGCTCCTCATTCTCGAAGATGTTAACAGCCGCCAGCAAGGAGTGTCTTATGTACTTTTTATATTAACAGCCGCCGACAATAAGGGTGGATTGTAATGTTCGTTCTTGACTCTCATTCTTGAAGATGTTCACGTAAGTATTTTTTTTCTTTCATGTAATTGCTTTTTCATAATGCATTTATAATTGCATTTGCAAATATAATTACCTTTTATGTGGATATGTAATCTTCGTAAGATACTCGTTTCTTACAATTGTGTAATCGTCGTAAGTAATTTTTTTTCCCAAAATTTTCAATTCAAGTGTATGTTTATTAGGTGTTTATGTAGTCTCAAAGAGTAGACTATGAAATAAATAAATGATTTTTTTTCGTGATTTTATGGGCCAAGGGTTCCCTATGATAGGTAAACCGTAAGTTATCACATTTTTGTCAATTTTTTTCATTTTGTTCTTGCGGACTCGAGTTGGTTTTTGTGTATATTATTAGTTACATCAATTTTTTAGGAACAAGGTTACATTAATTGTTTTATGAATCAAATGAACAAGTTTGAATAGCTAATAGAATTAAAAAAGTTTGTATCTTATTTTTTTTATAGTTATTCAACTTTTAATATCGTCAATAGTTTTAATACCGTCTATTATCTATATATGTTGCATTAAAGGTGTTTGTGAAAATGCCTAAAAGAGAATATGTTTATATCGTATGTATTTTGTCAAAACTCTTAAAATGCCTATTATTCTGATAGAATTTGATTTCAATTTACTTATTTGTCAAGATAGGAAAAGTAAAAAACATTGCAGGACAGGAAAAATGAAATACATTCTGTTAGAATATGATATCATTATCTATTATATAGTTTCTATTAAATAAGTAATGTTTGTATTCTGTCAGAATTTATTTATATAAATGCATTATGTTAGAATGTCTTTGAGAAAGTTTGTTAACAACAAGTATATTAGCTTCATTGGTAATACTAATGAGTAATGCATGTTATTCTTTCAGAATGACTTGAAGAAGGAATTCAAGATTGATCATACAAGAGAAAGATTTGGAATGAAGTTCAACAACAAGTATATTTTGCGAAGAATTACATTCTTACAATAATACATCACATTGTGGTCATAGTTTGAATCAAGTGGATTATTTGGACCATTGATGAAGATAACATGTATTTGCTCAATAATTGTATATTTAAGAATGTTATTTCTTAATATTTTTATTCATTGTTGATGATATTTTGTTAGAATATATATAACTATATTAAATTGTACAAGACTATTAGTTTGTAAGAATATGTATGATTTTGTATTCAGGTTCAGATGTATATGAAGAATATATGTTCAATTCTTAATCATGTTAGTTATCAAAAATATATGCATTGCAAATATATTCCGTAAGAATAAAATCGAAAATATATTTACTATTTATTGTATGACATTCTGACAGAATAAAATCGGATTTTTAAATTTGAATTAATTTAAAATATTCAGATTTTAAAAAATAAAGGAATTAATTATCCCTAAAAATCCGAAAGTTTCCTTTTTTATTATAGGTTAATTGACTAAAATGTCCTTATGCTGGAATTTGTGTGATTATACAGTACATGTTATCCTATTGTGATATTATAGAACCTCAGATGATAACCTTTGATTCTATTCCATCAAGTGGTCGAGATTTGTGCATTCTGGCACACAATAATTAGTAAAAACAAAATAACTTAAGCATATATATAATATTAACCCCCCCCCCCTCCCGTTTGTCCCACATGGAGTTTTGGACGGGACTGCCTACCCCGTCCCCGCCTTCAAAATTAAAACGAGGGTAAACGTTGACCCCGCCCTCGCTCCTATATTTTTTAATAAATATCCCTTAAATGGGATCGGGATCCCACGAGACTTTTTGACATCTCTAAAATGGATAATAATTTGAATTAGAATACATGATATAGAATTAATTTAAGTTGATAACATCACGATGACCATGTATTTCAAATTGATAATTCTAGGGCTTGAAAACCCATCAAACAATCCTAATCTTCGAAATATATGTTAGTTGTAGATTAGAGCTGGATGTAGGAATGGAATCGCTATATAAAACTTATATAAACTTAATAATTGGATGGAATTTTGAATTAGCAAACATTATCATGATTTTGAAGGAGAAAAGCGTGTAAATGAAGAGTTATGATAAATGCTTTCAACAAATTGTCATAAAGTTGAAAGCAAGTAGAGGTACTATTGTTTCAATGATCTCACATGCAAAAAATCATTAAAACAATAAGGTCTTAATTATTGAATTTTAATTAATAATTGATAACTAAACAATTAAAACAATAAAAAAAAGTGATAACCAACTTTGTAAACCCATAGTGACGAACCATATCCCGATCGCAATCGCGCCACGTATAGAGGTGATGCGCCAAACCATTTCTATCAAACCCTAATTTGTTTTTTTAGTTTGTCAAAGGTTTTTAAACTTTTAAAATATGTATAGATACCTGATCTAATCAGTCCTCTATCATGAGAATATGATTAACACAAACTAATTAGAAATCATGTACAAAACACATGAATAAGTGGCTCTGATACCACTATTGAGTTATGGGGATACAAACAAACATATAAAATGTCACAAAGACGTAGCGGAAGTAATACAAAACCATAATCCCATAAACCAAAGTAAATCCACGTTTAACCAATATTAAGCAACAAAACAACACATAGAAGAAATAAAGCAAACATTCCCTTGAAGCCTTTGAAACCTTGTTAAGAGTCCAAAATAGGATTCCTTTTTTGTAGTCATACTAAAGAATGTATCCAACAATGTATGGAACCTCTCCTTACTCGTGGACACCATGAAGACAAAGGTTGAATATGAAAGACACGTCGCACACACAAGTAGGATCCCCTCGTCGTTGCGTTGTGTAGAGGTAGAGAAAGATAGAGGGGTTGGAAAATCCACCACTAGGATACCTTCTTCTCCTTCTTATCTGCTTCTGTCAACATATTAGCTTGTACATCCTGGTACATCTGATCCAAATCAAACTTTGTCTACAAAAAAAAAGTTAACCAAGTAAAAAACAATTATAGTTAACCATATAAAATATATTTAAATAAATAAATACCGCTAAATTTTGTAATATGGTGTCCTGTATTATAGGAGAAACTTTTTTCCAAGTCCATTTATCGAAAGGGACCATGTGCCACATTGTTTTTCCAACTTCTCGGGAAAACATGTATTTCGGCTCTCCTACGGGATCAAATGTAATATCCCTATCATATTCCATGCTCATCGGTTTGCCCTGGTTCCGTAAGATCGATTTTTCAAGCTTTATATTTTTCGCTTTGCCTCGAACTTTTCTTCGTGCAGGTTGCTCAACTACAAATGTAATTAAAAATTATTAGAAACGATATTTAATTTATAATAACTGAACAAAAATAGTAAATAAAAATTCATAATAAGACTTACCGTCCTGCTCGTGATGACCAGCACCTCTACCACCTGGGAGAGGTGGGTCCTCATCTCCATCACCCCCGTGTCCACGACCCGTAACAACAACCATGATATACACAAACAAAAGCAAAATTGACAACATTTCCTGAAAATTATAAGATATACAGATACAATTTTATTACAAATACAAATTTAATTATAGCATTCACATATAAGTTTTGGAAGTTATTGGTTAATATATAAGTTTTGGAACTTATTGGTTAATTTGGGAACAAACGAGAAACTAAATGTATTCGTATAAATGAAGGAATCAATGGGTTGCATGATCTAATCAGCGGCGGATTACCGACAGAATACAAAGGTTCTGTAACGACCCAATTTTCATGTCCAAAAATTTCATTTTTAAATATTACTTTAGAAAACATTAATAAATAAAAACATTGTTTGATCACAACATAACACATCGCAAACCATGTTTTAAAAGTCAAACCATACATCCCATCAAATATCAGAGTACAATCCCAGTGAATCTCGTAAATGCGGAAACCGAAGAGTGTGTGTGTGACATGCTGCTACCGCGCCGGCTCCTTTCCCCCGGCTGAGGAGGTACCTGAAACCAAAACTGAAACCGTAAGCACAAAGCTTAGTGAGCTCCCCCATAATACCTCGTACCATACAAGCATTTAACATATAACATGCAATTAGGAGATACGGGCCTCGCCCACACTCGTGAAGATACGGGCCCCACCCACACCTCACTTTCTGAGAGATACGGGCCCCGCCCACACTTCTCTACCTGGGAGATACGGGCCTAGCCCACACTCCATTCTCGGAGAGATACGGGCCCCGCCCACACTCAACCGCCAACTCATATCATACAAGCATCGCACCGACAACAAGTGTAAACAGTTCTATCATGCTGGTATATAACACAATCAACTCAACTAATAGATACGGGCTCGGCCCACACTATAATACTAACGTCTCATCTATACGGGCCGGCCTTGGTGCCTTAGACCCGTTACTATTGGAAGGAAACTCACCTCGAAATAGCTGCTGGTCTGTGTGGGAATTGATCACCTACTACTGTTGCTGCTGCTCCGGAAACTCCCCGGCTGTAATTCCCACAATATACTTAATCATACAATGCCAACTGTCCTTTGGGTAAAAAGACCATTTTACCCCTGGTCTAGCCCTAAGTCAAATCGAAGTCAACTTTTAGTTGACCCAACTCGCCGAGTGGATCTCCACTCGCCGAGTCCCTAGCAAACTATTGTCCTGGGTCCCTGATTCTACTCGTCGAGTTTGGTATGACTCGACGAGTTCATCTTCTAAACTGTCATTCAACTCCTTCATCCTACTCGCCGAGTTGTATGAACAACTCGTCGAGTTCATCTTCATCCGAAGAACACATATGCTAAGACTCGCCGAGTTGTATGAACAACTCGCCGAGTTTGTTCTTGATCTATGAAGATTGCCTTGGACTCGCCGAGTCAGGGCATTGACTCGCCGAGTCCTATCATGAGCGAGTTCAGCTTCCAACTCACCGAGTCACCCCCTGTGACTCACGGCTCAACTCGATACATCTTAAAGGGACCAGTTCAGTGACTCGCGACCAGACTCGTCGAGTCACATATATGACTCGCCGAGTCGCAGCCATGCATCCATCAAATACACCGATTTGCTCGATTCCAGTCCATGCCATTCACAGATCTGGGCTTCTAGGACACAATTCACACGTAAAGTTTCCAACTTTATGTGTAGATATTCACCAATATGGATTTTAAGGCTCAAAGTGCACCAAAAGAGGTAGATCTAGGGCTTTCATGCCATATGACCCCATAAAGGCAATAGATCCAAGCTCCAGGGACTAATTCATGCCTAGATCTAAAGGCTAACAACTTATTATCACCCACAAAGCACAAAAAAGCTTGGGGAAGAGCCCAAGAAGGACTCCAATGAAGCAATAAGGGATTACAAGCTTGAAAACAGAGGGGAAACGAGCTATACCTCAAGGAATATGTTGAAATGACACAAGGATGCCTGATCTCCTTCTCCTCTTCTTGATCTACACCTCTTTCTCCTCAAAACCTTCTAGAACACACCAAGAGCACTTCAATCTCTCAAGGAAATAAGGGAAAAACGATGTTGGGGATTTCTGGGGGTGAATGGGGACGAGTTGGGGCGGAATGAGGGTTTAAATAGGGTGCAAACCCTTGAAACTTAGGGTTTCATCCAGCAGCGGTGACTCGCCGAGTCCAGGATATGGACTCGCTGAGTCTCCCACTTAAACGTGTCCTGAGTCTCGTCCCTACTCGGCGAGTCGAACCTTATGACTCGCCGAGTCCAAGGCTAAAATAGGGCAATGCTCAAATAAAATTCACATACCGGAAACCAGGTGCTACAAATCTCCCCCACTTATTTTAGACTTCGTCCTCGAAGTCTGCTGCCCGGTCCTGAAACAGCTCGGGGTAATGCTCCATCATCTCGTCCATCGGTTCCCAAGTCCATTCCGAACCCTTGCGGTGCTGCCATTGCACCTTTACTAGTTCTACCCTCTTGTTTCTCAAAGCCTTTGTCTTTCTGTCAAGTATTGCGACTGGGCGCTCAATGTAATTCAAGCTGTCATCAACCTGAATATCCTCCAATGGTACTACTGCTGAATCGTCCACCAGGCACTTCTGCAGCTGCGAAACATGAAAGGTGATGTGGATCTGACTGAGCTCGGCTGGCAGGTCCAGCCTATACGCCACCTTGCCCACCCGGGCTGCAACCCTGAACGGCCCGATGAATCTTGGGCCCAACTTGCCCCGCTTCCTGAATCGAATGACACCTTTCCAAGGAGACACTTTCAGGAGAACCATATCCCCGACTTGGAACTCCAAGTCGGATCGACGCCTATCGGCGTAGCTTTTCTGCCGACTCTGTGCAGTCTGAAGTCTGCTCTGAACCTGCTGGATCCTCTCGGTCGTCTCTAGCACCACCTCGGTGCTTCCCATGACTCTCTGGCCAACTTCACCCCAACATATCGGGGTTCTGCACTTCCTCCCATACAACATCTCGAACGGTGGTCGGTCAATACTCGCGTGATAGCTGTTGTTGTAGGAGAACTCAGCCAAGGGAAGATAGGTATCCCAGCTACCACCGAAATCCAACACACACGCCCGCAACATGTCCTCCAAAGTCTGGATGGTCCGCTCACTCTGACCATCTGTCTGCGGGTGAAAGGCGGTGCTGAAATGCAGACGAGTGCCCAACTCGTCATGGAATTTCTTCCAAAATCTGGAAGTAAAACGCACGTCCCTGTCCGAGATTACCGATACTGGCACTCCATGCCGTGCCACAATCTCCCTGATATAGATGTCGGCTAATTTTTCGGCCGATATGCTCTCCTGGATTGGAATAAAGTGAGCACTCTTGGTCAATCTATCCACGATGACCCAAATCGAATCCACTCCACGTGCGGTCCTGGGAAGCTTTGTGATAAAATCCATCGTGATATCTTCCCATTTCCACAGTGGGATGTCCAACGGCTGTATCTTGCCATGCGGTCTCTGATGTTCGGCCTTGACCTTCCTGCAGGTCAAACACCGCTCGACGTACCATGCCACATCCCGCTTCATGCAAGGCCACCAGTAATCCGGACGAAGATCCCTATACATCTTCGTCGCCCCGGGATGAATAGAAAATCGGGACTTGTGCGCCTCCTCCATCAAAATCTGATGCACGCCACCGTGATACGGCACCCACACCCTACGGTGTAGTGTCAAAAGTCCTCTACCATCATAATCAAAGGAGGAAACCTGACCCACCACACGCTCGCTCTTCCGATGCTCCTCCTTGATAGCCTCCTGTTGAGCCTCCCGAATCTGCTCCAATAGGGGAGTCACCACGGTCATCCTCAAGCAAACGTCCCTAATCGGCACCATCTTGCGGCTAAGCGCATCGGCCACCACATTGGCCTTCCCCGGGTGGTAAAGGATCTCGCAATCATAATCCTTCACCACGTCCAACCACCGCCGCTGCCTCATATTCAGATTCGGCTGGTCCATGAGGTACCTCAAACTCTTGTGGTCCGTGTAGATGGTACACCGAACCCCGTAGAGGTAATGTCGCCAAATATTGAGGGCAAAGACCACCGCCCCCAACTCCAAATCGTGCGTCGGGTAGTTCGCCTCGTGAGGCTTGAGCTGCCGCAAAGCGTAGGCAATGACATGCCCCCTCTGCATCAGAACTGCACCCAACCCCGAAATGGACGCATCGCAGTAAACCACAAAATCCTCTACGCCCTCAGGCAGGGCTAGGATCGGCGCCTCACACAATTTCTGTCTCAGCATCTCAAACGCAGCCTGCTGCTCGGGTCCCCATCGAAAGACCACGGCTTTCTTCGTCAGTCGTGTCAGGGGTACGGCTATCTTGGAGAAATCTTGGATAAATCTCCGATAGTAGCCTGCCAATCCCAGGAAGCTCCGAATCTCAGATGGAGACTTCGGGACCTCCCATCTCATCACGGCCTCGACCTTGTCCGGATCAACCAGAATCCCGTTCTGGTTGACGAGGTGTCCAAGGAATTGCACCTCGCGCAACCAAAACTCACACTTGGAGAACTTGGCATACAAGCTCTCCCTCCTCAGGGTCTCCAATACCTCCCTCAGATGCTCCTCGTGTTCCTCCCGAGTCTTGGAATAGACCAAGATATCATCGATAAAGACTATCACAGACCGATCCAGCATCGGTCTACACACGCGGTTCATGAGGTCCATGAATGCGGCAGGAGCATTGGTGAGCCCAAACGGCATCACCACGAACTCGTAATGACCATAGCGCATCCGAAACACGGTCTTCTGCATATCCTCCTCCCTGACCCTCATCTGATGATAGCCCGAACGCAAGTCAATCTTGGAGAACCAAGATGCTCCCTGAAGCTGGTCAAATAGGTCATCAATCCTCGGAAGCGGGTATCGGTTCTTCACCGTTACCTTGTTCAGCTCCCGATAATCTATACACATCCGATGCGACCCGTCCTTCTTCCTTATAAACAGAATCGGGGCTCCCCAGGGTGAACTGCTCGGACGAATAAATCCCTTATCTAGCAGCTCCTGCAGCTGCGTAGACAACTCCTGCATCTCGGGAGGAGCCAACCGATACGGTGCTTTGGCTATCGGAGCCGCACCGGGAATGAGGTCAATCCTGAACTCCACCTGTCGCTCCGGAGGTATCCCAGGTAGTTCCTCCGGGAAAACATCTGCAAAATCTCGAACCACCGGGACCTCGCTCATGGTCGCCTTACCCGCCTCCCGGGTATCCATCACATACGCGACATATCCCGCGCATCCCTGCTGAAGGTTGCGCCTAGCCCTCGCTGCTGAACATACAGTGGGTCCACACTGCGGCCGTTCGCCATGAATCACTAACTCTCCCCCGCTTGGGGTCCTGACTCGCACTAGCTGCTGCACGCAATCTATCACTGCCCCATTAGGGCACAACCAATCCATACCAATAATCACCTTGTTCCCACGCAACGGGATGGGAACCAAGTCTACCAGGTAACGCTCCTCAAACAGTCGCAGAACACAATCTCGAAACACCATCGATGCTCGCACCGATCGATCGTCAGCAATATCTACCTCTAACGGGCAATCTAACTCACCTGAAGTCTCATGAAATCTCTTGCTAAGAGCAAGAGAAACGAACGATCGGGATGCACCCGAGTCGAACAATACCTGAACCGGGATGCCGTTCACATGGAACGATCCTAATACACATGTATACATACGGAGCACATATCAATACCATAACATCATAAAACAAAAGAAGGGAAGAATCATACCCGTCACCACATCGGGCGCGGCGCGTGCCTCCTCGGCAGTCAACTGAAATGCCCGACTCCTCACCACTGGAGCCTCTGCCTTGCCCTGCCGACCATCCGTGATCCGCAGGGTTGCAGGAGTCGGCGCCTTCACTGGCGCTGCAACTGACAACTGGGGGCAATTGGCCTTCTTGTGGCCCCTCTGGTTGCAGTGAAAACACAGCAACTCGGATGTCTGAATAGCTGAAACTGGAGCAGTACAATCCCTGCTAAAGTGCCATGTCTTGCCGCACTTGTAGCAGCCTCCTGATCCCATCCTACATATCCCCACGTGCGTCCTGCCGCATTTCCCGCAGCGACTCGATCCTGAATGACCCTTCGGTCTACCGTCTGATCCCTTGGGCTTCTTCCCCGAAGCCCCTCCTGCCTGACCGTCCTCTAGTTTCCGTTTCCGGATGTGCTCCAAGTCTATCTCCCTCTCCCTAGCCCTGGCAATCATAGAGTCCAGGGTAGGGCAAGCCGAAAAGCTAACATGCTCCCGGATGTCAGCTCGTAGCATATCATGGTAACGAGTCCTCCTCATATCCTCGTCACCGGCATACTGGGGAACCAATAAAGCTCTCTCTCGGAACATGGCGGTGATCTCCGCCACAGTCTCCGTCGTCTGCCTCATGTCTAGAAACTCCCTGGCCAGCTGCTGAAGCTCGACCGCTGGTGCAAACTCTGCCCTGAACCTAGTCACAAAGTCCGACCAGGTCATTGCCTCGATAGCCGAGGCTCCCAACGAGTCACCCACTGACTCCCACCAATCCCGGGCTCGGTCCCGTAAACACCCTGTTGCGTACCTCACCTTCGACCCCTCGGGGCAGAAGCTAGTCAACTGGGCAGACTCGATATCCGCAATCCACCGCCTGGCGACAATGGGGTCCTTCACCCCATGGAAATCCGGTGCACCACTGCCCCTGAAGTCCTTGAAGGACAGTGTGCGAGATCCTGACTGGCTAGAGGCTAAATCGCTCCTGAATGCCCGTAGGCGATCCTCCATCAACTCCAGGATCCCTTCCTTGATCGACCCAAAGAGGATGGGGGTCGACTCAAGGATGCCCCTGGTGATCTCCGACGTGATGAACTCACGTAGCCTCTCATCAATCGGCTTGGTGCCTGATCCCGAACCTGAACCCTCTCCCGAACCGCCATCTGTCGGTCTCGGTCGAAGTACCACCATTCTGCAAAACATCATAATAATCATTAGTGATACTGCTACTTTCTGAGGGATCTCAACTACTTACAGGTTCCTTGGTCTCATCTTGGACTTCCTCGGCTCGGGTACGGATCCTCTGCTTTCAGTAGTACGGGCCCATACTACCTTCCACATCTATCCGTACCTTCTCCGAGGAATTCCTCGACTTCACCAGATCCCCTTTACTACTGCTACTCTCTGCTATTCTCATCCTAGGCTTTCCCTAGGGAAAACTCAAGTTCAACACGACTGGTCCTCAGCTGCTGTAGGTCTCCTCATAATGCCAGTTAGCCACCACCTAAACACCATCACATGTGATGAGGATTAGATAATCCTTCAAGTAAAAGATCCGTCCCTACAACGGTTGGACTCAAACAAGAGCTGCGCAATAGGGCCAGTTCCAGTACTTTGGGATTATTCAAACTTGATTACACGTGGTGTGACGTGTTCACCTAGTGGCTAACTCCCATTGCTCAGAACCCCACCAAGCACGAAGCAAGCAACATTCGGATAAGGGGAAACAGACTCAAGCCAAAACTATTCTTATAACAAGAAACGGCACTAGCATAGGATGCTAAGCTCATACTATCAGGCATAACCTAAACAGGCTATCCTACTGTTGTCTACTCAATTCTAGCATGCAATACTCATAAAGCTGTAACACATAAGCAGGCACATAAGTCATCACTCCTAGATCCTTAGCCCTATTCTAGCATGCGGTTCTACGTAAGCTGATAAACATAACATAAACTTGTATGGGTACTATGGGGAATACTTACTTGAGCTCGGCCGGTCGCGCACGTCACACACTTCGCTCTTTCTTATGACTCTTTTCCGAGTTTTAGAGAACATTTTCTTTTGGAAAATCTTTCAATCCCTCGATTTGAGTTCAGACACTCCCGAAGGCGTGTCCGAATCCCTCAAACCAGGGCTCTGATACCAACTTGTAACGACCCAATTTTCATGTCCAAAAATTTCATTTTTAAATATTACTTTAGAAAACATTAATAAATAAAAACATTGTTTGATCACAACAGAACACATCGCAAACCATGTTTTAAAAGTCAAACCATACATCCCATCAAATATCATAGTACAATCCCCGTGAATCTCGTAAATGCGGAAACCGAAGAGTGTGTGTGTGACATGCTGCTACCGCACCGGCTCCTTTCCCCCGGCTGAGGAGGTACCTGAAACCAAAACTGAAACCGTAAGCACAAAGCTTAGTGAGCTCCCCCATAATACCCCGTACCATACAAGCATTTAACATATAACATGCAATTAGGAGATACGGGCCTCGCCCACACTCGTGAAGATACGGGCCCCGCCCACACCTCACTTTCTGAGAGATACGGGCCCCGCCCACACTTCGCTACCTGGGAGATACGGGCCTAGCCCACACTCCATTCTCGGAGAGATACGGGCCCCGCCCACACTCAACCGCCAACTCATATCATACAAGCATCGCACCGACAACAAGTGTAAACAGTTCTATCATGCTGGTATATAACACAATCAACTCAACTAATAGATACGGGCTCGGCCCACACTATAATACTAACGTCTCATCTATACGGGCCGGCCTTGGTGCCTTAGACCCGTTACTACTGGAAGGAAACTCACCTCGAAATAGCTGCTGGTCTGTGTGGGAATTGATCACCTACTACTGCTGTTGCTGCTCCGGAAACTCCCCGACTGTAATTCCCACAATATACTTAATCATACACTGCCAACTGTCCTTTGGGTAAAAAGACCATTTTACCCCTGGTCTAGCCCTAAGTCAAATCGAAGTCAACTTTTAGTTGACCCAACTCGCCGAGTGGATCTCCACTCGCCGAGTCCCTAGCAAACTATTGTCCTGGGTCCCTGATTCTACTCGTCGAGTTTGGCTATGACTCGACGAGTTCATCTTCTAAACTGTCATTCAACTCCTTCATCCTACTCGCCGAGTTGTATGAACAAATCGTCGAGTTCATCTTCATCCGAAGAACACATATGCTAAGACTCACCGAGTTGTATGAACAACTCGCCGAGTTTGTTCTTGATCTATGAAGATTGCCTTGGACTCGCCGAGTCAGGGCATTGACTCGCCAAGTCCTATTATGAGCGAGTTCAGCTTCCAACTCACCGAGTCACCCCCTGTGACTCACGGCTCAACTCGATACATCTTAAAGGGACCAGTTCAGTGACTCGCGACCAGACTCGTCGAGTCACATATATGACTCGCTGAGTCGCAGCCATGCATCCATCAAATACACCGATTTGCTCGATTCCAGTCCATGCCATTCACAGATCTGGGCTTCTAGGACACAATTCACACGTAAAGTTTCCAACTTTACGTGTAGATATTCACCAATATGGATTTTAAGGCTCAAAGTGCACCAATAGAGGTAGATCTAGGGCTTTCATGCCATATGACCCCATAAAGGCAATAGATCCAAGCTCCAGGGACTAATTCATGCCTAGATCTAAAGGCTAACAACTTATTATCACCCACAAAGCACAAACAAGCTTGGGGAAGAGCCCAAGAAGGACTCCAATGAAGCAATAAGGGATTACAAGCTTGAAAACAGAGGGGAAACGAGCTATACCTCAAGGAATATGTTGAAATGACACAAGGATGCCTGATCTCCTTCTCCTCTTCTTGATCTACACCTCTTTCTCCTCAAAACCTTCAAGAACACACCAAGAGCACTTCAATCTCTCAAGGAAATAAGGGAAAAATGATGTTGGGGATTTCTGGGGGTGAATGGGGACGAGTTGGGGCGGAATGAGGGTTTAAATAGGGTGCAAACCCTTGAAACTTCAGGTTTCATCCAGCAGCGGTGACTCGCCGAGTCCACGATATGGACTCGCCGAGTCGCCCACTTAAACGTGTCCTGAGTCTCGTCCCTACTCGGCGAGTCGGACCTTATGACTCGCCGAGTCCAAGGCTAAAATAGGGCAATGCTCAAATAAAATTCACATACCAGAAACCAGGTGCTACAGGTTCCTTGACGAAATTTATGTAGTCGGAAATCCTTTGTTGATCCCTAGCAAAATCCGTCACTAACCCTTCGGTGAGTATTAGCGAAAAGGGTTTTTTCGACTCCCAATTTAGTTGCTAATCCACTGATTGCCTTTAGCGACGGAATTGTCCATCGCTGATACCTCATTTTCTAGCATTGCATTTAGAGCTTATGTCTGGTTGAACAAACGACTAATGAACGGGGTAATTCGCGTGTGTTAGGTTATACTAAGAGACAGTTGCCTATTATGCAGTTGTATTTGTGGTTGAAAATATATAATATGCGGTTGATTGTGTATGTATGTGTGTTATGTGGTAGAAAATGTGATTGAACATGTTGTTGAATGATTATAATATGTAGTTGTTTGTTATGTGATATGCATCGGACTGTGTACAACTCTTATTAACTCCGTATGACAACTCCTATTAACTCACGTAGAAAGGGTTGGACTTTGTTTCTTTTTTACTTTTATTCTATATGATCAGTATTGGTAGGTTAGGAGTTTGGCTTGGTGATATAATTTTGAATATGTTCTAATTTCTTACTTTAAGTACTTTTGCTTCCCCTATTGAGTTTTAAAGTAATGTTGTGGTTTGAAACATTTTTGAAATAATAAAATTAAGTCTTCCGTTGCTATTTTCCCTTAAAAGATGTTAAAATAAATGAAAAGAAAATATGGTCAAATTCACGACATTACAAATACTCACGCCTCATTTATTTTTGAGACCCTTACCTCTTCAGTGTATATATATATATATATATATATATATATATATATATATATATATATATATATATATATATATATATATATATAGAGAGAGAGAGAGAGAGAGAGAGAGAAAGAGAGAGAGATGTGGGTTCAATTGAGAAAATAAAAAAGGTTGAGAATAAAGAAATCATTTTCAGCCACTCATTTAATCTAAGCATAAAAAGATACGGTGACAAACTTGTAAATATGTTAATAACTTTCAATCTCAAATACGTAACTATAGAGAATTCGATAACAGTTCGTTCATCATCAAAAATTTTCTTCCAACCTTCAATAATCATCTAGATTTCTTCAACTAAACTAAAATTTCTTCGTTGTTCATGAAATTGGAATCGGAGTTCTAGACTCGCAGTCACAATCGACATTGAAGGATTCAAAATCGGTACTCACAGGTTCCCAATCGGATTTTCGGAAATCAAAATCAAAATGAGAAATCGATCAGACATAAGATGTCGCATCTGAAGTCGAAAACGGAAGTATATGATGATTTGGAATTGATAACTTGATGTTTTTAACATTTTTAAAATAGTTAACTTGTATGCACTCCAACTGCTTGATGAAATGCATAAACTAATTATCACGTTATATTCACATATGAATATGTTTTCTCACATGAATCAGTATATGATTATTAACAAATATGCAAGTCTGTATGTTATTCATATGTGAATAACATATAAAAATTATATATATTTGTCAAAATACCTTCAAATATTCATAAGTGAATATGCCTTGTAATATTCATATGTGAATATACTGTATAATATTCATAAGTGAATATATCATCTAATATTCACAAGTGAATATACTATGAAATATTCACACGTGATATACCATCTAATACTATGTAATATTCACATATGAAATATCATTTAATACTCATAAGTGAATATACCATCTAATATTCACAAGTGAATATACTATGTTAATATTCACAAGTGAATGCATCGTCCAATATAAAAATATGAATATACTATGTTTATTATATGCTATATTCATATATGAATGATACTTAAATTGTAAAAAAAATCATACTTTTTATTCATAAGTAAATAACGAATGTACTGTAATAAAACCTGATGCATTTTTATTCACTTATGAATAACGATAGTTGAAAATATAAAAAATTTAAAAAAATATTTTATCTTAAAACTATATCAATATGGATGTCTGTTTGTAGAGAATAAAAAATCATGAATTTTGGTATATTTAAAATCATTTTTTTGATAAAAATAGCTTCTAAAAATTAAAAAAAAAAAAAAAACTATGTTTTTGTATATATTAAGGTAATGATTAGCATAGTTTAAGGAAATATGTTTTGTTGGAAAACACATGTTCATTCCTTTCCCATTTTCGCCATTACGTTGGAGACTTTTGCGGCAAAAATAAATGATTGAGTGAGAATGATTCCTCCATTCTTAACTTTTTTTTCTCAATTGAACCTTTCTCTCTCTCTCTCTCTCTCTCTCTCTCTCTCTCTCTCTCTATATATATATATATATATATATATATATATATATATATATATGTTTGTATGTATGTATGTATGTATGTATGTATGTGTGTGTGACATATTTTTTTTATTTGTTAAAACAACTAAACTACATTGTCTCTTTCAAAATATATATATATATATATATATATATATATATATATATATATATATATATATATATATATATATATATATATATATATATATGTATGTATGTATGTATGTATGTATGTGAGTGTGTGACGTATTTTTTTTATTTGTTAAAACAACTAAACTACATTGTCTCTTTCAAAAAAAAAGTAAACTACATTGCTATATTTGTCTCTATAACAATGACGTGTTTAACATTTTTGTAGGTACAAGATTTGGAGACCTAAGTTCAACATGAGAGTATGCATTGGGATGGGATAACGAAATATTGAAAAGCATCTTTGTAAAGAATGTCAAGATTTCGAAGGCACTCTTCGAAATGAATGTGAAAAATCCGGATTGTGCCATAAAATGAAACTGAATGGTCTAAATTCCATCAACAGGCAAATATGAATGAACTTTTGAGGAAACTCATGCAAGGCATCCCCGACAGTATCCATTCAACAATCTATTTGACCCATCCTAGTAGTTTTATGTTTTTAGAATTTTGTATTGGATTTTTTAGATTTATGTTTATTATAGTGGTTTATACTGTAATTTTGTTCATTTATTAATCATTAGACTTTCTTTTTATATAATAGAATTCTTTTTTTGTAATTTTTATAATTTAAAACAATATTTATACGAATGGCGACGACTATCTGCCGCTAAAGTACTAAACCAACTGCTATCTGGCAATAGGGTCATCCATCGCTAACCGTATCAAATCTGTACACTACAAGAAAAGTCCTTTTAGTGACTAATTTTTGGTGACGACCTAAAATTTGGTCACTGAAAACATCTTTTAGTCACCAGAAATTAAGTGGTCACTGAATTTTGATAATCCTACAAATTTAATGACCAATTCAATGTGGTGGTTACTAATTTGGTCCCTAAACCGCGAAAAATTAAACTACTTTTGTTTCATATCATAACTATTTAGTGACAAAAAATAATGATCACTATGTTAACTATATAGTGACTAAGAATAATGGTCAATACGTTAGAAGCTTAGTGACGAAAAAGTGGTCATTGTATTGGAGGTTTAGTGACTAAAAGTGGTCACTGAATATATATATATATATATATATATATATATATATATATATATATATATATATATATATATATATATATATATATATATATATATATAGTTAATAAAAATTATAATATTTTTATTAATATTTTTTATTTTTGAAAATGACAAGAGTTTGTATTTTTTTTAGACATAATTTTGCAAAGAATGGTTATATTGAGTTTTGCTTATCAAACATATTTATTATAATAATATTTGGAAAAAATTAGAAAAAAACACAATAGAAAAACAAAGCTTACAATCAAAACCTAATGGTCCGCAAAGAAAATAAGTTGCAATATTTATGGTCCAGGATCCATACTGATAAATAAATTAATATTTTACTGTTGGCCACGTGGTTGACACATGGATCAACTACATCCTAATTTCAATCCCTTGCTCTAACAAGTGCTCTTTTACCGACTGAATCGGTACCTGCAAACAAAATAACAAATGAAAAATATTGTTATATTAATTAATATTAAAAATAAAACAATATAATATATATATATATACTTTTTGTAAAAGAGAAATCATGGGTTGGATTTGTATTTTGACTAAATAAAAAAGATTAAAACCCTTTTCAATTTCTAGATTCTGAATTGAATAAGCAACCAATATTGATAATTGTTCATGGAGCAGCAAAAGAATGATTTTGTATCTTATGAAACTGCCGAACAGATCATGCTCCGGTGGAACGCTACAGCTTCAGAAGATGCCATGGTTCAAATGATCTTTGAAGGTGATCTCCAAGAGATCAATCGATACTTACAAGCAACCGATCGAATCTAACTATCCATGGAGTCAACTACTCTATCGGACGATGACGGAGCCGTCGGAGTCCAGGAGCAGTCAAATAAAATCAACGACGGTATTCAGATTGCCATGGCTAGACTTGAGGATGAGTTTCGTAACATACTCATCTCCCACGCTAGTCCCGTCGAACAGAGACACTCACTGAGTCGATGTCATCAGCTCACTTGACTCTTAGAACCAGCACCTCCATTAGCGAGTTTCCAGGAAACGAAGATTACATCAGCCGAGGTGAAGAAGGCTCCATATCCCGAGACGACTCTTCTTCTCTAGTCTAGAACAAGGCGAGAGTAGCAATACAATCTTGAGCTACACATCTATGAGTAGTATTCGCGAGATAGATCTGATTCCTTCCGATGTCGTATGTGATCTTCGCAGCATCGCGGAGCGTATGATCGCCGCCGACTACTTCCAATAGTGCGTCCTAGTGTACGGTAGTGTCCGGAAGTCTGTGGTGGACGTGTGCTTCAAAAATCTTAGAGTTGAGAAATTAAGCACCAGTTATTTCCAAAGGATGGAATGGGAGGCTTTGAATACGAAGATTGGGACGCGGATGTGTGCAACGAAAATGTGTGTTAGGGTTTTGTTCGCAAGAGAGAAGAGACTCTTCGAGCACATCTTCGAAGGTCTAGGAACAGCGACAAATGATGCCTGTTTCATGGAAACCGTTAAAGGTCTCGCGGTTCAGCTATTTAACTTTGTCGAAGCCATTACTATCAGCCGTTGTGCTCCGGAGAAGCTATTTAAGATCCTGGATTTACACGATACCTTCTATGATTTGTTACCTGATATCAACACTGTTTTCGACGGAAAATCAGCCGAATCAATTAGAGTTCAAGTGATGGAGATTCTCTCGAGGCTGGCAGAAGCAGCTAGAGGAATGATAAACGAGTTCGAAAATGCAGTTCTTAGTGAGCCGTCTAAATTTCCCTTCCCCGGAGGAACGATTGATCCATGAACCAGATGCGTGATGAACTACATAAGCTTAATTTTAGATTACAAGAAAACCCTAGACGCATTAATCGTGTCTAGACCTGCAACTGGTTCTCGCTACTTAGACGAGCAAACTACTACAAACATGGATTTCACAGACCACCAAGAGGAATCTCGATTAGCACTCCATTTGATTTGGATCATAATGATTTCCTACATGAGCTGAAGCAAAATCGAATGATGAACTAAGGACCATCAGTCATCAATAATATAAGTGCCATCATGCTAGTTTTAGATTTACAGTAAAAACTACAGAAAAACGGTAACCCACATAGTGTACTATTGAGTTCCACAAACAATTAGTACACAAAAATTAAGCAACATCAGTTGTCGCTTCAGCTGACCAGAACTATGTTTTTCTTCTAATGTTGGAAACAATCTGCAGAACTGCATCTGGTTCTACCCAACCCTTTCTCACCCCTTTATGTTTTTTAGACAAATATCAAAATTCTTCACAATTGACTTTAAAGATATATAGCATCAGTGTAGGATTTTTTTTTTTTTTTGAATTTTGCAGGTGGTTAGAGTACCTGTTACTTTAAATGGAGATCTCAAGAACCAGTTTGTGGAACCTAATGTTGGTTTTGGTACAGTTTGCAAGGTATCATTATGCATCCCACAATTGACTTTAAAGATATATAGTTATAGACATGTCACCTTTCTTGATTATTTTCTCGGTTGACTCTCAACTCATTAGCAACATGCTCTTTCTGCTGACATCATTATACATCTTGTAATTTAACAAAAGGTAAATCCACACAATTGAAAAAAAGTTTCATTTTCTTTTCTTACTTTTTAGCAAAAATTAAGCAATCAAGAAATGTTTTTTCTTCATTGATCAGTACTATTATTTTGTTCGGCTAATGGGTCAGAAGGCCTCACATGTTGCCTTGGAATGCACTCTGCAATCACATCTTAACATGGTAGTTGTTTCACCTCATTTCTTATTGGATTGAGTCATTTATAGACATATATTTACATAGTTTTAACCTTTTTTTATAGGTTATTCTTGGTGAGGAAGTTGTTGCTTCAAAACTTACCATTTTTTACTTAACAGGAGAACCAACACAAAAGCAGGCAATATAGGTTGCACCTTAATTTCAAAAAAATTTCTACAAAAGAGGAAACAGTCAATCATCCTCCAAATAGTGTAATCAAAGCTGATTGGGTAAAACTATATCAAAAATTTGCAAGTGAAGAATTTCAGGTTTTTACTTCTTTACCAAATTATATCAAGAAATGATAAATGACATAAATGGTCATTGAGTTTTTACTTTGCATAGTTACAGAATTGGTCCCTATGTATTCAATTTGCAAAACTTTAAAATTGGTCCATGTGTTTTTTGGTTTGGAAATATGATAGAAACAACCATTGTGTTTTTTATTTTTCAAAGTTTACAGAAATGGTCCCTATGTTTTTACTTTGTAGAATTACAGGAATGGTCCCTGTGTAATATTGTGGACAAGTGACAGAAATGGTCCCTATTTTTTTGATTTGCAAATATAACAGAAACAACCCTTGTGCTTTTTTATTTTGCAAAATTCATAGAAATGGTTCCTATGTTTTTACTTCACATAATTACAGAAATCTCCATGTGTCTTTACATTTTACATGACATAATCCTTTTCACTTCTTTAATTGTTGCAGAAAGTTAGCATTAAAAATAAGAACAAATTATTTAATCAAGTTCCACGTGTTGTTGGCACAATTTCATTTACAAGGATTGTTGACAAATATATATCTTAAATCTTTCATTACATTGTCAGATTTTTCTTCCTTTAGTTCAACTTTGTTATATATATATATATATATATATATATATATATATATATATATATATATATATATATATATATTGACAAACTTATGGTGAACAACCTTTTGAAACAGAAAAACAAAGAAAGAGAAGTATCATTTATTTAACGTTACAAGATTGGACATTTTCAAAAAAGAAAAATCAAATGATCAATGAGAAGGCCAAAGAAATTTGGGTATTTTTAATATCTTGACATACTTATGAATAATTTTTGTTTTTTACTTTTTATCTAAATTGTTTTTTATGCAGAATGAATTGCTAAATGAGGTCGGATGAAATTTGTATGAAAAAACTACATTGTATATCGGGATATATAAATGGGCGTTTTGTTTCGACAAAACAAGTTTTAGGCACAAACAAGTTGCAAAAGGAACTTGAATTAAAAAAGGAAAAAACAAAAGCTTTAGAGGAGGAAATTCGTGTAATTAAAGAAGAGCAATTACAATTTCAAGATGAGCGGATCAAATATTGAGAGGAGCAAAATAAGAAAATGAAATTTATGAGGAGAGAGATTTCACGTTTATCTCAATTACATTGATCAATTGAATTTACTTTTAATCCACATTGATCTTTATATGTTTGTTTTTTGAAATATTAAATAAAAATGTATGTATTTTGTTTCTCAAAAATGACATTTAATTTTCATATTAAATAAAAATGTATGTATTAGATATTGTTATATTTCATATTAAAAATGACATTTAATATTTCAGTAATTTATTAATTATTGACCTCTTTTTGTGTCTAATATGATAAATAGTGACGACCTGTTATAGTCACTAATCATATAAACTAGTGACCACTTTCTATGCTCACTAATCGAATAAAACAGTAATGATTTTTATTGGTCACTAAATAGATAAAATAGTGACGATTTTCATTGATAGTGACAACATTTAGTGACGAAGTGGGTCGTCACAGAATTAGTGACGAGTATATTTTAGTCACTGTTTAGTGACCATATTTATATTTGGTCACTAAATCGGTTTTGTGACGGACCTATAGTGACGAAAAGTGATGACTGGAATTTTAGTCACTAAATCATTTAGTGACGATTCATTCTATTGTTAGTGACCATTTTGTTTTGGTCACTAATTGACATTTTTTTTGTAGTGTACGAACTAAGCATTTGTCGCCGATCTATGACAAATATCTTGTTATGTCGACTGTCGTTTAAACTATGGTTTCAAAGCTGGTGGAAAATAGAATGAACACATTTATTTCTTTGGTTAAACTATGGTTTAAAAAGACTTCTAGCCCAAAGATATCAACTGTTTCACTTCCTCTTTGAGATCGATGGTTCAAGTTCCGTTAGATTTGTTGGTCCAAAAAAAAGATGATTGACATTTATTTCTTTGGAAGTTTTCGGAGCTAATTCTGTTGCTTTAGCAACAATACAATACCATGATTATTTGTTGTAAAATTGTTGCACACATGGATCATCGATTGATAGTTCCGTGTGAAATTTTGTTTTATTGTAGTGAATTATGATGACTTTTATGCTCATACAGTGCTGAACAATCAAGATGCTGACGATTCGAAAATCTGGTGATATCATTTGTAACACTTCAAATCAAAGCATGAGTTGTAAGACACTTATTTTATAGCCAAAACTGATGTAACACGAGACAATGAAATGCAATCCATAACACTTTAAGGACCTAGATCAGATTACTACCTAGTGATACATATAAAAGATATTTAAAAAAGGAACAACGAATATCAAGCTAGTCTTATTATACTCTTATCCAAATGATTATGACTTCCTGATAACCTAGGAGTTATTGGTTCAAACTTCAAACCCTGTAATCATCACCTCCACCAAATTACAGGGGAAGGTATCAACAAAATCGCGACAAATTAAAATGTTACCCTCTGAATATGATTTAAATTTCCCGTATTTCTAAAAAACTAACAAAAGGTTTGCTCTAGAGTAACCCATGATTCCCATGTGATGGTGTAATACTTTGAGGATACTCATAAAGATCTCCAAATGGATTTGAAGCACTCCTAGCATTCCCGTTATTGTATGGTACTAACATATTCTGTTGCTGATATGGTTGTGATTGTGGATAAAGTTGTGGTTGTTGATACAATTGCAGATATTGGTTGCTATATGGTTGTTGTTGTTGGTTCATCATCATGAATGGATCTTGTGATGATGGTTGTTGATCAAAAGGATTATATTGCATATTGTATCCGTAGCTTGTGTTATATCCAGCATTTTGGAGTTGTATTTGTTTTCTGGCAGCATCTTTTTTTTGGACCAACAAATCTAACGGAACTTGAACCATCGATCTCAAAGAGGAAGTGAAACAGTTGATATCTTTGGGCTAGAAGTCTTTTTAAACCATAGTTTAACCAAAGAAATAAATGTGTTCATTCTATTTTCCACCAGCTTTGAAACCATAGTTTAAACGACAGTTGACATAACAAGATATTTGTCATAGATCGGCGACAAATGCTTAGTACGTACACTACAAAAAAATGTCAATTAGTGACCAAAACAAAATGGTCACTAACAATAGAATGAATCGTCATATAAAAGATATAACACGAGACAATGAAATGCAATCCATAACACTTTAAGGACCTAGATTAGATTACTACCTAGTGATACATATAAAAGATATTTAAAAAAGGAACAACGAATATCAAGCTAGTCTTATTATACTCTTATCCAAATGATTATGACTTCCTGATAACCTAGGAGTTATTGGTTCAAACTTCAAACCCTGTAATCATCACCTCCACCAAATTACAGGGGAAGGTATCAACAAAATCGCGACAAATTAAAATGTTACCCTTTGAATATGATTTAAATTTCCCGTATTTCTAAAAAACTAACAAAAAGTTTGCTCTAGAGTAACCCATGATTCCCATGTGATGGTGTAATACTTTGAGGATACTCATAAAGATCTCCAAATGGATTTGAAGCACTCCTAGCATTCCCGTTATTGTATGGTACTAACATATTCTGTTGCTGATATGGTTGTGATTGTGGATAAAGTTGTGGTTGTTGATACAATTGCAGATATTGGTTGCTATATGGTTGTTGTTGTTGGTTCATCATCATGAATGGATCTTGTGATGATGGTTGTTGATCAAAAGGATTATATTGCATATTGTATCCGTAGCTTGTGTTATATCCAGCATTTTGGAGTTATATTTGTTTTTTGGCAGCATCTTTTTTTTGGACCAACAAATCTAACGGAACTTGAACCATCGATCTCAAAGAGGAAGTGAAACAGTTGATATCTTTGGGCTAGAAGTCTTTTTAAACCATAGTTTAACCAAAGAAATAAATGTGTTCATTCTATTTTCCACCAGCTTTGAAACCATAGTTTAAACGACAGTTGACATAACAAGATATTTGTCATAGATCGGCGACAAATGCTTAGTACGTACACTACAAAAAAAATGTCAATTAGTGACCAAAACAAAATGGTCACTAACAATAGAATGAATCGTCATATAAAAGATATAACACGAGACAATGAAATGCAATCCATAACACTTTAAGGACCTAGATTAGATTACTACCTAGTGATACATATAAAAGATATTTAAAAAAGGAACAACGAATATCAAGCTAGTCTTATTATACTCTTATCCAAATGATTATGACTTCCTGATAACCTAGGAGTTATTGGTTCAAACTTCAAACCCTGTAATCATCACCTCCACCAAATTACAGGGGAAGGTATCAACAAAATCGCGACAAATTAAAATGTTACCCTTTGAATATGATTTAAATTTCCCGTATTTCTAAAAAACTAACAAAAAGTTTGCTCTAGAGTAACCCATGATTCCCATGTGATGGTGTAATACTTTGAGGATACTCATAAAGATCTCCAAATGGATTTGAAGCACTCCTAGCATTCCCGTTATTGTATGGTACTAACATATTCTGTTGCTGATATGGTTGTGATTGTGGATAAAGTTGTGGTTGTTGATACAATTGCAGATATTGGTTGCTATATGGTTGTTGTTGTTGGTTCATCATCATGAATGGATCTTGTGATGATGGTTGTTGATCAAAAGGATTATATTGCATATTGTATCCGTAGCTTGTGTTATATCCAGCATTTTGGAGTTGTATTTGTTTTCTGGCAGCATTATCCTCATATAAACTGTCTAGTAAGAACTTGTCGATTCCGCCACCCTAAAATACGTATTCAAAACTCAGAAAGTGACTCAATGGTATAAGTAAATTTTTAGTATCTTTTGTCCTCCTCGTATTAATCAACAAAAACAACCAAGAAAACTTATGTAGTCTAATCCAATCTTGTCCATGCAACCTTAGTGAACCTTTTGAGCTCCCAAAAAAGTTTTTTCTTTTTTTTTTTGTTCTTTTTTTTTAAAGAATGAGATGAAAACTGACCAATCTATTCTGTGAAGTGTTGACACTAATGTTGATGTTATAGTCGACTAGTGCAAGCTCCCATCCTGGTGCCTTTTGGATCTCACTCCAGTCCATGGACGACGATTGATGATCATGTCCTGCGAAGGGGTTCAGTTATATCGTCTGATTTCTTTCAAAAAAGGGAAAATGACTTAAAAGTCCAACGAAGTTTCCAAACCATTCATAAAATCTCAATCATGTTTTGTCTGTTCAAAAAAACTCAACGAACTTAACATTTTATCTAAAAAGTCCAAAAAGTTCCAAACCGTTCAAAAAATCCCATTTTTTTTCCTTTTAAGTTCGTTGGTTTTTTTTTAACAGTCAAAACATAATTGGAGTTTTTTAAACATTTTGGAAACTTCGTTGGTCTAACAAGTCATTTTCCCGATACGGTAATAAGCCATATCATATGTTTCTCTAATTTGACTTTCAGAAAAGTGTAACTTAGTTGAGTTTTTTAGACAAAATGTTAAGTTTCTTGGGTTTTTTGAACAGAGAAAACATGATTGGAGTTTTTTGAACAGTTTGAAAACATCGTTGGGCTCGTAAGTCATTTTCCCTTCAAAAAAATATAAATGTAAATTAGATGAACAATTATACATAAAGGATTTCATACCATTTTCAACGATGGCAAGGGCCATTGCATTGCTTTCCTCTAATTCCTTAGCAGTTGGGTTAATTTCATGCAATCCCTACACATAGAGTTATCAAAAATTGCACACACGTGTTAGAAACCTAGTTGGGTTGAAGACGAGTGCTAGTAACAAAAGTACAAAACGTAACTTACTAGTAAATCATCAACTAGCAATGCTTCTTTTTCTTCCACTTGTTCATCATTATTCTCGTTTTCTTGAGAGTCAGTTTCTTCAGTTCGTTCCTCCTCTTCTTCGGTATCCTCATATTCCTAATTTCATTTCAAATTAAACATTCCAGTCGATAAAATCGGTTTCAAGTGCTACATGTTTTAGTTAAGAAGGAACGTTACCAGTCTCTCAATCGAAAGCAAACCTATTGAAGGAGCTTCCTTGATATATTCCTCCATAGTCGTAAGAAACGAAGGTGGTGGCTAAAAGTAATAAAAAATTGTTTCACAATGCATTAAAGAAAAAAAAAAGTACATAACCTATTATTAGTTGCACCAAGTCATATACCTGTTTCAATGTTGGAAACTGAAAATTCCTTGCAAGATCTAAGTGTCGACAAAAGTCATAGAGCTCAGCAAGGTATTCGGCCTAATTAAATGGAAAATATGTAATAATAGATATCAATTTTGTGTGTATATCGACAAATAGGAAAAAAAGAAACAATGCATTAATACCTGTTTCCCCGCTTTTTTGTATATATTCAGAGCTTTTATAGCATCGTGTTTAGGCATGTCGAAGAACTAGAAAATTTTGATGGTGTTTAGCTCTTGGATTATCAAAAAAGACTCGAATTTGATCGAATATAGTCACGAAGTTTCCGAAAAACTAATGACAATACCATATCGACGAGATGTATGATCCCATCATTGATAGCACAATAGATCTTGAAGCTTTCTTTCACAACTAAAGCCAATGCAAATTGCACAAGATAGTTGCGATAAGCCGCTCCTTCTGGCTACAAAAGTCATTCATTTGCTTTGTATATTTCCGTTCAAGAAAATAAAATATGCAAAACCAGATGTAAGTTTACCTGACATCCAATAAGACGATACAATAATTGTTGCATTGCAGAAAGTTGCTCTAGTAGCTCATCACCACTAATTGCTCGTCTTCTACTATACGTCTTCACGAAACTTTAGTCGATTAAACTTAGATAAAGCATTTTTCTTTTTTTAAAAAGTGATAATTTATGACCAAACATCATAGTTATAACTTTTGGCGACACAAAATCGTCGCTAATCCTTAGCAACAATACTTTGCGACAATATATGTTAGGTGCTAGAGGTGAACTTCTTGGTAATGTGGTTTATATATATAAGTAATAAAATAAAATTAAGAATCACGACACACCTCTATTCCGTATTTAGTCAATCGCTCGGACTCGATATCATATTTTAACACTCTAAAACATTCTAGCCGTTCCTCAATAAACATTCCATACGTTCGAACCCATGCTGAGCAATCCCAAGCTTTATCGAACAAGATTATAAGTTAAAAAAAACAACAAATTTGTCAACATGTAGTATTGTGTTTTTAAAGAAGCATTTGCATTTGTTTTTTCTTACCAAGAGGGCTCGAGTCATCTTTGAAATTCGACACTAGGAAAACTTGTCCCGGGTGTGAATAATTAAGTAACTCTTCTCTAAATGAAGGATCACCTTCCCTTAATGTCCTATGAAACACTATCAATGTCTTTATGGCAACCTGCATTAATCAAAACTATCAAGGAGAAAACATATGAATAATACCAAATTCCATATCGACAAAACGTTGCTAGCATGTCCTTTTCATTAAAAGCAAGTTGTCGTCCTATGTCACAAGCGACTTAGAACGTGATACTAGCCAAGTGACATAAGATAAGTGTCACTAAATTTGTTAAGTTTTTGCTTTTTTATTTTGCATCATAACATTTAGCTGAATAAGTGACACGTTTTGTAGTAGCGTAGTTATATTAGCTAAGTGAATTCCACATTGATGCTTTTGTAGCCTCAAAACCGATCAAATTTAAACCTTTATTAACAAATTACTGATCAGATCTTATCTGACTTCTATTACGTTACGAAAGATACAAACACAAAGATAATGAAGAAGAAGACTTTACGATCCAATTTTTAGTCCTCGATAATCTCCTATACAACGCGTGAATGCAGTATGCAACATCTGCCCGTGGTACAACTACTGATGTAGCAGAAAAGATCTCTAGCATCAAAAATAAAACATGACACTTGAATCAGATCTGGAAAATATAAAGCCATAACAAGTCGATTCATAATCAATACAAATGCAATTCTTAATTACTTATGATCAAGATTAAATTTCTAACAATTGAGCTAATTAACGACATTCAGTTTTCAATTGAAATACTGATCAGTCTATTTTAATGTTGGAACTGAAATTGTAATCATAACATATTAAACTCACTTCTAATGTGGCGTTCTTTTGGCGGACATTCGACATGACTCGTGGCTTTGACAATGGCAACGTCCAAATCCTTCGATCAAAATTTACCCAAGAAAAATAAAACTAATATAACTATTATATGAAAAACTATATAAATAACTGGAATTAGAACACACCTTGAATTCGCTATTGACCCTTGCAATGCCAACCGTGGTGGAGTCTTTGAGAGCCCCATAAGCCTTTCTGAAGCTTCCGAATGTACCCATTAAATTTGCCTGCAATCTCTTTCATAAATTTATGTAATATTAAATATATTCATCTCTCGACATGAAATTCAAATCTGAAGAACAAGATGAATAGTGGAAAAGGGGTTTTTGACTTTTGTCGTTTTTTCCTATTTTGTGGTTTGAGTTCAACAGTAATATCTCTCTACCCTAATTTCCGATTAGAGAGAGAAATTAAATTTATCCTAATTCTAATAAATAAGTAGAACTCTGCCACGTGTCAATCTATAAGACCTCCAAAATAGAGTTTTCCCGCTCATTTTATTCATCTATATTTACGTAAATGCCATACAATCCAAATTATCTTTTTCAAACGTAATCTTCATTATTTTGAAAGTTTGTTTATTTTGATTGCAAATTAAATCCCTAAAAATCTGCAATATTTATCTTTTTCAAACGTAATCTTCTTAATTCTTATTCTTATTTATTCAAACGTAAATAGCATTCATACGGTTATTTTCTTTTTACCATTCTGCTCCAGACGAATTCTGCTCCATAGTAATATTTGCAAACGTATTATTCTTCATTCTTCTTCATTCTGCAACGCTTCAAAAATTATAATATCAGGTTAGTGTATTAAAATATCAGCATTACTAATATTTCTAACATCTTAATTGTCTGATTTACCAGTTTCTATCATTTTTCATTTTATTAGTGATGTTCTTCTTCTTCCTTTTGCTAATTCTTCTTAATCATGTTCTTCTTCTACCTTTTCAGTTTAAAAGACGTAAATGTTAATGAAAATGATTACAAAATACGAAATTAGTAATAAAAATGAGAACTTTATTTTCTTTAAAAAAAACTGTTCTTCAAAGCTTTAACTATTACAATATGTTTTTTTTGTTTTGTTGTTTCATTTACTTTGATTTGCTGTTAATTTAAAAGGTTGTTAATTTTCGCCCCAATTCCAAAATCAAATAACAGATCCTTCGTATGATTCATTTAATAACCAAGGCTTCTTTTACTTCAAAATGACCATATTGCCCCTAACTTGATAAATATTTCATATATCGCAATTAACAATTAAGACAAATCAATCAATCAATCAATTTGTATAATAAAAATGCGAAATTCTTAGCTTTCTTCCCCAATTCGCATTCTACTGTAAAATTCACATTCTTCATTCATCCTCTTTCTTCGCATGTTCCAGTCATTTTTTTTTTAGTTCATTCGCATTTGAGTTGTTTGTCTCACCAAATACGAAATGAATATTAACCATAATCACCTTCGCATCTTTAACCCCAATCCATACAACCTCATATGCGAAACCCAATTTTGATTTGTATTACCAAATGCGAACATTTTTGCTTTTACACGTGAACTGCATTTGACTCCAATATGCGAACATCTTTAACCACAATCCATACAACCTCAAAGCTTTAACTATTACAACATGTTTTTTTTGTTTTGCTGTTTCAATTACTTTGATTTGCTGTTAATTTAAAAGGTTGCTAATTTTCCTTACAATTCTATAATGATTAAATTTATTGCAGAAAATGGAAATAGGAAATAAGGTTTACCTAAATAACATTGACCAGATAGAGGAAAAATCGCATATCAAGGTTCGGGTGCTTAAAATTTGGAACTTTGTCAGAAATAATAAAGTTTGTTCCATTGAAATGATCATCATGGATGAGGAGGTTTGTTGTATTTGATATATTTTTTATTCATCATTCAATATTAGACATGTTTCATGAACATAATAATTTTTAATTTTTTTTTAAACAGGGTACACAATACCAAGCTCGTGTCTTCAATCAGAATTTCTCCAGATTTCGTCATCTTTTAAAGGAAGATGAAAGTTATATAGTTATAAAACCCAATATGGCTGCTGTTACTAATGGTTTTAGTTATACAGGTCATAAACAGACCTTAACTTTGGATTGGAAAAGCATCCTAAAAAAATGTGATGATTTCTCGGGTCCGGTCAATGGATTTATGTTTGTTGACTTTAATTCTATCATAGAACAAACATGCCGAAAAGACACATTCTTTGGTTAGTCATAAAATATTAATAAAATCATTTTTTATCATTTGTTTTTTTAGTTATACATTTTATTATTTAAATATTACGAATTTAATCCTAAACTTTTATTTTTTTGTGGTATCTGTTGTGTAGATGTTATTGGACATATCGTGTCATTTAGGCCTCTTGAAACTTCAAATCCAGTACCATCCAAGCATTATATAAAAGTCACTCTTAGCAACCTAGAGTGAGATTATATTGTATTATTTATTTATTATTTATTATCTTTAATTAATCACAAATTAATATTAATATACTATTTTATGGTTTATTTAGTTCTGTACATCTGAAGGTTACTATTTTTGGAAGTCAAGCATATCAAATTTCAGAATACCTAAAAAATAACCCGACTGTTAATTTTGTTGTTATCGTGATGCAGTTTTTGAAACTAAACATTTGGAATGGTTTGTATTCAGTCTTTATATATAGATGTTTATAATTACTGTTTTTATATAAATTTTAATAATTGGATATACATTTTTTACAGGTCTTGGTGAAGCTAAAAGTCATTTTGAAGTAACGAAATTGTTCATAAATTCTGACATTTATGAAATAAATGAGTTTAAAAATAAGTTAGTTTCCAATTGTTTTTTATTTTTTTATAATGTATTTTAACTTAAGAAAAAACACAAAACCTAATATTCATGAATCTAAATTAAACATTACAGGTTGAAATGTCATGACAATTTCGGTATAACTGAAAAAAGCATAACTACACTTCAAAGCTACTCTTCTTCATATACAGATGACTTTAAGGGCAATTTTCCATTAAAAACAATCTGTGAGATCACCGAACCAATTAAGGTATATTGCATTATTTTATATGTTTTACATTTTATTTTTGCATAATTTATTTTAATAATTTTTACATTTTATATGATACAGGAAATGAAGTTTTTATTAGTTGCTTCCATTATTAATATAAGGCAGAATCTACCATGGTATTATGAAGCATGCAAAAAATGTGGAAAAAAAGTTATCCCTGTTCCCAAAACCAATCATTCGTATACCAACCCTGAGGGAATTTCCGAAACTATGGTTGTCGAGTGTACAAATGCACAATGCAAAAAATCTGAATTTCAGTCAGGTATAAAGTATAGACATATTTATTTCTATTAATTTTGTCAATCTTAAAACAACACTAACAATGACATAATTATTTTTTGTTTTAGGTATATAATTCCAATTAACGTACAAGATTGTACTGGAACCATTGGATTGACTCTTTTTGATAGGGAAGCAAGGAGGTTGTTAAATATAAGAGCCTACGAATTGAAAAAGATACATGATGCGGTATATTATCCATACCTTTAAAATCAGAAAACATTTACTTAATTTTTTTAATTTATTAAAATATATCTTACAGGCCGGAGACAGTGATGCCCTATTTCCAATGCAACTTAATGTGTTGAAAAACCGCAAGTTTGGTTTTATTGTAGATATTACAGAATACAATGTCAACAACTATAATAACATCTACACAGTTCTCAGAGTTACAGAAGATATGTCCATTGTTTCTGAATTGGAAAGTAAAATAGAACTTATGGTATGTAATTTTTTATTGTTGAAAATTTACAATTCTTTAATGTTAAAGTACATAATGATTAACATATTTCCATTTTATTTTTTAGAGTAATCAATCTGTCGCCTTAAATCAAGTTGCTTTGGAATCCGATGATGTTGTACAGCCTGTTCAAAAGGTTTTTCATTTTATTTTATAAACTTTTAATTATATTAGTTATTTTTTTTAGGAATCAAACATTTTTTTTTAAAATTAGGATGTGATCTCACAAACAGACGAAAGTTTTACACCCTCAACAGTTGATAAGTCAACCGCAACAAGTCCTTGCAAAATATCAGGTGATTTGAAGCGCAACCTCCAAGAAATTTATGATGTTGATTCTGGATATGATTTAAGTTCAACTAAGGCTAAAAGAAAGTCAACCGCAGAGGAAACTCCACTCTTGATTCCAAAAATTGAAAAGTGAGTGTCTATCGGTTATAAGACACATTTAATATATTTTGATCATTTGTTTTGGTTATAAAGATATTTTAATTGCTTGGTATGATTTGAATTTTGGGGTATTTAGGATGTCAAATATTATTGGTTTTGAATATTTTTGGATACTTTTATTGTTTTAAATTGGACAAGTTAGTTGATTTTGGTTATAACTCAAATAAAATATATTGCCCCTAACTCGATAAGTATTTCATATATCGCAATTAACAATTAAGACAAATCAATCAATCAATCAATTTGTATATTAAAAATGCGAAATTCTTAGCTTTCTTCCCCAATTCGCATTCTACTGTAAAATGCACATTCTTCATTCACCCTCTTTCTTCGCATGTTCCAGTCATTTTTTTTTTAGTTCATTCGCATTTGAGTTGTTTGTCTCACCAAATACGAAATGAATATTAACCATAATCACCTTCGTATCTTTAACCCCAATCCATACAACCTCATATGCGAAACCCAATTTTGATTTGTATTACCAAATACGAACATTTTTGCTTTTACACGTGAACTGCATTTGACTCCAATATTGAACAAATCACATTTCACAGTCCTTCTTGACTTCGCATTTTTCTTCACGAATCGTCCCTCAATCAATAACCCAATTAACCCAATTGCTAATCGAAAATCAAAACTTATCTGTTTTCATATGCCAACCCAACTGATTGGCTTTTCAAAATCAAATTCGCAACTCCAAATGGTTCGATTATTCGCCCCAATTCCAAAATCAAATAACAGATCCTTCGTATGATTCATTTAATAACCAAGGCTTCTTTTACTTCAAAATGACCATATTGCCCCTAACATGATAAATATTTCATATATCGCAATTAACAATTAAGACAAATCAATCAATCAATCAATTTGTATATTAAAAATGCGAAATTCTTAGCTTTCTTCCCCAATTCGCATTCTACTGTAAAATGCACATTCTTCATTCACCCTCTTTCTTCGCATGTTCCAGTCATTTTTTTTAGTTCATTCGCATTTGAGTTGTTTGTCTCACCAAATACGAAATGAATATTAACCATAATCACCTTCGTATCTTTAACCCCAATCCATACAACCTCATATGCGAAACCCAATTTTGATTTGTATTACCAAATGCGAACATTTTTGCTTTTACACGTGAACTGCATTTAACTCCAATATTGAACAAATCACATTTCACAGTCCTTCTTGACTTCGCATTTTTCTTCACGAATCGTCCCTCAATTAATAACCCAATTAACTCAATTGCTAATCGAAAATCCAAAGTTATCTGTTTTCATATGCGAACCCAACTGATTGGCTTTTCAAAATCAAATTCGCAACTCCAAATGGTTCGATTATTCGCCCCGATTCCAAAATCAAATAACAGATCCTTCGTATGATTCATTTAATAACCAAGGCTTCTTTTATTTCAAAATGACCATATTGCCCCTAACTTGATAAGTATTTCATATATCGCAATTAACAATTAAGACAAATCAATCAATCAATCAATTTGTATATTAAAAATGCGAAATTCTTAGCTTTCTTCCCCAATTCGCATTCTACTGTAAAATTCACATTCTTCATTCACCCTCTTTCTTCGCATGTTCCAGTCATTTTTTTTTAGTTCATTCGCATTTGAGTTGTTTGTCTCACCAAATACGAAATGAATATTAACCATAATCACCTTCGTATCTTTAACCCCAATCCATACAACCTCATATGCGAAACCCAATTTTGATTTGTATTACCAAATGCGAACATTTTTGCTTTTACACGTGAACTGCATTTGACTCCAATATTGAACAAATCACATTTCACAGTCCTTCTTGACTTCGCATTTTTCTTCACGAATCGTCCCTCAATCAATAACCCAATTAACCCAATTGCTAATCGAAAATCAAAACTTATCTGTTTTCATATGCCAACCCAACTGATTGGCTTTTCAAAATCAAATTCGCAACTCCAAATGGTTCGAGTATTCGCCCCAATTCCAAAATCAAATAACAGATCCTTCGTATGATTCATTTAATAACCAAGGCTTCTTTTACTTCAAAATGACCATATTGCCCCTAACTTGATAAGTATTTCATATATCGCAATTAACAATTAAGACAAATCAATAAATCAATCAATTTGTATATTAAAAATGCGAAATTCTTAGCTTTCTTTCCCAATTCGCATTCTACTGTAAAATTCACATTCTTCATTCACCCTCTTTCTTCGCATGTTCCAGTCATTTTTTTTTAGTTCATTCGCATTTGAGTTGTTTGTCTCACCAAATACGAAATGAATATTAACCATAATCACCTTCGTATCTTTAACCCCAATCCATACAACCTCATATGCGAAACCCAATTTTGATTTGTATTACCAAATGCGAACATTTTTGCTTTTACACGTAAACTGCGTTTGACTCCAATAATGAATATTAACCATAATCACCTTCGCATCTTTTTGTTGATTATTTTAAACATGGAACATTTATGTCTATTATTTAGAATAACTATTATTTTTGTCACGATAAATATGTTATTTTTAATAAATAATCAATAACCAATTGTAAACAAAATTTATATCTTTGATTCTCTAAAATTAATTCATACATTTTTGTAATGGTTGCAGCATATTTACTTATCTTCTGTAAATAACCTATATTCAACCAACTATTTCCTAATATTCTATTCTCCCTTTTTAGATGAAATTTGAATATTAAACTAATTTTTAGTTGTAATCTTTTAAATTCCAAAAAATCAGGAAGAAAATTATATCTAATAAAGATCCAACAACAATAAAATCATATAATCGTAATCTTTTTCCAATATTCAAGCATATAACTTTAAGTCAAAACGTGAAATCCAAAATTTTGAAACACCTCATTCGTCTTCTTAATGTTCAATTGTTTTTGCGATTTTTTTTTCATTAAGCTTACATCAAACTGCTTCGTTAAAGTTGTAATCCTCATTCCAGTTCTACCTGCAAGATTTCCATATCCATATGTCAGGTTAGTATTATTAGTGTAGATCACTTTGTTTTCTCTATGAATTTATGGTTGAAATTTACAACAATAATCAATATGTTGGAATAGATGTTTTTCTAATTGTAAAAATATAATCTTGAATAGATACATAAGATCAATAAGCAATTTATAATCATCACGATTATCGTGTATCACACAATTTTACCTTCATTGATTCCATGGAGATCTAGGGTTTTAACCCCTGATATCATCCGAACCCACGATTGGTTGAAATTGGGGAAACAGTAGATTTAAATCGAATAAACCCTAGGTTGGAAATGAGGATGATGAGTCATGATGCTAACATTTTAATAAACAAATTAATAAACGTAACTTTTTAAATACATTTACTTTATTATCATTATTTATTTAATTCTAACTAACTTCAATTGTATTATATAAACATATTATATACATAATTTCACATTTCATTTCCTAACCTATGTCTTCTTATGCAGAAAACAACAGTAACATGTACCACATGCAGGCCAAAGAGAAAAGAAGACAAAGAAAAATATATTTGGAAAATAAAAGATCGAAGAAAATAAAAACAATACCAAACGTTCCAAGTATATCATTACAGCATCTCTTCAAAAAAACCATTAACTATAACCGTATTAGTATTTTATATTCCATCTTTTACTGTTATATAGTTGAATACATATATTTACAAGTTTTATAAGTTATTTCTATTTGCAGATCAATCAACCAACATTGTTCGTCAAACTCAAAATGCCAATTCATTTACAACACCTGCAAAGCATAACACAACCATACAATACTGTCCTTCCTTTACAGATGTTAGAACTCCATTTTCTAACATTACAAATGTTATAAATCCGTTATCTAACATTACGAATGGTAATTATTTATGGTTTTTAAAATATACTATTATCCATTATGTAAATATTTATTTATTTAGTTAACTATTTTATTTTTATTTTATTCAGATAACATTGGTTTCGATAAATATATCACTTCCAAGTTAGCAAAGAAAAGACAGTACCATGTACTTTCAAATGATATGACATCAAAAAATGCATCTACAGTAACAACTTCTTCATCATCAATCAAGTTAAATCCAGGATGTCATAAATTAAAAACGAAGACAAGACATTTATCCCCTATCCCATTGATTGATTTGACAGAAGATGTAGAAAATATACATCAAGTGAACAATGAAAATCGTATAGTTGGTATCTCAAATGGTAATGAAAAAATAAAATCCATTTTACATTTCAGATACTATGTTCTATATAATTATAAAATTCATTAATATTTTATTCAACGCTTTTATTTTACAGAATATTTGGATCATGGTGATCAAGATGTTGTATGTCAAACATGTCGTGCAAAGTTATGGAGAAATGAATCCATTAGAGGTAAAGAAAATGGGAACACGGATTATTCATTATGTTGTGGTTACGGCAAAGTTCAACTTCCAGACTTAAAGAATGCACCCCCTACTTATGAAAGAATGTTTCGAAATATGGATTCAAAAAGCAAACACTTCATGAAAAACATTCGACGTTACAATTCAATGTTTTCTTTCACGTCGATGGGTGGTAAAATTGACTCTTCAATCAATAGAGGAAACGCTCCTTACATTTTCAGATTGGGTGGTCAAAATTATCATAGTATTGGAAGTCTTTTGCCAGCAAAAGGATCGGAACCAAAATTCTCTCAGTTATACATTTATGACACTGACAACGAAATTACAAATAGACAAAGATGTTTTCGGTATTTTCTCAAACTTCTTATTCATAATCTATTATTATTATTATTATTATTATTATTATTATTATTATTATATATATATATATATATATATATATATATATATATATATATTATGTATATATTACTAATATTATGTATAAATTTATTTATTTTAGTGGTGACAAAGATCAATCAACATCAACTGATAGTGATATTGTTAAAGATATTAAGGTGATGTTGGATTCAAATAATGTCTTGGTTAGATCTTATAGAATGGTAAGAGATACTTTTCAAAAAAATCCAGAAGTTGATATGAAATTACGACTTATCGGGAGAAGGGAGCAAGATGGAAGAACATATAACCTACCGACTGCTTCTGAGGTTGTTGCTTTAATAATTGGTGACATTTTGGATTCAATCGAAAAGAGGGATATCGTCGTTCAAACAAAAAATGGTTGTCTACAACGTATCAGTGAATTGCATCCTTCGTACCTTCCTCTCCAATATCCATTGCTATTTCCATATGGGGATGATGGTTATAGTGTTGACATTCTTCATAGAGGTGTGTCATTTACGACCAACAGCAAGCGTGCGAAATGTACAATGAGAGAATATTTCGCTTATAGGATTCAAGACAGAGATCATTCGTTCTCTCTCATACTTAATTCAAGAAGGTTGTTTCAACAATTTCTGGTAGATGCCTATACTATGATGGAAACGGAGAGAATGTACTACATACGTAGGCAACAACATGTTCTTAGATGTGATTCTTATGAAAATTTACGTAACCAAAAAGCTCAAGGAACGACTGATATCTCGAATGTCAGCCAACGTGTCATATTACCTTCATCCTTTACCGGAGGTGCACGTTATATGCTGCAAAACTATTTGGATGCCATGTCACTATGTAAATGGTTTGGATATCCTGATTTCTTCATAACCTTTACGTGTAATCCCAAATGGCCTGAGATTAAAAGGTTTCTTAAGGATACTTCACTTCAACCAGAAGACAGACCTGATATACTATGTAGGTTGTTTAAGATCAAGCTTGATGCATTCATTAAAGACTTAAGGGAGAATCAAATTTTCGGCAAAGTTCAAGCATGTAATTAAAACTATATTTTTAATTTTTTTTATAAAACATTGATCTTATTATTATATTTTAAATATGTTTTGATATCTAATCACATTCTCTTTTATTTTTTGTCAAATTCTTTTACAGATGTTTATACCATTGAATTTCAAAAAAGAGGTTTGCCGCATAGTCATATATGTCTATTCATGCATTCTGACAACAAGCTACCAACTGTTGAACTTATCGATCCAATAATTTCAGCAGAGATACCAAACAGAATTGAAGATCCTGAATTGTATTCACTTGTAAATGAGTTTATGATTCATGGTCCATGTGGAGCTGAAAATATGAATTGTCCATGCATGGTGGATAAAAAGTGCTCTAAAAACTTTCCAAAACAATTCATTAATCATTCGTCTGTTGATCAGAATGGTTTTCCGTTATATAGGCGAAGAAACGATGGTCATTTTGTAGAAAAATCAGGTGTAAGGTTGGATAATAGAAATGTTGTTCCATACAACAAATATCTATTGAAAAGATATCAGGCACATATTAATATTGAATGGTGCAATCAGGGATCTTCTATAAAGTATTTGTTTAAATACATAAATAAGGGTCCTGATAGAGCTACAGTTGCTGTTGTACCAACCAACAATGAATGTGAAAATAATGATGCGGTCGATGAAATAGCTGAATATTACGATTGTAGATATTTATCAGCATGTGAAGCATCATGGCGAATTTTTAGATATGATGTTCATTGCAGATATCCTTCTGTTGTTAGACTACCTTTTCATCTTCCTAATAAACAACAGATTGTATATGGCGAAGATGATGATATTGATGATGTTCTTGACAAACCTTCTGTTGCCGCTTCAAAGTTCACAGCTTGGATGGAGTGTAATGCAATCGACAGTGAAGCACGAAAACTCACATATGTTGAATTCCCTACAAAGTTTGTTTGGATATTAAATGGTCGGTTTTGGAAGCGAAGGAAAGTAGGAAAAGCCATCGGTAGAATTCATTCAGTTTCACCTAAACTAGGTGAAGCATATTTCTTAAGGATTCTTTTAAATAAAGTAAAAGGACCAACATCATTTGATGAAATTCGCATGGTAAATGGAGAAACACATTCTTCTTTTAGAGATGCCTGTTATGCACTCGGGCTATTAGATGATGACAAGGAATACATTGATGCAATTAAAGAAGCAAGTCATTCTGGATCTGGTTTTTATCTACGCTTTTTATTTGCTACATTGTTGATGTGTAATAGTATGTCTAAACCAGAGATCGTTTGGGAAAATACATGGGAATATTTGGCAGATGGAATTCTATATAGCCAACGACGAAGATTTAAGTCAGCAGGTATTACATTTTTTCTTATTTTTTAAAATTAATTTATTTTTATTTTTCAACACCCATTAAATAATTAGTAATGAAATTATTAAATATCAACCACGTATTTTATTAATTATTTAATATTTTCGTGCAGAATTGTCTCTCGGAGTAGATGAACTTAAGAACTTAACTTTGTTCGAAATACAACAAATTTTACTTCGAAACAACTCTACTCTCAAAAACTTCAAAAACATGCCATACCCAGATGTTGAATCCGTTTCTTCTTCAAACAATCGACTTATCACCGAGGAACTAGATTACGACATTCCCGTGATAAAGAATGACTATGATCGTATGTTTCTTGCATTAACAAATGAGCAACGGAACATTTTCCTAAACATCAAGAGTGCTATTCAACAAAATAAAGGAGGTGTCTTCTTTGTTTACGGGTATGGTGGAACGGGTAAAACTTTTTTATGGAAAACAATATCTGCTGCAATTAGATCTGAAGGAAATATTGTATTAAATGTTGCTTCAAGTGGTATTGCTTCCTTATTATTGCCCGGTGGTAGAACAGCACACTCTCGATTTATAATTCCATTTGAGCTTACAGAGGATTCTTTTTGTAACATAAATCCAGACGGTGAGTTGGCAAGCTTAATAAGGAAAACCTCTTTGATAATTTGGGATGAAGCACCTATGGTCCATAAGCATGCATTTGAAGCTTTAGATCGAACTTTGAAGGATTTATTAAGCTGCGTAAATTCAACCATCTCAAATATTCCATTTGGAGGGAAAGTTATTGTCTTTGGAGGAGATTTTAGACAAATTCTACCTGTTGTGCCGGGTGGCAGTAGACAGAACATTGTAAATGCTTCTTTGAGTTCTTCATATTTATGGGAACATTGCAAAGTCCATAGATTAACAAAAAACATGAGGCTAACTGTTGGAAGGGATCAATCAGATATAGGAAAAATAAGAGATTTTGCAAATTGGTTGTTGGATATAGGAGAAGGAAAACTTGGTGGTCCGAACGACGGTGAAACGATTATCGATATTCCGGATGATATTCTCATTAATGATTCACATGATCCTATAGGTTCCTTAATTGAGTTTGTATATCCTTCAATTTTAGAGTACTATAGCGATATAAATTATTTCCAAGAAAGAGCGATACTTGCTCCAAAAAATGAAGTTGTCCAGGAAATAAACGACCGTTTACTTAAGAAGTTTCCAGGAGATCAAGTTGAATATTTAAGTTCAGACTGCATATGTGAATCCGAATTTCTCCATGATCAATTTGATGCAAATCTATACTCTCCTGATGTATTAAATGGACTCAAAGTATCCGGTTTACCAAATCATAAATTAGTTTTAAAAATTGGTGTTCCAGTAATGTTACTGAGAAATATTGATCAGAAAAACGGCTTATGTAATGGCACAAGACTACAGGTGTTATCATTGGGCAAACGTGTTATTGAGGCACGTATAATAACTGTAACTAATATTGGAAATCGGACTTTTATTCCAAGAATGTCTTTAACTCCATCAGAAAAAAAGATTCCCTTCAAATTCACAAGAAGACAGTTTCCTTTGGCTGTATGTTTTGCAATGACTATTAACAAAAGTCAAGGACAATCGTTGTCAAAGGTTGGTCTGTTTCTGAAAGATCCAGTTTTTTCACATGGACAATTGTATGTTGCCTTATCTAGAGTTCAGAGTAGAGAGGGATTAAAATTATTAATTTTAGATAAAGATGGCAAACTCACAAATAAAACTTCCAATGTTGTTTATAGGGAAGTTTTTCAAAATTTGTAGCCAACTTTTTTGTAACATCGTTTTATTCAATTTTAGGAAATCACACTTAATCCATCATATTACTGTATTTTTTTATAATTACGTATTGTTGTATTTTATGTTAATTTCATTACACACATTGGTATTGTATCATCTGCATATGTCCAATTAGAATGATGAATAAAAAAAAAATAGTTTTCAAAAATCTTCATTCCTAATTAAATACTTCCCATTTAGTTATTAATTAAATAATTACCAATAAAAAAATTTATTTAAATATTCAATATTACAATTTATAAGTTATCAGAATTATTGATATAATATTTTATTAAATAATTAATTTTTAAATTCAATTCAAAAACAGCACCCGTAGGTTCCATGGGTTTTAACCTAGTTTAGTATATAGATAGAGAAATTGGGTAATTTAACCATATAAACGATTATATTAATAATAACAACAAATTTATAATTTCTTTTTGAAAAATGACAACAATCTCCAGAATAGAACATTCTGGAGGAGCAGTATTCATTCTGGAGCTTCTAAATCCTAATCGAGAATTTTTCTAAGTACATTTCGGATGGAAGTCAATTCCAGAGTATGGTAGTCAACATCGTACATATATGTGACATTATGGAATCATGAACACACATTTCAGACCCAAAAATTAACACTTTTCTTCCACTATATATAAATGGGATCTCATATAGTTAGCCACTTACTTCGGATTATCCATAATTATTTATTATAATTGCTTCAATATGAGTTTTTTTCAAACAACGGTTATGAAGAAAACTTTACCAACCTATTTGTTTGCCTACACAACCTTCCGGGTCAACCCTTATAGTTACTGAAAGATCTTTATGCCTAAGAGTAATTATAAAATGATATTGCTAATGACATATGATTATACGGTTACACCTTATAGCAAGTTACTATTGATTGATTATTTATTAGAGTAATTTTGATTATTAATAAATATCAACACTTTTACTTAATTGGAAAAACTGTTATTTTAGGAAAATAAAATTTTACTAACATATTATGAGTTATTATTTATAGGAAATAATAATAAAATAGAATATGAAACTAGTTATATTTATATGGGGTGTGTGTGTATATATATATATATATATATATATATATATATATATATATATATATATATATATATATATATATATATATAGTCAAGATTAAATAAGAAGGAAAATTTTGGTAGGAATGTAAGAAGTTTTTTTCTACATATTTTTTTTTTTGGAAAGGGAACTTCCCTAACGAGGGTTTCCGGACCAGCTTTCGCGCACCGACTAATCCCCCGCTGCAAACATAAAGCTTTGTTTTTTTTAGCGAACATACAAAATGAATCATTAAATGATTCAAAGGTAAGATGATTCACAAGAAAAAAATTCCAAAAAAAAACATCATCATGATTCATTTTTAAGTAAATTAAGAAAAAATTCACTTTTATTATAATTTTAGTGAATAACAACGAAATCATTGTGTAAATGAATCTTTTTTTTTTTGTGAATCATGTTATTTTTGATTCATCTAGTGATTCGTTTCTTTTGTTCGTCAGAAAATTATGTAGAAAAAAAACTTCTTACCTTCCTACCAAAACAAATTTCTTACCGGATATATATCCTATATATGTAACAACCGGATTTTTATCACGTATCTAGTTTATTGTATTTTGTTGATTTGTGAGGGGGACTCGGCGAGTTGGAGCTCAGACTCGCCGAGTAGGGACGCGGATTTGGACGCGGCATCGCGCCTGGACTCGACGAGTCCAGGATATGGACTCGACGAGTCAGCGCTGTGTAATGAAACCCTAATTTCTCGGGTTTGAGACTTATTTAAAGGACCTAATGGCCGTCATTTGTGCTCACCAGCCCCTTGAGTGAAACCCTAATCGAGTGTGAGCATTTGGAGCTAAGTAGGAGGCCATTTTTGACCTTGGAGGTGCCATTGTTGCAAGGAAGGAGAAGAGCTAGCCAAGGGAAGCAAGAAGGAGCCACTTCTGTGGGTTTGAAGTCCAGAGCATCACTTTTGTGGTAATAAATCCGAGTTACCTCCTTGTTTGTTGTTGTTTATCTAGATTTAGGGCTTGTTGAACCCTTTTATGGCAAGATGTAGTGTCCTTTTTGGTCCCTTATGAGGTTGGAACCATAGATCTGGACCCTTAGAGGTCCAGAGTGTCCCTTTACCCAAGCTTTTTGGGAATCAATGGAGGCTTTGGATTGGAATCCTCATGCCTTAGGTCAAAAACTCCATTATTGAGCTATAGGGTGTGTTATGAGCACCAAGATAGGAGCTTTACATGATGAATCAGTCGAGGGAGGCCAGATCTATAGTTTTTGGAAGCAGATCTGACCTTAGAAGAGACTTGGAGTGGTTGCATGGCATGGACTCACCGAGTCTGTTCATCCGATTCGGCGAGTAGCTTGAAGATTACCTTAGGACTGCTCAGCGAGTGGTCCAATCGAGTCTTGGGTAGACTCAGTGAGTCAGGGTGAGTTAGAGAGGGATGACGAGTGGACTGAGTCAAACTTGGACTCGCCGAGTTGTCCTTGAGACTCGGCGAGTTGAGTTGGGGTGGCCCCGCGATTCATTCAGGTGAAACTCGTCGAGTAAGGGGGGATACTCGACATGTAGTAAGAGGATTTCAGAGGGTTGGTGAAAACGTCTAGAATCGCCGAGTCGCCTTGGTACTCGCCGAGTCCGGTCAGAGTTGACCGTTGACTGTTGACCGTTGACCAGAGTTGACCTGTGTTGACTTCTTATAGATATTCAACCTTAGAGATATAAAGTGTTAATTAGAAACAAATAATGTTATAGGAGGATTAGAGCTCGGAGGATCGAGCACGAGGGATTTCCAGGATTCGTGAGATACCGAGATACGCGAGGTGAGTCTTCTCACTATACTATATTACCTTGAGTAGGTAACCAGAGTTATGTGATAGAATATTTGTATGCTATGTATGTTATGTGTTGTACTGCATTATTTCTATGTGATTTATGTAGTGCATGTTTATCAGAGCTAGAACCTGAGGGTTCACAGAGTTTGGGTGCACGGACCCACAGAGTTATAGCCTCGAGTGGCTAATATGTGTTATATGTGGTATTTTGGGGAACTCACTAAGCCTTGTGCTTACAGTGTTTGATGTTATTGTTTCAGGTACTAGTGATGACCGTGGGAAGGCGCCGGCTTGATCCGTACACACACACTCGGAGTTTTTACATTGTGATCTTGGGATTTTGTATTAACCTATATTGGATAATTAATATGGTTGTTTGATGAATATTAATCGAATTATGTTTTATAAGAAAATCGAAAATTTTGTTTTGAAATTTACGGTGTTACAATTTGGTATCAGAGCCTTGGTTTGAGGGATTCGGGTACACCTTCGGGAGTATTTGAACTCAAACTGAGGAATTGGAAAGATATTTTCAAAAGAAAACCTAACTTTTCTAAGAGTAAAAGATTTTCTTGAAAAGGAAATAAATTCCAGGAAGAATCGTGTGTACGATCAGTCGGCGCCCGAATGGTGAATTCCCAAAATACCTTTATATTACGTGATATTAATATTGATATGATGTATCTGCATGCTAGAGTAGGATAGGTATTGCTAATAGGACTAGAGTGGCCTGATTTGTGATGCCTTAGCCTAGGGAGGGGTGAGCTGCTATGAGATGCTGAGAGTGAGTAGGTAGCAGCAAGGGGTTTATGAGAGATATATTAGAGATTGGTCTACGCATGATAGAGTACTTGGGAATTGGGATCCGAAGAGGAAGGTTTGGGGTGTGTACTGAGATGGTGTGGACAGTAGTATTGGGCCCGTACTACTGAAAGCACCGGGGCAGTACATACTCCAAATAAGAATCTTGGGATGCCAAGAATCAAGGAGGGGTGGATTGTCGAGTGTAAGAATGTTCAAGTGAATTCTAATTTATCGAATGTTGTATTTCAGAGGTTGATCATGGTGAGGACACGTCATATGCCGGAGGGTGCCGGAGCTAGTGATGAGGAGATTCGACAAATCATTCATGAGGAGGTGGCTGCGGTCATCAGAGCTGAGATGCCAGAGATGTTTGGGTCTATTAAGACCGTGCTGATTGAGACATTTGACGAGCGTTATGCCGCTCTTTCTGAGGCTGCTGTTGCAGCGGCTACCGCAGCGATCGCTGCAGCGAGACCCCAGGGAGGTGATACGTCACTGTTTCGGGAGTTCAGCAACACCAAACCACCAGAGTTTGATGGTACACAGGACCCGGTGGCAGCTATGAGGTGGATATCTGATATGGAGGGGTGTTTCTTCACTTGCTCATCCCCTGAGCATCTGAAGGTTCGGTTCGCGCTAAACCAGCTTCGCTTGGGAGCGAAGGACTGGTGGAAGTTTGTGACGGCGCATTTCACGCCTACTGAGCTTTCGGCGGTGACCTGGGAGAGGTTCACTACCATGTTCCGAGATGAGTACGTTCCCCAGGTGGAGAGGGAGCGTTTGGCACAGGAGTTTCTAACCCTCAAGCAGGGTACTGAGTCAGTTACAGCGATCACGAGGATGTTTCACGAGAGGGCGATGTTCTGCCCTGAGCACGTGTCCACTGAGCAGGTACGTATGAGCCGCTACCTGAGCATTTTGATACGGGACATTCGGGAGTTCGCCACGAACTCCTCGTATCGGACATTTGTTGAGCTTCAGGAAAATGCCCGGAAGAGGGAGATTGAGCTTGAGACTCAGGCCAGGGAGGAGGCGGAGTCTCTGGGGAGGGATCGGCGGCCAGCACAGCTCCAACCGGCAGCCAAGCGGGCCAAGCCCGCTGATCCCAAACCCGGGAGCCAGAAGAGCCGCACTTGCGGGAAGTGCGGCAAGGGTCACGATGGAGTCTGACGAGCAGGATCTTGCTACAAATGTGGCAAGGAGGGGCATATGGCCAAGGACTGCCCCAAGGGGTTTGCAGTGTGTTTTCACTGCAACCAGACCGGACACCGGAAGGCGGAGTGTCCGCTGCTGCGTGGAGCATCTCAGGGATCTGCTCCCGCTGCCATCAGAGCTACAGAGAGTCGGCCCGTGAAGGCCGAGGCACCGAGAGCTCGAGGGAGAGCCTTTCAGCTGACTGCGGAAGAGGTCCGCGCTGCACCCGACGTTGTGGCTGGTACGTTTCCTTTTATATATTTATTTTTGGTGCTGAGATATTATGCTTATATTATGCTATGCATAGGTACCTTCCTTGTGAACTCTGTGCCTGCTTTAGTGTTATTTGACTCGGGTGCGAGTCGGTCTTTTGTATCTTTGGCCTTTAGTCAGCATATCAGTGTTAGTCGTGAGGCATTGAGTCGGCCTCTGCGGGTTTCCATAGCCGCCGACAGAGTGATTTGTGCCACGGAGGTCCTCCGGGGATGTGTGTTAGAGATTTTTGGGGTTGAGTTTCCGATCGATCTGGTTCCTATTACGATGGGTGATGTCTGTGTCATAGTGGGCATGGACTGGTTGAGCCGATTCAGTGCGGTTATCGACTGCGAGCATCAGCTGGTGACCATATGAGATCCTAGTGGGGGAGTTCTTTCGGTATACGGCAAGGGTACATGTTCTGGATCAGCCTTTTGTTCGGCCGCTAGGGCGAGGCAGTGTTTACAGCAGGGTTGTAAGGGTTTTGTGGCTTATGTGATGGATACGCGAGTGATCTCCGAGAGACCGAGTTCAGTGGATGAAGTTCCGGTGGTGCGTGAGTTTCCATATGTTTTTCCCGAGGAATTACCAGGTGTGCCTCCCGTGAGGCAAGTGGAGTTCGGCATCGATTTGGTTCTGGGAGCCGCGCCTATTGCTAAGGTGCCTTATCGTCTTGCACCTCCAGAGATGCAAGAGTTATCCTCGCAGCTTCAGGAGCTGCTGGGGAAGGGGTTTATTCGGCCGAGTAGCTCGCCGTGGGGAGCACCCATTCTGTTTGTGAAGAAGAAGGACGGCTCGCATCGAATGTGTATTGATTACCGAGAATTGAATAAGCTGACGGTCAAGAACCGTTACCCGTTGCCGAGGATCGACGATTTATTCGATCAGTTGCAGGGAGCATCTTGGTTCTCCAAGATCGATTTGAGGTCGGGCTATCATCAGGTGAGAGTGCGGGACGAGGACGTCCAGAAGACAGCATTCAGGACGCGTTATGGGCATTATGAGTTTGTGGTGATGCCTTTTAGGCTCACCAATGCCCCGGATGTATTCATGGACCTCATGAACAGGGTATGCAGGCCGATGTTGGATCGGTCGGTGATTGTGTTTATCGATGATATTCTGGTATATTCGAGATCTAGAGAGCAGCATGAGGAGCATTTAAGGGAAGTTCTTGGAGTTTTGAGATCGGAGAAACTTTATGCAAAGTTTTCCAAGTGTGAATTCTGGTTGCGGGAGGTCCAGTTTCTGGGGCACCTCGTTAATCAGAAAGGGATATTGGTCGATCCGGCCAAGGTTGACGCGGTGATGAGATGGGAGGTGCCAAAGTCACCCTCTGAGATCAGGAGCTTCCTTGGGTTGGCAGGGTACTATCGGAGGTTTATCAAAGATTTCTCCAAGATCGCAGTGCCACTCACCAGATTGACCCGGAAGGGTGTTACATTTTTATGGGGTCCCGAGCAGCAGACCTCCTTTGAGACGCTTCGCCAAAGGTTGTGCGAAGCTCCGGTATTAGCTCTTCCGGAAGGGATGGAAGATTTTGTGGTATTCTGTGATGCATCGATTTTAGGGCTGGGAGCGGTGCTGAGCAAAAGGGACATGTGATAGCATATGCATCGAGGCAGTTGAAGCCTCATGAGACGAGATATCCCACACATGATTTAGAGTTGGAGGCAGTGGTGTTCACTCTCAAGATTTGGCGGCACTACTTGTATGGGGTTCGTTGTACGATATACACGGACCATAAGAGCTTGAAGTACTTGATGGATCAGCCTAACCTAAATATGCGGCAGAGAAGGTGGTTAGATGTAGTCAAGGATTATGATTGCGAGATCTTGTACCACCCGGGCAAGGCTAATGTGGTAGCCGACGCATTGAGTCGCAGGGCGGAGAGTACTCCACTGCGAAATGTATGTTTGAGATTAACCGTGATAGCTCCAGTTCTGGACGCCATTCGTGGGGCACAGGCCGAGGCTGTGCATTCGGAGATGCAGAAGAGAGAACGGGTCGTTGGTTTGGTTTCTGAGTTTGTGTCGGATAGTCGAGGGCTTATGACTTTTCAGGGCTGGATTTGGGTACCGTTTGTGGGCGGTACGCGTACTACATTGATGGAGGAAGCTCATAGATCGAAATTTTCGATCCATCCCGGGGCTACAAAAATGTATTTGGATTTGAGGAAAGAGTATTGGTGGCCTTGTATGAAGAGGGACGTCGCATGGTTTGTCGAGAGGTGTTTGACCTGTCGAAGGGTGAAGGCCGAGCACCAGAGACCGCATGGCAAGTTGCAGCCATTGGAGGTTCCCGAGTGGAAGTGGGAACAGATCACTATGGATTTCATCACCAAATTGCTGAGGACTGCCAGAGGAGTTGATGCAATTTGGGTGATTGTGGATAGGTTGACGAAGAGCGCTCACTTTCTTGCCATCAGTGAGAGTTCTTCGGTGGAGAAGTTGGCGGAGGTTTATGTGAGAGAAGTAGTATCTCGGCATGGGGTGTCGATCTCGATTGTTTCGGACCGTGATGTGCGCTTCACTTCCCGATTCTGGAAGAAATTTCATGAGGAGTTGGGTACTAAGTTGCATTTCAGTACCGCATATCACCCCCAGACAGACGGCCAGAGTGAGCGGACGATTCAGACGCTTGAGGACATGCTTCGAGCATGTGTATTGGATTTTGGGGGTAGCTGGGATACGTATTTACCCTTGGCAGAGTTTTCCTACAATAACAGCCATCATTCGAGCATCGGTATGCCGCCCTTTGAGCTGTTGTATGGTAGGAGGTGTCGGAATCCCATTTGTTGGGGTGAGGTTGGGCAGAGAGTGATGGGCAATACAGAGATCGTGATTCAGACGACAGAGCAGATACAGCGGGTCAGACAGAGGTTATTGACCGCCCAGAGCCGACAAAAGAGTTATGCGGACAGGCGCCGGTCCGAGCTTGAATTTCAGGTCGGCGACTTCGTTCTCCTGAAGGTTTCTCCTTGGAAAGGGGTGATTCGGTTCAGGAAGAGGGGCAATTTGGGGCCCCGGTTTATAGGTCCATTTTGTGTGACTGCGAGGGTAGGCCGGGTAGCCTATCGGTTGGAGTTGCCAGCAGAGTTGGGATAGATTCACGACACTTTTCATGTGTCGCAGTTGAGGAAGTGTATAGCCGATGAATCGGCAATGGTTCCGTTAGAGGATATTCAGGTAGATGCAAGCCCGAATTATGCCGAGAGACCAGTGGCCATCAGGGATCGGAAGATCAAGGTTTTGAGAAACAAGGAGGTACCTCTGGTGTTGGTTCAGTGGCAACACCGGAGGGGATCAGATATGACCTGGGAGCCAGAGCGTATGATGCAGGAGCAGCATCCGGAACTGTTTTTAGAGCGAGACTTCGAGGGCGAAGTCTAGTCCTAGTGGGGGAGAGTTGTAACAGCCGGATTTTTATCAGGTATCTTGTTTATTGTATTTTGTTGATTTGTGAGGGGGACTCGGCGAGTTGGAGCTCAGACTCGCCGAGTAGGGACGCGGATTTGGATGCGGGATCGCGCCTGGACTCGACTAGTCCAGGATATGGACTCGGCGAGTCAGCGTTGTGTAATGAAACCCTAATTTCTCGGGTTTGAGACTTATTTAAAGGACCTAATGGCCGTCATTTGTGCTCACCAGCCCCTTGAGTGAAACCCTAATCGAGTGTGAGCATTTGGAGCTAAGTAGGAAGCCATTTTTGACCTTGGGGGTGCCATTGTTGCAAGGAAGGAGAAGAGCTAGCCAAGGGAAGCAAGAAGGAGCCACTTCTGTGGGTTTGAAGTCCAGAGCATCACTTTTGTGGTAATAAATCCGAGTTACCTCCTTGTTTGTTGTTGTTTATCTAGATTTAGGGTTTGTTGAACCCTTTTATGGCAAGATTTAGTGTCCTTTTTGGTCCCTTATGAGGTTGGAACCATAGATCTGGACCCTTAGAAGTCCAGAGTGTCCCTTTACCCAAGCTTTTTGGGAATCAATGGAGGCTTTGGATTGGAATCCTCATGCCTTAGGTCAAAAACTCCATTATTGAGCTATAGGGTGTGTTATGAGCACCGAGATAGGAGCTTTACGTGATGAATCAGTCGAGGGAGGCCAGATCTATAGTTTTTGGAAGCAGATCTGACCTTAGAAGCGAGTTGGAGTGGTTGCATGACATGGACTCGCCGAGTCTGTTCATCCGACTCGGCGAGTAGCTTGAAGATTGCCTTGGGACTGCTCAGTGAGTGGTCCAATCGAGTCTTGGGTAGACTCAGTGAGTCAGGGTGAGTTGGAGAGGGATGACGAGTGGACTGAGTCAAACTTGGACTCGCCGAGTTGTCCTTGAGACTCGGCGAGTTGAGTTGGGGTGGCCCCGCGATTCATTCAGGTGAAACTCGTCGAGTAAGGGGGGGATACTCGACGTGTAGTAAGAGGATTTTAGAGGGTTGGTGAAAACGTCTAGACTCGCCGAGTCGCCTTGGTACTCGCCGAGTCCAGTCAGAGTTGACCGTTGACTGTTGACCGTTGACCAGAGTTGACCTGTGTTGACTTCTTATAGATATTCAACCTTAGAGATATAAAGTGTTAATTAGAAACAAATAATGTTATAGGAGGATTAGAGCTCGGAGGATCGAGCACGAGGGATTTCCAGGATTCGTGAGATACCGAGATACGCGAGGTGAGTCTTCTCACTATACTATATTACCTTGAGTAGGTAACCAGAGTTATGTGATAGAATATTTGTATGCTATGTATGTTATGTGTTGTACTGCATTATTTCTATGTGATTTATGTAGTGCATGTTTATCAGAGCTAGAACCTGAGGGTTCACAGAGTTTGGGTGCACGGACCCACAGAGTTATAGCCTCGAGTGGCTAATATGTGTTATATGTGGTATTTTGGGGAACTCACTAAGCCTTGTGCTTACAGTGTTTGATGTTATTGTTTCAGGTACTAGTGACGACCGCGGGAAGGCGCCGGCTTGATCCGTACACACACACTCGGAGTTTTTACATTGTGATCTTGGGATTTTGTATTAACCTATATTGGATAATTAATATGGTTGTTTGATGAATATTAATCGCATTATGTTTTATAAGAAAATCGAAAAAATTGTTTTGAAATTTACGGTGTTACAATATAGGGTGAGGTTATTCTATTCAAAGTTATTATTGTGTTATTATATGCATAAATGTGGGCCAATCAAATTTACTTATTTTAAAAAAGTGATTAATATATATTATTGAATTAAATATAATTGAAAAATATAATCTTAATTAATTACAAGGGTAAATTAGTCAATTAATATAGATTTAATCAAGGAAAATTGCATTTTTTAAGGGATCATAGATTCTATTAATTTTAAAAATCCGATTTTACGAATTATAATTCTTTTAATTCAGACATTCTAATATAATATGTTTATGAGTATATTCAAAAATAAAAATATTCTTGAACCATAAATAATAAAAATATTCTTGAACCTATTCCTTGATTATGAATTAAAAAAGTTCTTGTAGAATAACAAATTCTTAACAATCAGTTGAATAATAAAAACAAAAAATACTTTATTTCTTATAGAATACGGGTAGCAATTGTTAAGAATTACATTTATTATTAAAGAATAAAACTAAAAAAACTTTCAAAACGGGAAAGAAAACATCAAAATTTAACAACGACCAATAAATTTTAAAAGAATAATGTTGCTTAAAATCACTTTCAGTTTTGTGCTCCATTCTTCAAGGATCAACTTCTGTGATTCCAACAGAATTGGAATTCATGATTCCATTCCAACAGAATTGGAATTCGTGATTCCATTCCAATAGAATTGGAATCTCACCAATATTATCCATTGAATCATCTAGATAAACATATTTGATACCTTTTCAGGATTCAACCTTGTCAAGATCATGCAATGTCCACATAAATGAAGTGTTAAATCAGGAAAAAAAAACATAAATTTAAATATGAATCAATTCATAAAAAGAAGCCAAAAAACTGCTCATTCTAAAATGTATATTAGTCCCAAATAAAATTAAACCACTAAAGGATGTCATCTTATAGAGCCTAACGAGACTATCTTAGTAGATAATATAAAAAGAGCTAACAACATCTTGGGATGACATATAGAGTCCTACTCACAAAATTGTTGCACCTCCAACAAACCAATGTACTTTATCTTTACTTCAAAACACTCTGATACTGCTACTGAACTATGCATAGATGATAGATGGTTGATGATTTAGTATGAAACAAACTTGTTCCTCAAATGATACAGCACGAGGCTGAATCTGATGAAGCGTGTAATAAGCGATCTGCTTTTGATTCTCAAGCTCCAACCTCCCCAACTCTTATGCAAATGTCTGTAGCAGTTGTCTTGATACAACCAACGGAACATCGTCCGAAAGAACTGTCAATTCAACATGATAATCAATAAATAAAAGAACATACATACATAAAAAGTTACACAGATTGCAACATCATCTGTTATATAAAACCCTAACTGCCTTTCGGAAAGAAGAATAAACAATGGAGCTAACCTATTTTTTTGATTTTTGAACAATCAATAATTGATCAGAAGAAGAAGAATCGAGAATCGAAGAATTAGACTAGTAATGGTTTCCAGCTTTCTGTAGTTCTGAGGAGAATGAAGAATGAAATCAGAGGACCAAATCACAAAGATTCATAGAAAGAAAAAGAAGTCGCAATTGATTGCCTCACCTTAAATATAAACATAGATCTTAATGTTGGAGATAAAAAACTGTGATAGTGAAATTAGGGTAGAAGGAAATTGGCATACCCGTGGAGTCAATGACGAAAACAAAGATGAAATTGTGAACCAAACGAAGATGGAGTCAATAACAAAAACGAAGTGAGATGAATTGATTTCGTTCTTCAATTTTATCGTTCTTCAATTCTATGTCGTTCATTCTCTCGTTCCTACTTTAGTCGATCATATGGGGGCGATGGTAGCTTGGTGGTGGGTGATGGTATTGATCGGCAACAGTGGTTGGAAGACTCACCTTCATCGATGTAGAAGGTCGATGACGACTGCCCTTCTTTTTGATTCAGGTCATTATCGAAGGCTGTATATAAGAAAATATATTAGGTTAAAAGTGAATGCTAGCATGATTATAGGGACTGTTTGTGGAAGCTATTTATCAAATTACTAAAATACCCTTGATTGTTTTTTTAATTATTTAAAATTTCATTTAACTTTGATTGGTCCACATTTATACATACAATAACACAATAATTAGTTAGAATAACTGAACCTCTCTCTCTATTTCTATATATATATATATATATATATATATATATATATATATATATATATATATATATATATATAGGAAAAGTGAATATACATTATAGTCCTACCTAAGCTTAGGTACTAAACCTCATAAAAATACATTGTTTTATTATATAGAGATTGGAGTTAATGGATTATTGATTAACAGTTGAAGATATAGATTCAAGATCGACACAACAGTTTTAATAAAGAAGCAAGAATATTGATTATTTTCGACTTTCGTGACATTGGAAAAAAGTAATGTTTACTGGGGTGAAGTAATAAACGATAATGGAGGAAAGAGAACATGGATGATAAAACGATAATACATGAAAGAAATGTTATCGAGGATGGTATATTAACCAAGTGAAATCAAATCGGGTATATTTACTAAGTTAAAACGATGTATTTTAAAGGTTTAGTACCTAAGCTTAGGTGAGGCTGTAATGTATATTCCCTACCCCCTATATATATATATATATATATATATATATGTGTGTGTGTGTGTGTGTGTGTGTTGTTTGCAACATATTGGACACTTAGAGTTTTTACTTAGGCTCCAACTTCTAGTTACATGATGGAGTAAACTACATACTTTGGTTTTGACTTTGCTCATAAAAACCACCAACCTCTTAAGAGGATAAATGGTTGAGTGTGTTGGAGAATGGTACCTACAGTTACAACACAATCATAACAATCAGTAATCTTATTATTAACAGTAAGGTCTTTTTAGATTACTCGCAATGACAGAAATAAGCAAAAAAAAACCACCAACCCCATAACCCAACATTGATATCAGAACGATGTGTACACATCTATTGCACTTTAGGTTTTCTGTTCTTGTGTGTTTAATTGAGTTTACATGCTTAGATCTGATCTAGTTTCTAAATTTTAAATAGTTTAAAATGTTTTAGAAACTAAACTATATGAAAATTCATGTTTTCTTGAATATTCTCTAATCACCACAGCATGGTAGGTCCTCTTCCACGACGTGGTAGGTCTGATCAGAAAACGTGTTTCTATGTCTCATCACGACACGGTGGCTAATCTGCCATGATGTGGTGATGTTGTTCATAGATTACTTCATTTATATATATATATATATATATATATATATATATATATATATATATATATGTGTGTGTGTGTGTGTGTCTATATATATATATATATATATTAGTTGCCTTGTTTTTCTTGATTGTCCCTTCAATTATTTGTCTTCATTTAGTTCAGCATGCATATTTGTCAATTTTACTAAAGTTAGAAAACATAATGCTTATTGGTTTAATTAATCAATTAGTTGTTTCATTAATTAACTAAAACTCAAGGAATTAGATCTTGTTGATTGAATGTATTAATTACGGACATTGTGTCCTTACATGTTTGAAAGAATTATCAGTCTCACCACGACTAGGTTCACCTACTCCAAGTGCTAAAAAAGGGAGGTTTAAGTAGATCTCTCCATTTCCGAATGAGGTCGGCTCTTAAGTAGCATTTAGTTCTTGCCCCCTCACCGCCTTCCTACATTTTCAAGTAGAGTTACTGAAAGGGTTTGATAGAACACTTGGTTTGTTAAAAGTATTAACATTATAAGTGATGGATCTATTGATCTTAATTGATTAACAAGTATGATAATCGAAAGAACACAAAGAGATATCACAAAGGTTTTCACTAAGAAAGGGTTCTCACAAAGAGAATGAGTACAAATCTCCTTAGGGTTCAATGATCGACTAATGATATTAACCCTAGTATATAAAGAAAAGTAAATACATGTGAATCCCTACAAGCCACATATATCACCTAAGCTATGTAAACAATAGAATATATCTGATATCCCTAAGACACCAGATATGCTAACTAACTACGTATATATCTGTATATACAAAAGATTACATTTATGAAGGTTACATGCTGACACGACATTGTAGACTTGACTTCACACTAGCGCTGGTGAGAGACATTGGTGTTGATGAGAGTCAGTGTTAAGGTTTTGTATTATCAGATTCTAAGTGTCCTTACAATCTCCCCCAATCAAATGATGTCAAAACAAAAAAATCTTTAACATCTTCCTTTGATTGATATCCCCCTAGAAGTACACATCTTGGGACTGATACTTTTGTATCTATTTGAATTTTTGTATCCAATATTTCTCCCCCTTTTTGGCATCACCCGAGGGTCAAAATCCTACCCCCCCCCCCCCTAGCAGAAGCCTAATATGATAGATCACTGAAGATAGAATAATCATTAAGAACAAGGTCTTTAGTGAATGAACACACTTATCATGCATCCGTGTCAGACAATGAGGTCTTAAGTGAAAGATGTTCTTCAACAAATTATCTTATGGATTGAATGGAAACTTTTAGGACTAGCTTTAATTAAAATCCTTTAGCTTTAGAGATGTTCAAGTATCAACATTTATGGTGAGATGTATCAACAAAGAAAGAGTTATCAATAGTGTATATGTTGTTCAAAGGAATAATGGTAGGGATATTAGTGTATCACACTAGTGTGTTGTTGCACTAGTTGGTCATTCACACAAAGTTGTTAAGTCTCAACGTTGAATCATTAACCACTTTTATTATATGAAAATTTAGGTAAGAAAGGAATGATGCGTGTAATACATTCTGGTACGAAATGTACTCATCGGCATAACGTGTCGACTTTATATCAGTGTATGGATTTTACAATGAATAATAAAATTCTTTGATAGAAGCTTTATAAGGTGAGAATAGGTAGGTGCTTGTAATATATCACAGTACATGGTATACTTATCGCACTAGATTTTTCAAGCGTTCACCAGTGTCTGGTATTTGACTCTGAATCATAAAACTTTAAAGAAGAATTTAAAGGCAATAATGGATTGTTGTGTGTGTGTGTGATAAACTACGGTACATAGCTTAACCATCAACACAGATTTTTCAAGTTCTCATCAGCGTCTGGTGTTTAAAGTTGAATCATAAAACTTTTAAGAAGAATTTAAGGGCAAGAATGGGTTGGTACATGTGATAGACTACGGTACATAGTCTAAATATCAACACAAGATTTTGAACTTTTATTAGTGTGTTGTTGTAACATCCCGGAATAGCAAGAGTAGAGTTGAAGGACTAAAAGTGTAAATTTTGAAGGGGCAACTCGGCGAGTCCATGGATGGACTCTGCGAGTAGGGTCGCGACTTTGGTCGCGAGTCAAGTGGCCTACTCGGCGAGTCCAAAGATGGACTCGGCGAGTAGGTGCTGAGTGGAGAAAACCCTAAATCCGGGGAATGAGCCCTATTTAAAGAACATTATATCCTCTCCCCAGCCTCTTTGATCCCCCTTGAAGTCCAGAAACCCTAGAAAGCGTGATTGAAGAAGATTGGAGTGCATTTGGAGCTTGGGGAGGTGTTAGTTGAAGAAATCTTGAAGGAAAAGAGGCTTGGATCAAAGGCCTTTGCTTGGATTCGAGTTTCATTGCAGTTGGGGCATTCTTTTGAGGTAATATCTCGTTCTTGGGCTATCACTCATATGGATTCATCATTTTGGGGTTTGTGGGGAGTATATCTTGGTATGTTTTGGAGTTTGGAGGCTAGATCTGAGGTTGCTACCTCAGATCTGGAATATTGAAGGCCTAGAGTGCATTAAAGTTCCTGTGTTTGAGTGCTTAGTGAAGCCATCATGTCCCAAACCCTAGCTCTAAAGTGAATAAGGCCTAGATCTCCTTGGATTCACGTAAAGTTTGCCACTTTACGTGATGGATGGATTGTAGGAGGCTAGATCTATGTTTTGGATCAATTGCATGGCCTAGAATGCTTCTATATGGATTCGGAACGGTGGTACTCGGCGAGTCACATGGGTGGACTCGACGAGTTGCTTGAAGATGAGCTGGAACTCGACGAGTTGGATGAACAACTCGGTGAGTATGTTGAAGATAGCCTTAGACTCGGTGAGTCTGTTCTTAGACTCGTCGATTCTTGTCGAAGAGTCCCAATATTTTCTGGTTGAGTCGAGAATTGGTGAGTCAAGGGATGACTCGGTGAGTTGGGTGCGAGTGGACTCAGAGTTGTTGGACTCGGCGAGTCTCGGGGTGACTCGGCGAGGTAGGTCGCGAATTGAGGGAAGTTCTGAGCATAGGGACTCGGCGAGTCATCGGGTTGACTCGGCGAGTAGAGTCAGTCAGAGGTTGACTTTGACTTTGTCCAAGGTTTACCAGTTGTCGTCTAGGGGTATTTTGGTAATTAAGGATATATATTGAGTTGAGTGTTTTGGTGTTCAGTGGAGCAGTTCGTGTCGGAGTTCGGAGCAGCGGGATCTTATCCTTTCAGCTGGCAGTTCGAGGTGAGTTATCCTCACTATATCGACAGGGTCTACGGCACCAAGGCCGACCCTTTACCAGATGGAAATCCGGATAGTTGTCTGTTACGGTATTGCTTGATATGGGCCGGAAGGCATTATGATGTGGGCCGGAAGGCATTATGTGTTGGAATAGTGTCTAAGGCTATAACTATATTCGGTGGTGCATGGTCCTTTTGGGTTGCCTTCACCATAGCAACTTGAAGGATGATTTATTAAGATAGAATAAATATTATAAGGAATAATATTTAGCTATTTGATTAATATAAGTCATAAATTAATTGGTATTAATTTGGTGACTTAAAGAGATTAATTAAATAAGAGGGTATAAACTGTCAATTGTTTGATAGTTAGACTTTAGACTATAAATCCATTAGGATACACCTTGGACGGATTCTAAGAGCTTTAGGATAGCTTAAAATCGTCCATAGGGTTATCTATGGAATGGATTTGGATAGCCTTAAGAGAAGATTATCCAATTAGGGTTTAGGGTGAAGCCCTTAAGGAGTCTAATAGTATAAATAGCCCCTATGGATGAGGGAATTCAACACACAACCTGAAGCAAGGAACCTCTGGCCGAATTCCTCCCCTCTCCTCTCTCCTAAATCATCTTGCTTGCTATTGGTGTTTGTAAGCCATTAGAGGAGTGACAATTGTGACTCTAGAAGCTCCAAGACAAACAAGATCAACAAGGAATTCAAAGGTATGATTCTAGATCTGTTTTAATGTTGTTGTTTAACCTAATTAGCCATTAGAAGTCTTGGATTCAAAAGCATGTTTATTAGAAAGCCTAGATCCAAGCAATAGGGTTTTGCATGCGCACATAGGAAAGTTCTTATGGCTAAAACCCAACAGTGGTATCAGAGCCTAGATTGGTTTTCTTTAAATTGTTGCTTGATTAACTGAAACAAACCTGCAAAATTCGATTTTTTGGGTTTTGATTCACTGACTCGTCGAGTTCCAAGGTGGACTCGTCGAGTAGGCCTGACTCGGCGAGTCCCCTTGTGCACTCGGCGAGTCCAGGCGTCAGGAATGGCCAGATTCGGGATTTTTTCATAATTATCTTATGGAAACTTACCTTAATCATATTAGATCAATGTAAATCCGATTTTTTGATAAATATGACTATTACCTTGATCTAATTAAAGATATTTATCATCTAATAAAATATTTAATTTACTTATATGATAATGATTAATTATTTTGGTAATTATCTTCAAAGAAATCAAGATAAATCAAATAAAGATAATTAGAATATTAATTGTTAATTGGAATTATTTGTTATTTGATCCTTCATGTTTTAAATGTTTAAAACCTACCCTAAAGTTTTGAAATTTATATTTGTGATTAAAAGTTTTAATTTAGACAACCTAAATTTCAAACCCTAGATTTTGAAAAGTTTAAAATGCAACCCTATACTTATATGATATTACTAGATTAATATATATATATATATATATATATATATATATATATATATATATATATATATATATATATATATATATATATATAACTAAATGCTAGTCGTACCGCTAGTAGGCCTAATTCATGAAGCCGATCTATAAGGTGGGTATAAGGTTGCGGCCTATAAAATGGCGCTTAATGGGTGTACACTCACACCCACCGCTTGCTTGATTGGTGGAGGGTCGTTAGCCGAACGGGTAGGATAGGGCAACCTCATCCTCGCATTAAAAGTATGATAAGAAATATGAAGTAACTAAATTTTTTTATAAATTTCCCAATCTTAGTTACTTTAGGAAAAGTGAATTGATGCAATCCCATGAAATTACACTTTGCACCTTGCTAAGATGTTAGTGGAGCGTGTGTGGTTTACCGGCACACTAATTGGTTCTAAGAGAAGGTGGCAAAGGGTGATTCATTGTTCATCATAGTTCGATGGAGCGTGTGTGGTTTACCGGCACATTGGATAGGTGATCGTTACAATGAAGGAACCATGTGAATTTGCATGGTAATTCACACCCGCTTTGTGATCCTCGGCATCCCAGTCACAAACAAGAGGGGCATATCGAGATTTAAACATGCCATTGAATAGTTCAATGAATCTCATCCGAATCTAGGAATTCTCAAAAACACTTAGGACTAAAAGTTTAAGTTTTGTAATGGAGAATTAGTGAATCGTCATTCACTTACCTTCAATTTATTTGCATGTTAGATTACGGCATCCCTTTTCTAGTATGTAAATGTTATTGTTGGATCCTAGCCCTAATTTTTCTTATTGGGTGATAATTAGGGATTCTTGTTCTAATCTATCTTTGTCCTTTCTATAGATGTCAAACGCAAACAACGCTGCTGCTAGTTCTTTCACGTTGATGAGCCTTTGCCAAAAGGTCACCTTCGATGGAACGAACTTTGGCGAATGGATAAGATACATTCGCACCATTGCTTGCTATGAGGATAAAGAGTATGTCCTCGATGAGAAGCTCGAGAAAATCAACCCCGAAGTTGCTACTCCCGCCGAAATCACCGCCTTTGAAACTCATGAGCGAGATGCAACGAAGGTAGATTGCATCATGATCGCCACCATGAACTCCGAATTCCAAAAGTCCTACGAGGACATGTATCCATATGAAATGCATCAAGACTTGTTGGAGAGGTACCACCAAAACGCGAGACAAGAGCGTTACGAGATCTTCACTAACATGATTTCCGCCAAGATGGGTCATGGAGAATCTCTTACCGTGCACTTGCAAAAGATGCAAAGGTATGTCGACCGCCTTCGCAAGTTAAATGTTGACTTCGGCGAAGACTTGGCGATCGACATGGTGCTTCACTCTTTGCCTCCGATGTACAATCAATTTAGAATGACCTACCACATGAACAAAGAGGAGGTCACTCTAAGTAAACTCCAAGGTCTCTTGAGGGTTGCTGAGAGCAATTTCAAGGACAAGTCTGTTGCACCAACTCCCAATCCATCCGCTGCTCCTGTCTTGGCTATTGGTCAAGGGAAGGGAAAGAAGAGGAAAGCTTCTTCGAACAACTATCGCAAGGTGAAAGCCCGAGATGGTTCCTCTTCTAGTGGGACCAAAGTTGATCCCTCTAAGCCCTGCTCTAACCCGAAGGAGGCAGAGTGCCACCACTGCCACAAGATAGGACATTGGAAGAGAAGCTGCTCGGATTACCTGCAAGCCATCAAGGAAGGAAAGATCAAGCCATCTTTCACAGGTATATATGCAATCAAATCTAACGATTCTAATCATGCTATTTCTTGGGTTCTTGACACCGGTTGTGGTTATCACATTTGTTCTAATGTGCAGGGACTAAGAAGAAGTAGGGATGTGGAGCAAGGAAGGATCAATCTAATCATGGGGAACAGAAGATCGTCGCCTGTGACCAAGATTGGAGTGTATTCTTTAGTGCTTAAGAATAGTTTAGTTTTGGATTTGAACAATTGTTGCTATTCGCCAGAAATGGCTAGAAACATCATTTCATTTCATGGTTTATATAGACAAGGATTTAGATTTTCTTTTAATAATGAGAATGGTTCTATTTTGGCTTATCTAAATGGTGTCTTTTACTTTGAAGCTATACCATGTAATGGAATATATGAAACTGTTATGATTGTTGATAACTTAGGAAATGATGTTTTGAATATTGATTCTTCCACTAGTATGGATAAAGCATCCTTGTGGCATTGTCGTCTTGGACATGTCAACAAGAAACGCATAGACCAACTCCAAAAGGATGGAGTGTTGGAGTCATTCGACCTTAGGGAAGATGACACATGCGAGTCTTGTTTACTTGGAAAGATGACTAAGTCACCCTTCACGAGTACTTGTGAAAGGGGTGAGGGACTATTAGACCTAATACATACCGATGTATGTGGACCCTTTAGATCAACCACGAAGGATGGGAACCGCTTCTATGTGACTTTTACCGATGATTATAGTAGATATGGGTATATCTATTTAATCAAGCAAAAGTCAGAAACCTTTGAAAAGTTCAAAGAATTCAAGAATGAAGCGGAGAATCAATTGGGCAGGAAAATCAAGATGGTTCGATCCGATCGAGGAGGAGAGTACCTAAGTCTTTAATTCCACGATTATCTCAAGGAGTGTGGAATAGTTTCGCAATTGACGCCTCCTAGGACACCGTAGTTGAATGGTGTGGCAGAAAGGCGTAATCGAACCTTATTGGATATGGTTTGCTCTATGATGAGTCGTGCTTCACTACCTATCTTCTTTTGGGGGTATGCCTTAGAGACTGCCGCCCATATCCTTAACCGAGTCCCTACTAAGAAGGTTGCCAAAACACCTCACGAGATGTGGACAGGGAAAGTTCCCTCGTTGGCACATATCAAGGTTTGGGGTTGCGAGGCTTTCGTAAGACGAGATACTCACGACAAGCTTGAACCTCGAAGTGAGCGATGTATTTTCATCGGCTACCCGCAAACTTCCTTTGGATATCTCTTCTATAGACCGAAAGATAATGTTATCTTTGTTGCGAGGAGAGGAGTTTTCCGAGAGCGAGAACTCATAAGCCAAGGAGATAGTGGGAGGCAAATCGAACTTGAAGAGATTCAAGAATCGATAGATGAAGGAACCTCTACCGCTGGCATTCAACCCGAGGAGGAAACTCCGGTTGAACCAATTAACGAATCCTTACCTCTTAGACGTTCCGATAGAGTTAGAGTTCATCCTCAGTTTTATGGTTTTCATATTACTACCGAAGGGGACACGTATATTAGTGATGGTACACTAGTAAATCTTGATGAACCTAATAGCTATAAGGAAGCCATGGCAGGCCCGGAGTCTGCGAAATGGAAAGAGGCGATGGATAGCGAGATCCAATCCATGTACGATAACCAAGTTTGGAATTTGGTTGATCACGTGCCCGAACGTAAGACCGTAGGGTGCAAGTGGATCTTCAAGAAGAAGACCGACGTGGATGGGAACGTACACACATATAAGGCGCGATTGGTTGCGAAGGGCTTTACTCAAACTCCCGGAGTTGACTATGATGAGACCTTCTCACCAGTTGCGAAGATTAAATCTATTAGAGTGATGCTAGCAATTGCCGCATTTCATGATTATGAGATTTGGCAAATGGATGTCAAGACCGCTTTCCTTAACGGAAAGTTGGCTGAGGATGTTTACATGGCTCAGCCAGAGGGGTTTGTGGATCCGAAGCATCCGAATAGAGTGTGTAAGCTTGAGAAGTCCATTTATGGACTTAAGCAAGCGTCTCGCAGATGGAATCTTTGCTTTGATGAGAAAGTCAAAGAGTTTGGATTTGTACGAAGCGAAGACGAATCTTGTGTATATGTCAAAGCCAGTGGGAGTATAGTAAGCTTCCTCGTTCTATATGTCGATGACATATTACTCATAGGAAACGACATCCCGACTCTGTAGGAAGTTAAGTCCTGGCTCGGGAAGTGCTTCGCTATGAAGGACCTCGGAGAGGTTTCTTACATTTTGGGAATAAGGATAGTAAGAGAAAGAAGTAAGAGACTAATTGGACTTAGTCAGAATACTTACTTGGAGAAGGTACTAAAACGTTTTAGTATGGAAAACTCAAAGAAGGGAGAACTACCGATACAAGGAAATGCCAAGTTGAGTAAGACTCAAAGTCCGAGTACCGAAGCTGAGATAGCAGAAATGAGCCGAGTACCATACGCTTCCGCAGTTGGCTCAATCATGTACGCTATGACTTGTACTCGCCCTGATGTAGACTTCACTTTGAGCATGGTTAGCAGATATCAAGGGAACCCTGGCAATGCACATTGGATTGCGGTGAAGAACATCCTTAAGTACCTTCGGAGGACGAAAGAATGGTTCTTAGTCCTTGGAGGGAGTGATGACTTGAAGGTGCGAGGGTATAGTGACGCCAGCTTTCAGACCGACAGGGACAACTACCGTTCGCAGTCGGGCTGGGTCTTTACCCTAAATGGAGGAGCAGTGACATGGAAAAGTTCCAAACAGGAAACCGTAGCTGATTCAACGTGCGAATCAGAGTACATCGCAGCGAGCGAAGCGTCGAAGGAGGCAATATGGTTGAAGAACTTCATCGGTGATCTTGGAGTTGTGCCGACCATAAAGGAGCCCATGGAGATTTTCTGTGATAACGAAGGTGCGGTTGCCTTGACCAAGGAACCGAGGGATCATGGTAGATCTCGACATATCGACAGAAAATATCACTTCATTAGACATCGTGTAGAAGAAGGACAACTCGTAGTGAAGAGGATATCATCAGAAGATAACCCAGCAGATCCGCTTACGAAGGGACTGAGTAGGGTTAAGCACTTGCAGCATGCTAGGAGTATTGGGCTGAAGGATGATATTAGCATAGGTTAGATAGTATTAGAAACGTATAATAGATAAATGTAATTAACATTTGATGATTAAATAAAGGAGTTTTATTTATGAGTAAAGTTACTGTCACATGTTAGTTGTTTAACTATTGTTTCACTTTGCATGTTTTGACTTCCAGAATAATTGAGTTTATTAGGAATAATCGAGTTATTTAAATGGTCCACAATCGTTCATATGTTGGGAGTAGATATGAATGAAGATTGTCATGAATTGGTGTGTAGAATGTCTAAATGGTGTTAGACATAGCAAGGGTTGCTGCAACGTTCATGAGTGCTTATGAACTGGTTTTGAGCATTGGAATAAACCCGCGCTTGCTGGAATCACTTTATGGAATACGATATAAAAGGTGATCGCAAGACGATAATATCATATGGTCTTAAAACCTAGATATATGGTTTATTATTTGTTAATTGATTGTGCATTGATAATGCGAAAACGCATCAGTAGCTTGATGTTATAAAACGCATTGTTGTGTATAGTTGGTTAATGAATAAGTAAATGCATATAAGTCGAAGTTTATCTATAAATTTTATCCTAAGAGGATAGAAGAGATATCTTGGCCACTCGATGATTTGATTTGACTTATGTGCCGGGCCCGGTCAGAACTGAATTGATGTGTTCGATTAAGTTCTATGTCAAATAAATCGAAGATCGAGAAATCTAAATGCTAGACTAACCATTCCATAGGATTGTCAGCATGATATCTAACAGAGGACTGTACGATCCCTTATCTAAAGGACAAGATTGATTAGATCAGAGTTGACAGCGTCTTTGAGAGCTACGATTGCAAACCGTATTATACTTGTATAGTTACTAGACTTATCCAAATGGGAGACTGTTGGAATAGTGTCTAAGGCTATAACTATATTCGGTGGTGCATGGTCCTTTTGGGTTGCCTTCACCATAGCAACTTGAAGGATGATTTATTAAGAGAGAATAAATATTATAAGGAATAATATTTAGCTATTTGATTAATATAAGTCATAAATTAATTGGTATTAATTTGGTGACTTAAAGAGATTAATTAAATAAGAGGGTATAAACTGTCAATTGTTTGATAGTTAGACTTTAGACTATAAATCCATTAGGATACACCTTGGACGGATTCTAAGAGCTTTAGGATAGCTTAAAATCGTCCATAGGGTTATCTATGGAATGGATTTGGATAGCCTTAAGAGAAGATTATCCAATTAGGGTTTAGGGTGAAGCCCTTAAGGAGTCTAATAGTATAAATAGCCCCTATGGATGAGGGAATTCAACACACAACCTGAAGCAAGGAACCTCTGGTCGAATTCCTCCCCTCTCCTCTCTCCTAAATCATCTTGCTTGCTATTGGTGTTTGTAAGCCATTAAAGGAGTGATAATTGTGACTCTAGAAGCTCCAAGACAAACAAGATCAACAAGGAATTCAAAGGTATGATTCTAGATCTGTTTTAATGTTGTTGTTTAACCTAATTATCCATTAGAAGTCTTGGATTCAAAAGCATGTTTATTAGAAAGCCTAGATCCAAGCAATAGGGTTTTGCATGCGCACATAGGAAAGTTCTTATGGCTAAAACCCAACATTATGATGTGGGCCGGAAGGCATTATGATATGAGCCGGAGGGCATTCTATGTTATGTGGACCGGAAGGTCATGGCCTGGAAAGGTGTATGTGCGTAAGCCATATTTTGGCTGAAACGTAGGGTGATGTTATGCTCATGATCGGTTAGGTCGGTATCCTGGTTAGCGTGATGATATGTTATGTGATCTGCTTGATCGATTTGTTAACTGTGAACTGTTATATGATTGAATGTTATGTACTCAGGGTTGTTCGGACTGGAGTTTGACCCGATATGCATGGTTGTTCTATGTTCTGTTATGTTATGTATGCTTTTTATGTTATGGGCCGGAAGGCAATATGTTATGGGTCGGAAGGCAATATGTTATGGGCTGGAAGGCAATATGTTTTGGACCGGAAGGTCGTGGCCTGGAAGCGCGTATACGTGGTTGGTATTTTGGGGCTATCTCACTAAGCTTTCGGGCTTACAGTTGTGGTTTAATGTTTTTCAGGTTCTTCAGGAGACTGTGGCAAGGCAAAGGCGTGATCGTACCGTTCCTCGCGTTTATGTTTTATGAAATTGACCTGGGAATATTCTGATAAATAATATATTGAAAACCTTTTTGTAATAATATTATTAAAATGAATTGTTTTGAAAAGTTTAAATTATGTTGAAATTTTTGGTCGTTACAAGTTGGTATCAGAGTCTTGGTTTGAGTGAATTGGAGGAACACTCGTGTGACTCCAGTCTCAAATCAAGGAGGGTTTTAAAAAGAGAAATTAAAATGGTTTTCAAATTAAGTAAGAGGAGGACGCGGAGGTACGATCAGCCGGAGCCAGTAAGTAACCCCAAATTACCATTCATGACATTTGTTTTATTGAGCTTTGATAGAGCAGCATGCTAGTGTTAGGGTAGGGATCTTCAGGATTTCATGATAATGTTGCCTGTTTTATGATGCCTGCTAGCCTAGGGTTTTCCTCTGTTGAGATTTCCAGTGTTCCTCTAGGAGTGAGGATCAAGCGCTTGCTATGAATAATTGTCGCTAGGGTGTTGTGGTAGTACTTCATACAAATATGGGTAGGTGTGGAAGGTAGTATGGGCCCGTACTACTGAAAGCACAGGACCCATACGCGTATCAGGGAAACCATGAACTCTAGGGTTGGGTTGAGAGTTGGTTCCCGGGATAGTGGGAAGAGTCTGAGGTTTTATGGTATATTTTCAGTATGGAGATTTCGAGGCATGCTGGGAGTGGATTCGGGTCAGGATCGGGTGCAGGAGAAGGAGTTGCGGACGGGTCAGTACCGCCCGAGGTTATCGGTCAGATGAGTACGCACGAGTTGGATGCGAGGATTCGTGAGATCCTGCATGATGAGGTTGCTGCATTGTTCCGGGCCGAGCTGCCGGAACTGTTTGGGTCGATCAAGACCGCCATGGTGGAGTATTTTGATGAGCGTTATGCGATTCTCACGGAGACGGCTTCCGTGGCGGCTACAGCGGCTGTAGCAGCGGCAGGGGGAGGAGCTAGTAGGGGTTTTCAGTATCGGGACTTCGATAATACGGAGCCTCCCACCTTTGATGGAGTTCGGGATCCGATCGTTGCTATGAGATGGTTATCAGACGTGGAGGGGTGTTTCTTCACGTGTTCTTGCCCTGCTGATCAGAGGGTGAGTTGTGCTCTGAACCTATTAAGGCTTGGGGCAAAGGATTGGTGGAGATTGACCACGAGGTCATACTCGGACGCGCAGAGGGCTGCGATTTCATGGGATTAGTTCAGAGAGATGTTCAGCACTCGTTATGTTCCGCGAGTCGAGAGGGAGAGGTTGGCTCAGGAGTTCCTGGAGCTGAAGCTGGATACGGAGTCGGTGACGGAAATCACCAGGATGTTTATTGAGAGGGCGATGTTTTGCCCTGAGTTCGCCTCGGAGCAGGCTCAGATGTCCTGATATCTAAGAATGCTAAAGAGGGACATCAGACAGTTTGTGTCCGCGCAGAGGTGCGAGACCTTGTTGGAGTTGCAGGAGGCCGCCAGACGGCGTGAGATAGAGATTGAGTTGCAGTTGTGTGAGCTGAGGCAAGCTCCGGTTCAGTCGCAGCCGGCGACGAAACGGTCTAAGACCGTTGATTCCAGGATGGGAGATCAGGGCAGCCACGTTTGTGGAAAGTGTGGGAGGGGTCACGCCGGAGTTTGTCGGTCCGGTGGTGCATGCCGCAAGTGCGGAAAGGAGGGACACTATGCGAGGGATTGTCGGCAGTCAGTGCCGGTTCGAGATTTGAGGTTATGTTATCATTGTCATCAGGTTGGGCACTTGAGGATCAACTGCCCACAACTTGTTGCAGGACCGGTGCAGGCTCCAGCACCGGCCACGTTGAGGATCACAGGTGGAGGTCAGGGTGGAGCGGAGCCCCCAAGGGCTTAGGGTCGTGCTTTCAGCTTGCAGCGGAGGAGGTTCGAGCAGTGCCGGATGCATCTACGGGTATGTTTCTTTCTTGTTGTCTTGTTTATTTTGATTTTTGTGGAATATCGTTTATCCGCTAGTCTCGTTAGGTGGTTTTCATTTTGGTATCCGTTGTTCCTTGAGGATTTGGCATGGGTATGGGTTAGTATTTCGGGTTTTCGCTGGTTATCTTTGTGAGGATTATTGGTGGATGCGGCGTTGGTTTGAATCTCAGGTAGCATCTGCAGTCTGAGGAATGAATTTTTGAAGATTGGGTTCCTTTCGAGTAGGATGATCGGTGTGGAAATGTGTTTTGTGAAGATTTCTACTGCTAGTAGGAATCAATTTGAGTGTAAATGTGGGTTTTGTGCAAGGTTATCTTGGGAGGTCGGTGATAGCAACCGGGGAGTTGGTAGTCAGTGCCTTAAGTGGGGGAGAATTGGAGAGTTCTCTGGAGGATCGACGAGTATGAAAGGTTGTTTACCTGCGTGGAATTCAGTAGTATCTCGGTCAGCCAAGGGGCATTGGTTGGTATGAGTAAATGGCAGGCGTGCGGGGCGGGATGCAGACCAAGAGCTTGATTGTGTAGGGCTTGGGATCAGGCCGGGATCGAGTATGTATGATGGAGATAGAGTTCGAAACCCTTAGGGGGCTAGAACAGTATGCATGGGAGGTTTTCTCGGAGAGGTAACTCGGAATGTTGATTGCTAGTTGAGCGGTCCGGATAGACTGAAGGCCAATGGGCGTACCAGTCAGGCCGGAGGCGCGGTGAACGGTCCAACTAGACTGTAGGCCCTGGAGGGTGGTCCAGGTCTGCTGAAGGTTATGAGAGTGATCCAGTTTGACTGAAGGCCTGGTAAGGCGGTCCAGTCATGCTGAAGACTCTGCATGTGTCGTTAGACCGGTGCGAGGTAATGGATTGAGTATGTCGCGATATGATAGCGTTGCAAGGTCTGGCCCCGGATATGGATCGCAATCAGTGAAGGTGGTGCATGGTCTTGAGAGTCTTCTCGGGTGGATTCAGAGTATGTATGGTGCATGGGATAACGGTTACGCTATAAAGAGGTGGTGTAGCGTAGGGTGAGCACCGTAGTACTTGTCGTGGTGACACGGCGGTCGAGTGGTTTTCCTTGGTAAGGAAAAAGGGAGGAATGTAATTCCGAAGGGGAGTGCAAATTCACGAAAGTGAAAGTGGCAGTGTAGAGTTATGATCGGAGTGTTCCGACGATGGTCATTGAGCAGCGTGTGCGGCGGCGGTTTGGGATGACATCATGAGGGGATGTCTGCTGGGGTCGTAGAAGGGAATTCCAGGGTTGTAAAGACAAGAGGCTCGTAAGGGATGTAGATATGGAGTTTTGGATTTCCAGCTTGATTTCGGTAAAGGATTTGTGTATTAGTGGTTCATCGTGAGGGATGTTTTGAGGGTCTTCAGAGTGATGGGTTTCCTAACCCGAGGGTGCTAGAGCTAGTTCAGCATGTGCATGCGATTACAAGAAGAGAACTCATGGGAGTTTCTATGAAGAGTGTGTCTTTCTGTCAGCATGGAATGGATAGAGCTGGACTCGGATCGGGAATTGGGTGGTGCATAGTTATTTATGGCTCTTATGGGTCGAGTGATAGTTGTGATTTGGAGCAGTGTTGCATCATGAGTGGTACCTAGTTGTTGTGTGTGATTACCAGAGGGTAAAGCCGGTGTCTGGTTTGCGGTGGTGGTCAGGACACCGCAAGAAAGGAGAAAGTGAGTTCGAGTTTCGATGAGTATGCCTTGAGGGACCTGGTCCGGTTAAGGCCAGGTGGCGTGTTGTGGAAGTATTTTTGAGATGAGTTATCGTAGGCTTCGAGGACGAAGCCTAATTTAAGTGGGGGAGAATTGTAACATCCCGGAATAGCAAGAGTAGAGTTGAAGGACTAAAAGAGAAAATTTTGAAGGGGCAACTCGGCGAGTCCATGGATGGACTCGGCGAGTAGGGTCGCGACTTTGGTCGCGAGTCAAGTGGCCTAATCGGCGAGTCTAAAGATGGACTCGGCGAGTAGGTGTTGAGTGGAGAAAACCCTAAATCCGGGGAATGAGCCCTATTTAAAGAACATTATATCCTCTCCCCAGCCTCTTGATCCCCCTTGAAGTCCAGAAACCCTAGAAAGCGTGATTGAAGAAGATTGGAGTGCATTTGGAGGTTCGGGAGGTGTTTGTTGAAGAGATCTTTAAGGAGAAGAGGCTTGGATCAAAGGGCTTTGCTTGGATTCGAGTTTCATTGCAGTTGGGGGATTATTTTGAGGTAATATCTCGTTCTTGGGCTATCACTAATATGGATTCATCACTTTGGGGTTTGTAGGGAGTATATCTTGGTATGTTTTGGAGTTTGGAGGTTAGATCTGAGGTTGCTACCTCAGATCTGGAATATTGAAGGCCTAGAGTGCATTAAAGTTCCTGTGTTTGAGTGCTTAGTGAAGCCATCATGTCCCAAACCCTAGCTCTAAAGTGAATAAGGCCTAGATCTCCTTGGATTCATGTAAAGTTTACCACTTTACGTGATGGATGGATTGTAGGAGGCTAGATCTATGTTTTGGATCAATTGCATGGCCTGGAATGCTTCTGTATGGATCCGGACTGGTGGTACTCGGTGAGTCACATGGGTGGACTCGATGAGTTGCTTGAAGATGAGCTGGAACTCGACGAGTTGGATGAACAACTCGGCGAGTAGGTTGAAGATAGCCTTAGACTCGGCGAGTCTGTTCTTGGACTCGTCGAGTCTTGTCGAAGAGTCCCAATATTTTCTGGTTGAGTCGAGAATCGGTGAGTCAAGGGATGACTCAGTGAGTTGGGTGCGAGTGGACTCAGAGTTGTTGGACTCGGCGAGTTAGGTCGCGGATTAAGGGAAGTTCTGAGCATAGGGACTCGGCGAGTCATCGGGTTGACTCGGCGAGTAGAGTCAGTCAGAGGTTGACTCTGACTTTGTCCAAGGTTGACCAGTTGTCGTCCAGGGGTATTTTGGTAATTAAGGATATATATTGAGTTGAGTGTTTTGGTGTTCAGTGGAGGAGTTCGTGTCGGAGTTCAGAGCAGTGGGATCTTATCCTTTCAGCCGGCAGTTCGAGGTGAGTTATCCTCACTATATCGACAGGGTCTACGGCACCAAGGCCGACCCTTTACCGGATGGAAATCCGGATAGTTGTCTGTTACGGTATTGCTTGATATGGGCCGGAAGGCATTATGATGTGGGCTGGAAGGCATTATGATATGGGCCGGAAGGCATTATGATGTGGGCCGGAAGGCATTATGATATGGGCCGGAGGGCATTCTATGTTATATGGACCGGAAGGTCATGGCCTGGAAAGGCGTATGTGCGTAAGTCGTATTTTGGCTGAAACGTAGGGTGATGTTATGCTCTTGATCGGTTAGGTCGGTATCCTGGTTAGGGTGATGATATGTTATGTGATCTGCTTGATCGATTTGTTGACTGTGAACTGTTATATGATTGAATGTTATGTACTCAGGGTTGTTCTGACTGGAGTTTGACCCTATATGCATGGTTGTTCTATGTTCTGTTATGTTATGTATGCTTTTTATGTTATGGGCTGGAAGGCAATATGTTATGGGCCGGAAGGCAATATGTTTTGGATCGGAAGGTCGTGGCCTGGAAGGGCGTATACGTGGTTGGTATTTTGGGGGTAACTCACTAAGCTTTCGGGCTTACAGTTGTGGTTTAATGTTTTTCAGGTTCTTCATGAGACTGTGGCAAGGCAAAGGCGTAATCGTACCGTTCCTCGCGTTTATGTTTTATGAAATGGACCTGGGAATATTCTGATAAATAATGTATTGAAAACCTTTTTGTAATAATGTTATTAAAATGAATTGTTTTGAAAAGTTTAAATTATGTTGAAATTTTTGGTCATTACAGTTGTATTGCATAGTGAATCATCAAGTTCTTATACTAGAAGACTTAGAGTGAGAGAATGGATGTCTCAATCACACTGTGGTGAAATTTGTGTGAATCATAGACAGTGTCTATCACATCAACATGAAGTGTTTCATCTTCTAGTATCATAAAGTTAAGTTGCAGTCTAGAATCAAATATTCACTGTTAAGTTACAATACAATAAAAAATGAAACATAAAAGAATTTGTTAAATATAGATCAAAACACAAGAAGAGAAATCATCTAATTCCTTGAAGTAGAAATACATATGATAGATTACAAGCTTTAAATTCATCACACTCATATAAGATCCAAAAATACTCGGTCTTTGTAACCAACAAGTTAAGTGGCTTAAATCTTTGTAACCCTCGAGTTAATGAAATCAACAGAAATATAATTGAGGTTTTAACGGATTATGAGCCAGTAGATGGAATGTAAGAATCATTGTATTAACAATGAATGCTTACATCCATGATAAGGGTAGTGAAGAGGATATCATTGTTGAAAGAATGATGCATGTTGGATACTTTGCCTTCACATCACCCCATTGCATCAGATGAAGTATCATTGATGAAACTATTATAGAGATGGCTTTGGATTGAGAGGGTGACACGTTCTTGGACAAGTTCTTGAGAAGAAGAGGACATGATGCATATGTATTAGAATAATAAAAGCATGTAATGTATACTCTATTGATAAATATTGTTTACTTTAGCATAACTAGAAATGATAAAATAATTATTTTTGTAATTTTGTTTTTTGAAAGCAATAAAATTAAACAAAGAATTATTTTGTAGTTTTTTAAAACAAAGAGTACTTAGAAATCAATGTGATTTTGATTTTTGAAAGCCAAAAATTAAATCAATGTCCATGAAAATATGGAAATGAGTTATGACATCAGGACATGGAAATCATGCCTAGTTCACTAGTGAGAAAAATGATTTTAGTTCGTCTAGTGGCTTGGTAAAGATATCAACGTGTTAATTATCAGTTGGAATGTACATCAACTCAACCTTTCCTTTTTGAACATTTTCCCTAGTGAAGTGATGTCGAATCTCTATATGCTTTGTTTTGGAGTGATGAACTAGATTTTAAGTAATGAGAATAGCACTAGTGTTATCACAAAAAATAGGAGTCTTTTGAACCTTAAATCCATAATCCAGAAGCTGATTCTAAATCCAAATAATTTGCGCACAACGTCTCCTAGAGGCAACATATTTAGCTTCAACATTTCAACAAGCAACAAAATTTTGTTTCTTTCTAGACTAGCTAATCAATCTGTTACCTAAGATTCGACATCCACCAGAAGTACTTTTTCTATCTAACGAACAACCTGCATATGGGTGTTTGGTAAAACTAATGGGTGGGTGCTAGCATTTTGTTAAACTTTATGTGAGATAACTTTTAGATTTAGAGTGTTTTGTTTAAACTAAACGCTAAAAACTTACGATGTCAAACAAGGTTTTGTTCAAGTATGCCCTAAATGTCAAATACGTCCTAAATGTCTAATCCTTAAAACTTGTAATATGATACTTTAGAGTAAATTATATGAATGGTCTCGATGAGTTGGGGTAATCTATGTGTATGATCATTAACTATTTTTTTTAACGTGATTAGTTCCAACAATTTGGTTTGTTACAATTTTAGTCCCTCGTTGACATGAAATAACTATAATCCTTATACTTTTACTTTATATTTTTTTGTTATTTATAATTAAAAAAAGTTAATGGTTTCCTACCCCTTATCCTTTCCTCTCTTCCTAGTAGAAAGAGTTGGTAACCAATAACCTCCATGACCGGTAACATCCTTTCCTATCATCTATAATGATCCCCATTAGCCTACTTCGACAACCATAACCAATAACCTCCATGACCGTTAACATTCTGCAACCAACCCAAATAAAAAACTTGCAAATAAAACTAAATCAAAACCAAGAAACAAAAATTATTGTTGAAATTAAACCTGAAATCTCACCTAAAACTAACATCCCGATCAACTAAAATCAAACCTAAAACCCTGAGTCTTTTAAAGCCATGTCAAACCCAAAATACATTTAAAAGAATGAGCCAAACTAAAATTTAACCCTAAGACCTAATTCCAAGCAAAAAAAAGTGAAAAACAAAAAAAGTAAAAACACAATTTCTATCAAACTTGCATCAAATTTTGACCCTAGCTCGTACTTAACTACCATCGATGTTGAGATTATCTTTTCTAGATCCATTGGTGTTAAAACCAAAAAAACAAACCTAGAAAGAAAAAGGGTGAGGAGAAGGGATGGGGATGGTTAGATATGGTGCTTACCGAATATGGTGAATGTTAGCATCATATCTACAATATGGTTACCAAACATTAACTTCACTAGAGGGATGGGAGGGATGGTGCTGGAGATAGAGAAGTAGTGGGGATGGTGTTTTGAGAGAGAGAGAGAGAGAGAGAGAGAGAGGGAGGGAGGGAGAAAGGAAAGAAAAAAGCTGAAGGGAGGGGCGGTGGCCGAAGAAGAAGAGGTGACGACGATGGTGTTCCTGAAGAAAAAAAGGAGTTGGCGATGATGGGTCTCTTCAAAAAAGGCATGAGAAGAAGAAATGATGAGAGATGGTGACTCGATTAAAGGAGAGTCGGTAAAAGGTGGAACCATTTGTATTATATAATTTCAAATTCAGAAATAAAAAAAAAGATCAAAAATATAAAATATAATAGTTTTTTTTATAATGTGAAATCTCCAGAAAAATCCTAAAATTTTGGAAATAGTGACGATTAAGTCTTAATTTTTTTAAATAGAAAAACCCAGAATACCATACAATATTTACAATTTGGCCCTTAATATGCTGCATCAGCTGCCAAATCACCAATCCTTCCACCTTGGCACTCCACATCAAGAGTTGACCTGCTTAAAAAGGTCAAAAATAACTAAATTGTAAACATTAGTCGATTTTTTGTGTTTTTTTATTCAATTTTTTTAGGATTTAATGGTTACTTTTCTCAAAACTTTGAGACTTTTCTGGAGATTTTTCTTTTATAATTGTCAAAAACTAACGTTATAACAAAATAATATTAGAGCCAATAAAAATGGAAATTAAGTAGACTAACTATTATAAAAGAGGTTTTCAAAGAAAATAATCATATTTTTTTTTTCAGTTTTTGAAAAATGTCCGCTTTCTCCGAAATGCTTACTTCTGGAGTATTGTTCATATTTCGGAGTACTATTCATATTTTTTTAGTTTTTTTATTTATTTTTTTATTAATTATTTTTTTGGGATTCTGAATGCTACATTTTCGTAATGTTTAAGTTGTATTTAGTTACGGAAAACCAGTTTCCATTTTCAATTTTCACTTGAAAATTTAGAAAACGCGTTTAGTTAAAACTTATTCATTTTTCATTTTCAATTTTAGAAAATTGGAAAACATGTTTAGATGTGTATTTTTCTATCATTTTTCATTTTTAAAAAACGGTAGCAATGGTAGGGTGGGGGTGGGGGAGGTGGTGGTGGTGGGGGCAACGACAGGGGTAATGGGTGGCGGCGGTGGTGTAGATGATGGCAATGATGATGGTTGTTGTGGCGGTAGCAGCAGGGTGGTGGAAGTGGTGGTGATGACAGGCGGTGGTGGTGGTGGTTATGGCGGTGGAGGCGGTGGTGATGGTAGGTCGGTGATTGTGGTAATGGTATTGGGTGTGTGTGTGTCTGTCTGTCTGTGGGGGTAGGGGTCGGTGTATGTTTGTGGGTATAGGTGTGTGTGTGTGTGTGTTTGTGGGGGTTGGGGTGGGGTCGGTTTGTGCGGAATAAGAACAACTTAAGATTTAATGATCATAATAATATGAAGAGCATAAAAGATGAATAATCCCATAATTTACTAGAAAGAGAGAAATAAAATATTACATGAAGAACATGGGTTGGGAGAGATAACTCTCCCTTAGCGGGAGAGATCTCATTCTCTCTCACTAGGAACTACATTTTGTGCACTCTTACAATAATACATGACCATCTCTCTCTATTTATAAGGAGAGAGAAACTAAACAATACAATAAAAGGGAATAAAATAACCTAACTATCACTCATAGAGCATTTACATGATCCAACATTCTCTCTCTAAATACTCTCAAATGATGAGAGATACAAATAAGTGATAAAAGGCTAAAATACACATTAACTGACTAGCAAGTGTGGTAATAAAAATGAAACATAATGAGAACCAAATGCTGAAATGTCTCTGAAACTCCGAAGTATCTGTGATCTCCAATGTTAGCCATGAAGTTCTAATCAGTAAAGGTTTCCGACTTCAAGGTCATCACTATTGAGGCAGAAAAATAAGATCCAAATCTTTAAACTAGTCATAACCCCAATAATGAAGTAGAAGATCCAATCAGAAAAAACACTTCGGCTTCAAGAAGTCTGGAAAACATCTATAGTTCTCGAATCATAATACACCCAAAATTATTCAAAAGAATAATCTGCTAAAAATATGAAACATTATGTGGTAGAGTCTGAATAATAAATAATCCAGATCCATGAAACATCTAGTAATGCCAAAAATTTGATATGTGAAGACCAAAAATCAGTGCCACATCGCATCACTAAATAAATCATCGTCTTCAGAAGTCTTCAAAAATCCAAACTCAAACAATCATAAAAACATATCTGCATGATAACATAATATTCTCTCCCTACTTTTGATAACCAATGACCGGATATCAAATATAAAGAAATCATTTGGATGGAGAGTGTCAGATACCAAGAGCTTTGCATGCTCTCCCTAAATGTATGAAGGGCTCGATAAAACACGAGAATGAGAGTAAAATAAATACTCTTCGGTTATCTATAACCGTTGATTATGTCACTAAAAAGTAATCGAACAAATACCAAATTCACAAATAATAACTTTGCATGAAAAATCTCTGTTGTGCTGATAAACACCGATGTACCCAGACTGAGATGTCGAAACTCCTAAAGTGGTCTTCAATAAATAAAGTCCACATGCTCAAGATACATGGTTTGTCAACCAAATATTAAGAGTGACAAGTCATAAAAATCCCATAGAGCGAAGGTTGCGAATCAATTTTGTTGATCAGACGCAATTACGGTACAATCCTCGCGAAGAAAAGATATGATGTCCGACTATGGTATGGAGTAATCCTCACGAAAAGAATAAAATTCTTCCAATATAATCAGCAAGAAGTAATCCAATGTAACCATCATAGTTTGGGTTGTGGCAAACTGGTGTTAAAAGGAAATAAATTAGTTTTAATAAAAAAAATAAGGAAATAAATTAGTTTTAATAAAAAATAAAAGGCTAAGGTATTTGTTGTGTTTTAGCAGAAAAAGGCTAATAAAAAAATTAGCTGAAAAAAATTGGTGTTAAAATAAATAAATTAATGACTGCTAATTAAAAAATATGGTTGAGAGGGGCTAATTTTTTAGGGGGGGGGGGGGAACGATATGAGAGGGGAGGAGTAAAGAGGAGGAAGGAGGAAACACGAGGAGGGAGGAGCAAGGGTTGCGGTTTGAGAGGGGTAAGGAAGGATAAGAAGGTAGTATGTGGGTTGAGAGGGGTAAAGTAGAATGAGAAGGTAGTCTGGGGGTTGAGAGGTAAGAGTTGATGGCTACCGAGGAGGTGTAATGAGGAGGGGGGCTCTTTGGGTGAGAAGGTATGCATGTTGGGCGGGTTGGGTCATTGAGGTCTTCGGGTTGGGTCAGGCTATGGGTAGGAGAAGAGTGGAAGCGAAGAACAAGGTATGTGGGTAGTTTTGAGGCGAAGGGTTGCAGGTAGGTTTGCGGGATGTGAAGAGGCTGAAGTGAAGAATATGCAGGTAGGTTTGCGGTGCGAGGAGATGAGGCGAAGAAGTGAGAAGGGTCGTTTGTGGTATGCATTAGTAAGGATAACACGGAACAAGGATCAGGTCTTCGCTAGGAGTCTGCGGTGAGAGGACTTAGGTCTCCAAGTAAGGAGAGGGTCTCCGGGTATGAGAGGGTTGCCCGAGAATGAGAAGCTGGAGAGACTGCTCAACCGAGGTCCTCTCAGCAGACTTCTAATGAGGCTTTTAGCACCTCGGGTAGGCTTTTCTTTGTTATATTTTGGTCCTCGGTTTTGGCCAACGAGGATGAGAGGGATGACGACGAAAAAGGCTATTTTTCATGATTTTTTTAACCCGCAGTGGCCAAATATTCATTTTTAACAAGGGTAATCTTTCCTAAAGAATATGGGGATGATATGACGTGTTGGGAAGGCTAAAATATGGCAGAAAGTAGGGAAGATAAAGGTAAAAGTTGAGGGGACAAGGTATGGGTCAAAGGAAAAAGGTTGAGTGTGCAGGGAAATTATAGGGACAAAAGGTGATTGGATGGGCCAAGTCACATGGTTTTGGTTTAGGAGGGAAAATAAAAGGTGGAGTACTCTTTCTAAAAAGAGTAAAGAGGACAAATGTCCTTTTTCCAAATACTTTAACTACGTCCATGATATCCAAAGAAAGATCTACCAGCAACATTTAAGAACAAAAGTGTAACATCCCGATTTCCATGTATGAGATTTATTCTTTAAAGAAAGTTTTCCCTTGGAACTTGGCGAGCTGATAGCCTGAACTCAACGTGTTAAAGAGCTTTTGGGTCGTGCATTTTTATGGATCAACTCGATGAATTGGTGAGGAGAACTTGACATGTTGATGGCTAGATGGGAAACCCTAAATTTTAGGGTTTTGCACCCTATATAACCTCCTTAAGTCTTTAAGGTTGATCATTTATCAGCCTCCAAACCCCCATATCGGACCTTGTGAACCCTAATCACCCTTCCCTCTCATTTTGTGAGCTAGTGTGGTACTTTTCGAGCAAAAAAAGAAGAATTTGGGAGAAGGAAGTAAGGATCTAGAAAGCAAAGCTCTCATTTTCAGTTTGGCACTCTTCTGGACCTTTGTAAGTGTCCAAGATCCGATTTTTATTCCTATATGTAGTTAGATCTTAACTTTTGTCCCTTTTTCTCGTTATTCTTAGATGTTGCTACGGATGGGTTTCATAAAGGTTGCAACTTTATGAATCTCCGGGTCAAGGTGACCTTATAGTGGTTTGGATCTGGTCTTTAGCCAAGTCTTGATGCCATGCATGGAGTTTAGGTCATATTTTCCCTTTTTGACCCATTTTAGGTTCAAGACATGCATTGGACATGCATGTCTATAAAGCACCAACCTTTGGGACATTTTGAGGCTAAAATCTCTTCTAGAAAAGTTGGGTTTTAGATCGTAAGGATTTTGTGCTTAATGGTTAAACCCTTGAGTTTTCAAGCCTTGTGGAGGGGTTTTTGAGCACTTGGAGTAACCCCAAAGGATAAAGTTGGAAAATTTATCCTTTTAGACAACATTTGAGTTTAGATCTGAGCCTTAGAGTGTGACAATAGTCAATTTTGGGTCAAGTCAAAGTAAAAAAAAGTCAACGAGTCAAACCGGTCAACTCAATTAACCCTTGTATATTAGGGTTTACGTTATGTAATTACTGTACAACTTGCTATTTTAATGAGAAAACATCATTTGGAAAATTCGTGTGTTTCATTTTTCCTTATCATTGGTAGTGCTAAACAATGAACCAAACCGATAAAACAATGTTGCATACTCATCTGGAGTGTGTAAGACCCTTAAACATGGCTTAACGGGGCTTGCGGACCTTGCGTTGCAAAGCCAAACACTCAAAAAGGTCACAAAGGAAGCCTCTCTTAATCTCTTTCACTCTAACTTTCTATATTAAAAATCTCTCCAAGAATGTGGAATCTCTCCCAAATCTCTCTCCGCATGTGAAATCTCCCCAAGTATGTCAAATCTCTCTCAAATGTCTCCAAGAATGTGGAATCTCTCTCCATATGTGAAATCTCTCCAAGTATGTCAAATCTCTCCCAAATCTCTCTAAGAATGTGGAATCTCTCCCAAATCTCCCTCAAAACCCATTTTAATTTATTTTAATCATTTGGGGCATCCTGATACTTGACTTGGTGAAAAACCACTGGAAAAGGGGTGAAATGTTGGAAAATAGCCCCTTAGGGCCGAAGCCTCTCTATAGGGGCCAAGTCCTCCTAGAGCTGAGGCCACAAGATCTGAGACCGAGGCCCCCTGAGTAGCCGCAACCATCCGACCGCAGTCACCGAGTCGAAGCCTCAAAGCCGCAGCCGTCAAGCCCGCAGCCACCAAGCCCGGAGCCACCGAACCCGGAACCAAGCCCCGTATCGAATCTCACCTTCGGACCGCAGCCCTCTTCTCCTCAGACCGCAGTCATGCAACCAAGCCACTACGATTTTAGGCTGCTGAGGCCGAAGCCTTGCCAGACTTCGGATTCTCCACCATATTTCCCGATTTTCGACCCCGACTCCGTTTTAAGCCCCTTTTTAATTATTTTAGCGGGGGATTTTCACCCAAACTTATATTTTGACATATAAGGTTCCAAATATTCATAAATTCAGCATATTTTAAAGGAAATCCTTATTTAAGAATAAAATCCATTAAACAAGATTTTGTGGTGGAGTGTTGACTCTTGCATAAGGTTTGACACAAGAAACCACCCCCATACCCACTCCATGACCAACCATTGTCCTTCCCACCATCCCTAGTCACTTCATAGTCCTTTCCCCCTCATTTTTCAGCCATAATCACGTCCAAACAGCTGAAAGACTCCCCCCCTCTCTCTCTCTCTCTCTCTCTCTCTCTCTCTCTTCATTTCACTTACTTCACTCATCTCCACTAAAGATCAAACACCTCCTTTCTCTCTAATTCTCTCATCCAAATTCGAGATTTCCAGGGCATTTTCAAGCTTTCCTCCTATATTTGGTAAGTACCATCACCCTCCTTATGGGTATTACATTTCCTTTTACTCAAATCATTGATTCCTTACTCAAACTCCATCATTATTGTGTTAGATTCTCGAATCTTCAAGTAATCCTTCAAGTGTTCTTGAGTTGAACACTTCTCTCCTTCAACATCCATCCACTGAAATCACACAAGGTGATTTCATACCCCTATATTTTCATGCTTCCTTAAGTTTTAAAGGGGGGGGGGGAATACAAGTCAAAACACCACTAACACCACTAAGCTCTTCTAACAGCTTTCATCAGAAAAGTTAGGCTCCATTCACGGACTGTTTTGATTAACTTAAACATTTAGTTTTCTAAAATGTTTTAGGTGCAAGTAGTTACAGTTCTTAGATTTAAAATGACTACTTGCACATCTCCACACGATTTTTCTACGATTTATGGTGATTTTTACAAAACTGCCTATCATTTCAAGAACCAATCCGGACCAGTCTGTGATTATGGACATTTTCACACATGTTGGAGATCACTAAAAATCATGAGAAAATTTACAAATAAACTAAACTCAATTTCCAAACTCTCAGAATTTACGGATTTTGATTTGGACCTTTGATGATTTTTCTACAAATTTTATAAGAGCAGTAATATAAAATGTTAACCACAAAAAAATGCTATCAATTTCTTTTCACCGTGTAACATGTTGAGCAAGGTGTATATCTTTATGTGAATATATTGTTGGATTAATGTCTAAGTCCATAACTATAATTGGTAAGACTTGACCCGACCCGACATGGTCTATTTGGGTTGCATGACACCATGCACTTGGATAGACTAAGTGAGAGAAATAAGACACTTATGGTTATTAATATATTATAAGTTCTAGTATATTAATAATAAGAATAATAATATTTAATTAGTATTGATCAAGAATTAATTTAGAATTAATTCTGTGATCAAAAAAAGACTAATTAAATATATGGGTTGATTGTGTAAATCATCCATACTTATATAGTGGGCTAATGCTCCATGGATTATCTAGTTGGGTTGAACCCATAGGATACTCTATGGATGCTCCATGGAGGTTACATAACCCATGGATCATGGAAATGAAAGGTCATGACAATTAGGGCTTACATGGTGTAACCCTAATTGTAACACACTATATAAGCATCATATTATTCACCAAAATCGGCCACTAGCGTGTGTAAAAGGAGGGCTAGCCGATTTCATGAGTTGTAGAATTCTCTCAAGTTATTCCAAGTGTATTTGGTGTTTTGTGAACCATTTGAGGTGTCACACTTGAGGCACTAGGCAGTCAAGCTTCATGAAGACATTCTACATTAAAGAGGTATGTATTGTATCTTGTTATATTCATTGTTTTGTATGCTAGATTAGGATAATACCTTGGAAGTTCATATTTGCATATATAATAGAGAAAACATAGATCCAAGGTATTTAGGGTTGCATGTACACTTAGGAGTGTTAGAATGCTCAAAACCCAACATGTATGTTATTACAATATATGACATTTTGTCTTATTATATAGACATGTATAAGTTAACAAATGGATTTTGATATATAGAACAAAGAAGATAACAAATTGTTATAATCAAAGTACATCTATTACATACAAACATTTGGATAAACTATGTTAAGTATAGTTTACGTACATCACCACTATTACCCTTGTTTTGATAAACTATAATAGGTATAGTTTATGATACATTACATAACACACTCATACAAAAAGGGTACATTTATAAAAAAAAAAGGATTTTCATTACATTACACGTAAATTCGTTAATGACTTTTGTGAGACATTCGCTTCACATTACCAATAAGTCCTGTATTGTAATCAGAGTCTCCTAGAGGGAGAGTGTGATAGTTGTATATAGATCTATATTGGGTTTGACAAGCCCAGTCCTGAGTTGCACGCAACAACTAGACCGGCAGGTCTGAGGTGACAAATGCCATAACATTTCCGACGCCTGAAGAACGTCGTTCAGGCCAACTAGGTCATAGCATGGTTATAATAACTCACATTAAGTATTAACAAACATAGAATTTATGGGGATTTCATTGAAATCAAAAGAGTTTATGTCGATTTAAACTTGCATAGTTTTACTATAAATATGACAAAATTATTTGTACATTCCGGTCTTTGGGTTTTAAGACTACATTTACACATTAAGGAAAATATTGGATTTTCTGGAACGGACACTACTTTTACAAGAAAAGGTTTTTCATAATTGCATACAAAAACTTATGAACTCACCAAACTTTGTGTTGACACCTTTTCCAAACAAATCGTATTCTCAGGAAATCACTAAACAGGTAACCAAGTGCTTTTGAGGATGGGACGTTAAGGCGTCAAACATTTTGCATTTTTGTCAACATATTGTAATTGATCTGGAAACATGTAATTCATACAATGATGTAACTCTTTCAATTATATATATGTTGGTTGTGTTTACTTTACTCACTATGGTAATTGTTGTTATGATACTATACATGAAGTCCTCCACCCCCGGACGTTTCCGCTATCCTTGGTTTAGGGGTGTGACATAGAGTCCTTAGAATCGAAGAATCAACTGAATGTGTTAAGCTGGGGAAAACTTGGTGAGTTTTCCAGCCAACTCGGCGAGTTGGCTAGGGTTTTCCCGACCTTCTGAGTACTATAGAAACTCGACGAGTTCATTGGTGTACTTGACGAGTTGGGTTAACATGGACTGTTGACCTTGACCGTTGACTCTGACTTTGACCATGGTTGACCAAGTTTAACTTTTAAGGGCAATTTAGGTATTTCGGGATTTTGATGGAATTGGTCACGTGGTGGTTATAGGCATTCGAGTCGAGTGTTGAGATTCAGAGTCAGACCTTATCAGTTCTGCATTACTTGTGAGGTGAGTTTTCCTCACTGTACTTTCGGGTCGAAGGCACCAAGGCCGGCCCATTGGTTTGATAGCCTGATATCATTGGTATGTTGAGTATGGAATAAACACGCATGCTAGTTTTGATATGCTAGTTGGTAGATCTGTAGGACTACCTGTGAAACTGTCTTTTTATCTGTATATGATGTTATCTATTATATGTCGATATATTGTGTGGGATGGGTTAAGGTTGTACTGCTCCGTGCTATACCCAAAAAACCCTAGAGCATACCATATATGAGTCGAGGGCCAGGGAGGTCATGCCAGACTCATATGGTGGGCTCATGAGCATTCCAGATACAAGCTGAGGGCCAAAAGAGGCATGCTAGACTCGTTCTAAGGGCTTAGTGGTATTCAGTACGAGGACTGATTAGGCCGGGGAGCAAGCTAAACATAAGTTGTGGGCCAATGGCAAGTCAGACTTATGTTATGGGCTCAGGGGTAATCCAGTATGTTAGCTGTGGACCTATTGCATGTTGTTATTATATTTGTACTATTTGCTATGTATTGGTATTTTATTTGCCGGGGGGGGGGGGGGGGGGGGACTCACTAAGCTTTGAGCTTACAATTTTTTATTATGTTTCAGGTACCTTAGAGGATCACAAGAAGGCGAAGGCGTGATTGTGCACATCCTAATGTTTTGTTTCATGATTATGGGATTTATCTAATGTTTAAACTTGTTTTGAGAACTACAATGTAAAAAACTATGATTTTTGGTTGATTGAAAAAGTTTAAATTTTCATGTATTTTTCTAAGTGTTACAAAAAGAGCTTGAACATCATACCTCTTGAGATGAACAAAAAATTGCTAATAACATCTTCAAAGAAATATTCTCCACTTTCTTCAATAAAATTCCCATGATTTTGTGTCTATTTTTAGAGCTTAAATAAAATGGCTGGAGCAAATTCTTCAAATATATTTAGACTACAAAAATCATCTTCTCCCTTTTTTCTTCTTCTTCTTCAACATCAACATAAGCACTTTGCAAACCTGGATTTTCCAACAGAAAATATGAACAAGCAACAACAACTTTTTTTATTCTTGAAAGCTTGAATCAACACTTAAAATCAGAAAAACTCATCATAAGAACGAAACATCATCAAGATAAGAGAACCGATCGGGATTCATTCCATTGAAATAATCGCTTAGATCATCAATGTACGACTTTGATGCTAATTGTTGAGAGAAAAACTTTGATAATAGTTAGTAACAAGATAATAAGTTAATCTCAATGGATCTTGTTAGCTTAACAATAATAAGTTAGATAAGTTAGATTGCGGAAATATAAGGAAAGTAAATAGCAACAAGTTTATATCGATAAGCAGTAAACAAGTAGGCACTTAGTTGAATCGTAACAATGTTTGCATGCAAACACAAGTTAGTATATGATGAACAACATAAGTGAAAAGGGACTCGGTTTAAGTATCATTTAAGATAACTTGATATAGAGATGAACGACCATATATTTTATAAGCTCTGAAGTTGAAGTGGTAAGAATACATGAAATGGGAAGCTTTATTTATAGAGTCCCAAAAGTTACAATGAAATGATAAAATAACATAAAGTAACTGACTATAGTGACCTTGAATGGTACACCAGATACTACAACTATTACAAGCAACGTTAGTAAAAGGTAACTTAAAACAATCTTCATGTAATGTTAATCTCTGGGTCATCTTCTCGTCTGCGGGTTCACAAGATGACAAAAGTAGTCTCCAGGTAGCTCTCTTCGGGTTCACTTAGGCAAAGGGTCTTCGGGTCCATCTTAGCTGATGATGGTCACTTTCTTGTTTCAACAAAAATACAATTAAAAGAATGAGACAAAATAAAATTTAACCCTAAGACCTAATTGTAAGCAAAAAAGTGAAAAAATAAAATAAAAATAAAAACACAATTTCTATCAACTTGCATCAAATTTCGACCCTAGCTTGTAGTCAACTACCATCGGTGTTGAGATTATGTTTTCTAGACGCATTGGTGTTAAAACCAAGAAAATGAACCCATAAAGAAAAAGGGTGAGGGGAAGGGAGGAGGATGGTTAGATATGGTGCTTATCGAATATGATAAACGTTAACATCATATATGTAAGATGTTTACTAAACATTAACTTTAGTAGGGATGGGAGGGATGGTGCTGGAGATGGAGAGGTGGTAGGGATGGTGTTTTGAGAGAGAGAGAGAGAGAGAGAGAGAGAGGCGAAGGTCGAAGAAGAAGAGGCGACGATGACGGTGTTCCTAAAGAAAGAAAGGAGCTGACGAGGATGAGTCTTGTTAGAAAAAGGCATGAGAAGAAGAAATGATGAGAGATGGAGACACGGTTAAAGGAGAGTCGGTAAAAGGTGGAACCATTTGTTTTATATAATCTTAAATTCATAAATAAAAAAAGATCAAAAATCTAAAATATAATAGTTTTTTATGAAATCCCCAGAAAAATCTTAAAGTTTTGAAAAAAATAACGATTAAGTCTTTTTTTTTTTTGAATAAAAAGCCCAGAATACTAGACAATATTTACAACTTGACCGCCAAATCAATCATCCTTCCACCTTGGCACTCCACATCAACAATTGACCTCCTGAAAAAGTCATAAATGACCAAATTATAAACATTAGTTAGTTTTCTATGTATTTTTAGTCAAGTTTATTTAAGTCTTAATCGTGATTTTTCTCAAAACTTTAAGACTTTTTGGAGATTTCTCTTTTATAATTATCAAAGACTAACATCATAACAAAATAATATTAGACTCAATAAAAAAATGGAATTTGAGTAAACTAACTATTATAAATGAGTTTTCAAAGAAAATAATCAAATTCTTTCAATTTTTGAAAATAACCACTTTCTTCGTGATGCTTAATTCCGAAGTACAATTCATATTCCGGAGTACTTTTCATATTTTTTTCAGTTTTTTTTAATTAATTTTCTTTTAATTTTCAAAGATTTTTTTTGGGATTTTGAATGTTAAATTTCCTAATGTTTAATGTCATTGTTTTTTTTAATAAAATGTTTAATTTGATCCACTAATGTTATATATAGTTCATATTACTATGTTTGTTTAACTTTTTGTTAAATTAAGAAAAAATGATTTTTTTCTTGAAATTCCGGAATTATTCGGATTTTGGACTTGTTCTTGAGATTCCGAAGTTATTATTATTATTATTATTTTTCCCGAGATCCGAAATTTTAATTCAGAATTCAGAATGTTGGTTTGGAATTCGGAATGTCATTCCGGAGTTAGTGAAAAAACTGTTTTCTCTTGGTCCGAAACATCTCATTCCAAATAAAATGTTTTTTCAAAAAATATAGATTACTTTTTTTCAAATACAAATTTAAAAGATAATTAAATTACTTAATTTCCCATAAAAAAATTAAATTACCAAACACACAGACCCTAATCATATACACGATTTTTGCTATTAATCTATTTTTTATTAGACAAAAATGCAAAAATGGTCCTTATGGTATGCATTTTTTTGGGGTTTTAGTTCAAACTACAGGTTTTTTTGTTTTTTTTTTTTTTTTTTTTTTTTTTTTTTTTTTTTTTTTGCTTCGTGGTCCTTTTGGACTAGTCTGTATGTCAAAATAGTCGCTTTGAAAATTGAAATGACTATAATACCCTTAGGGTGTTTATTTATCATTTTTCTTTCATTTTAAATTTAATATTTATTTATTTATTTTAACAATTAAAAAATAATAGAGGTTTCTCTCTCTCTCTCTCTCTCTCTCTCTCTCTCTCTCTCTCTCTCTCTCTCTCTCTCTCTCTCTCTCTCTCTCTCTCTCCTGGAGATGAAGAAACCAAGCACAAAACCATGTGTAAATATACACCCTCGTATGATTTCTTCCCCATTTTCTTTTCTCTCTCTCTAAAAGTCCAAATCTTCTATAAATTCATCTTCTATCTGTTTCCATTTCTATTGATTTTCCTGAATTTGGTTGGTTTCGTCTTTTTATCCAAAAATAATTAAACAATTTGGGTCTGATACTGCAACAACCCCCAAATGACGAGCCAATTTTTCTCGAGATCTTGGAGAATGCTTAGAAAGTGCAACTATGAAGTATGTACAAACACACACGCACACATACTGTGTAAAAGTCTATTTTTTTGTGATTTATGGCTCCCTTCTAGATAGAGGTGAAATTGGGTGATATCTTGATATCTAGCAATAGACACACATAGAGGGACCGTATTTGAGATAGCGGGAGGAAGGAAGTGATGCATGCAGGAAGCGAACTTGTTGTTGTTGTTGTTTCTGGTGTAGATCGATGACAGTGGCTGCGGTATTGCTGCTATCAGTGGTTTGGTGGTTGTTGCAATGGAGGCCGACGGTCGGAGGTCCTGATTGTGATTGTGGTGGTCAACCATTCACATTTTCTTGCCTCTTTACGATTTGGACAGAAAGAAATTTAAGGTAAAACTTTGAAACCCTAAATATGATTTTTGAAATTAGTTAACTGATCATTTGGGGTTGAGTGGTTTTAGTAATCGTTTGGACCGATGTATATGTTTTTAATTGCAGGTTATCGATGTGCTTAAAGGTTCAAGGATGAAGAAACTCATGTATGGAGAGAGAGAGAGAGAGAGAGAGAGAGAGAGAGAGAGAGAGAGAGAGAGAGAGAGAGAGAGAGAGAGAGGTGGACTTTTTTTTAATTATTAAAATAACTATTAGATTTAAAAAATTGAAAGAAAAATAAAAAATAACTATCCTAAGGGTATTATAGCCATTTCACTTAACAAAAGATAAAAAATGCAACGAAACTAATTTCAAAAGGACCACCAATCCAATTTTTTTTTTTTTTTTAAATTAAGACTAAATCCCAAAAAAAAAAAAAATTGCATAGGACCATTTTTGCAATTTTGTCATTTTATTATAATTCCACCTTTACGCTAGACATAGCACACACAATTGCCACACTATTGGCTCGACGTTACTACTGAGCTCGTGAGACCGGCCCACGGTTCTTGACCCGTCTTATTGAACCTCCTCGGAGACAGCTGACGGTTGGCGACCGGCGACCATAGACGACAACTACAAAAGCTCCACCATGGAACTGAAGTAGACTCATCTTGATGATGACTAAACATATAACCAAATTCAGTGATCATTTACAAATCTCACTTCGAATTTCAAGTTTTTTCTTCAAAGAATTCGAATCGTTTGTCCAATAAATTCACTTTATTTCCCGATGTACACATATGTATGTGCATTTTCTTCCCTTGCAGCTGCAGATCATCTTCATCATCAGGTGCTCTCTCTCTCTCTCTCTCTCTCTCTCGAACTTTCTCATGCTACAGTTTCATGTTTCTGACTTATTTTCGTTTTTTGATGATGACTGTCACAATTTGTGTTGTTAATTGTGAATCTAGCCCTAGAAACCTTATTTCCGTTTTAAATTATTATAAATTGCACGCCTTCTCATAATTGATCCCTAATTCCCTATTAAGTTACTGTGCGTATGCCAAATTTCTGAATCGTTCTCTCCTTGTAGTCAATCAATTGATGGAAGATACATTCCATGTAGCAATGCTGGAGTTTTTTGCTTGTAACTCGAAGAAGACACCTCACTACTGGCACTCTCGTTAGTAGGAATGATATGTGAAGTTGACTGAATCGTTAACTTATGGTTGATCGTAATCACTGTTCTTCTCAATTGATTAAAGTTCAAGCTAAATTTTGGTTCTCTTAACTTGATTTCCTTGCTGTTATATCTCATATAGCCAAGATCTTTGAACTTCCCTTCATTTGCAGCATGTCAAATATCATAAATTTTGTCTAGGGTTTCTTCTGTTCTGTTTACCTTTGTAATGTCATGTTGATTTTGAACTTCAACTTGGTACATCACATAGGTTATATGGTATCATTTTACAGGACTCCAGATACATACACCATCATTCTTTTCAGGGTTATTACTTCATTTAACAAACTCTTCTGCTTTCCTTCTTAGTTTAATACATAGACAATCGACATGACTGGAGTAGAGACAAAAGAAACTCGCAAGAATATTGGAAAATTGTTGCATTCAAAATGCAGCACACAAAAGCTACATACAAAGCGATCAAGAAAACCAAAAACTCCAATGTCAAAGGAAAAGCTTGTTGAGTTTTTAACCAACAGCAAAAGGAACGACTTCAAACGCAGAAATGCCTCTCATAAAACAATCAAATCCTTGATTAATCCATCAATAACAACTTTCCAAAATCAAGAAGAAACTGCAAAATGTGAAAATACAGATCTCACTTCAGAGAAGCTTAAGAAGAGAAGAAAACGAAAGAGGACAAAAAACAAAGTTGAGGTTGATGAAGCTTCTAGGCTGCAAGGGCGTACAAGGTACCTTCTCTTTAAAATGAGAAAGGAACAGAACCTTCTAGACGCATACTCAACTGAAGGCTGGAAAGGTCAGAGGTATTTATCATTTCTCAATTTCTCTCATATCTTTGAGTTTGATGCTGTAAGTAATTGTTTTCTTTATTATATTCAGCCGAGAAAAGATAAAGCCAGAAAAAGAACTTCAAAGGGCCAAAAAACAGATTCTGAAATGTAAACTTGGACTCCGTGATGCCTTACGCCAGCTGGACTTACTTAGCACAGATGGACGCATTGATGAATCTGTTATAGCTCCAGATGGATCCATACACCATGACCATGTATGTAATCATGTCTCCAATATCTACTAAACATGAACTTAATCACAATAAAATTGTTAACAACAATTTGTTTAATGTTAATTTTATTTAGATACACTGTGCAAAGTGTAAGCTGAGGGAAGCATTTCCAGATAATGACATTATACTCTGTGATGGGACTTGCAACTGTGCATTTCATCAAATGTGCATCGACCCTCCGCTTTTAACTGAAAACAGTAAGCTCTTTTATTTAAAATCTTTCCCATTTTTTTAAAAAAAGTTATTATGGATGAATGATTGAAAGAAGTTTACTTTGTTTGGTGAATCAGTTCCTCCAGGAGACCAAGGGTGGTTTTGTAAATATTGCATTTGTAAGACTGATATCATAGATGCAATGAATGCACAGCTTGGAACTAGCTATTCCAATGACATCAATTGGCAGGTTGGTAGTTTTAATTTAGTAATTTACACAAAACTTGTGAATCGTTATTTATTTGACATAAAAAGTAAATGAAAAACAGGAGGTGTTCAAGGTTGAGGCTACATTACCTGATGGTGGTGAAACTCTACTTAATCAAGAAGATTGGCCTTCTGATGATTCTGGGGATGATGATTATGATCCAGAAAGAGTTGAAAAACATGAAAGTAGTTGTAGCAATATTAAACTTTGTTCTGAAGGTGAAGGTGAATCATGTGATGATGATGGAAGCAGTAATTACAGTTTTATATCACTGGATGATGAGATTCTTGTTGATGATTCCCGGGAATTGAGAATTCTGGGAATCGAAGTCAATTCCGGTGATTTTATTCCGGGTTCTGGTTCCGGTTCCGGTTCTGATTTTGAACCCGTGAGTGGTCGAAGACAACGTCGGGCTGTTGATTATAGAAAGCTTTATGATGTGAGTATATTGTTTTTTCACAACTCAAGACAGTTTTATTTGTGGAAAAGACTTGAATGCCCTCATTTTATGTCATGATACAGGAAATGTTTGGAAAAGATGCTCTTGCAAATGAACAGGTAAGTGAAGATGAAGATTGGGGTCCCACAAACAGAAAGAGGAGAGAGAAAGAGTCGGATGCAGCAAGTACCCTAATGACTCTTTGTGAAACTGAGGACAAAATGGGAAAAGATGTTGCTGAAACATCAAAGAATGACACAGATAGTAAAAGATCGTTTTTTAGGATTCCATCTGAAGCTGTAGAGGTAGTTTTCTTTTTTCCTTTTTCCTTTTTCTTTTAACTGTTTGTTGGAATTTATTAATTTTGTATTATTATATCAGAAGCTTCGCCTTGTTTTTGCAAAGAATGAACTTCCCTCTCGAGCTGTTAAAGAAGAGATTTCCAATCAGTTAGGTCTCGACCTTGAGAAGGTAAAAGACGTAAATGCCCTTTTTATCCTCATTATAAGAAAATAGCTGTATAAATTCCGTGCCAATTTTTAGGTTAATAAATGGTTCAAGAATGCACGCTACCTGTCTCTTAAAAGGAAGGTGAGTTTTTACTTTTTACATATTTATTTTTTTATTTTGTTTTGAATAATAAAATCTTATCGATTATATTTAATAACTTATTCAGGCAGAAGATAAGCCAACTCAAAATGATGGCCCTTCTATCTCAAAGGAATCTGCTAATAATGAAATTCTATCAGAGAATATTCCCACAAATGCTACAAAGCAGCATGACAATGGAGATTTACTTGTTTCTACTTCAACCAACATGGTATTCTTTTCTTTCAAAACACCAATTTTTTATTATTTTACTTTTCTATTTTCAAAAAACAATTTTATACACATGTGAAAAATTGCAACTTAAAAAACAGAAAGTAGAATGCTATAGTTGAGTAGCTTTTGTTTAATATGTTTTGAAGGTTGACTGTGATGTAATTGGTGGGACCCAAAGTGATAATCAAGAAGCCACGTCAGCAGAAGCTCATATGCAGAAGCTTTGTTATTTGAAAACAAAGTTGGAAAATCTACAAAATATATTACTTGTAAGAACACCAAACAGAAGAGCTAAAACAACAGCAGCACAGTCATCATCTATTGACCATAGCTCCACCATCTTTGTTCCCATTGCACACCTCAAGGAAAAACCCTAAATCACTGCAACAGATGAGTCTCTTTTTTTTAAATAGAAAATATATTTTACCTTAATTGTAACAAGAGCTAAACAAACCAGTTAATTTTATGTTATGTAGCTTTATGTACGAAAGAACAATGAGTTTTATAATTATCATTTTACATATGAATTTTATAAAGATAAAATGTTACGAAGCTGAGTCTTGTGTCGTTTGACTATTTGAAGAACATCTTTTTATGATAGATCGTTGTCATCCATTGACGTATCCCTGGTGTTGTCAGAATTCTTAAGTATAAAGTAGTAGTGGAATGGCTTTTCTATTATCTTCAATAATTAATCTTTTTTACAACCTCTATTATTTGGACAGTTGCAATTGTTGTTAATGAGTTGTATTCATGTGTATGAGTAAATTTGTGTATAATAGACCAAAGATGTTAGATAAGCATACATTAAGAAAATCACGCCAAGGTAATCCGTAAAAACTACTTAAAGCATGTATGTAAATCAGGCCAAGTTAAAAATGTGTGTAAATTCCAGGGGTAAAATGCAAGCAGAGTCTTTCTTTCACCTTCTCAAATGAGCTGAAAGTCTAATATATATAAATCAGAGCACTCACTTGTCTATAGATGATGATCTGAATATAAGAACTTGATTGTTAAGCACCCCCCACCTTCTTATAATGCATTCCAACATATTTTGTAACATCAAGAGCGCCAGAAACCCACTCTATATCATTGTTAATGTTTAAGTTAAACAAATAGTTTAACTTGCCTATAGATGATGATCTGAATAAAATTACTCTCCTTACTATCACTAGCCTCATCATTAAAGCCTATGCCACGATTACCCAATATTAGATTCCCAAACTCCATATATGAGGGTTCCACTACAGGTTCAGACATATATATTATGGTTCCACAGTAGGATAAAAAACTGATGGGAGCTCTATAATAGGTTCTGAAACATATAGGGTTCAACACTAGGTTCAGCCACATGGGAGTAATATGGGGTTCCATTATTCTTTTATTATAAATTTTCCTTGGGTAGGGGACATTCCGTAGGTATATGTATGTTATGTATAAAATTCTATAAGTTTATGTTTGGATACATATAACCTAAAATGTTTTATGTATTAGTTATTAGCCAATGAAAATGATCCAACATCAAAATCACTAAAGGGCTTTTTGAATACAAAATCATACCATCCTAACATAGCCTAGCAAGTCCATCATATCATCAATGTTGTAGAATGAAAGTTCATCAATGTCAACTAAGTCAACATATTCTCCTTACCCTTGATGTATATTCTCCTATGAAACTTGGTGAACTCCGCTCCACATAACAACCATATTTATAAAATTGTTGTATGTCCGACTGTACAATAAAAAAAATGTTAATTAACAGCTCAACACATTTATAGAGAAGAAGAAAGTAGAATGGAAACATATTGCATTACTATAATGACATTATATATCAAACACAACTATGTTAACACCTTACCTCACCATTATTGTCCATTGATAAAGAAATCAATTGTAATGAACAAGGATGTGGTATACAACACTTCGTTATACCCCAATGGTGCCATATACAGTCTATAACCGACGATATGTAAAAGGACTAAAATACCCTTACATGTAAGTATGAGGGGCATATATAAAGAGAAAACTAATGACATTAATTACTAGAATATATGCCTATAATGAGATACACTGGTTTTATGATACACAAAAGTGTGTATCCTAAAAATAATGGCGTCTCTCCCATAATTTGAAGGATTTAAGACATACATTTTTGCGTGTCCTAAAATTAGTGTTACAAAAAAAACATGAAGGGCACCCATCATAAAAAAACGTGTCATGTACAAGTTATATGTAACGCCCACAAGATAGGGGTAGATGATTAAAGAATAATATGATAATTGTTCATCACGACAATAAATCGATGTTTTTTGTAACATCCCAAAAATACGATCCAAAAATTTCGTTTTAAAACCATTTAAGAAAACCATAATTCATCTAACATCACAATAGAGATCATAATTTAGGTATCTCAAATCATCATGACAAAATACTGTGTAAAAATCATGTGTCGAAATATCAGAGTAAATCATCCCAGACTAAAAACTATGGTGTGTGCCATGTAGTCATCCCGAGCTCTTCCCCTTGTTAGTGGAAATACCTGAAACCAAAACTTAAAACTGTAAGCATGAAGCTTAGTGAGTCTCCCCAAGCTACCACATACCATACACATAAGCACATAACAACATACATTGGGCCTAGCCTGCTACCTCGGGCCTCGCCCGACATCGGACAAATTCAACATTAGGCTCTGCCTGGCATCGAGCCCCGCTCGGTATACAAATATGTTTCTATCAGACCCCGCCTGTCTCTAGGCCCCACCCGCTATACACATACAAACATATAAGCATAATCATGCTAGTACATAACAGACAAACACAACACTATAACTATTAGTCTCAAGGCCCCGCCCCTACTCTGCTAATAATGAGATATGCAACCCTGTCCACACTCAACTAGTGATGAGATACGGGCCCCCGCCCACACTCACCTCCCTACCAGACACATACAAGTATCACAAAGACAAAAAATATAACTAAACATGCATTCCTTCCTCTGGTACCACCCGACATCAAACCATAGTTCGAAAACATATATATATATATATATATATATATATATATATATATATATATATATATATATATATATATATATATATATATAAACCTTCCTCGGGCCTCGCCCGACATCGGACCGTAATCCGGAAGCATATAAACTACATCGGGCTAACCCTAGCGTTGGATCTAAATCCGGTATACACTAACATACATAAATGGGCCAACATTGGTGCCTTAGACCTGTTCCTATAGGAGAAAACTCACCTCGCAAGCTGACTGTAGAATCCCTCGAATAAACCTCTCGTTGCTAGCCGGCATATCCCTGAACTGCTGATCACTCGACTCCCCGAACTATCATTACCAACATAATACTTAGCCAAGAACTGATAATCCTTGATAAGGTAAAATAACCATTTTACCCTGGTCAAAGTCAAATTCAACGCTTGGTCAAAGTTAAAGTCAACACTCCGAGTTGACTCAATTTGCCGAGTTGCTCCATCAACTCGCTGAGTTCTATAAATCAGAACCCTGAACTTGCGATCCAACTCGTCAACTCACCCTCCTGACTCGCCGCGTTCCCTGACAATTTGTCGACTCAACTCGTCGAGTCCCTTCATAGACTCGTCGAGTTCTACCCTAAACTGAAATCGAGAAAACACGATTCAACTCATCGAGTTCCTCTATGGACTTGACGAGTCCCCCAGTCTGTTTGGGCCATTTTAACAGATTAAGCCTCTATTCTCCAGATCAAGACCCCATACTTCTTCTACATACAGAAAATGCCTTCTCAAGGGTAAAGTTTCAAACTTTACCCGCTACTAGTCCTTCTTAATGGGTTTAACTAAAACCCTAGTTCTTTAGGACATAGATCTTGTCCAAAAAGCCATAATACTCCGAACTAAAGCATACTAACATAGATATAGAACTTAAACCTCATTTGGATGCGTAAATTCTCAGGCTTTCCTTCCATGCATGGCCTTTTGGGGCTTTAAAAGCAAGAACAACACTTTAAAGCTTGCATGGTGCTTCCATGGCCATAAAGTTTGCACCTTTATGCCATGAAACCCCTTCTAGATCCCATATCTGAAAGATAAGTCACTTGGGACGTCCATTACCCAAAGACTAAACTTCATGGACCAAAACCCTCATAAAGTGAAATAAGGAGATCTAAAAGACTACTAGGCAAGTTAGAGGCTTGATTACGAGCAAAGGATAAGGATGAAATGTTGTTTCTGCATCTATAATCTTCTCTTGGAATCATCTAGCTTCTTCTTCTTCTTCTACGAGCTTCAAATCACACAAGGTTCACTAAAAATGGCTTACAAGCATTAGGGTTTCGAGATCTAGGGTTTGGATAATGGAGGCTGGAAATGAGGCCATAAGGTGGGGATTAAGATGCTTAAATAGGGTGCAAACCCCGAATTTAGGGTTTCCCAAACCCAGACCAACTCGTCGAGTTGGTCCTCCCCAACTCATCGAGTAGGTTTCTCAACCTGTGTCCAATAACTTATTTCTACTCGTTGAGTTGTCCCCCTTGGACTCGACGAGTAGACTTTCAATTTGGTTATTATCTTTCCTTAATCAGCCTTCTGGCTTCCGGGTGTTACAACTCTCCCCCACTTAAACTGGACTTCATCCTCGAAGTCCGCTACCGTCACCTGCCCCACAAGCATTAGCCCCACTTCCGAAATCGGATGACACCTTTCCAAGGTGACACCTTCAAAAGCACCAAGTCTCCTACCCGAAACTCGAGGTCCGAACATCGCCAATATGCATAGCTCTTTTTTCGGCTTTGTGCGACTCACAACCTGTCACACACTTGCTGAATCAACTCAGTGGTCTTGAGTACAACCTCAATACTCTCGATTACCCGATGCCCGACCTCCCCCAACAAATCGGGGTCCTACACCTCCTTCCATATAACATCTCAAACAATGGTCGGTCAATACTGGCATGGTAACTGTTGTTTTAGAAGAACTCGTCCAGTGGAATGTAAGTATCCCAACTCCCTCCAAAATCTAGCACACAATCCCGGAGCATATCTTTGAGCATCTGAATCGTCCGCTGTCTTTGGCCGTTAGTCTGGGGATGATATATTGTACGAAAATGCAACCGAGTATTCAATTCATCATGAAACTTCCTCCAAAACCTGGAGGTGAAACGAATATCCTAGTCCGAAACCACCAAAAGTGGTACCCCGTGCCGAACTACCACCCCCGAATGTAGATGTCAAATAACTTCTCAACATATATGCTTTCAGCAACTAGTATGAAATATACACTCTTGGTCAATCTATCAACAATGACGCAACGTGTCATCCTTGGAAATTTTGTGATGAAATCCATGGTAATCTCATGCCACAACCACATAGGAATGGGTAAGGGCTGCATCTTGTCGCGGGGTCTTTGATGTTCGACCGTGACTTTCCTGCAAGTCAAGCACTGCTTAATAAAACAAACTATTTCCCTTTTCATACAGGGCCACCAATAACTCGACCTCAGATACCTATACATCTTCGTGGCCCCTGGATGTATAGAAAACTTTGACTTATGTGCATCCTCCATAACTGTACGCCTGACCACACCTGCTGCCGGAACGCAGAATCTACCACATTGAGTCAACAATCCCCGATTGTCTCTAACAAATAAGGGAATCTATCCCCTTGGTGGTTGTTGAGGCCAACAAAGTTAATAAACCTAAATATTTCACACTAAAATAGTGTATGGTAGTAAAGGGGTAGAATCCATTGAGATTTGTTTAATTTTATAACTCTATGAAAAATCCATTATATAAATACTTGTAAGGAAAATAACAACAAAAATAAAAATGGAGGGGGGGGGGGGTTGGTGTTTTGAAATACTTGAAACAAACTAGAATTAAACTAAGATTTAAATAAAAAATTTCAACAAAAACAAGAGTTTGATGTAAAATCAATAACAGAAAGATGGCTGACTTTAGGTTTCCCCACTTTGACTTTTTGATGAACATATCATTAAAATCCAATGGTGCAATACTTGTTTTAAATCATTAATTTGAATATAATAATCCAAGGAGCTTGAGATTACCTAGACTTTTCTTAGTTGTTGAAATGGTTAGAGAAGCTCATAACAGTTTTCTTAGTCAAAGTCACTAATTCCAATAAGCATGAAATTAGTGAAAGTCAACTAGCATTAAGAACTAAAAAGTTACCAGATCCAAGAGTAGTCAAAAACTTCCACTACCATGTTGGAGAAAATGTTTTTATGATTGTGTGAAGTAAAACTAACACAAAAATTACTTGTTTCTTGCTAATTTGAAGATCCTTACTTAATTAAGAAATTAGCCAATTAATCACCACAAATACATTTAAACTCATGAATAAAAACATATGAGCAATGATAAGATGTTAAAACACAACATTTTTATAAAGATTCAAACAAAAATTCATGGATTCTTTAATACTCAACAAAAGTTCAAAGGATTCAACAAAAGTCAACCAATATTTGTTTAGCCAATCATGGTTAAACTCAAAGAAACAAAGTTAGTGAAGATTTTACCAAACATTTAACAAGAATCAATAGGAGAACTGATGAAGTTCTTGAGGGTTCTTGGCCTTCAAAGTGCTCCAAAACTCCAGAGAGAATGAGTCAAAATTGGATTTCCAAGATAAGGCTATTTCCCAATATAGAGCTCTCAACAAAATCCTGAATTTGCCCTTCCAGGAATCCACGCGGGTCACGTGGAAACCTTACGCGAGCCGCGTGAGGGTGACAAAAATTGGGCTTCTTCAAGTCTTGGGCCCCCACAGCTATTCCATTGGCCTAGTTTGAATTTAATCAGCCTCTAGCCCATTTTTCTTCAAGATTTATTCAATTTGAGTCAAATATGCCTCTCCAAATCACTCAAAGCTTCCGCAAAGTCCCGATCATCGATCTCCACATACTTGAAAATTCTCCCGCTCCTTGTAATTTAAAGTTCAAATCTTCCAAGCCTTCAAGCAATTGACAAACTCACTCCATGAATCACCTCCATAGTCATCAAGGTCGAAATCCCCATTGCCCTTCAAGTCTAATTGCCTCCCAAAAATCCCGCTCCGCTAGTCTCCAAAAAATCTAGAATAATGCTCAAGAAACTAGAAAGTACCCGAAATGGTCATAAAATAACAAAAAGGAAAATATACATGGAAATTAACTAAAATGCAAATGAAATGTGCTAAAATAATCTATAAAAAGAAGTAAATAAAATGAAGCTATGAAATCACTCTAAGCTTAAACATTACTTGTCCTGAAGTAAGACAAGACTAAAATGAACTCGGGATGAACTATCCTAAGAAAATAAAAAGAATGGATAGAACCGCGGAAACTGATCACTATTAGTCAACATGGTAAGAATTGATCTTGCTATTATCTCACGAAAATTTCATCCGATGACAATGGAACCATAAACCATAGCCAGAACAACTCCTCTAGGTGAGTAAGGAGGGTTGGTCAGTCGTAGCCCCAATGGAACATGCATACAATAAATAACATCTGTAGTAGGGAGAAAGCAAATGGACAAGCTCGTATGGAGATCTTCTTTTTAAGTGTACACTTTAATCACGAAAGTTGCGTGATCTCACATTTGTCGGCCACTCTCAAGTGTGATTCAGTTTTATCGCTTGGGCACCGTTGTAGGAATTAGTTCACTTAGTGTTGACCCAAACCTCCCATAGTATCCGACTCAACAGTCTCTCTAACATCACCAATTTGCGAAAAGAAACAAATCAATCTATATACAATAAGACAAACCTATATAAATGAATATCAAATGTCGGGTGACCAAAATGAAGGCAAATTTGTTCAATAATTGAACCGGTCACCTATCTAAGTTTATTTCAGCCATGTATCTTTTTTTTTCAAACAATGCACTAACATATTGAATTTTCGCTTTTATTAAAGAAAATTTTTGGCTCAAAATTTGGTTCCCAAATTTATGTAAGTGGAACCGAGGGGGTAACAATAATAATCCGAATGGTCTAAGTGTGAAAATGACCATGTGTGGGGCGTAAATATGCAAGCTCCTTTTCAAACATTTGATTTTTCATAAATAAAGAAAATTCCCTAATGTGGGCTAGAAGACTCTCTAAAATCCTAAGTAAATCACAATAAGAATATGGTGATGTAAAGAGACCGAATATGGATTCTACTCGGGGACAAGCACCAGTGCTTCATCCTAACGGTTCAAACATGCTCAAGTGTCATTGTCTCGGCTGTATGAACCGCATGACTAAGAATATCCATTTCTATAGTATATCCCACATTTGTTAGTATCACATGTAAAATTCTTCATGAAACTACCTGATCATGATCACTTACCCCTTTAAGCTTCCAACATCTGATCCCAAGCATGAAGTCCCAAGCTGCAGCTAGTGGTCTTGGTTCGATGGGTGAGACAGTAAAAAGATATCGGACCAATAATGATACAATAACTATAAACCTGTTCCATGGTATCCAAGGGGGTGAGATTAAACAGATAACAAACATACATGAATGCTAATTCCTTAAGCTAAGTGTTATGAAAAATAAAAAAGTGGAAAAGAAGAAAATAAAATCTTTTTGGAATTAAAAAAAAAGAATGCAAATTATCTTAAAACTAAAATGTTATACAACCTAACTAAAATATGCATGAAAAAGTAAAAGTAAAAGGAAATTCCCCACCCAAAGCTTAAGAACAAGAATTGTCCTCAATGCTTAAGGAAAGAGCGAAAATGACCTAAATCGAAGGGTCGGGCGGCGGAAAGTGTCCGTGGTGGTAGTGGTAATCCCACATATCCTGGACCTAGTGGGAAGTGGGCGCGATGGACTGCTCCAGCTGATCAACACGGGTCACCACATCCTGGATGGCCCGGGTGTTCTCCTGCGTCTGAGTATCGATGTGCTGGATAGTGGAGAACATTGTGGTGAACTGGTCGAAGAAGTTAGGGGGAAGTATGGTGGGATCTCATGTCCCCCTGCTGTTGTGGCTGATACTGAGGTTGGGTAAAATGTTGTGGAGGCTAAAACTGGTCATCTTCATCGTCCACAAGAGGAGGGTAGTCAGATGGAATGACCCATTGTTCGGGTTCGATTGGTTCGAAACACGCTATATACTCATGAGGAAAAATGAGGTATGGTTAATTATCAAGATTCCAAATGTGACCACCGACTAATTCACGGATGATTTGCATCCGCCGGAGTGCAAGGATGTCAAGGAGAGAGGGTCCGATTGCCTTTTCAAATGGGAGGGTAGAGAGAAGAAGCTGAAGTGGGGGTATAAATGCAATGAGTGTGATCAAGCCGCGAATGAAAATATCCCTGGTGTCCATAGTGGTGAAATTGTATCATTTGGTGAAGAAGAAGGTTGCAAAATCTGGGCTTGATCCATTTTTGCGAGTCATGCACCATAGAAAGAAAAATCCAGCTTTGGAAATTTGAACACTTCGTAGCGGGCAAAAATGGTGCATATAAGGACTCGGTGGGCCAGGCGTAAACATGGATGAATGATTGAGGAGGCCTTGGAGGAAGATGATGAGTATCGTGGCTCGTGAGTGATTTGCTACCAAATATGGTGTTCGTTAAAGGTGGCGGGCCAATGATCCTATTGGGAGTAAGTGTGGTCCACCGGGGTACCCATTAAAGCATTGGCGACCTGAAATGGCAATGACCTACTCTTGCCTAGCATTTGGAAGGTGATGGTGTTCATATCGTCATCAACTTGGAATGTGGAGAGGAATTCCAAAGTCGGCTCAACGTAGGTGGCTGCACGATTATGAAGAAACTGGCCCTAACCAATGTTGTCAAAACATGCTTGAACTCCCTCAAGCACTCCGAGAGTTTGAAAAGACGCTCAATGGAGGAATTGTTTGATTTGACCTTGCGCTTTTTGGAAACAAGAAAGTCATATGTTTTGCGGTCGTCACAATTCAACAAATTAACGAAATGGGGGGGGGGGGGGGTGATTGGATTTGCCTTTCGACCCACCCCTAGATGAACTAGGTCCAGTTTTGGCACGCTTAGAAATTGACTCGGGACAAAAATTAGACAATAATAATAATATTGAAATCACACCAAAGACCACACGGGTGACGACACACTTCCGACAATAAACGGCTATCTAACAAACAAATAATCAAGTTAAAGGAACGAGGATACCCAATTAGCTTAAACCCGAGATGAATGGTGGAAGCGGAATGAAAGCCACCAAAGAGATTTTCCAAGACACACCCCAAGCTTATGATTTTGCTCCGTATTTGACGCTTAAATTGCTAAAACAACCCCACAAACGAGCCTCAAGGCGATTTTCCGGCGATTAGAGTGGTGACACTTGGAATCGGGCGAAAATTTTTGGTGAGTTTTTTGGGGGAAATTGGTATGGTTAGAAAGGCCTTGATGAGAGAAGCAAAACCCCATGCTCGGAATCTCCAATGGTGGCCGGAGTTGGTCGGAAAATGCGAAAGAAGATGGTGGTGGTGCCTGAAATTCCGACCACAGATCGGACTGGATGTTAGGTGGGGTTTATAGAGCTTGAAAAATAGTAGAGAGAATAGCAGTGGTTTCACGAGATTCTGACGTGTAGAACTCCGGGAAATTGGATTTTTGTGAGAAGTGAGTTTTGGTGTTCTTGAGAGTTTGAAAGAGAATGGTGAGGTTGTGTAGGGTTAGAATGAAGAAGAAGAGAGGCTGGGATGTTTAATCTTTGGTCAATAGAGGTCAAATCCGGTCAATGTTTGGTCAATTCATTAAAACCCCTGGTCAACGAAAGTCAAACAACTCAACAGTCCAAAAATATCAGTTAATGACCAACGTGCGGGCAAGGCGCGGGCCGCGTGCTGGCCGCGTCTAGTCGCACAAAAACCCACTCGACCTTCTGACTTATTACGCAGGTGTAATACGGGTCGCGGGCTGGCCGAGGGAGACGAGCTGATAAAAAAAATCCTAAGGGCTGGAACCCCCCATGCGGGCTAGGCGCGGGCCACGTTCTGGCCGCGTCTAGTTGCTTTAAATTGGTATGATGCTTCATGTGGGTTGGGCGTGGGCTGCGTGTTGGCCGTGCTTGTTGTATGGTTTGTGCACCATCGATCTACGCAGGATGCGAGCTTTCTTTAACATTCCTCACACGGGCTGCGGGCCCTTCCTGTGGTTCAAAAAGTTGGGTTTTCCAAAAAACTTGATTTTTAGCTCAAAATGATCCCCGTAAGGTCCAGTTTCAAAATTTTCGACAAAAGTTGGAATAAAACGGGGAAGGAAGGGTGAATCCTTTCAAAAAATTATTTTCAAAATCTTGAAAATGCTTTTTAAAATGATTTATTTGGATTTGGAAAAGGTGAAAGAATAATGCTTTCCAAAAATGCCCTTCTTTAACATCTTTGGCGAGACGTCTTCCTTGCTTACTTCAACACCTCGGGACTTCCAAATGGATGATTTCAAGAGCATTAGCATTGAAGCCTTCATAAAGTGGCTTCAAATGGTGCCCATTGACTTTGAAAATTTGTCCCGTCTTTTCACTTTGAACTCCCCCCATGGTCAAAGGTCTTTATCACAACAAAAGGTCCAATCCATCTTGACCTTAGCTTGCCCGGAAATAACTTCAATCGTGAATGGTAAAGTAATACCCTATGCCCCGGTTCAAAATGCTTCCGGGTGATGGACTTGTCGTGGAAGAGCTTCATTTTCTCCTTATAAATCCTCGAGTTTTCATAGGAGTCATTTCTCAATTCTTCTAGATCTTAGAGTTGAAGCTTCCTATGTCTTCCCTCCTCATCAATATCGTAATTGCATTGCTTGACCACCCAAAATGCACGATGCTCTAATTCGACGGGTAGATGACATGGCTTTCCAAAAACCAACCTAAAGGGCGACATTCCTATCGGGGTCTTGTAAGCAGTCCGATAGGCCCATAAGGCATCATCAAGCCTCAAACTCCAATCCTTCCTTATCAGATTCATCGTTTTCTCTAGAATACTCTTCACCTCACGATTTGAGACTTCCGCTTGACCGTTCGTTTGAGGGTGGTTTGAGACACGATGGGTCACATTATACTTCTTCAATAAAGCCTCCATTATCTTGTTGCAGAAATGCATCCCTCAATCACTGATCAACGCCCTAGGCACACTAAATATCACAAAAACATTAGACTTTAAAACTCGATAAGCGTTTTGGAATCATCCGACCATGTGGCTTTGGCTTCAACCCACTTAGAAACATACTCAACCACGAGCAAGATGTAAACGTTGCCAAACGAAATGGGAAATGGGACCATGAAATCAATCCTCCATACGTCAAAAACTTCACAAACAAGGATGGGATTTTGCAGCATTTGGTTCTTTTGTGTGATGTTTCCCGTCTTTTGGCACAGCTCACAACTTTTACAAAACATATAACAATTGCGTGACATGGTTGGCCAAAATAGTCCACACTCAAGAACTTCTCTCAAAGTTCAGCTAGTCCCGAAGTGTCCTCCACAAGCAAATTAATGACAAAGTTGCAAAATTGATTGATTCTCTTGTTGGGGCACAAATCTCTTAATGATTTGATCAGGACAATGTTTCCACAAATAAGGTTCATCCAACACATAGTATTTTGCATCACTTTTTAATTTGTCTTTTTGAGCACGTGAGAATGTGTCGGGATACCTTTTGTAACAAAAAAGTTAATGATATCGGCATACCATGGAGTAGATTGAATAAGGGAAAAGAGATGCTTATTCAAAAACTCGTCCCGCAACGGGAGGGGAGTTTCATTTGAAGTGGTTCGGCTTAGGTGGTCGACAACAAGGTTCTCGCATCCACTCTTGTCCCGGATTTCCAAATCAAATTCTTGTAACAATAAGATCCACTGGATGAGTCTTGGTTGTGCATCTTTCTTTGTCATCAAGTACTTGAGAGCTGCATGATCTGAATACACTATAACTTTGGTGCCAAGTAGATATTGCCTAAACTTCTCCAAAGTGAACACTATGGCCAATAGCTCCTTCTCTGTGGTAGAGTAGTTGCTTTGAGCATTGTCTAGTGTCCTCGATGCATAGTAGATCACATGGGAGGATCTTACATTCTTTTGACCCAAAACGGTGACAATAGCATAATTACTTGCATCACATATGATCTCAAAGGGGAGATCCCAATTTGGCGCTTGTATGATGGGGGTGGATGTAAGCAATTCCTTGAGCTTGTCGAAAGCTTCTTTGCACGCCTCATTGAACTCGAAATCAACCTCTTTTTGCAAGAGTTGACACATTGGTCTTGTTATATTTGAAAAGTCCTTAATGAATCTTCGGTAGAAACCTGCATGGCCCAAAAAAGAACGAACTTCCCAAACACAAGTCAGGTAAGGTAAGCTTTAAATAACATCAATTTTGGCCTTATCCACCTCAATTCCTTTCTTAGACACAATGTGACCCAAAATAAGACCTTGAATCACCATGAAATGAAATTTCTTAAAATTTAAGACCAAATTCATTTCAATGCAGCTTTTTAAAATTTTGGTGAGATTGGTCAAACATTCTTGAAACACGTTCCCGTATACCGTAAAATCATCCATAAAAACTTCAATATGTTTTCAACATATTCCAAAAAGATACTAACCATGCAACACTGGAAACTGGCCAGGGCGTTACACAATCCAAATGACATTCTTTGGTATGCATAAGTGCCAAATGGACACGTAAATGTTTTCTTTTCTTGGTCTTTCGGTGCCACCGAGAATTGGTGAAAACCGGAGTACCCATTGATACAACAATAGTGAGATTTTCCGGCCAACCTTTCTAACATTTGGTCAATGAAAGGCAATGGAAAATGATCTTTTTTGTGCTTGCATTAAGTTGCGGTAGCCAATACATACTCTCTACCCGTTTTGCATGCGGGTGTGGACCATCATACCTTTGTTGTTCTCGACCACCGTGATTCCCGTCTTCTTTGGTAGCACTTGCACCAGACTCTCCCACTTGCTATCCAAGATTGGATAGATCATCCCCGCATCAAGAAGCTTCAATATCTCTTTCTTCATAACTTCCATCATAGGCGGGTTCAATCTTCTTTGTGCATCCTGGCTTGGTTTGAATTCATCCTCCATCAAGATATCGTGCATACAAGTGGATGGGCTCAATCCATTAATATCCACGATTGTCCAACCCATGGATTCTTTGTGCTCCTTCAACACCTTAAGGAGCTGCTCTTCTTCACATTCGGTTAAATGAGTTGAAATAATAACCGGAAGGGTTTCATTCTTTCCTAAATAAGCATACTTTAAGTGTTGAGGATGGACTTTCAATTCCAATTTGGGTGGTTGAACAAGACATGGTGACAACTTCGTGTGGGTTGGGGGCAACTCAATTTTCTTGACATCAAATCTTGTAGATTTCTTCACCTCTAAATTATTGACCAACCTCTCAATCTCCAGGTCCAAAGAATAAAGCTTTAATTTCTTGGCTAGCTTCCCACAATCAAACCCCTTGCTTAAGATCATTTCCAACACATCACTATTAGACAACTCGAACAATTCTTGGGTTGTTGGCTCAACAACATCAACAAAGTACAAAGATGAAATATCACTAGGATATCTCATGACATCATAAATATTAAAGCTTATTGTTTCACCATCAAACTCCATTCTCAAACTTCCTTCATACACATCGATCTTCATCCTAGACGTCTTCAAAAATGGCTGCCCAAGTAAGATTAGAGCCGATATGGGGGACACTTTCTCATCTAGATCAATCACATAGAAATCCGTCGGAAAGACCAATTGATTCACTTGCAGTAAGACATCTTCCATAACACCTCTAGGAGAGACACTTGATTTATCTGCAAGAGAGATTATGACACCGGTTTCACTTAAAGGACCCACATTTAATGATTCATACACCGAATAGGGCATGACATTGATTGAGGCCCCAAGATCAAGCATGACACTGCTTTGCATTTGGGTGGAAGTTTCCATTCTAAAACCGCGGATGCATTTTCATTCATTGAAAATTTCTCATTTCCCTTGAACTTCCTCTTGTTGGTACAAAGCTCTTTCAAAAACTTTTCATATCTGTGGATTTGCTTGATTGCATCAAGTAGAGGGATGTTTACTTCCACCTTTTGAAAGGTGTCCAAAATCTCTTTCTCCTCCATGTTCTTTTCCGAAGTCGCAAGTCGAGAGGGGAATGACGGTTGAGTGGCTATTGGTGTTACGAGGGGAATAGTCTTCTTTTGAACTCCGGCTTGTGCATTCTTATTGACTATAGGTTCTTCAATGGGAATGACTTCTATTTCTTCCTCTTCATCCCTTGGCTTCTTCTTTAAACTACTCTCCCCGGTTTGTTTGCCACTTCTTAAGGTCACCACATTGACATTTGGGTTCTTTTCAGTCTAGGAAGGAAAATTTCCACGGGACTCCAACTTGTTTATGGATGTAACTATATCTCCCATTTGTGCTTCAAGGTTGGAGATACTAGTTATTGTCTCTTTTTGGAATTTTTGGGTACTAGTGGCTAAGTATTTGACAATGTCTTCACGTGTTCTGCATCTTTTTGAAGAATGAGGCACATATCCGTAGGATGTCTCTTGTTGCACATATTCCACAAACCATCACTTGTGGAGTTTGTCCCATAACTAACTTTTGAACAATGGAGGTTAAATCTTTGATTTGATACTCTAGATTTGATGTCCCCACTTCGTTTACCTTTTGTTGAGTCTCTTTCTTCATATCTTGGTGCAGGCCAAAATGTTGTGAATTCACGGCTATGGCGTTGAAAAATTGTCTTGTTTTTTGTGGAGTTTTACTAAAGAAATCACCACCACTTGAGGTATCAACTAGTCTTATCTCCATTGGTAACAATCCCTCGTATAAGTGTTGAAAGATGAGTTGTTCTGGAATTTGATGTTGTGGACAACTATAACACAAGTTGTTGAACCTCTCCCAATAATCATGAAAAGTCTCATTTTGACCTTGGCGGATACCACAAATCTCATTTCTAAGACTTGAGACTCTTGAAGCGAGATAGAACATATCAAGAAAAACTCTTGCCATGTCGGTCCATGAGTTAATTGACCCCGGGGGAAGATAAAATAACAAATCGTTTCCTCTATCGGCCAATGAAAAGGGGAATGCCCTTAGCTTGATTTGGTTATCAGTTGACCTTTGTGGATTCATAATTGTGCAAATAGTATGAAACATCTTCAAGTGCTTATGAGGATCTTCATTTTCTAATCCATGAAAAGTTGGAAGATGATGGACTAAACTTGAATTCAATTCTGAACCTCCTTCCAAAACGGGATAATTGATACCGGTTAGAGTTTGTGTAACATTGGTTTCTATCATGTAATGACGTAAATTTTCTAAAAAGGTTTTCATTTTTAAAACATAACATATCTCATAAAGTAATTCCCAAAACTCAAATGTATCAAATCTCATCTCAGTAAAACATATCCCAAAATCTCAAATACACAATAAGTAATACTCTATCAGTGTGCACAAATCATGTCGGAGCCTTTCCGCGATCCTCGCTGGTACCTGAAACACATATCACATAACACGATAAGCATAAATGCTTAGTGAGTTCCCCAAAATACCAAAAACAACACATAAGCCACTCGAGGCTATAACTCAGTATGACCCTCCGGTAAATGTGTCTCAACGGGACCCTCCAGTCCCGTAGCTCGTTGGACCCTCCAATCCGGTCTAGCTCGTTGGACCCTCTGGTTGGTTCTGATCGAGGACCCTCCGGACTCATGACTCGTTGGACCCTCTGGTCCAGTCTACATAACACATAGCTTACATATAACAAAATACACATAAATCTCAGACATACACATACACACAACACATAAGACCCTCCGGTCTGCACATGGATACCACCCTAGGTATTGCATAGTGAGAAGACTCACCACGGGTAACTCGGATAATCTCGAATCTCGAATACTGATCTAGCCTCTGCATAATCAAATAAAAAATTTTCATCTAATTAACAACGGCTCTCAAAGGCTAGATTAATCCCCCTTATAATTCCTCAGAAGGGTAAAAGACCATTTTACCCTTTCAAGACCCAAAAGCCCAATTGTTGACCAAACCCTAAAAATCAACGAAAGTTAACTCAGTCAACGGTCCAACTTTGACCAGACTCGCCGAGTGCACTCGTGGGACTTAGCGAGTTCAGGCGTATCCTCTGAATCCTTCTAAGGCCTCACTCGACTCGTCGAGTTAACCTTTCACTCGACGGGTTGCCACTGATCCGAATCGCAGGGCAACCTAACTTGACTCGTCGAGTCCTCTCATGGACTCGACGAGTTTCCTCCATGGCAACTTCCAAATGACCTTGTGAGGTCAAACATGTTTCTCTAACTTATAGATCTGACCTGTAGACACTCAAAAGTCACGTAAAGGTCCAATCTTTATGCTCATGCAACACTCATATGGTTGTATTTGATGAATTAGCACATAATATGACAACCAAGATCCCAAACCCCAAAGGGACTGCATAAAGCTGGATGATTGGGACTCTCTGGACCTCCCAAGGTCCAGATCTAAGGCCTATTTCACATTGGGACTTCTCATGCTTCTTATTCCAACTCAAGAAAGGGTAAAAAAACCCTTGATTAAATAAGGCTACACAATAAAGAAGAAAAGGTCCGAATTGCTACCTCAAAGTGAAGTCTCCTTGCTTGAAAGTCTCAGAACCACAACCTCCTGTGGTCCTTCTTGCTGGATCACTTCTCCTCCTAAGCAAAATCACAACAAATGGCTCAAGATGTCTCTCTTTCTCACTTCACACGCTAAAAGATGCTAGGGTTTTTTCTCTGGAAAGGGTGGCCGCAAATGAAGGCCATAAGGACCCTTAAATAGGGCATGGGCCCAAGGATTTAGGGTTTCTGTCAACAGCAAGGACTCGTCGAGTCACTCGCCTACTCATCGAGTCCACTCATTAATCCGAGTCATCATTTGCGATCCTACTCAACGAGTTAGGGCATCAAATCGTTGAGTTACTCCTCATATCTTAAAATAAATAATCATATGATCATACCTAGGAATCCAGATGTAACAATTCTTCCCCACTAGAATCAGACTTCTCCCTTGAAGTCTTACTCGAACAAATCTGGATGCTGCTCCCACATCTCTGCTTCCGGCTCCTAGGTCAACTCGGACCCTCTCCGATGCTGCCACTGGACCTGAACTAGGGCCACCTCTTTGTTCCTCGATACCTTGATCTTATGATCCAAGATAGCGATCGGCCTCTCAATGTAGTTCAGGCTTGCATCCACCTGAATATCCTCTAGTGCACTACTGTCGTCTCATCGGTTATACACTTCCTCAATTGTGATACGTGGAAGGTATCATGAATTTGACCCAACTTCTTGGGTAGCTCTAAACGGTATGCTACCTTGCCCACCCTAGCAATCACTCTGAAAGGACCAATGTATTGGGGCCCCAACTTGACCCTTTTCCTGAATCGGATCACTCCCCTCCAAGGAGATACCTTAAGGAGTATGAAATCTCCAACATGGAACTCGATCTTGGATCGCCGGCTATCCGCGTAACTCTTTTGGCAACTCTAGGCTATTAGGAATCTCTTCCTGACCTGCTGTATCTGCTCAGTCGTCTTAAGCACTATCTCAGTGCTACTCATCACTCGCAACCCATCTCCTCCCATACAACAGCTCAAAAGGAGGCATACCAATACTAGAATGGCGGCTCTTGTTGAAGGAAAACTTAGCCAAAGGTAGGTATGCATCCTAACTTCCACCGAAGTCCATAACGCATGCTCGAAGCATGTCCTTGAGCATCTGAATTGTCTGCTCACTCTGTATGTTCGTCTGTGGGTTATAAGCAGTGCTGAAGTGCAATATCGTGCCCAACTCCTCATGAAACTTCTTCCAGAACTTGGAAGTAGAACGAACATCTCGGCCTGACACGATCGAGATCGACACTCCATGCCGAGATACCACCTCTCTCACATATATCTCTGCTAGCCTATCTGCAGAAGAGCTCTCACTGATAGCAAGGAAGTGAGCACTCTTCGTCAGCCAATCGACAATCACCCAAATTGCATCAATACCCCTCGCAGTCCTCGATAATTTGGTGATGAAGTCCATAGAAATATGTTTCCACTTCCACTGGGGAACCTCTAGTGGCTACAAGCCTGCAACTTGCCATGCGGACGCTAGTGCTCAGCCTTAACCCGACGACAGGTCAAGCACCTCTCCACACAGCATCCCTCTTATACAGGGCCACCAATAGTCTTTCTTCAAGTCCAAATACATCTTAGTAGCCATGGGATGGATCGAAAATCTCGATCTGTGTGCCTCCTCCATCAGTATGCTACGTGCCCCGCCCATAAACGACATCGAAATCTGACCATGGAAGGTCATAAGCCCTCGACTATCGGTAACAAACTCGGATACCTGCCCAATCACGCACTCTCTCTTGCGGTTCTCCGGTCTCACAACCTCTGCCTGGGCATCTCGAATGGTATCCAACACCGGGGTTATCATCGTTATCCTCATACATATGTCTCGAATAGGGGCACTCTCCGACCTGTGGCTCAGAGCAGCGGCTACCATGTTAGCCTTGCCCAGGTGGTACAGGATCTCACAGTCGTAACCCTTTACCACATCTAACCCATCTTCTCTGGCACATATTCAGGTTGGCCTGATCCATTAGATACTTCAGACTCTTGTGGTCCATGTATATGGTACACCGAACCCCGTACAAATAATGGCGCCATATCTCGAGGGTGAACACCACTGCCCCCAACTCCAAATCATGGTTGGGATACCTCGTCTCATGAGGCTTCAGCTGCCTTGATGCGTATGCTGTCACGTGCTCTCTCTGCATAAACACCACACCCAACCCCGATATAGATGCATCACAATACACAACGAATTCCTCCATTCCCTCCGAAAAGGCTAACACCGGAGCTTCACATAATCTCTGGCGGAGAGTCTCAAATGAGGTCTGCTGCTTGGGACCCCAAGTAAAAGCAACGCCCTTCCAGGTCAATCTGGTTAGAGGAACGACAATCTTGGAAAGTCCTTGATAAATCTCTGATAGTATCCGGCCAACCCCAGAATACTCCTGATCTCGGTGGGGGATCTCAGTACCTCCCAACGCATAATAGCCTCAATCTTGGCTGGGTCGACCAATATCCCATTCTGACTAACGAGGTGTCCCAAGAACTATACCTCTCGTAACCAAAAATCACACTTGGAGGATTTGGCATAAAGCCTCTCCGATCTCAATACTCCGAGGATATCTCTTAGATGCTCCTCATGCTGCTCTCTAGACCTTGAATACACTAGAATGTCGTCAATGAACACTATCACTGATCGGTCCAACATCGGCTTGCATACTTGGTTCATGAGATTCATGAACGTTGCTAGTGCATTGGTGAGCCCAAAAGGCATCACCACGAACTCGTAATGCCCATAACGAGTCCTGAATGAAGTCTTCTGGATATCCTAATCACGCACCCTCATCTAGTGATATCCAGACCTCAAGTCTATCTTGGAGAACCAAGACGCCCCTTGCAACTGATCAAACAGATCATCGATCCTCGGTAGTGGATAACGGTTCTTGACCGCCAACTTGTTCAACTCTCGGTAATCAATGCACATCCGGTGCGAACCATCCTTTTTCTTGACAAAAAGGATCGGTGCTCCCCATGGTGAGCTACTCGGTCAAATGAATCCTTTCCCCAGCAGCTCCTGAATCTACGAGGATAACTCCTACGTATCTGTTGGTGCAAGACGATAAGGTGCCTTGGCAATAGGCGCCACTCCCCGAACCAAATTACCACGAAATTCCACCTACCTCTCCAGAGGCACGCCCAACAACTCCTCGGGGAAAACATCCGGAAACTCACACACTATCGGAACCTCGTCGATAGAACTCGGTTTCTCTGCAGCAACTCGTGTATCCATCACATAGGCTACGAACCCTCTCCAGCCCTGCTGTAAACTCTTTCTTGCTCTGGCAGCCGAGCAAAATGCTGACCCCGACCGGGTACCCTCGCCATAAACCATAAGCACTCCCCCACCAGGGTCTCGTATGGTTACCAACTGACGCTCGCAGTCGATAACAACTCCAAATCGGCTCAAACAGTCCATGCCAATGATGACATAGACATCCCCCATGGCAATCGGTACCAAATTTATCGGAAACTCAACACCGAAAATCTCGAGTACACATCCTTGAATCACATTTGTAGCATACACTGCTCGCTCGTCGGCTATAGAAACTCGTAGAGGTCGACTCAACGCCTCTTGTCGGATACTGATGTGCTAACTAAATGCTAAAGACACAAAAGATTGCCTCATACCCGAGTCAAATAACACCAAAGCAGGTACATAATTCACAAGAAAAGTACCTAAGCATACCACAATATAAACACAATATCTCAAACCCAGTAATAGCAAATAAAAGAATACATATTAGCCACCACATCGAGTGCTGCGCAGACCTGCTACGCTGTCAACTGGAAGGCTATCCTGCGAGCCTTCGATGCCTCGGCCTTCGCTGGCCGGACCTCGGTAGCTCTAGAAGCAGGTGTAGATCCCTGTGCTGATCCCTGAAGTAACTGCGGGCACTCGGCCTTCCGATGGCCGGTCTAGTTGCAGTGCAATCAAACTGCAAACCCCTTGGGGGCAATCCTTTGCGAAATGCCCCTCCTTGCCACACTTATAGCACACCCCTACTTTGCATACTCCCTCATGGATCTTGCTGCACTACCCACAAGTGCGGCCCTTCTGAACCCCAGATCTCGAATCAGCGGGCTTTGCGTGCTTGGCTGCCAGCTGTGACTGCATCGGTCGCCTGTCCCTCCTCTAAGACTGGGCCTCCTCCCTGACCCGAGTCTCTAGCTCAATCTCCCTCTTCCGGGAATTTTCCTGGAGCTCGACAAATGTTCGATATGTCGAGTTCACCACGAAATCACGAATGTCGCTCCTCAGTATGCTCAGATACCGGCTCATACGTTCCTGCTCGGTAGACACGTGCTCAGGGCAAAACAACACCCTCTCATGAAACATCAGTGTAATCACAGTCACGGACTTCGTCCCCTGCTTGAGGGATAAGAACTCTTGAGATAAACGTTCCCTCTCCACATGGGGAACATACTTATCTCGGAACATGGTGGTGAATCTCTCCCAGCTTACCGCTGTAATCCCTGTAGGAGTGAAGTCATCCGTCACAAACTTCCACCAGTCTTTGGTCCCAAGTAAAGCTGGTTCAGCACGAACCTTACCCTCAGATGCTTAGGACAAGAACAAATGTAGAAACATCCCTCAATGTCAAAGATCCACCTCATCGCGGCTATTGGATCCTGAGTCCCATCAAACTCTGGTGACTTCATGTTGCTGAACTCTCGGTACAGCAACGAGTCACCCCCTTGCGGCCTAGCAGCAGCGACGACTGCGGTGGCCGCAACAACAACATCATTAGTAAGAGCAGCATACCGCTTGTCAAAGTTGTCAATTAGCGTGGTCTTGATAGACCCAAACATCTCTGGTATCTAAGCTCGTATGGCCGCAACCACCTCCTCATGAATCATCTTGCGAATCTCCTCATCGTTGACACCGTTGCTCTCTGGAGTGTGGCGTGTACTCACCATGATGTCTCTGAAACACAACACAAAAGAAATCAGAGACTCACTCGAGTATACTCGCACTCGATACTCAAACCTACTTATTCCTTAGTACCCTAAGGATTCTTACTTGTACTGCCCACTGATCCGGTGTTTCCAGTAGTACGGGCCCTATACTACCTTCCACAACGCATCAACATTCACCCCAAGTCCTCCTCATAGAATCTTAGATCACAAGTACTCTATATCTCGCTACACACATGCTACCCTCCAGCAGACCAATCATAAGCTCCTTGCTACTACCTATTCACTCTCAAAGTAACTCATAGTAGTACAAATCTCATAGGCTAAGGCATCACAAATCAGGCCACTCTAGTCCTAGATATGAATACCTAGCCTACTCTATCATGCATAGCATATCACATAATATCTCATAACACATAATGTAGGGGGTATTTTGGGAAATCACCGTTCGGGCGCTGGCTGATCGTACACACTGCTCCGTTCTGCTTTTCTCAAAATCTTTTACTCTCTTGGAAAAATTGTTTCTTTTATGAATTTTTTTCTCAAATCCTCAGTTTGAGTTTAGATACCCCCAAAGGTGCATCCGAATCCCTCAAACCAAGGCTCTGATACCAACTTGTAACGACGTAAATTTTCAAAACAATTTTTCATTTTTAAAACATAACATATCTCATAAAGTAATTCTCAAAACTCAAATGTATCAAATGTTATCTTAGTAAAACATATCCCAGAATCTCAAATACACAATACGTAATACTCTATCAGTGTGCACAAATCATGTAGGCGCCTTCCCGCGATCCTCGCTGGTACCTGAAACACATATCACATAACACGATAAGCATAAATGCTTAGTGAGTTCCCCAAAATACCAAAAACAACACATAAGCCACTCGAGGCTATAACTCAGTATGACCCTCCCGTAAATGTGTCTCAGTGGGACCCTCCAGTCCCGTAGCTTGTTGGACCCTCCAATCCGGTCTAGCTCGTTGGACCCTCTGGTCGGTTCTGATCGAGGAACCTCTGGACTCATGACTCGTTGGACCCTCTGGTCCAGTCTACATAACACATAGCTTACATATAACACAATACACGTAAATCTCAGACATACACATACACATAACACATAAGACCCTCCGGTCTGCACATGGATACCACCCTAGGTATTGCATAGTGAGAAGACTCACCTCGGGTAACTCGGATAATCTCGAATCTCGAATACTGATCTAGCCTCTGCATAATCAAATAAAAAATTTTCATCTAATTAACAACGGCTCTCAAAGGCTAGATTAATCCCCCTTATAATTCCTCAGAATGGCAAAAGACCATTTTACCCTTTCAAGACCCAAAAGCCTAATTGTTGACCAAACCCTAAAAATCAACGAAAGTTAACTCAGTCAACGGTCCAACTTTGACCAGACTCGCCGAGTGCACTCATGGGACTTAGCAAGTTTAGGTGCATCCTCTGAATCCTTCTAAGGCCTCACTTGACTCGTCGAGTTAACCTTTCACTTGACGGGTTACCACTGATCCGAATTGCAGGGCAACCCGACTCGACTCGTCGAGTCCTCTCATGGACTCGGCGAGTTTGCTCAATGGCAACTTCGAAATGACCTTCTGAGGTCAGATATGTTTCTCTAACTTATAGATCTGACCTGTAGACATTCAAAAGTCACGTAAGGTCCAATTTTTATGCTCATGCAACACTCATATGGCTCTATTTGATGAATTAGCCCATAATATGACAACCAAGATCCAAAACCCCAAAGGGACTGCATAAAACTGGATGATTGGGACTCTCTGGACCTCCCAAGGTCCATATCTAAGGTCTATTTCACATTGGGACTTCTCATGCATCTTATTCCAACTCAAGAAAGGGTAGAAACCCTTGATTAAATAAGGCTACACAATAAAGAAGAAAAGGGCCGAATTGCTACCTCAAAGTGAAGTCTCCTTGCTTGAAAGTCTTAGAACCACAACCTCCGTTGGTCCTTCTTGCTGGATCACTTCTACTCCTAAGCAAAATCACAACAAATGGATCAAGATGGCTCTCTTTCTCACTTCACACGCTCAAAAATGCTAGGGTTCTTTTCTCTGGAAAGGGTGGCCGCAAATGAAGGCCATAAGGACCCTTAAATAGGGCACGGGCCCAAGGATTTAGGGTTTCTGTCAATAGCACAGAATCGTCGAGTCAACTCATTAATTCGAGTCATCATTCGCGATCCTACTCGACGAGTTAGGGCATCAACTCGTCGAGTCACTCCTCATATCTCAAAATAAATAATCATTTGATCATACTTGGTAATCCGGATGTTACACATCATTTGCCTCAAAGTTCTTTCGGGAGCTTCTCCTCTATCCTCCATTGCAATTGGTTCAATAATGGGTGGATTTTGTTGTAGAGGTTGTGTTTCGGGAATTTCTTGGTGAGGGTCGGGACTAGAAACGGGTTCCGTGTCACTTGATGAAGCGGGTTCAACCTCCGGATCCCCGTGAGGATTGCAAGTTTGACCACGTTCTATTCTTTTTCCTTCGCTAAACGCCTTGCTTCTTTTTTCAATTTCAGGATTATAAATCAAGTCACCTGTACATTGAGATATGGGCATAGAGAAACAAATTGATTAAAAAAAACCAATCCCCGGCAACGGCGCCAAAATTTGGTGGTTGTCGAGGCCAACAAAGTTAATAACCCTAAATCTTTCACACTAAAATACTGTATAGTGGTAATGGGGTCGAATCCACAGAGATTGGTTCAATTTTATAACTCTATGAAAAATCTCTTTTAAAAATGCTTGTAAAGAAAATAACAATAAAAATAAAAATGGGGGGGGGGGGGGGTGTTGGTGTTTTGAAATACTTGAAACAAACTAGAATTAAACTAAGATTTAAATAAAAAATTTCAATAAAAACAAGAGTTTGATGTAAAATCAATAAGGGAAAGATGGTTGACTTGAGGTTTCCTCACTTTAACTTTTTGTTGAACATATCATTAGAATCCAATGGTGCAATACTTGTTTTAAATCCTTAATTTGCCTATAGTAATCCAAGAATCTTGAGATTACCTAGACTTTTCTTAGTCTTTGAAATGGTTAGAGAAGCTCATAACAATTTCCTTAGTCAAAGTCACTAATTCCAATAAGCATGAAATTAGTTATGACAACCCGAAATTCCTATCTTGTACAACCATTCAATTCAGTCAAAGTCAGACATGTTTCTTCTAACTTTTAGCACTGTTTAGAGTCTGTTTGAGCATTTTAAGCCTAGTACCCACCATAAGGAATGATAAGAAGTATATTATAGAGTTCAGTACACTGCATAAAGTCGGAAAACTCCAAGGATTGGAGTTTATGACCGTAAATTAGAGTTAATGACCATAAACTCAAGGCTGGCCTTAAACTCTTGGTTGGCCGAGAACTCCCCGTATATATATATATATATATATATATATATATATATATATATATATATATATATATATATATATATGATACTTAGCCATTTTTCCAACACTCTTACCATTTCCAAGCCAAGAAATCGGGTTTTGCTCTCAACTATCATCAAGAATCTTCACTTTTCTTCCAAAAATGTAAGTGTTTTATCCCCTGTCTAGTTGATACATCTCTTATCTAGCATTACCCCTTGCTTCAGTCCACTAACTTCATCTTTTGGGGTTAGGTCTTCAAGATCTTCAAGAACACCAAGAACAAATTTTTGTTTTGGTCCAAAAATCACCCTTTTAAGCTCCTATATCGTAAGTATTACTTCCCTATACTCGATATCTAGTTGAATCACATGCTAAAAACTTTGAAATCGTCCATTTCCAAGAACAAGAGGTGTTTACGGCCAAGAGCATCTCCCTTGGCCGTAAACCCTAGTTAGAGGTGCATATGAGTCTTAAACCCTTGTGATTTGTAAGACCTTAAAACACCCCCGTTGACACTTTTCATCATGAGTTTACGACCGTAAACTCATTGGCCGTAAACACTTGTGGCCGTGAACACTTGGTCGTGAACTCCAAGTGTGGTCGTAAACTCACCTTATACACAATCCTTTGTGATTTTTACCTTTCCATTCAAGGGTACCCTAGTCCCTAAGGTGTTTCCCTTACTTTATTAGTTGTATAAGCACTAATTTTATACATATATGTGTCATTATATACTAAATAGGATCCGGGTGTGCTCAAGATTTCACCTGACACTTAGCATCCTATACCACTCTTTCATCCGAACCACTCTCTATAGGTGAGTTCATATCCCTTAATCTACCTTTTAAATGATTTTAAATGCTTTTAGGGGGGGGGGGGGGGGGGGGATACAAGTTTAAACATTGTAGTTATTATATAATTCACATGTGATTAATAATTAGAACAAACAAGTAGATTTATTATACTTCAAAACTGTATTAGCAAATATCTACTTAAAAACATTTTATCAAACTCTTTTATGCTAAAACTCTTTATTAAACCCTTTTAAAAATATATATTGTCAAAATCATGTCTATATAGATATAGTTATATAAATAAGGTTGAAAGGACTTAAGCTTATGATTGATAACTCGCTTTATTTCCCGTTCCTTGTTTGGTTGTAGACTTAGAGTATCCGGTTGTCTGTCCGAGTGTTGTTTGAACCTCAGCTATACACACACACACACACACACACATATATATATATATATATATATATATATATATATATATATATATATATAAGATTTTTATTCCAGTTAAATATACATGCAGTCATTTAAACAACATTACTAGTAAGCTATAATAGGTATAGTTTAAGAGATTATCACTCACGATTTATAGTACAATGAAACATACAAGAGTCAGTTCATTTATGAGTCAATACAAACTTACTATTATGAGAAACAGAAAGAACATACTATGAAGAGAAACTAAGAGAACTTACACTGTACTATACAAGAGAACATACTATACACTAGTACAGAGAGAACATTCAATACACTATAACAAACTATACAAACACTAGAATACAATAACTAAAATGTGAGATACTATTTCATGATACAACAATACGTTGTTGTATCACATTGTAACCAGAGTCTCCTGGAGAGAGAGTGGGCATCATGTGTATAGATCTGTACGGGACAGACACTCTCACATCCCGACTTCTAGCAACAGTCCCAGCCGGTAAGGCCAAGGGGTGACAACAATGTCACCTCACTATTTTATGACGTCGGTAGGTCGTCATCTATTCAGCCTTTAATCAACATGGTTACAAACTAATTCACATCTAAACCTTTAATTAACCAAATAGGAATTAAAGGAAATAAGACTCTCCAAGGATTATGGTACATTTAATATGACCTTGAGTCTTCATTTTATCACTTCATAGTTAGTAGTGTCACTGCTGAGATAAAACGCTCTATTTTCCTAATAGACGATAGTGATAAATGGGAGAAAACATACTTTTTACGCAGTAACAAAGTACTACTATATTTTTCCTACTATTACAAGTACATATACAAACATTACATTTTTATACAAAAGCAAGCATGTAAAATAGTCGGGCCTCGGGTAGAAGGCTACTTTATTTATAAGTTGGAAATACAGGATTTTCTGGGAAAACTTTATAAACTTTCAAGGTCTTAATACAAACATTTCGAGGTTTTTAACTACTAAATGACACTAAATACTTATAAACTCACCATCATTTTATGCTAATACTCTCTTTCAAAATAACTTATATTCTCAGGGAACCAGTAAGTCAGGTACACCCATGCAACTTTTGAAGGACAAAGTGGATTCAAGACTCGTCATTATTTTTGGTTATACATTTTTGGTGTCATTTAAACCTTACAAAGGAACACATATGTATTTAAATATTCTATTAATGCAATGGATGTTGTTGCTTTTTTTTTTTTACTATTATGCATTGTTATGATACTGTACATGACGTCCTCCGCTCCCGAATGTTTCCGCCAATTTGGTTTGGGGGTATGACATTAGTGAAAGTCAACTAGCATTAAGAACAAAAAAAGTCAACAATCCAAGAGGGGTCAAAAGCTTCCAATACCATGTTGGAGAAAATGTTTTTATGATTGTGTGAAGTAAAACTAACACCAAAATCACTTGTTGCTTGCTAATTTGAAGATCCTTTACTTAATCATGAAATTAGCCAACTAATCAACACAAACACATTTAAACTCATGAATAAAAACATACAAGCAATGATAAGATGTTAAAACACAATACATTATCATAAAGACTCAAACACAAATTCATGGATTCTTCAATATTAAAAAAAAAGTTCGAAGGATTCAACAAAAATTAACCAATATTTGTTTAGCCAATCATGGCTAAACTCAAAGAAACAAAGTTAGTGAAGATTGTACCAAAAATTTAACAAGAATCAAGAGGAGAAATGATGAATTTCTTGAGGGTTCTTGGCCTTCAAAGTGCTTGAAAACTCCAGAGAGAATGATTCAAAATCGGACGTCCAAGATAAGCTAAAGAGGCACACCAACCTTCCCAATATAGAGCTCTCAATAAGATCCCGAATTTGCCCTTCCAGGAATCCACGCGGGCCGCGTGGAAACCTTATGCGGGCCGCGTGAGGGTGACAGAAATTGGGCTTCTTCAAGTCTTGGGCCCCCACATTCATTCCATTGGCCCTGTTCAAATTTAATCAGCCTCGAGCCCATTTTTCTTCAAGATTTCTTCAATTTGAGTCCAATATGCCTCTCCAAATCAATCAAAGCTTCCGCAAAATCCCGATTATCGATCTCCACACACTTGAAAATTCTCCCGCGCCTTGTAATTTAAAGTTCAAATCTTTCAAGCCTTCAAGCGTTGACAAACCCACTCCAAGAATAACCTCCATAGTCATCAAGCTCGAAATCTCCATTGCTCTTCAAGTCCAATCGCCTCCCAAAAATCCTGCTCGACTAGTCTCCAAAAAATCTGTAATAATGCTCAAGAAACTAGAAAGTACCCGAAATGGTCATAAAATAACAAAAAAGAAAATTTACATGGAAATTAACTAAAATGCGAATGAAATGTGCTAAAATAAACTATAAAAAGAAGTAAATAAAATGAAGCTATCACCCCTGATCCACTCGGCCTTCTAATTATCTTTTTTGAATCCCTCTACCTAAGCCGTCTTGATCAAATCCAACAATAGGCAATGTGACAACCATCCTCAAATAGATATCCCTGATAGAAAGACTCATGGCCTTACGGCTCAAAGCATCGACCACCACATTGGCCTTCCCAGGGTGGTACATGATCTCGCAATCATAACCCTTTACCACATCCAACCACCTCATATATCGTATGTTCAAATTCGGTTGATTAATCAAATATCTTAAACTGTTGTGGTGAGTGTAAATAGTACACCTAGCCCCATACAGGTAGTGCCTCCAAATCTTAAGTGAAAAAACCACCGCCCCTAACTCCTATTCATGCGTAGGATAATTTGTCTCATGAGGCTTCAACTACCTTGAAGCATAAGCAATCATGGGACCCTTCTGCATAAGAACAACTCCCAATCCCGAAATAGAGGTGTCACAGTAAACCACAAAATCGTTCAAACCCTCAGGAAGCTCAAGAATTAGGGCCTCGCACAATCTCTACCTTAGAGTCTCAAAAGACAACTGCTGATCAGAACCCCACCTAAAAGTTATATTCTTTTTTGTCAAATGGGTCAAAGGCACTGCAATCTTGGAGAAATCCTGGATGAATCTTCAATAATACCCTGCGAGACCTAGAAAACTCTGAATATCAGATGCAGTTCTCAGAACCTCCCATCTCATCATGGCCTCGATCATGGCTGGTTCGACCAAGATACCCTTATGGTTGACGATGCGCCCCAGGAATAGCACCTCGCGCAACCATAACTCACATTTGGAGAAGCTGCTTACATACTTGGTATTGAGATCTATATGGATAGATCTAGGTGACTAATAGGACTTTGCCAAAACACATACTTAGATAAAATCTTGAATAAATTCAAGATGGAAGACTCTAAGAAAGGTTATGTACTTATGCAGCGTTGCACGGTTTTGAGCAAAACCTAATGTCCCAGTACTAGTGAAGAACTAGAAAGAGTGAGTTGATTCCTATATGCTTTGACGATAGGATCGATCATATACCCCCTGATATGTACAAGGCTAGATTTGTTGTACTCGATTAGTATAATGAGTCATTATCAAGCCAATCCTGGTGAAAGTCATTGGACCGCAGTTAAGAACATTTTGAATTATCTTAGGAGGACTAAATACATGTTCCTCTTTTATGGTGGTAAGGAAGAGCTAAGTGTCAAAGGATATATGGATGCTAGTTTCCAAACTCGAACATATAATTTTATATCACAGTTTGGTTTTGTATTCATGTTGAATGGAGGAGCAGTGACTTGGAGAAGGTCCAAGCAAGAGACTATAATAGACTCAACTATAGAGCCAGGACCGACCAAAGAAGTAGTGTGGCTTAGGAAGTTCATCAATGATTTAGGTGTTATTCCTTTCATAGTTGAACCAATTGAGATCTTATGTGATAATTGATTTAGCAAAAGAACCTCAAGATCAGAAGCGCACAAGACATGTGTAGAGAAACTTCCAATATATAAGGAAGCTTGTTGATGATAGAGACATTATGATAAGCCAAGTTCCGTCAGAAGATAATCCGACAGATCCACTCACTAAACCATTGTCACAAATCAAGCGTGATTCTTATACAAGTTTTATTGACATTATATTTGCTAGTGAAATGGATTAATTTCATAATTTGTAGTTTGATCATATGGAACATTTTAGATATTTTGATTGGGTGGTTATTAACAATAACTTGTTGTGTTTATTCATATTATCTATGTTCCTCCTTTTGCATGTTTAGAACCACTTCTAGAATTATATTTTATTCAAGATTCCACAATCATTCCTACTCTTGGGAGATAACAGTGAATTAAGATTGTCAGGTAGTATTGGTAGATTGTTCATAGGGATAAGCATTGCATAGTCGTCACTACTACAAAACACCCTTTTACGACACACAATGTGTGTCGTAAAACGCTCAGACGACATGCAAATGCGTGCCAAGGAAGGCCCTGTCATGACTAAAGACATAACACTTTTTTGCATCGTCTATTTACGACACACAGTTACAACACACATTTGTGACGCTCATTTACGACACACAATGCGTATCAAGGAAGGCCCTGTCATAGAGGAAGATTACACGCATTTGCGTGTTGTAACCGTACGATGCGTGTTTAGGACACGCATTGTGTATCATTAAATCCCCTTTCATAAATGAATATGACACACATTTGTGTGGTATAAACATCATTAACCATTTATGATATGCATATACGACGTGCTTTTACAATACTCATTTACACATGATACAAAAAAATAGAAACAAATATATACCAAAATAATCAATTTCATCCAATAACATCATGTCAAAACATTGTAATACATTGTGTCACACCCCAAAACCTGAACGGCGGAATCGTTCGGGGGTGGAGGACGTCATGTACAGTATCACAACAATGCAAGTAGTAAACAAGCAACAACATCATCCATTGCAATAATAATAAAATTTCATACAAGTGTGTTCTGTTAAGTTATATAGACACCAAAATTATACATCAAAAATAAAAGAGGAGTTTTGAACGAGCTCCGTCTTCTCAAAAGTCCGACTCCGGTACCTGTCTATTGGCGACCTGAGAATACAAGTTATTTTGAAAGAGTTTATCAGCTTTAGAGCTGGTGAGTTCATAAGTATATTAGTGTCTGAGTTTGTATGAAAACATATGTAAGATGTTCTGTAAGATGTATTGTGTATGTTTGTAAAGGTTTTGTGTTTGTTTGATCTACTCTAGAAAACCCTATGTTTCCTACTAAAAGTAGCCTTCTACCAAGGCATCTAGTGTCTGTGTGTGTATCTCTTGTAAAAGTGTGTATTTTTCCAATTCCGACTATCATTAACCAAAAATATAGTTTCTACGTTACCGTGCATCGTGTGAATATCACAAAGTAAAATGTAAAGGGAAAATGTTTTAGTACTGTAACGTAGTTTTAAGTAAACTACTGCTATACTAACTACCTTAAGCCAATTGTATATTTTAAGGTAACATGTGATCGGCCTGTATCTTGCTACCGACTCAATAGTAAAGTGACAATGTAAGATGCCACAAAAATGACATTTGGCACCCGTAGACTTGCAAGTCCCACTGTAGCGAGCAACAAGGTGTAGGATAGTCAATCCAGTATAGATCTATACACAAACTCATACGCTCCCCAATTAAGGAGATTTTGATACAAAAAAGTCATGGCAGATAGTGCCATGCCCTGCTTAATGGCTCACATAACTGTGTTCATGTATATATAATGTATATGTAATGTATATGTGTGCTAGCTGTATTGTGCGTTCTTTCTCTATCTAGCCTGTATGTTTGTTTCTCGTCATAGTGTCTATTGTTTGTTTCTCCTCACTTTATTTCATGTTTGATTCACATTATAGTATGTATTGACTCATGTATGAACTGACTCATTGTATGTTTCATTGTTCTAGTAATAGTATCTTCCTAAACTACCCCTATGGTAGCTTACTAGTTAAGTATGAACATGTTTGTATACCCTTGCTACCCAAGGGCATGGAATTGAATGAAAGAAATAACCTTTTATATCTATATACATATACATCTTACATAACTAGGATTCAAACGACCTTAGGACAACTAACCTTGATACCCTAGACCACATCAAACAGGAACAGGAAGCAAGGTAGGCTAGCAGTCCTAAGTCCTTTCAATTCTACTTATATAACTATATTTATATAAATACATAGAATATAAGTTTAAAAGAGTTTAAGTAAAAGTAATTGACAACTAATGGAGTTTGTAAGACAATTTGAGGTAAAACAGTTTGGAAAGTAAGAAAACCATTTGCTTGGTAGTCATTAATCACATGTGATTGATATAATAACTATAATTGTTCAACTTGTATCCCCCCCCCATAAAAGCATTTAAAAACATTTCAAAGGTTAATTTAGGGGTATGAACTCACCTGTAGTGAGTGGTTCTGATGACAATGTTGGATCTGTTGCTAAGTATCAAGTGGTGACTTGAGTACACACCCGAATCCTATTTAGCATATATTGGCACATATATGAATATAATTAGTGTTATGAACAACTAATTAACAAATTGGGACCACCTTAGGGACTACTAGACACTTATTTTGAAGTGTTACAACCACAAATGATTGTAAGAAGGGTTAAAAGGCTATACAAAAGGGTGTATGGCCAAAATACACACTATATGTGTGTGTGCAGCCATGTGTGCGGCCAGGTGTGCTGCCAGAAGCGTGTGCTGGCAGAAAACATGGTGTTCTTGGTGAAAGATGTTACCTTTCCGGATGATAATTGAGAGGATTTTCGACCTAGCTTTGCAAGAGTGTAAGAAATGATCAAAATGACCAAGGATACTATATATAGGAGGGTGTGTGCGGCTGGAGTTGTGTGTGGTTGGCCTGTATGCGGGTGGCTGGTCGCACACACTAGTGTGCGGCCGCACTTACCAGTTTTGGTGTGTTTGGCATGTTTTTTTCCAATGCTTCAACCAAACTAACCCATCCTCCGACACGTATCTCAATTATACTAAGCTTTAAGCATTCTTTTAGACCCAAAACTTCATTATAAAATAGCAAAACGAAGCTAACTTTGATATAAAAGAAGAATGTAAGCTAGAAATTTCGGGTTGTCACATCATCCCCTCCTTAGAAGGAATTTCATCCCTAAATTAGAATTTAAGCAAATAAGTAATTACAAGAAATTACGTAAAAATATGAGGGTATTTCAGTTTCATCTGATCCTCTCGTTCCCAAGTGAATTCGGGTCCTCGCTTGGCGTTCCAACGAACCTTCACTATTGGGATACGACTTTGTTTCGTTTGCTTGACCTCTCAGCCCAAAATCTCTACTTGTTCTTCCATGAAGTTGAGGCTCTCGTTGATCTCGATCTCGTCGAATGGGATTACAAGAGTCTCGTCGGACAGACACTTTTTCAGGTTTGATATGTGGAAGGTAGAATGTATGTTACTAAGTTCGTTCGGTAGATTGAGTTTGTAATCTACTAGGCCGATTTTGGAAAGAATATCGAAAGGCACAATGTACCTTGGATTTAGCTTTCCACGCTTTCCAAAGCGTATCAAGCCATTCCAGGGTGAGACCTTCAATAGAACACGGTCGCCCACCTGGAATTCCAACGGTTTTCTACGTTTATCAACGTAGCTTTTCTGTTGGTCTCTAAAGGCTTTCAATCGTTCACGGATCTGAACGATCTTCTCCTTCGTTTCCCGTATGATCTCCGGACCTATGATAGTGCTTTCAAGAACTCATCCTTTAGCTAACTGGGTATCACCCACCTCAGCCCAACACAGAGGGGATCTGCACTTTCGGCCATAGAGGGCCTCGAATGGAGCAGCCTTTATGCTTGTGTGATAACTGTTGTTATAGGAAAATTCGACAACGGGTAAATGAGTATCCCATGCTTTCCCAAAGTCGATCACATAGGCTCGCAACATATATTCCAAGGTTTGAATAGTCCTCTCACTTTGTTCGTCTATCTGCGGATGGTAGGCTGTACTCATGTCCAACCTAGTTCCTAGGGAATTCTGTAGTGACTGCCAGAACCTAGAAGTAAACCTACTATCTCTATCCGAGATAATGGATATGGGAACACCGTGCAGTTGTAATATCTCCCTAATGTAAGTTCTTATAAGTTTCTCCATCTATTCTGTTTCTTTGATTGGCAGGAAGTGTGCAGACTTGGTCAATCTGTCGACGATGACCCATATGGTATCAAGTCCACCCATTGTCTTGGGCAACTTGGTAATGAAATCCATAGTGATCCGCTCCCACTTCCATTCCGGGATCTTCGGCTGTTGTAAGAGGCTTGAGGGTTTTTGGAATTTACTTACTAAGGTAGCAATCTCTGCTTTCATGTTAGGCCACTAGTATAACTTTTTAAGATCCAGATACATCTTATCTAAACCTGGGTGGACCGAATAACGAGTGTTGTGCGCCTTGTTCATGACCAAGTCTCTGAAACCACCTAGTTTCGGGGTCCAGATCCGGTTCATGAAATAATAAGCTCCGCCACACTTAACCTCAAAGTTCTTATCTATTCCTCTCAGGGATTCACTCGCCACGTTTTCAGGCTTCAAAGCGTTAAGTTGAGACGTATGTATTTGTGTGGATAAGTGTGAATGGATAGTCATAGTCAATGATTTGACCCTACGACCAGAATATTCCTTCCGACTTAGGGCGTCAGCTACCACATTGGCCTTGTCGGGATGATAACGAATTTTGCATTTGTAGTCACTGAGTAGCTCGACCCACCATCGTTGTCTCATGTTGAGCTCCTTCTGGTCGAAGATGTGTTGTAAGCTCTTGTGGTCTGTAAAGATAGCGCTCTTCGTACCGTACAGGTAGTGTCTCAAGATCTTCAGAGCAAACACAACTGCTCCTAGTTCAAGATCATGGGTCGTATAGTTGACCTCATGTGTCTTCAGTTGTCTTGAGGCATAGGTGATGACCTTACCTTGCTGCATCAGAACACAGCCCTTGATTTGATGCACCGCAGTAGACTACGAAGTCTTCTATTCCTTCGGGAAAGGATAGTATTGGTGCGGTGCACAAGGCTCGCTTGAGCGTTTGAAACGCTCTTTCCTACTTCTCTTCCCAGTCGAAGGCCACGCCCTTCTGGGTCAGTGTTGTAAGAGGCTTAGCTATGCGGGAGAAGTTCTGAATAAACCTGCGATAGTAGCCAGCGAGTCCTAGAAATTGATGAATTTCTGTAGGCGTCTTCGGTGCTGACCAGTTCTCAATGGCCTTAATTTTGGATGGGTCCGCGTGGATTCATTCTTCGCTTACCACGTATCCTAAGAATTCCACTCTTCGGATCCAAAATTATTTAGAGAACTTCGCATAGAGCTTCTGCATTCGTAAAGTTCCTAGAACCTGTCGCAAGTGATCGCCATGCTCTTCCTTACTTCGGGAGTAGATCAAGATGTCATCTATCAAGACAATGACGAACTGATCCAAGTAAGGTCGACATACTCTATTCATCAGATCCATGAAAACTGCGGGCGCATTGGTCAATCCGAACGGCATCACCACGAACTCGTAGTATCCGTAACGGGTTCGGAATGCTATCTTTGGAACATCCTCCTCTAGCACTCGTAATTGGTGATATCCGGATCTTAGATCAATTTTGGAAAAGTAGTTCGCCCCTTGCAGTTGGTCAAATAGATCTTCTATGCGAGGCAGAGGGTAACGATTTTTGACCGTTAGTTTGTTGAGTTCTCTGTAGTCGATACACATAAGGAATGATCCGTCTTTCTTCTTAACGAATAAGACCGGTGCTCCCCACAGCGAGAAACTTGGTCTTATAAATCCCTTGCTGAGCAGACCAGATAGTTCCTGCATCTCTGCTGGTGCTAATCGGTAGGGAGACTTGGCTACTGGGGTAGCCCCTAGAACTAAGTCGATGCGGAACTCGACTTGACGTTGCGGAGGTAATCCTGGAAGTTCTTCGGGAAAAATGTCGGGAAAGCTGCATACTACTGGGATGTTCTGAATGTCCTTCGTTTCTTGGCTCACATCGACTACATGGGCTAGAAATGCACGACATTCCTTTCGCAAGAATTTCTGGGCTTGGATGCTCGAGATGATACGAAGGTTCATGCCGGGTTTGTCTCCATAAATAACTAAGGTTTCGCCTGACAGAAGATTAAGGCGAACTGCCTTTTCGTAACACATGATATCGGCACGATGACTACTCAACCAATCCATGCCGATAATGACGTCGAATCTTTTAATTGAGACCGGCATGAGATCAATCGAAAATGAATGGCTATCTAAAGTTAGGGTACACCCTATGAATATGTTTCTAGTGCTTTCTGTCTTTCCATTAACCATTTCTATAGTGAATGGTTCAATAAGTGCTTGTGATTTTTTTCCTAAGTAAATGAGCAAATTTTTGGTTCATGAAACTCCTCTCCGCTCCACTATCAAATAGAATGCACGCATAAGAGTTATCGAGGAGGAACGTACCAGTGACCACTGTGGGGTCGGCAACCGCTTCCTCGTGACCTATGGCCAGAACTCTTTCCGATCCACCGGAAAACCCTGCCTTCGGGCAGTTTCTTTTGAAGTGGCCTACCTCGCCACGTCCTTAGCAAGTTTGGCCAACTCCAGCGCCAGGGACTTGGGTGATTGGCCTTGTCGGAGCTTTGCAGAAATGGGCAGTGTGCCCCTTCCTGTTGCAGTTTACACACTGCATTTCCCGACAGGCTCCCACATGGTGGTAGTTACATTTGTTGCAAAGCTGTAGGCTTCCAGAATACTGCTTTATCGGAGTAGCAACAGTGGCAGGTGCTGTCGCCGCATGTACTGCCACGACCTGCCTCTTCTTGGCAACCTTATTATTTTTCTTGTCATCCCAGAATTTCCGCTTGGAGTCAGTGGTTCTTGTAGGCTCTGAGATGGCAAGGGTAGTGGTTGTTTTTGTAGCCGGGGTATGAGCCCCATGTATAATTAGCCGTTGTGCCAATCGCTTGGCACTATCAAATGTAGCTGGATGTGAAGCCAATACATTTCCTTGGTATGGGGGCACCAGTCCCCATATGTATCTCTCGATCTTCTTTCCCTCTGAAGGAATCATGTTAGGACAGAGGGCCACCAGTTCACAGAACCTGGCGGTGTAGGCGACTACGTAGGAGCCATTCACGGTTAGGCCCCGTAGTTCTTCCTCCAGCTTTTGGATCTCACCCCTCGGGTAGTACTCCTCTATTATGAGGTCTTTTAAAGATCCCCAGCCATATCATTTGCCACTATTAGAGATAGTGACTTAACATGGCTATTCCACCATGTTAGGGCTTTAGTTTCGAAGGTGCAAGCAGCGTACTTCACCTTGCTATCCTCGGAACAAGAGCAGATTTCGAAAACCGATTCGGTTTTCTCAAACCATTGCGAGAGGGCAATGACTCCGCCCGTCCCATTGAAGGATAATGGTTTGCAGTTCGTAAAGTCCTTATAGGAGCACTCTCTCGAGCGCACAAGGGATTCAACTTGAACAGACTGAACAGGGGTTCCTCTTCCGGTGGAACCTGATGAATGGTATTAAGCCATGGTTGTAGCCACAGCTGCAGCTACAACAGCATTCAAGGCTATCATGTCGAACTGAGGAGTAGGCGGTTGACGAGGTGGTGTTTCGTTATTATGGTTTCTCCTTGGATTTCTATGAGGCGGCATCCTTGATCTAAAAGTTTATGAAGATGCAAACATTGATAAGAATTTAATGGAAGAATTTATGAACATGACTCATGTACTAACTCTACATAGCCCAACAATACGATTTAATGTAGGTCTAGAACTAATAGATGATGACATTTGGATAATAGATTCCATAAGATTAGGTATCTGTCAATATTACTGGAATTGTAGATGTAACAAGTTTAGGAAAAACGGCCAACATAAACAGGCCTTACATCAACCATAATGGGAAAATTTTAACAGACTACGACCTAATCAAGACCTAACAGGTCTAAGATTTACAAGGATGGGAAATTAGCCTAAAGTTTTACATAATTAGGTTATATCCAAAAAGAAGAGTTTATAAGATTCTATCGGCAACGAGATCTATTAGAGTGAGTTCTCGAACCCGACAGAAGATGCTCGATGTCCCTTATACGCCTATCCGATCTTGCCTGCTGAGTTCGAAGTTCCCTAAATTCTGCTCGGGTTTCAGCAAGCTCCCTCTGAAGCATTGCATTGTTGACCTGAGACCTTTCCTGTGCAGACTCTAGTTGGCGAATGTGTATAGTGTTAACACCAGTATTAGCATCAATCTCCAAGATTTTATTGATAGATGATTTCCCCAGTATTGTGTTCCGATACATCCTTCTAACCATGATGGGTAGAAATCTATCAGCAGAACCCCCATCAGTGAGGTTGTAGAAACTTTTGTCTCCATTGAAGGGAATGGGCTGACCCTGTTCATGGCTTCAAGTATTCAAGTTGGTTGCCCACAGAGGTGTGGGTCCTTGAAAGGCAAGTCTGAGATTATTATTCGGGGCTTGGCCTACTTGACGTAGGTTGTTGACTTCGGGTTCCGAGTCAGAACCATCAGAAAAGCCTTCAGCTTCATAATCATCCAAAGGAATCCGCTGATCATCTTCCGGTTCCTCTTCTAGTCATCCTGCATTGCCATGGTTGGGGAAGTACGGGTCTCCGGGGATATGGAATCCAGCCATTTAATCTATGCGAGAATAGGGATAAGGAAATAAGTAATAGACAAACTAACTCGATAATTATTAGTTGATCTTTATCAGTTACTCCAATACTTGTTTAGTGCATACCAGCTATATATACTCATGACAGGATAGCCCTTCGAATAAGTGAATCCTAACTTTAAGCCCACAATCAAACAAGAACAGGAAGTAAAGCAAAGATTTACAGATTCTTAGGCTATGACATCCTAGGCAAATATACCCGTAATGTATCCACTAAGCAACTATTGACATACAAATAAAGATCTTTAATTCTCAGATAAGTGATTATTGTAACACAAAATACTCCTATAGTATTTTTAAGTTTAGTGTTCTGTTATATTGTTCTCATTGTAGTAGTGTTGGTAAGTTTTTATACTTGTTGCAACTTCACAACCATACTTAGGCACATGCTAATCACTCCTCGGATAATGTAGTTGATCAGGCTACATCTTCCCAGGGTTGACCATATGTCTCTAAGTCTACTTGTGCAGTCCACCAATCGTAATACTTTTGTGCTGTCCTAGTGACACCGATTTTAGTATGAATGCAAGCATGTATACTTAATTAAATATTTTATTATTTAAAAGTATAAACTCTTTATTAGAGTATTTTAATCCCACTTGTGTTTATAGTTCGTATATCTTTTATGGGTTGATATACTCGATTCACTATAAACAATGCTCTGATACCAATCTGTCACAACCCAATACCTGAACGAGGGAATCGTTTGGGGGTGGAGGACGTCATGTATAGTATCACAACAATGCAAGTAGTAAACAAGCAACAACATCATCCATTGTATTAATAATATAATTTCATACAAGTGTGTTCTGTCAAGTTATATAGACACCAAAAATATACATCAAAAATAAAAGAGGAGTCTTGAACGAGCACCGTCTTCTCAAAAGTCCGACTCCGGTACCTGTCTATTGGCGACCTGAGAATACAAGTTATTTTGAAAGAGTTTATCAGCTTTAGAGCTGGTGAGTTCATAAGTATATAAGTGTCTGAGTTTGTATGAAAGCATTTGTAAGATGTTTTGTAAGATGTATTGTGTATGTTTGTAAAGGTTTTGTGTTTGTTTGATCTACTCTAGAAAACCCTATGTTTCCTACTAAAAGTAGCCTTCTACCAAGGCATCTAGTGTCTGTGTGTGTATCTCTTGTAAAAGTGTGTATTTTTCCAATTCCGACTATCATTAACCAAAAATATAGTTTCTACGTTACCGTGCATCGTGTGAATATCACAAAGTAAAATGTAAAGGGAAAATGTTTTAGTACTGTAACGTAGTTTTAAGTAAACTACTGCTATACTAACTACCTTAAGCCAATTGTATATTTTAAGGTAACATGTGATCGGCCTGTATCTTGCTACCGACTCAATAGTAAAGTGACAATGTAAGATGCCACAAAAATGACATTTGGCACCCGTAGACTTGCAAGTCCCACTGTAGCGAGCAACAAGGTGTAGGATAGTCAATCCAGTATAGATCTATACACAAACTCATACGCTCCCCAATCAAGGAGATTCTGATACAAAAACAGTCATGGCAGGTTGTGCCATGCCCTGCTTAATGGCTCACATAACTGTGTTCATGTATATATAATGTATATGTAATGTATATGTGTGCTAGCTATATTGTGCGTTCTTTCTCTATCTAGCCTGTATGTTTGTTTCTCGTCATAGTGTCTATTGTTTGTTTCTCCTCACTCTATTTCATGTTTGATTCACATTATAGTATGTATTGACTCATGTATGAACTGACTCATTGTATGTTTCATTGTTCTAGTAATAGTATCTTCCTAAACTACCCCTATGGTAGCTTACTAGTTAAGTATGAACATGTTTGTATACCCTTGCTACCCAAGGGCATGGAACTGAATGAAAGAAATAACCTTTTATATCTATATACATATACATCATACATAACTAGGATTCAAATGAACCTAGTTAATAACCTTTTCATTGATCATCATGATATGCTTATGTACACCACTTGCGTTATCATATGTAGTTGTTAGTTTATTCTATATAAAAGTACTTAAATGAACCTTAATTATTCCCATGAATTGTTCATACATGAAGGTAAAGTAGTTTTCAAACTGTATAAGTTTGGAATAGTTCCACAAATATCTATTGATATGTACTTTTCTAATAATCATGAGTGATATGCAATTCATATTCATGTAATATTCCTAAGTGTATTTATATTTTATTGTACTTGTAACAGTTACTATAGTAGGAGGATCATATCTTAATATATTATCTAATATATTGTTCCAAAGTTAAACTTTTAATTGTCCGTTTCTCTATGTTGAGAAATTTTTTCTAGCAAAATGTTTAGTTCCATAATTTATAATTAAAATGTGATAATACACATAAAAAGTGACCATGTAGAGTCTGCTGATAAGGAGATCTTATCAGTAGCTCCACTTCCACAAATCATAAGCAGTCAACAATATCAAAAGATCTTCCTTCCGCAATCCAAGATCATAGAAGGAGTTCTCTTATGTACTATGTCAACGTTTTCTATTTTAGGCATATTTGGTTTAGGTATTACGTGACTGTACTTTGTATATTTTCCGTTGTTTTGTCTATAATTTTAGAATTCATTCCTAGAATGGTGATGTGACTAGTCATTTATTGTTGGCCTATATAAAGGCTCTTAGTAATCGTGTTTTAATACACCCAACATTAAAGAGTACACTTCATGCAATATATGTTATTAGTTCATCTTCCAATTTAATATATCATCTTATACTATGTTACATTTGTAGTCATTGTTTATAATTTACCTAATTATTATATTTTTATTTGACACATAACTTTTGTGATTATTGTTGGACCCTAAATTGGTACTAACAAAATGGATGTTTGAAGTTATGGAAGCATAATGTGTATATGGTTTGGGGCTCAGTAAATGATTGCATACATTATCACACAACTATCCATTGGGTTCATCGAATGATACCACATATAATTATTTTAGTTGATATGCAATAAAGAAGAGCAAAATGAAGAGCCATTGATATAATCAACTAAACATCGATTCTAGACATACATAAAACAACAATATTATAGTTTATATTTGTTTGGAAAGAGTGCCCAATGTCATTAACTATTGGTAATATTTCTAATAATAACAAAGTCTTTTTGGATTGCTATCAAGACCTAAATTGAGTAGAATAAATAAATGAGAAGTTGGTTTTGTTAATTATCATTATTAATAATTAATTAGAAACTAATTGAAATATATTTTGGGACTTAATTAAACAATTTAATTAATTAAACTGTTGAATATTTGTAAATCAATAGTTGGTTAATCATTAATATTATAGAACCCTTATGAGATCTAGGGTTGGAGAAGAACGCCTCATCTCACATGGGATGAGGAGTGAATTTCATTTTTGCCTCCGTATCCCACATGGATGAAGTACAAAACCTAGGAATGGATTCAATGCTATAAATAAGGCATTAGGTTTTTCATTATTCTTTGAACCTTGGCTTGAAGTTTCACCTTCTCCCTTCTTTGAAACATCCCAAAAATACGACCCAAAAATTTTGTTTTTAAATAATAATAAAAGTCATAACACTGAATGCCATATAATAAAACCATACGTCGGATATCTCAAAATCCATAATAAAAATGTTGTATCAAAAACTGTATCAAATCACATCTAAGTATTTGAACAAAACTCCCATGAATAAAGTTGAAGCTGTGGTGTGTGCGATGCTATCATCCCGAGCTCTTCCCTTTACTTGCGGAAGTACCTGAAACCAAAACTGAAACTGTAAGCACAAAGCTTAGTGAGCTCCCCCAAACAACCACATACCATACAATAACATAAACACATACTGGGCCTTGCCCAATGCAACGGACCGAAGTCCGGAAACTGCATCGGACCGAAGTCCGGAACTAACCAGGGCCTTGCCCTCTGCATCGGATAGAAGTCCGGAAACTGCATCGGACCGAAGTCCGGAACTGACTAGGGCCTAGTCCCCTGCATTGGACCGAAGTCCGAAACTAACTGCATCGGACCGAAGTCCGGAAACTGAGCATAACATAGCATGGCATATACATATCAACTAGCATGAACACATAAACTGCATACTGCATCGGGCCGTAGCCCGGAACACATAACACATAGATCCTGTTTGAGCCACGAAGGCATCAAACATACTAAAAACTGCATAAAATCGAAATCCGGAAACTACTACTAGCTAAACGGACCGACATTGTGGCCTTAGACCCGTTCCTACTGGAAGGAAACTCACCTCGTAAACTGGCTGGTAAATGAACTGATCTGGAAACTGTCTGCTGCTGCTCCGGTATCTCCCCAGCTACAATTTCCATAACACACTAAATCAATTATTGATAACTATACTGAGGGTAAAATGACTATTTTACCCCTGATCAACGTCAATCCTATTGGTTAAAGTCAACATACAGTTGACCTGACTCGTCGAGTTGGGTCACCAACTCGTCGAGTCCTCACCCTCACTTCCTTGCTTCTGCTCGCTACTACTCGTCGAGTTTGGCATAGGCTCGACGAGTTCCTCTTCAATGCTATCACTTATTCAATCTGCATCCGACTCGCCGAGTTGTATGAACAACTCGTCAAGTCCTCCTTCAACGCATGAACACTCTGGTTGTGACTCGCCGAGTTGTATGATCAACTCGCCGAGTCTGATCTAGAGGTATGAAAATTGTCTTGGTCTCGCGACTCGACTTGCCGAGTCCGAAGAATGACTCACCGAGGCTCATGCATGCAATTACTATTCAGACGATTCTGCTCAAAACCAACGCATCCAACTGATAGATATGGGCTCCTAAGGCTTGGTTTGCACGTAAAGGTTCCATTTTTACGTGCACATATACTCCTAAAGAGGTTTATAGGCTTAAAATGCATGAATAAGGTTAGATCTAGGGTTTATATGCAACAAGGTTCACTAAAGGTATTATATTTGGGTTTTGGGATAGAAATGTGATTAGATCTGAAAGCTATACCACTACACAAGATCCTTTACTAAATTAAGCTCATAAATGGGCAAAAAAAAAACCTAAATGAGATTTCTAAAGAGAAGCAACCAAGGAACAGAAAGAGTCCGTTTAATACCTCAAATGCCTCTGAAATGGATGCAAGAACTTGATTCCCTTCTTCTCCTTGGATCTAGCCTTCCTCTTCTCTTCCAATCTTTACTCTTTACATAAAAATGCCCAAAAACACTCAAGACAGGTTAAGGTGTTGTTATGAGACGTTCTGAGGGTGAGGGAGGCCAGATTGGGCGCATAAGGGGGATTATATAGGGTGCAAAACCTGTGGATCTAGGGTTTCTTCCAGACTGGCGGACTCGCCGAGTCCAGGATATGGACTCGTCGAGTCGCCCACTTTCACGTGCTCGAAATCCCATCTCTACTTGACGAGTCGGGCAACAGACTCGTCGAGTCCCTCTTGAAAACTTGGAAAAATAAACATTAAATAACATACCAGAAATTGGGACGTTACATTCTTCCTTCTTCTAAGGGTCGATTTCTAACCCTCTTAGGGTTTGTGAAATTGACCATTCTCATAGTTAATTTTATTCCAATATTGGTGTCATTGGATGTGATACCATTAGAGTGATTATGGTTTGGCTCCTCTCATCCAACCAACTTTGAGGATGACAAAATTACAAGCATGGAGGTCGTTGGCTTCAAGAGAGTTATATAGTTCTTCTTTTGTTTTATGTTTTAGTAGGATATCAGTAATTAGTATGAAACTTAGATCATTAGGTTGCATGTACACTTAGGTGTATTATAGATTTTTTTTTTTTGATATCTAGTTTAAATGTGTTTGATGCATAGAAAATCCAACAACATTGATATTATAATTTTTTTTTAACATTTAAAGAACACTTCGAAAAACAACCACCGGTGTGATAGACTTTGGAACGGACCCCGGGAATAAAACATACCCTTTTGTTAGAAGGGTAGAGCAATATGTTAAGTCAACATATCCTTATGTTGGGGGTGTCTCCATCACTTCCTTCAAACACTATAACTTCTATAATGATTTGATTTCTTCTTAAATTTTCAAAGTCCACTCATGAAATTCTCATATTTAGGCATTGGATTCGCATTGAATGGTTACTTGTATGGTGTTTGACATAAGATGGATCGAAAAAAAAAAACTAATAATATGGGTTTTGACACTTTACTTGAAATGATTTTGATTATTCCATCAATTAGGTTTTTGAATAAAATCGACATGGAGTAAAATTGTGTTTGTGATGTTATAAGTCATTATGATACCACATGCCACGTTACTCCACAATCATATGGATCAAACATTACACAAGCACAATTGAATCACAACAAGATAGATGAACAATAAACTTACCTGCTGAGTATCCGGTCTTCATCGGTGCTTAAATAGTGGATGATGAAGAGTCCATCATTCTTAATTTCTTTTGATTGAAATCCCTTAAGACACCATACTCGATGGAATATATGACAAACCAATGATCTTTTGATCTTATATAATTACTACATTTAAATATACCTAATCATAGTTAATAAATAAAAATAAAACTTGATGGATTAAAACTACACATGAAACTTTGACACAATTTTGATGTAAGTGAGTATAATACCAAAATAGATGTTATACTATTTATTACAAAAATAGTGTAAGAAATGAAGTAGGATCGGAGAATACTTTAAAATGGGATTTGGTGTTCTGTTGTACCACATAAAAGTTTATATATTATTTACATCAAATAACATAAGATAGAACTTAGAGGGTCAACTATGGCGTTAATCCAAACACTAAGCATGCAATACATATATATATATATATATATATATATATATATATATATATATATATATATATATATATATATATATATATATATATATATATATATATATACACACACCAAATTGATAGAAACTTTGCATAAACAGTCCTAAGCCGACAAATAAATATATTTAATTCAAGGTTCATGACCGATTTTATAACATTCATGTATAGAATTAAATTATTAATATTTCGTTTTCTTCTCTATATATATGAAAAGAACAAATCTTACAATTGAATTATAGATTACAAAAATGTGGAATTCTCTCTTTACTACCTCATTCCTATCCATTTCTCTTCTTAACTACTCTCACCTCTCTTCAAGGAAGACTACATATCGCAAAAAGAAAGCAAAGTAAGATCTGGAATTGTAAAAAGGACAAGAAAAAAGGACCCAGTAAGTGATCAACAAAAGATGAGGGTCGTAAATTGGTGTCATGTGTCCTCACAAGTGGGAGAGTTTGGCCTTCTGACAAAACGCCCCTGTAAAATCACAAAGTAGACACATAAGTACTAGAAATATTAGTTAATAATGTAATGGTGCTTTTGTGAAATGGTTGGTAGTAACACATGCTTTAAGGGTTGTACTTTATATGTTGTGAGTTGTTAGATAGTTACAAATGGTTTAACATTTGGAATTTCACATCTTTTAAGGGCGTTGAGATTTATGTTAGTTTCATGCTCAAAAAATAATATTTCTAGACATATATACCATTACAAGAAAGTCAGAGCATATGAATTCAATTATTTTAAAAATTGAATGACTATATTGTCATGGATATTTTTCAAAATGAATCTTTTATTTTATCATCTCATGTAATATGCAACAATTTTATTTGTAAACAGTAAGTTTATTCCAACATTCCATTACATAATAATTTCGCAATCATTATTTTAGACCTTCAAAGAGTATTTATACTTTATCCATACTTGAGAATTTATACTTTATCCATCATGCATCAATCATTATTACTGTATTAATAGCACCTTACTTTTGCTCGTTGTGGGGTTGTCAGTCCCACAAAACCAATTAATCTATGACAACGAGATATTGAGATACCATAAATGAAATTTAAAGCAGATTTTAATCATATAATGGTTTATTTATAGTATATAGTCTGAATAATATTATGGTTTTTATATAATATTAAACATTAAACAAATTTGCAACACTCGCTATGCTAGAGATTTTTAGGGTGTTATATTTGTAAAACTAAAAAAATAATTTACAAGCTAAATTTCTAAAAAACTATAACGTTTTCACGAATTTGTTGAGTTTTTCTATAGGTTTTTCTAAAAAGATTTTTACTAAATATAAAAAATTAAATTTTTTACCTATATTATTATATCATTTCATATATTTCTTATAAGTTAATTTATTAAAAATTCTCTTTATTATTTTACAACTAGTTTTTCCAATTGGTATGTCAAATGTATTTTTACTAATGAGTAAATGATTAACCAATTATATATACCTTGGATCTAGGCCGTCTATCTGCGTTGACCTTTCTTACTTGGTATCTAATTTTTTTGGAGAAAAGACGTGTTCGTTTTTTCTCTTTGTAACGCATTACACTGGCTTCTCTTAATCCACCATTTTCTGAGAATAGGTCTATTTGGGCTAATCTGGCCTGACGATAAAAACAACACACAAGTGAGAATGATAATATCAATTTAATATTAAAGTTCATATTATAGTACATTGTGATAGTTTGGAATTAAACATTTATACGCAGGGAATGAAGACAAAACAAGACCTAATTATATATTAGAACATAATTTTGATCATGATATATTTTAATAGGTGTATATTTTAATGAGTGTAGATGGTTAACAAAATGTCAACTTTTGATATAAACAACTACAAAATTAAATATTTTTAGAAAAGAGCAAAAAATTTAATTTTGAACATCATAGAATAATATTATAAAAATTCAGAAAGATTACGTACGTCTATCAATATTTGAATAAAATATTATAAAGCATATAGATTATTTTGAAGTAATTTGATTTATAAGTTTGGATATGTTTTTGAACTATTTATATAAAGTGTTTATTAATATATTGTATTTTTGTATTATTAATAAATCTTTTTAAATTTTTTTATTGTACTAAGTTTAAAAGTGTATTGCTTAAATAGTTAGTTTTTAATATGTTATTATTGCTTTACTTAGAGCATCCACATTAATGCACAATAATAGAGTTATTTACTTATTTATTTATTTTTATTATTATTATTATTATTATTATTATTATTATTATTTTATTTTTATTTTTATTTTTTACAATAGGAGACTTTTTCATTTTAATTTTTATAAATTGTGTGTAGATGTTGTGGTTCAAAATCTGTAGGTCTTACATAATAAATGAAAAAACTTTTAACTACAATTAGCTAATTAACAAACTTATTCAAAAAACTTTGAATTGAATAAACTGTCATAGTATATTTTTACTTTTGAAAAGTTTTTTTTTAGAAAAAACCTCTAAAAAACTCATATTGTAAAAATATATTTACCAATTTTATCTTTATCTTAATCAATAAAGAAAAAATATATATTGCTTATTTTTCTTGAAACACAAAGCAATTTAAAATGAATTCAAGCCATATAAAGTACTTGGACATTGAATATGGATATATGTTATATTATTGATGGTTTAGTTTTTTATTTTTAAATATTATTGTTAAAAACTCCTATAAAAGAATACCACTAAATATTATCAATATAAAATTTTGTAAGATATTTTTAATGTTATATTTTAATAAAAGAATATTGATATAATTATTAAAAATGAATCGTTATACATAAAAACAAATAACTTAATATAATGTAATGATGTTGTTTTGTAGATATATAAACATATTTTACCAAACATTATAAAACAATTATCAGTTTATTATATTTTAATACTGAATAAATTAATCCAAACAATTTTAATGACTTTATTTTACGATTCAGTAAACTAAATAAAACAAGAATAAAATGAAAGTAAAATAACAAGTAAATGAAAGCCTCGTGAATTATTTATGCAAGATAATAATTAAAATTATATTTAAACTGATAAATTTGAGAGTTTACAAACATAGTTAACAAAACCTTTGTGTGAATAATATCGTAAAAAATCTAAATTAGATTTGAAGTTGTTTCAAGAGAGCACTTACATGGATGTCACCTCCAGGAGACTCCGACCCGGAAATTTCCTCTGGCAACGGCGACCCTTTATCCGACCAAGCATTCAAGACGTCGTCGTAATTCAATTTCAATAGCAATCTGGACCCAATTTCAGGACTGGAATTCTCCTCTCCTGGATTCGAATTCCCCTGCTCCAAATCCGATTCCGACCTCTTCATCAATTCCTCAATTTTCTTCTTCTTCTTTTCAACCGGAGCTTTCTTTACCTTTCCCGGAGCCACTATTGCTGCCGCCACAGGCGGCGAGATGTTCACCACATTCACCGTCGGAAAATTCCACCAATTCCCATCATCACCGTTCTTCAATGCCCTCACTCCATTCCTCATTCCGAAACCAAAATTAAACTCCAAATTCCCACCAAATCCGAGCCCCATTGGGTACCCATAACAAGTTTTCGAATTTGGAGAAAAATTATCAGATGGTTTGTAGTTTTGGATTGTTGAGTCCGAGCTCCCCATGATGCTATCAATTCCCTCTTCAATTTCTTCATCAAGCATTGACTCTGTATCGAAGTCATCTTCAAACCCATCACACAATTCCATGGAATTCGAACCGGAATTACAATTCCGGTATTCGGTTTCCCTTGGACTCAGACAAGAACTTGCTAGTTTTGAATCAAACAATGAACTGGGTTTCTCCAAAATTGGCTGATGAAGGAGGAAACCGGAGTTTTTTATCATCGGAAATGGTAAAAGCAACTCCGGTGGCTCATGCATAGAAATGCTATTTTGTCTAGAGAATTTCGAAAGATTATTGTTCTTCTTTGTAAGGTTTTTAGTTGAGAAAACTTTGGGACAAGCTATCGAAAGAAGAACAGCTGCTTCATTGTAAGTTTGATTGGGTCTTTTTCGAGGAGTTCGTGGTTTCCGATTGGAGATTGCTATTGGAGAATTGCTTGATTCAGAGAGAGTTGAAGATGGAGAAGATGAATGAGAAGTTCTACTAGAAGTTGATGATGGACATTTCACAATATTTTCGATATCAAATCCATAAGCTCTTCCTGTCCCTCCACTTAAACAAGACGACATTTTTGAGACTCCAAGAAACTCAATTCACCCCAAAATTCATGAAAGAACCCAAAAAAAGGTAATACTCTTCAGAAATTGAGATGAAATGGAAGAAACTCTGAAGACCCAATTACCAAAATCAATGAACTTGTTGAATTCAATAGAAAAAAGTTTGCTATTGGTTTAAGAGGCATAAAGAAAAACAAGAAAACCCCTAAACCCTAAAAAGTGCCGACTTTTTGGAATCTTATAAAAAATTGAAACAAGATTAAAATAAGCAATGGAATGGAATAAGAGGATCCCCGAAACAGTTTTTTAAAACTTTCAAAACTTGATAAAAAATCAACCTTGAATTCATAAAAGAAGGCAGAGACTTTGCTCAATCAAGAAAGTGGAAGTGTAGAACACAAACAGAGAGGTACATATATAGTACGTGTACTCTATTTGAAAAGATTTGAATACACAAATCCCAAGATTTTTACTTATCATGAGTTGGCTTATCCCAGAAACACAAGAAAATATCCAATCAAGATTTATAAAAAGAAATTAAAAAAAAAAACATAAAAATACACACAGAGAGACAGAGAGATAGTATGGAGTCACGGGCATGGAGAAGAGATAAAAAGGGAAGAAAAAAATCTGTTTGTTAGTCCTGTAGTAGACCCCCCTCTCATTTTCTCTCTGTAATTCTTCTTCTCTTATCTCTACGAGTGATCCTGTAATTTCAGCAACCATAGTGGGCCACACGAGTCGTGGTCACTGACTCACTGAGTATTATGTGACACATAAAATAGGTATAGAGGAATCGAGTAACTAACCAATTAGTAAGAAGTTCGACTAATCAACTAAGTAAGTTTTAGGCCATTGGCCTATGGAGGGTTAATTTGAAGACAAGTTGAGAATGAGGAGGTTGCAATGGAGCAATGAAGAGAGAATGAGTACAGAAGAAGAGACAAGAAAGAGAGGTTGTAAGCGTTTCTGATTGGAAGGGGACCAGTGTCTGTGTGGGCCATTGGCCTATGACGATGAGTATCTTTCTTTCGCATCTATCTCTCTATAATTTATCTTTTTACATTGGCTAAGGTGAGTGACCCTTTTAGGAGAAAGATGTAGTAAAAGGTCTAAGCATTAATTGGAACTCATGCGGACTATGTTTTTGGAGGATCAAAAAGAGGTGTAGGTGATCTATTTTTATTTTGCATATGGTTCTAAGCTGATCGTAGTAAATGAATAGCTATACTTGTTAAAGTATATATATATATATATATATATATATATATATATATATATATATATATATATATATATATATATATATATATATATATATATATATATATATATATATATATATATATATATATATATATATATATATATATATATATATATGGAAAAGTGAATATACCCTTAAGGATATATAAACTTAGGTACCCAAACTCCCCATACTACATCGTTTTGTATCATATATAGACATTGTAATTGTCCAATGTTCTTATAATTCAACTTCTAAATTGAATTACTTTAAAGATTTTTTTATAAATTTCATATTTATCTTCCTCTTACATAATTGTCATTTTCAACAATAATATACATAGCCTAATAAGTTTTCGACAAAAAGATGTGATGTAAAAAAAAGATAATAGTAAAAATTTAAAAATATTGAATATAAATCAAGTTAAAGATTGAAGTTTAACAATATTATAATGAATATATCAAACAAAACGGTGTATTATTATGAGTTTGGGTACCTAAACGTATATACCCTTAACGGTATATTCACTTTTTCCATATATATATATATATATATATATATATATATATATATATATATATATATATATATATATATATATATATATATATATATATATATATATAAAACACTGAATTTTGAATATAATTTTCAATCTTGCAATAGTGATACAAGTTTCACGAATCTGATTTTTACTATTATATAATCTAATCTTTTTTCTCAAGTTTGTAAAACAAAATTGCAAAAACAGTTTAATCACCTCTTTGATTAATTGGAAAAATAACTCAAAAACCAATTATGTTTTTTTACATAATATCATGCCTCGATATCTATACATATATATACTCCTAAAACTACCGACTTGTAGAATTAGATCACAATTAGGAAACTATAAACCGACTTGTTTATGATTTCCTAAAAACTAAGTTGGCCTCCAAGTCCTACTCGACTTAGGATTCCAACAATCACCACCGAATCTCTAAGTCCTAGAGAATTCTTCAACCCCGTTTCGTTTAAAAAAAACAGATTCATCACTGTCGTCACGTTCCGAAAAATCACCTTCTTGTAATTTTTGAAGTCGTTTCGGACATTCAGAAGCAAAGTGACCCGGTTTGTCATACCGAAAACAAATCACCTTTAATCGATCTTTTTCCTTATTTTTCCGATTCTTGTCACAACAACAATTACAATTTTTTCAATCTAAATTAGAATTAGGCTCCCCACCTCGGGCCTGTTTTGTTTTAAACTCATTTGGACCTGATCCAGTTGACCTACAATTTGACCCGGTTCCTTGGTTAGATCCACTCGACCCATCATTCCCCTCCAGTTCCCTCTTCTTCTTCCCTCTCATTGATGCCCCGATGATCCACCACCTCCAGACAACACCGATTTTGTGAGCATAACTCTCACCTGACTCCCTCCGCCATCCTCCTCTTCTTTTATCCTTTCTTCATAAGCCTTGAGTCGTCCCACTACATCTTCAAAGCCAACAGATTTTAAATCGAGCAACTGTTCCAAAGAGGCGATGATGTGTATAAACTTCAATCGAAGCAAGGTTTTGAGGAACTTCTTTACCAACTTCGATTAATCAATAACCTCTCCTAAAGTTGCTGATTTCGAGGCAATACCGGACAGCTTTCCAGCATACGCGTCGATGGTTTCCGACTCCATCATCTTCAGCTGATCGAATTCAGCGTTTAGGGTTTGCAATCGAGCTTCTCTTACACGATCAACACCTACATATCTCGCCTTAATCGCTTCCCAGAGTTCCTTGGCAGATTCCATATCTCCGATTTGCATGATTAGATCCTCCGGGATTTCCCGATACAACAATCCTATTGCAAGGTAATCTTTCTCATCGTTGTTGTCTGTTCCTGGATCGATCACTGTCCAAGCCTTGTGAATTCTAAGCACCACCTTCATATGCAGGGACCAGACGGTGTAATTTGTTAGTGTGAGCATCGGACACGCTACAGTGGTTGACCCAATCTCCTTCACTCTCACTGGTGGAGGTTGTGCACCATCTTCACCATCCGACATGTTGACCTAGCTTATCAACAGGTAATAAAATTGATCTCACAACCTTCGATTCCTAGGCTCTGATACCAATTCAAGTTTGTAAAACAAAATTGCAAAAACAGTTTAATCAAACACCTCTTTGATTAATTGGAAAAATAACTCAAAAACCAATTATGTTTTTCTGCATAATATCATGTCTCGATATCTATACATGTATATACTCCTAAAACTACCGACTCGTAGAATTAGATCACAATTAGGAAACTAGAAACCAACTTGCTTATGATCTCCTAAAAGCTAGGTTGGTCTCCAAGTCCTACTCGACTTAGGATTCCAACATTTTCTGCCAGGTTTGATTCCATAAAAAAACCTTAACATTTCTTATTTTTCGGTTTAAACTTAAAGAATCTTCTATCAAAACATGAGGGGTGGGGGTGGGAGTGGGGGTTTGAACCATTTCGGTTTAGCAATTTTTACAGATTTCGAGTTGAACTCCTGATTTCACTTTTATTTTTCTTCACAATAGACACAACATTTTTTTTCTTCACAAAAAACCTAATATTTTGATTTCTTTCATTGCTATTTTATGAGGATTTAATAATGTGTTTATGGTGGTTATGACGCTTTACATGTTTGGATGGTAGTATTTTATTTTATGAAATTGCATTTTAAATGATGTTAAAGATCTTAAGTTCTTCTACAAAAAAAAGATCTTAAGTTAATTATATACATGTTGCATATTACGCATGAGGTTCATGGTTTTTAGTTATCACTCGTGCATTTAGCCTATTCTTGGACATCTTTCATCCCATATGTCTCTTGCATTTTCATGGACATGTTTGTGTGGTGGATAACTGGGATGATGCATGCTTATATATGAGTATTATGACTTATTTTATACAAGGTTTTTCATCCTTCATGTCTTCTTATGGGCTTGATTTATCCCTCATATGACTGCATCTCCATCAGCTTTTTTTTATCCCTCAAAAATCTTATAAAGTTTCCTAACCACACAAATAGGCCCTTGGATGCAAGAGAGATAAGAGATGGAACATGCACATGAAAATACACATACATAAGTGATGAACCTCAAAACCAAGTAAGGTATCTAGACCATATAAAGTAAACCATAAATGTGATGAATTAACAAAGTAGGTTGATATAATCAAATAAAAAGGAAAAGTAAATTGATATAATTGAATAAAAAAGAGTTACTTCCCAAACAATGATCGTGAATTGAAAAACAATTACGAAGATAGAATCCTTTTAAGGGGAAGTGAATTGTAACAACTAAAAATTTAAGAATTTGAGTATACTCTATTCAGCATATATAGAGCTCGTTTTGGACATAGAATGTTTAAGAAAAGTCAAGAAAATGGAAAAATGAAAGAATGTAACAATTTCTCTAGTCTACGAGGCACATTGACGTGTACAGGTAATGGACACATGTCAGGAGATGTGATATTTGGCAAAAAGAGATATATGTTGCAAAAATTCACGACATAACAGGTTAAGTCGCGGCGTATCATCATTGCTGAGTGGCAGGACACATGTCATGTTAGCATGACATGTGGCAGACACTAGGGGACACATGGGCCGCGACACAATCCATTGGGTGAATTTGAAAGAGGGTTTCTCAAGAAAAGGAAGAAAGGACCTTCTAACGACAATTACCAAGTTGGATTTCCCGTCGATCGTAGTTTTTGAGTGTATGAATTCCTTACATTATAAGAGGTCTCCATCGGAAAACATTAATAAAGGTTCCTATAAGTGCAACATTGTAAGAGGTTTCCTTCTAGAAACATTGATAAAGGTTCTCGTGGGTGGAACATCATAAGAGGTTTCTTTCAAAAAATATAGTTAAAAGTTCTCGTGAGTGGAACATGGTTTCCTTTGGGAAATATTCTTAAAGGTTCCTGTGAGTGGAACATCATAAAAGGTTTCATCTGTAAAATATTTTTAAAGATTTTTGTGAGTTGAACATCGTAAAAGGTTTCCCTTGGGAAATATTGTTAAAATGTTCCAGTAAGTGGAACATGGTTAAAGGATTCTTTCGGGACATATTGGTAAATGTTCCGGTGAATGGAATATGGTTAAGGGCTTCCTTAGGGAAATATTGTTAAAGGTTCCTGTGAGTGGAAAATCATTAAATGTTTACTTTGGGAAACACATTTACAGATCTCTGTATATGTAGTTTATCTTTCAAGCTTATATTGGAAAGTAGATTTCCCATGTTTGATCATTTTGACTTGTTAAAGCTATAAAGGTTGAAAATGGTTTTCAAGATAATGAAATCTTGAAAGCTGTAAAAGAAAAATGATGGTTATAAAAGACATGATAAAGTATTTGGAATGTATTAAAGTATATAAACTTTGGAAAACCTTATGAAGGTTTTTGGAAAATCGAATTATATCGTGACTATATGTCATGATAAATGTACAACCATAATTATTTATTGGTAGCATAAAATTTATGGGTGTAACACCTAGGATGTATTATTATTATTACTTTGAATTTATTAACTGCAAAAAGAAATATTATAGTTATGTAAAGCCAAGTGAATCAAAGGCTTTGTTGTTAACATAATGGTATCATGAAATCACCTAGGATGTGTTATAATGGAAATAAGGTAAAAGTGGTTTATTGATTAATAACATAAGGGTAATGAAGACAAGTTGAACATAATTGTGTGTACTAAACATATATTATGGCATCATTGGATCGATTTGAATGAAATCTTAGAGCAAAGAGAATATAGAAATTAGTATGACTAAGTTCCTGAGGTAAGTATATGTAGATCTTTTCCCCTTTTGGGATACATGACATAAGTAAAAGTATTTGTTGATAAACTCTCGTATAACTTGATAAATGATGCAGATATTGTCGAATAGTTTTGATAAATTCTTTTATTTTGATACTTTGAGATAGTTTTGATGAAAGTAAAGTATTTTTCTACTAATGAATAGTTTGGATAAAAGTATGGTATATTGATACTATGTTTTGGATAAAAGTAGAGTATGTTGATACTATTGAATAGATTTGATAAAAGTGAAGAATTTGGTAACTTTTAGATAGTTTTGATAAAAGAATGTCAAGTATTTTAATACAATGAAATACTTTGGATGGTCTTGATGAAAGTTAGAGTATACTTTTTACTACTTTTGATGTTATTTACAAACAATATATTTCTTACGTAGATAAAAATATAAAGCTTCTCATGTTATGTAAGATCTTTTCGTTACAAATTCATGACATGACACATTGCGTGATTAAAATGCACAAAGGAAAAGTGACACTCATGCATATGATAGAATAAGATTATGTTTGGATTGATAATTTGGTCTTGAAACGTGATGTAACAATCAAGTGACCTTGAAGACTACTGGGGTGGTGTATCCTTTACAAGATAGATTTCTATTAGCTATGATCTCATGATTGATTGGTCTCATGTTTCTATTATGATGTGCATATGATGTATAATAACTATAACTAGAGTCTATATATACAAAAAAAAGTTTGGAGCATAAAAATAAATAAATAAATGGAACTAATGATGTCGGAAGGCCCTATGTGGAGGTATTAATTACCCAATCTTGCATTGGAATGTGTTTATGCAGTGCATACATCATATTAGGCAATCCATAAAACTGAAGGTAAAAGATTTTCTTGTAACGTTTTGAAAAATATTTTCTGTCTAAAACTCATTTAGCTAACGAGACATTTTATCGTACATATTTTTATAGATAACATATATTTAAGTTTTAGGTAGGGATGAGCATAGGCGGGTACCCGCCTCATTTGGCGAGAACCGAAACAGGCGATTGCTAGAAAGTTAGAATCAAACATGAAACCAGTCTGGGCGGTTTTTAAAATTTTGGAACCAGTACCGGAACCGGCGGTTCCGGTTCCAAGATCGGGTAACCCGGTTACATCAAATTTATTAAATTTCATCAATATAACCACAATTTATTTTGATCCAAATCGAATCAATTCAGATCAAAGATGGATAAAATTGGACCAATATATTCAAAACCAGTCTAAATAACACACACATATTCATACGAAATACTAATATATATATATATATATATATATATATATATATATATATATACACACACACACACAAACTGGTTCCGGCGGGTACCCAGCGGGTAGCGGTTCTGCAAATGAGAACTGGAACTAGAACTGATTAAGGCGGTTCTATAAGTTTAGGAACCAGAAACGGAACCGCTTAAGGCGGTTCCCGTTCCAGAAGCAGTGGTTCTAGTTCCAAAAGCGGGTACCCAATTCTGGTGCTCATCCCTAGTTTTAGGTACCCATGATTAGAAGAACTTAATCCTATATTGTGATATGTTCCCCGGACTTAATGTTGCCTCCAGTGACCTTGATGGAGTTAAGACTGAGAGTCACAATATAGAGAAAAAGATTGTCAGTCAACGTCTGAGGGAGGGTCTCAGAATGAAACTCTGACAGTCTAGTCAATAACTAGATGAGATAATTTAGGTTCTATTGGAAAAAGTAGAGAAAATGACCATCCCTCCTCTTGGAGGAGAAGGGATCTATTTGTACCTACTATGGTGATGATAAGATCCTGACAATAACTTTTTGTCCCTTCTGAGCCGACAAGACACGGAGGCGTCCTATTGGTAGATTGTGCTCTACTAGTGGTTAACTGTTATTGGTGCAAAATTCTCAAAGGCCAGCGCACTGAGCATTACACCTGTCGCTCTGAGATGCAACTGGTACTGTTTTGTCTTGGAGTTGGCTTTGGCGCTTGGATGCCAAGGAATAAATGCAGGGTTGTGAGGGCGAAGACCCAACCTCAGCTCTAGGTATGCATCGACCTTTGACTAAGTTTTCCAATAGATGACGACTCCATTATATTTGGCGTATTCCTAGTGTGATATGTTAACAAGTCCCCTAGGATAGCAGACGTCTGCCTTTGATTAAGGTAGTTTTGTTGTTCTTGCTTATATCTGGATACATGGTCGGTGGAGATGGCTCTTGGTGACTACTGACGTAATGGAGGCGTCTGCACAGACAGTTTCATCATTATAACCACTTGGACTTCCCGCCTGCTTCAAGACTTCCTTCATTTGTGTTGGTTTCCTTTTCTTCACATCCTCTAGCTTCTGCTATTCATTCCTTTTTTCTACTTTTTGGATTTTCTTCTTTGTTCTCGTCTTTCTTGTCGACAAATAATGGCTGCCCAAAACATCAGAATCATGCCTTCTCTGAGTGAGTTTGCCGATCTTTGAGAATGGTTCGGTTTTCTTCCTGAGCACAGGGTAGAATACCATCAGAAAGGGGCTATGATTTCCCGTCCGCCAGAGGGGAAGGTCGGAGTCCTCGTACCAATCTTTGAGGTCGGGCTCCGGCTTCCCGTGTCTGATTTTTTTTGATGATATCATGCATCAATACAATTTTTCTGTTGGCGATCTGACTCCTAACGCCGTCAACAAGATTGTTGGCTACGAATTGACGTGCAGGGCTTTGGGTGTGTTTCCTCTGTTCTGGGATTTCAAATACTTCTTCAACTCGTTGACTCAGTCTAGGGTGCATACGTTCTCTCAGCGGAAGGGAATCAACGCCTTCATCATTAATCAGAAGTCCCCCAAGAAAAATTGGCAAGACAAGTGGTTATGGGTGAACTGTGATTTGGTCGACCATGTTTATCCTCGTCGGACCAAATTTACTGATCAGATTCCTGCCCTCTTGGGGGCCAGTGAAACCATGGCCAAGGCGTTGAGAACCATCTCTTTCAAAGGGGAGGATTGCATGTTGGCCGCTGTCAATATGTGTGTTGCTTAGAGGGCACGAGAGATGATGCATCAGTTCTATGATGAGAAAGGCGCTAAGTACCTCTCCCCCCGTTTTGATTCACATCTTCCCATGCTTGTCTGTGAGTCGTGTGACTAGTAATTCTTCCATGTCCCTAACTGTGTTGGCTTGGTTTTATTTTTAGTTCGTGAGAGGGTCATCCCCTTTGAGATGTTTTTTAGAGGTGGTTTTTAGGGCACTTGTTAATATCAGGAGGTGCCCTTGGTAGAGACACTTCCATCACCAATCAATGTTGACTGTGTCATGGCTCTTGCTGGTTCTCACGTTGCTTTTCCACCCGGATCTAGCCCCTCTACTAATCGAGTGTTAGTCGATGCACATGTTGGGAGAACTCCTACGATGATCGTTTTCCCTACGATCATGAGGAGGAGCAGCCGACTAAGTTGGTGACATTCTTCTATCCGGAGACTTCATAAAAGGCAAAATGTGGACTTCCTTTTTGGGGGAGTCCAACGTTATTGTGAACATTCCTGATGATGACTCATCGAAACTATTGGAGGGAATCAGTAAAGAGGCGACATAACAACCTCAAGAATCCAAGGAGGAGCCCAAGGATGATGCAACCCCTTGGGGAATCTTGTTGGGTTTGAGCATTCTAACACTCCTATGGTGTGCATGCAACCCTAGAAACCTTGGATCTATGTTTTCTCTATTATACATGCAAACTTTCATTTTTCCAAGGTTTCATCCTAACTAGCATATCATGGGGTATATGTAATACAAAATTGAAGTATAATAACATACCTTTCTTGTAGCTTTGATTCCTTAAGACTTTGTGAGCCTAGCACCCCAAATGTGGTGCCTCGAATGCTTCACACAACACCACCAACAATTGGAATAACTTGAGAGAAGAACACTTGCTTCACAAATCGGCTATCCCTCACTTCTTATCACTTAGGTACCATTTCATGAGCTATGAGGCTTCTTATATAGTGTGCACATTAGGGTTACACCATGTAACTCATGACTTTCCACATTCCTCATGATCTATGGGTTTTAACCTCCATGGAGTATCCATGGGTCACCACATGGGTTTAGCCCAACATGAAGAACTATGGATCATAAGCCCACTTTATAAGAATGAATGATTTACCAAATCAATCCCCATTTGTTAAATTAGTCTCTTTTGATCACAAAATTAACTCCAAACTAATTCTTGATCAATACTGATTAAATAATATGATTTCATATTAATATATTAAAACTTATAATATATTAATAAATCATAAATATCCTCTTCTCACAAAAGTTTATCCAAATTGTTTTGATGCCATGCAACCCAAATGGACCATGCTAAATCGGGTCAAGTACATACCAAATATAGTTATGGACTTAGACGCCTTATCCAACAGTGTTGGGTTATGAGCATTCTAACACTCCTAAGTGTACATGCAACCCTAAATACCTTGGATCTATGTTTTCTCTATTATACATGCAAATATCAACTTTCCAAGGTATTGTTCTATTCTAGCATACTAAACTTTGAATAACACAAGTTAGAATAACATACCTTTTGTTAGTGCTTGTCTTCATGAAGCTTGAGTGCCTAGTGCCCCAAGTGTGACACCTCAAATGGTTCACACAACACCATAAGCACTTGGAATAACTTAGAGAGAATTCTACACTTCATGAAATCGGCTAGCCCTCTCTAGAATAATACTAGTGCCGATTTTGTCAAGAATAAGATCTTTATATAGTGTTACAATTAGGGTAAACCCTAATTGTCATGACTTTCCATTTACTTGGATCCATGGGTTCAAATACACCATGGAGCATCCATGGACCATCCTATGGGTTTTAGCCCAACTTGATTATCGATGGAGCATTAGCCCACTATACAAGTATGGATGATTTACACAATCAATCCATATATTTAATTAGTCTTCTTTTGATCACTTAATTAATCCTAGATTAATTCTTGATCAATACTAATTAAATAATCTCATTATTCTTATTATTAATATACTAGAACTTATAATATATTAATAACCATAAGTGTCTTATTTCTCTCATTATAGTCTATCCAAGTGCATGATGCCATGCAACCCAAATGGACCATGCCGGGTCGGGTCAAGTCTTACCAATTATAGTTATGGACTTAGACATTAATCCAATAGTCTCCCACTTGGATAAGTCTAAAAATATTATTGCGTATGACTTTAGGAACCAACTGGCAATCGTAGCTCTCAAAAGCTTTTGTCGAACTCTGACCTTGTCGATAAACTCTGACCTTTGTCAATGACTTGTCCATTAGATAAGGGATCATATATTCCTTCATTCTAGATATCATATGGACTGAGACATGGATTATAATCATTCTCTCTGTTCATTTGTTGTTTCCCGATTCCGATTTATGACGACTGACTAATTGAACAAATCAAATCAGTCCTGGCCCGGCCGAGCACTTCCATTTGTCTTCATCAAATCATCGAGGGGCCCACAGATATCACTTTTATCCCGAAGGTAAAAGGAATGGATAAACTTCGACTCATATGGCTTGTTCTACTACTTGTTGAATCATACACAAAGACACGTTTTATAACATCGAGTTACCAATGCGTTTTCGTGCAATCAATGTACTATCAACTCATAGTAACAACTCATATCTCTAGGTTTGAAGAATATAAGATATTATCGTCTCATGATCACTCGTGATAAAATCCATGAAGTGATTCCAATGAGCGCGGGTTGAATCCAATACTCAGAACTTATGAGCACTCATGAGTGTTGTAGCCCTTTGTCCAACACCTTAGACCTCTACAAGCCAGCCCATGACAGTCTTAATTCATATCTACTTCCAACATATGACCGACTGTGGATGGTTTGAATAACTTAGTCATTCCGGAAGAATAACCTAGTTCATTCGGGAAGTCAAAACATGCAAAGTGAAACACAATAATAATTGAATCCAATATGGTATCAAAACCTATGAACATAAATAAAACACCTTTTATTTATCACCATATGATTACACATTATTCATTGTATACTGTTTCAGCTATCAACTTTATTCTTGAATTTAAAACAATAGTTGTCCCATGCTCCAAGCATGTACGCTATGTTTTCTAAACACTAGTCATGCCATACACTAAGTATGCATACTATGTTTGTCTATGATCTTTACTTTGTGAACTAGATTAATTGAACATAACTTCAATGATTCTCTTTTCACACTCCCAAATCCTTACTGTAAATACAAGAATTCCAAATTCATGTCATTTACTAAAATCTGTTAGATTCTAAACTTATATGCATTGATCCTCTTGTAATGATTATGCACAAAGTCAGAAAGACTTGACAACAACCATTACAGAGCATTCCAAAGGAGATCAGCTCCTTAGAAACATCCTTCTTGCATTAAGTTTCCTAATCTTAAACAGATTGAAAATTCTAACTTTGAAACATTTCCAGATTCCATTTTGACTATCACTTCTGAACAAGAGTTGCCTCCTTACAGATTATGACAATATGGTCCTTCCAGAATTATCACTATACTTCCAATAGTCCTTGAGGAACCAATCTTTGGTAAACCTCAGATTGTCCTCGATAATTGTTTAATCCTTTTAGTCATATCCAGATCTAAACCTTTTCCCTTCTTAATGCCCCAGGCATTTGGAAACTTTTAGAAAGGATGAATATAGCACATGTAATCGATCCTATATCCGAAGAATATGGGACACGATTCATGATGTCTCACATAAAGACTAAACCAGTCTTTTGCTATAACATTTCCATTTCTATTTGCCAAGTTCTCATAATTCAGATTATGAAAAGGGATGCAGTAATCATAATCGAATTTAAGAACGCAAATAATGGACCCATATTCATAATTTCCTTATGTTGAGCCATTTCAACATGAAATTCATATATATTTCCTTGACTAAATGATTAAAACCTCACGATCTAAGCTTATAGATTTGAGATGAAGTATAATTTCCTCTCCCTTAATTATAGCAAAACAACTTTTCCCAATTGAAACCTTTTGTTTTCTATAATTAACATTGCTAACTTGCAATACTTATCATAATTATCATGCTCCTACTAAACATGATGATTATTAGCATAACACTTATGCTCCCACTATCTTTGACATGTACTTAGAAATCAGCTGACTTCCTTACCAAAGTTCAGATTTCTAATACTAGATTGTTTTGATAAAACTTTATCAAAAACATACACCTTCCCTTAGATATCACACTTGTGTGTCTAAAGAATTATGAAGAGGCATGCCGTAATCATAATGGTTAGACCTTTTTGCCACTTCTCACAAGTCCAGGTTAGTGTGCCGGTAAACCACACACGCTCCAGTAACGACTTTGAGAATGCAAATATCACAATTTCTATCTATCTAAAATCTACTTAGTGAAAGTGTTTCCTCACCATCATTTTCATGAATCGGAGAGAAACCTTATGACACTTAGATTTAATGGTGTATGTGTTCTTATCCATGTGAATTGTCAAAACCATAGTCACAAGACAAGGATAATGACAAATCCAAACTCATATGGACTGAAATCAATCTTAACTTCTTGCCACTTGGCAGCTCAAGGGCCTGCCATTGCTTCCAAGTTGTTGTGCAACCAATTGAGAACTCTAAGAACTCAACTTTAACTGGAATGGGCACATACTATGTCAACACGATAGGTTATAAACCTCAAGTCGTGTGCTAGTGAAGAACTTTAGGTTTTATTTTTGATTAGTTCTTGAGACTTTCAAGACCTTTAAGACTCCCACTGTCCTCTTGACCTATAAGACTCCCTTGTCAAACATCCAAGAGATAGTGTGGATTCTAACCAAGACAAACACTTCACACAATTGGCCTAAGTTGGTCTTTGTTTTATCCAAAACATCACAACTTACCAATTTCAAATGTACAAGAGTAGAAAGCTTTTACTCTTACATTTGACACGTGTTTTAAACCTTCTTAAAGACATGTCACTCAAATTACAATCTTGGAGTATGACTCTAAGACTTGTATTGGAACGAAGTACGACTCATCTTCTTGATTTAACCATTTCAACAATTCAAGATCCTTTCTTCTTAGTCATAAGAATGCACTAAGACTTCCTTAGAGAACTAATTTTGATATGGTTTCTTTAATCATTAAGATGATCACAAAACTGATACTAAAGTACTCTCCCATCTTTTCAGATTTGAGAAACTTTTATCCTTCTGCCTAATTTGATTCTTCTTATCCGCTCTGCCATGCATTAGAACCTTTTCCAATGTCTCAGAGTTACACTTAAGCTTGTAAGTATAATCATATTTACTGAGCTTTAGTAAACTATGACGAATAGCCTTATATCTTTTGTGGTGGACTTAATCAGTGCACATGACGATGTACTCGATCTCTTAGTCCATTACTTGACTCACACATCCATGTGAACAAGTAATTAGTCTTAATTTTTCCAATACTTGAAATTTCTCATTCATCATGCTATACAACTTGCATGACTCCAAGTTCCGGTCCAATTGAGACTTTGGATGATGAGAATCTTTCTTTATTTGGTAAATTTAGACATTACCACAAATGAAGGAATCAATTTCATATTTCCACTCTTGCTATTAATGGAATCATATAAGCAACAATTTTTCCTCAAATGCCATTGTAAGGATATTTTAAAATAAATAAAATCAAAAAAAATTCTTTTATTTTAAAACTATGCGGAAAAACTTATCCTTACAATTCATATGAAAACTTGTTGTTATCTATTCCTAAGCAATACCTCATAACTCCTAAGAAGTAGCTCAAGAATCCGATCTTCAAACTACGCGATAGAAATCCATCTATGCGATCAGATTCAACATATTCTTTCTTTAAGTTCCTTCACTTTTCTTTGATTCTTAAAACATCAACATGTGACCCAGTCACATCATGTAATAAGAATCTCAGAATAGAAACTTAGCATAGTTAGATAGTGGACTTTACCTGAAGTAGAGTCAAACTTATTGACTTTAACATCCTTAGGTAAATTAGGCAGCTTCGCAACTAATGATCCTTCCTTTAGCAATATAAACATATGGACCCTTTGATAATGGTACACAAGACTATTACAGACTTAGCCTTTTCTCTTTACCATTTTGTCAACCTAGTTGACTATGGTCAATCCTTTTCCTTGGGAAGAGAATGCTTTTTCTGTATTTCCAGTGTCACCATTGTTAATGTCCATAAAGTTTCAGGAAGTTGATCTTAGCAAATAGATAAGATCATTAAGGGTCTTGTCATAGTCTGTTTCATAGGTGTTCCAAAAGAACTCACTATGTGACTTAGAAAGTGGTTGAACCACCAACTTTCTCAAGACTTTGACACCCTTCTCTCCCGACTTGTCAATATGTGACTACATTTCCAAGATGTGATCACACCTAGACCTTGCCTTACCAATAGGGCTTGATTGACTTTGAACTTGTGGGTTAGGAGAATAATTTGAGGAGGTGAAAGAAGTATGATTTCCAAGGGACATCATCTTCATTTAGGAAAGCTTGTTTCAAGAGATTTGGGAAGATCATAAATGTCTAAACCAGACATGTTTTGGGAGATATTCAAAATAGTTGATCTAAAGTCCTTAATATGACACCCAATCTGAAATATTAAGGCTAGGACCCAACAAACTATTTTATAACTTAGAAGAGGGATGCCGTAATGCAAGCTATAAAATATTTGAAGGTAGGTGAATGACGATTCACCAATTTCCACCATGAAAAATGAAATAATAATTAGGTTTTAATTGGTTTTGAAACTCCTAGATCTTTGAGATTCATTGAACTGTTCAATGGCATGTTTCAATCTCGAGTGTGCCCTTCAGGTTTTGTGACTGGGATGCCGAGGATCACAAAACAAGGTGTGAAGTTACCATGCAAATTACTTGGTATCCTTATGTGTTTACCCCTCAATCGATGTGCCGGTTAACCACACACACTCCATCGATACTATGATAAACATTAAGTTACCCTTTGCCTACCTTGTTAGATATGAGTTAGTGTGTCGGTTAACCACACACGCTCCACTAATCGACTTAAACAAAGTGCAAAGTGTAATTTCATGGATTAGCACCTTATTCACATTTTTCATAAGTAACTAAGATTGGGTATTATTAAGAGTTTAGTTACTTAGTATTTATCATTAATACTTTTAATGAAGGGAGAATTATAGTCCTGTCAAACCCGTTCGGCTAACGACCCTCCACCAGTCAAGCAAGCGGTGGGTGAGAGTGGACACCCATTAAGTTGCCATTTTATAGGCAACAACTTTATACCCACCTTACAGACCGACTTCGTGAATGAAGTGTACTAGCGGTAAGACTGACTTTACTCTTATACATATATATATATATATATATATATATATATATATATATATATATATTATTAACTTATAATATTATAAAGTATAAGGGTTGAATTTTAACTTTTAAAATTCTAAGGGCTAACTTGGAATTAAAGTATTCATAAGAGAAAACTTTACAAATTCCAAAACTTGAGGGAAAGTTTTGAAACTATTCAAAACTAATTAATTCCATAACTTATGTGTTTAAAGTAGTTTTAATCCAAAAACTCTTCAAGTTCCATAACTTGAGGACAAATTATGGAAGACTTTAAACTAATAAAGAATTAACTTTTTCTTTATTTTATAACTTATGAAATTAATTAAGGTTACATTATTTTTTTTTATATTTATTTAATGAAGAGACTCTTGGTCCTCCATAACTTGAGGACAAATTATGGAGTCATAACTCCAATTAATTAGAACTAGACTCTTCATTTTGTAACCTTTGCCAACTTTTATGAGTTTTATGAAACTTAAATGTGACTTTTCATATAACTTGAGGACAAGTTACAAAAACACATTTTAGAATCAACTCTTAGATTGATTTGGATTGAAAACAACTTTTTCACTCAACTTTTCTATTAATCTAAGCAACTCATAAGAACAAGATAATTCAAATCAAACTTTTTCATGTAATTAGTCTAAACTTTAAACTAATACAAAACATGAATCTATTGACAATTATCTTTGAAATTGGATTAGCATGAACATTACCACATCAAAAACAAGTTTATAAGTTCAAAAACATCTTTGGGTAATGTTCCTAGTCCAATTCCAGCCAAAAAGGTCGAATTTATGCTGTCTGGGGGTCCAACTCATCGAGTGCACTAACCAACTCGGCGAGTTCGATGCTTTTTGCCTTGGACTCGTCGAGTCCCTTCATGGACTCGGCGAGTCTGCTGGGCAGACAGCATCAAAACTCGATTTTTCAGCTCCATTTGCAAGTATAACAAGAAAACAAACCTAGGCTTTGATACCAGTGTTGGGTTATGAGCATTCTAACACTCATAAGTGTACATGCAACCCTAAATACCTTGGATCTATGTTTTCTCTATTATACATGCAAATATCAACTTTCCAAGGTATTGTTCTATTCTAGCATACTAAACTTTGAATAACACAAGTTAGAATAACATACCTTTTCTTAGTGCTTGTCTTCATGAAGCTTGAGTGCCTAGTGCCCCAAGTGTGACACCTCAAATGGTTCACACAACACCATAAGCACTTGGAATAACTTAGAGAGAATTCTACACTTCATGAAATCGGCTAGCCCTCTCTAGAATAATACTAGTGTCGATTTTGTCAAGAATAAGATCTTTATATAGTGTTACAATTAGGGTAAACCCTAATTGTCATGACTTTCCATTTACTTGGATCCATGGGTTCAAATACACCATGGAGCATCCATGGACCATCCTATGGGTTTTAGCCCAACTTGATTATCCATGGAGCATTAGCCCACTATACAAGTATGGATGATTTACACAATCAATCCATATATTTAATTAGTCTTCTTTTGATCACTTAATTAATCCTAGATTAATTCTTGATCAATACTAATTAAATAATCTCATTATTCTTATTATTAATATACAAGAACTCATAATATATTAATAACCATAAATGTCTTATTTCTCTCATTATAGTCTATCCAAGTGCTTGATGCCATGCAACCCAAATGGACCATGCTAGGTCGGGTCAAGTCTTACCAATTATAGTTATGGACTTAGACATTAATCCAACAAACAGATCTTTGGGTTGGATTCAAATGATGTGTCCCAAGTTTCTCCCGATCCAGCTTTAGTCCCGACAAGAGACGAAGTTGTTTCAGGTTCATCCTCTCTTCCTGCGGCAATTTCTGCCATCTATGTGCCAGATTAGGGGCTTAAATGAGATTCTCTCTTAACAAATCATTTTGTTGCATACGAATGGAATCTTCATGCCTTTCCTCCTATTATGATCGAAGCTCCAGAACTCCTTTCTAACTCCCATATATCTAACATCATGCAGTATGTAGCCGCTCAAGTTGCCCCCTACATAGTTGTTGCTGCACGGTGCCTTCTCCAGGTTAATTAAGATTTTGGAGGGCTTGCCTTTATAAGGGTCATGCGGGGTGAGCTAAAGGCGAGGCTTTCGAGTTTAGTGGAGGAGAATCATATGTTTAAAGAGCATTACAATCTCTTGGTTGGGGAAAAAGCATCTTTAGAGGAGAGAGTGGCAACTTTAGATGGGTCAGTGGAAGGTTTCTCTCAATGAATCAATGTCTTGATGGAGGAGAAGAGGGTGCTGGAGGGTCCAGTAGAGGAAGTTAGTAGGCTACTTGAGGGGGAGGGCATGAGGAGGAAGGTTGTGGAGGATGATTTCAAGTGGTTGCTCCAGAATGGTGTTTTCCAAGTGGTGGAAAAAGCGGTTGAGTGCGCCAATGTTTCCCTAGGTTTAAGGTGTATGAAGGCAGCTTGCATCACTGCCGGGGTTGAGGGTGGTAAGCAGGTGATTAGGGAGCAGATTTCCACCGAGAAATTCATGTCTGACGAGCCGAGTACCCTTCTGGAGCATACTCAGGTAATGCATGAGAATGTGAAGTTTCTCTTGGAGAATGATTTTGCCTCCTACCTCCACCTTGGTGAGCTTGACATGGAGGGTCTCCGTCAGCTGTGGAGTGATCTAGATGCCGAAGTATCTAAGTCTGCGAGCCCGACCTTCTTCCACTCCTCCCGGTATATGATTTTTATCCTCCTCTCAGTTTTTTGTTGTTTGATACATTGTTTGGATCTTCTCGGTGTTTGTGAGACAATGGTATTATGTGATATTTGAATTCATATTGGGACCTGCATGACGTATCTAAGTCTGTGAGCTGTCTGACAGACAATTCTAAAATCCTTACTCTTCGTTGTTATAACTTTCCTTACTTTATCGCATTTTCTTTTCGTCCCTGGTGGTTCGTGTTCGCCACCCTAGGTTTTGGTTTGTCTCAAAGGTTGATGTTGGCCTTTGGGGCAGTCGTGATTTTTGGTTTCACATTGGGGGAAATTGGTTATGATTCCCATTTGTTTTGTAGATTTTTTGGGCCCAAAGCAGGTTTCTTGTCTTTAGTCCGAGAGCTTGCTATGGTGGGCTTAGCGTTCATCCCTTTTTAGTGTTCTAGGTTTAACCTTGTAGGATCAAATCCTTGGTTGTCCTTTGGTTATGAACTCTGGCTGATTCATTTTGTTATGGCGCCCTTTTTTAACTAAAGGGTTTTTTTGTATTACCGTTTTGGGATTTTTCTCTAAGTCCTGAGTTAAGGAGGATTGCACTTCGACCCTAGTTATCTAATCAAGGATGAGATCATCACCTTGAGGCCTGAGGGCTTAGGTATTGTATATTTTGAGGGAAAGGTTACGATCCTTTAAGGCCTCTACTTGTCATGGTCATGAGTTGTGGCTCTTTTGAATTTACTGGCGAATTTTTAGTGAAATGTTATGAGCCTTTGAAGCCTATTTTTTCATTCTTACAACTGGTTCGCTTAAACGATGTGGATTGTCAGTCCTTGTAGTCGTTTGGTAAATGTGTACATCCTCTTATAAGTGGTGTCAAGCTCGAGTACAAATATTTTTGCGTTATATATATATATATATATATATATATATACACATACATACATACATACATACATACATACATACATACATACATATTGTGGAAAGACAACTTTTGTAGTCTCGTTAATGATGTTTTTCTTTCTGGAAAGATCTATGTTTTTTTTAATAAGGGAAGAAGGGTGACTGCTATGTAAGCCAACTCATTGCCCTTGTGTTGTTTTTAAGGGGTGTGATTATCCATTCCGAGTTTGATCACATTGTCTTTGCTTCAAATCCACTTCGTTTAGGTCTCTCCGTTCACTCTAGGGATAGTAGTATGATCCGTGTGTGTGCCCAGTTTCCAGGGATACACCCTCATTTTGGATTCTTGGGGTTTGTACTCCCCCTTTATTTGTTCTTTCAATTCTTCTTGCACGTTACTTGGTGGACCTGTCCACACTCACGGATTGCTTTGCTTCATTGGTGTTTGTGTCAGAGTTCAGTGTTCACGATAACCTAATCGTTACCTTGAGCGGTGATACTCTTTTCTCGACTTTGACTTGGCTATGTGGTAAATTTCCGCTAGGCGGTGTCCCTGTGACCCGAGCGTGTTTTCCTAATGTGTGGTTGTGTCCTTTCACATGCAGGATCTTTATAGTTCCGGGTGGACTGCCTTCCTGGGAGTGACCTTTAGATCATCTTATCTCATGGTGCCTTCTGCCTGGTTCTTTTGTTTCTTCTTTGTCACAACCGCCATATTTCCTTGTGTAGTGTTGTTTGGGGCTTTATATGGTGGGAGTTCAACCCGGAGGTGATCTGAGTGTAGTTTGATTTGGCTGGGGGGACCTGTGGTTTTGTCGATTTGTCCTAAGCTGACTTCTTTTTAGGAGTGTAATGATGAAATTTTCAAACCAATTTTTTTTTTTCATTTTTAAAACACATAAAACTCATATATTATATTTCATAAAACTACAAGTGTCTCAAAAGTCAACATAAATCCACAAATAAAGTCAAATCTTAGAATCCTCAACAAAGTCTCGAACAGGTGTGTACAATCATGCCGACACCTTCTCGCGGTGTTGGGAAGTACCTGAAACACATATCACACAACACGGTAAGCACAAAGCTTAGTGAGTTCCCCAGAATACCACATACACAAATAATAATCCTCTCACGGCTATAACTCGGCATGGACCCTCCGGTATCATGCCTCTTAGTGTGGACCCTCCGGTCATGTGTCTCAATGAGCACCATCTGGTCTCACAGCTCGGTTTGGACCCTTCGGTCCTATCTCAGTGGCAATCCTTCAGTCCCACAACTCGGTTTGGAGCCTCCGGTCCTATCTCAGTGGAAACCCTTCGGTCCCACAACTCGGTTTGGACCCCCCGGTCCTATCTCAGTGGAAACCCTCCGGTCCCACAACTCGGTTTGGACCCTCCGGTCCTATCTCAGTAAGCACAGAATATAACATATATATCACACAAACAAAATGCATAATATCACATAACTTAGGTAAGCATATAAGACCCTCTGGTCACACATAGATACCACTCATGCTAAGTATAGTGAGAAGACTCACCTCGTAAGAAATCGGATAACCTCGAACTCAAATCATCGGTCTAGCCTCCGCCTGTCACGTACAATAATTATTCCTAATTAATAACGACTCAAAGAACCTAGACTAACCCTTCTTAAAGGTCACAAAAGGGTAAAAGACCATTTCACCCTTCTATGTCCTTAATAGTCTACAAGTTGACAAAACCCTAAAAGTCAACTAAAAGTCAACGGCAGCGCGTATGTCACGCGTACCAGACCTCTATGTTGGGCGTACTCCAACGCCATGCATGCATCGTGGATTCCCGAATGTACGCTGCACGTACTGTGATTACACTCAGGGTACGCCCCAGTTTTGCTCTTCCTACTCGTTTGCTCTTAATCCGTTAAGACCTTAGCTTATATCACAGATCTGGACTCCCTAAAGGCTCTTACTCCATAAAGTCTGTGACTTTAAGCCTTTGCATGGATGATAAAGTCACAAACACCCAAAAATCTCATTCTCTTATCTCAAAATGCTCATATCTAATGCATGGCTTGATTCACACGTTAAAGTCTCGATTTTTATGACACTATATCACTAAAGGCACTCAAAGGAGCTGATCATAGTCTCTAGAGCTCAATATCTCATAAAGCATCCAACTTTCAGACTAAAACCCTAAAATGATCTAACATGATGGACAAATCAAAAGAGTGAGAAAGCTTTGAGCTTTATACCTCAAAATGAAGCTCCAAACTAAGGTAAGCTCAGATCCACAGCCTGGAATCTCATTCTTTCTTCACTCCAAAGAAACACAAGATCACTCAAATGCTCACAAATGGACACACAAGCTCAATGGACGAGTATTTAGGGTTTTAGAGGGTTTTTTGTCTAAGGATGGTGGCCAAGAATGAGGCCATCATATCCTTTGTATAGGGACATACCCCAAATTAGGGTTTTCATTCTGGGCCTAGTACACCCGGTGTACCCTCTAGTACGCCCAACATACTAGGTGGCTTCTGCATCAAAAACACGCATATGAGTAAGCTGAGCGTACACACGTATACGCCCCACGCACTCATTTACCACCTTTTTCTTAATGGGCTAAAATTGACAATTTACCAGAAGAAAAAGGGTTTATAAGGTATACCTCATCTTGGGATGTTAGAATTCTCCCCCACTAGAATCAGAATTCGCCCTTCAAGTCAGGCTCCGAAAATAAGTATGGATATTGCTCGCGCATCTTGGACTCCGACTTCCATGTGCACTCGGACCCCTTCCAATGTTGCCACTGGACCTGAACTAGAGGCACCTCCTTGTTCCTCAGAACCTTCACTTTCCGATCCAAAATCGTAATCGGCCTCTTAATATAATTCAGACTCGCATCCACCTGAATGTCCTCTAATGGTACCACTAATGTCTCATCGACCACACACTTCCTCAACTAAGACACATGGAAAGAGTTATAAATCTGGATCAACTCTGCCAGTAGCTCTATCCGGTAGGCTACCCTACTTACTCTGACGATCACTCTGAAAGGACCAATGTATTGGGGCCCCAGCTTGCCCCGTTTCCTAAATCAGATCACCCCTTTCCACGAGGATACCTTCAAGAGGATAAAATCTCCAACCTGGAACTCTAGCTCATATCGTCGCCGATCCGCATAACTCATTTGACAACTATGGGCTGTCAATAACCTGTGTTTGACCCGATGAATCTGCTCGGTCATCCTCAGCACTATCTCGGTGCCACACATCACTTGCTACTCTACTTCTCCCCAACAAACGGGAGTCTGACACCTCCTCCTATATAGAAGCTCAAAAGGAGGCATATTGATACTCGAATGATGGCTGTTGTTGTAAAAAACCTCACCCAAGGGAAAATAAGCATCCCAACTTCCTCCAAAGACCATAACACATGCACGCAACATGTCCTCGAGCATCTAAATCGTCTGCTCGCTCTGCCCGTCTGTCTGCAGGTGGTATGCGATATTGAAATGCAAACGGGTACCCAACGCCTCATGAAATTTATTCTAGAACCTAGAAGTAAAGCGCACGCCTCGATCTAATACTATTGAGGTCGGAACTCCATGTCGTGCTACCACCTCTTTCACATAAATCTCAGTCGGTCTCTCTGCAGAAAAGCTCTCACTAATAGTGAGGAAGTGAGCACTCTTCGTCAGCCGGTCCACAATCACCCATATCATATCCACCTCATGTGCAGTTCTCTGTAACTTGGTGATAAAGTCCATAGACATCTGTTACCACTTCCACTGGGGAGTCTCTAAAGGCTGTGAAGGACCCTGTGGAATCTGGTGCTCCGCCTTAACCCGACGACAGGCCAAGCACCTCTCTACAACCCAAGTGTGACATCCCCATTTTTCATGACCAGAAAAGACCGATTTTGTTTATGCCTGTTTAAAAATCAGGGTAACATTTTAAATAAAAGTGTTGCGGAATTTGTTCCCGGAAAGCATAATAAATAAGTTATCAAAGCATTTCTGAAGAAATGTATTTTTATCCATTTTAAAACATTTGAGATGTCATCGTTAATACATAAACATAAGCATAAACAAAACTTACATTCATAATCACTAGTGATTTATATCTCCTTAATTTCTCACTGTAATGTAACTTCATATCGACACCTGTGATTCAGATAAACTAAGTGGGTCAGGTTGGGAAACATAGTGAGCACATAGGGCTTTTAACCCATAACAAATAAGTTTATTAACTTTATTAAACTAATCAAACCCCTTACCACTTCCCGTTGTCCTCACTTTACGTCCCTAAAACATCTAACATAAGGGACCTAGCCATAGGATTTCCATCGGGGTGACAACACATGCTTTGGGGGTTCCTTAGTAATTCATGTCAAATAAGGCAACCATGTAGGGGATGGAGTACTGCTGGTGAGCACACAATTCAAATAAACACCTACCAGTTGCGAGCCTGCTAGCGTTACACTGGACTGTTTAGAATAGTCTATGGTCGTCATCTATACTCTGCTAGATGACTGGACCATCAATAACATCGATAACGAGGCCTCTCATTGTTTTATTTTGTCACACAACAACTATTACATCTACCCATGTTTTACCCAACACATTTTGTAGATATAAAATACATATACAACTTAAATCATTTAAAACATGTATAAAGTCGTTTATCCCGCATAGATAACAAGTATACAGATAATATGCACACACAATACATAATTTATATAAAATACTTCATAATTATGTGTAAGATTAAAGTAACTATACACTCACTTGTTATGGTGGTGATTCCGAACTCAGACAGCGCTTTGTTATCTTAAAACAATTTTCCATTGACAAAACCTAGTATCAATACCACTAGGTTTTTGTCTAACGTTAACCGCGATTAATTAATAGTCTAACTATTATTACTATTATATAAGCGTTAAAGAAAACTCTTATATAAATCATAATACGAACCCAAATAATTATTTTAAGGTGCTAATAATGTAACTATAATTAATTAGAAGCTATATTAAAAATAGTGTAATTAAGCGTAGCTCACTTACAGCATGTTTTATAGAAAATCGGGTTTCGCTTGGAGCAGCATTTCTGAACCAAAAGACCCTTCTTCTCGGGACTCCGGGAGCCTTGGGGCTTCCTTCGGGTGCTAGGGGGTATACATGGGGTTTAGGGGGGTTTGGGATCCTAGAGAGAGAAAGAAACTAGAGAGAGAAGTGATTTTGGTGTGATTTCTTCGGCAACCCTCACAGCCTATTTATAGGTGCGAGCCTTCGGTTGTACACTGGGCGTACAGCAGCACTACACGGGGCGTAGTTCGGATAAGGACAAAAGGTGGCCAACTCCGGATGGTGCGTCGTGGAGGCTTGTGGACGAAGGAATGCAGTTGTACGCTGAGTGTTCCGAGCTCGGATGTTGGGCATACCAAAGGTGACGTGTCTCCATCCGAAGCAAGTACTGAGATCAGCAATGGACGGCTGGGATCTTGCCACATCATCGTTCTTGCTACACAATTCGCAATTTCTCATCCCGACTTAGAAAATTCGTATCTTTCACATACAAGCTCCATTTTCGACGTTCTTTATATCCACGCGTAGGCGGGAATGTACTCTACAACTTTCATTTAGGCTCCGTCAGCTAATTTTAACATTATTTTAAATTTATATTTTTATCAGGCCGAGACATGGTTGGTCTGTTAAAAATCCATAACTTATTCATCCGACGTCCATTTTCATCTGTCTTTTCACCGTTACGCTACTATTAACAAGATCTTTGATTCTCGTTCAGGTTGTGCCAGCTAGAAACCGCTCGATCTAATATTCAAACTCCGTGTTGTACACTGCTAAGCCGAACCTTTGAAAAATCATACCTTCCTCATTCGAAGTTAGATTTCGGCGTTCTTTTTATGGACACTCTCGGTTTAACATATTCTAAGACTTTCGTTTAGATTGATAAGGCGAAAAATTGCTCTATCGTAAATTCACTATTTACATCTCCTGGTGCCGAGCCGGTTCCATCGCGAAACTTTGACAAGTCATAACTTCTTCATTATAACTCAGATTTCGGTGTTTTTATATGTACGGAACCCTTGAGATATATTCTACAAGTTGGTTAAGATTATTTATTCCAAATAATCTTTTTTCGAAAAGTCTTTTTTGAACCCTATTATCTCTAAATTGACTAGCCCGGATCTACAGGCGTTACACCATACTACGTCCCTCTTCATACAGGGCCACTAGTATTCTTTCTTCAGGTCCAAATACATCTTGGTTACCCCTAGTTGGATCGAGAATCTCGGTATATGTGCCTCCTTGGCATCCAAATCCGACTGCGAAAATTCATAAGTCCCCAACTATCTGACTGAAACTCAGAAACCTGACTGACCACGCGCTCTCTCTTGTGGTTCTCCGGTCTCATAGCCTCAACCTAAGCCTCTCGGATGGTATCTAAGACTAGAGTCATCACCGTCATCCTCATACACACATCTCGGATCAGAGCACTCTTGGCTCTACGACTCAAGGCATCGGCTACCACATGTCACACCCCTAAACCAGAATGGCGGAATCGTTCGAGGGCAGATGACTTCATGTAGTATCGTATCAATTGAATGCATAGTAAAGAAAGTAATACAACCATCATATATATATATATATATATATATATATATATATATATATATATATATAATTTAAAAGTTTACATTGTTGAAAGGTACTTGTTTCAAAACAAATTACAATATGATGTAAAAATGAAACTAAACTGACGCCACATCGTCCCTTCTTCAAAAGCTGTTTGTTTACCTGTTTTACTGAATTCCTGAGAAATACAAGTAGTTTTGAAAGAGTATATCAACATTTAAGCTGGTGAGTTCATAAGTATTTAGCAACAATGTTTGTATGAAATAGAATGAAATGGTTTGTACATGTTTGAATGTTCCTAGAAAATCCCATATTTTCTACTATAGTAGATGATAGTTTAATTGTTCCAAAAATTGTAATGCAATAGTGCTTTTCATGCCTAAAATAGTAAGTTTATGTATAAATCGCTAAGGCATTTGAAAACCCCCGTAAATCAATGTGTTCTTAATACTCCATGTGAGTCTTATAACCATGCTATTTGACCAGGCTGCCTATAACAACGTTCTTCAAGCATTGGAAAGTTATGATGTTTGTCACCTAGGCATGCCGGCCTAGCTGTAGCTAACAACTTAGGTGTAGGATTGTCAATCCCGTATATATCTATACATAAGTATCACGCTCCCCCTACAAGGGATTTTGGTATATAATACAGAACTTAAAATGCATACTCGAAAGTACGTGAAATGTCTCACAAAGCTTAGTATAAAACAGATTTACGCATGAAAATGTCCATTTGTTCTTGTGTATGAAAATATCTCTTTGATATAGTGTTTCTAGTATGTAAATGTTCATGATTTTCTCATAAAAAATACCTATTATAGTTCTTCAAAATGGGTGTTTCGGTCGTATAGTAAACCCCAATGTAATGCTCACATTTTATGTAAAGTATAATATTTATAGTGACATAAATCATCACATATACTTAAAGTATAATTAACGTGTTTGATTCGTGTGTATATATATATATATATATATATATATATATATATATATATATATATATATAAACATGTTTTATTTCCAAAAGACAAGATGCTATCGAGAATATATATTGCATACGAAAGTTCCCATGTACTAGTTAAGAATCAATCACATATGGTTTACTTGATAAAAGAGTAAATAGTGAAACTTTATGTTACACACGATAAATTCCGTGTGTTTACTTGTATTTCCCCCCCCCCCCCCTTAAGAGTGTATAAAAAGCATTGATAAAACATTTTAAAGTGTAGTTTATAGGGGTATGAACTCACTTGATTGATAGGAGAAAGCGAGATGATATTCGAGCAGAACTTCGACTAGGAAGAGTTGATTTTTTTGGAATTCTCGGGAATCTCGGGAGTGTAGAACCTTCCTTCGGAACTTGAGTGTGAAAATCAGGGCTTCGGGATGGCTTTTCGAGGTAATTACGCAGAGTAACAGTACTTAGATGGAAAAAGATTAGCACCAAACCTGGCACCCTTAAGCTTCTATTTATAGGAGAATTTCTGGTGTGTCACGTCATGGCCAACTGTGTCACGTCGTGGTGAGCAAAATCTTGTCCTCTTCCATTGATGGGAAGCCCTCAGTCACTTGCCGGGTCACGGCAAACTGTGCCACGTCGTGGCAGACCTGACAATCTCAGATTTTTAGCTAAGGGTTGGCTGGCTATTATCGGAGGTTCATCAGGGATTTCTCCAAGATTATTGTTCCTCTCACCAGGCTGACCCAGAAGGGCATGGTGTTCAGCTGGGACCTCGAGCAGCAGGCCTCATTTGAGACTCTTCTCCAGAGATTATACGAAGCCCCGTTGTTAACTCTTCCAGAGGGGATGGAGGACTTCGTGGTGTATTGTTACACATCGATATCTGGGTTGGTCGCGGTGTTGATGCAGAGGGGCCATGTGATCGCATACGCATCAAGGCAGCTGAAGCCCCATGAGGCAAGATATCCCACTCATGATCTAGAATTGGGGGCTGTGGTGTGCGCCCTCAAGATTTGGCACCATTACCTATATGGGGTTCGTTGTACGATATACACGGATCATAAGAGTTTGAAGTATTTTTATGGATCAGCAAAACCTGAACATGTATCAGAGGAGATGGTTAGACGTGGTAAAGGATTATGGTTGCGAGATCCTGTACCACCCGGGCAAGGCTAATGTGGTGGCCGATGCCCTGAGTCGTAGAGCAGAGAGCGCTCCGATTTAGGATATTTGTATGAGATTGACAGTGATGAATCCGGTGTTGGACACCATCAGAGGGGCTCAGGCTGAGGCAGTGAGACCGGAGAACCGCAAGAGAGAGCGAGTTATCAGGCAAGTGACGGAGTTCGTGACCGATAGCAGAGGGATTATGACCTTCCAGGGTCAGATTTGGGTACCATATGTTGGAGGAACGCGTACCATCTTGATGGAGGAGGCACATAAATCGAGATTCTCAATCCATACCGGAGCCACTAAGATGTTTCTGGATCTTAAAAGAGAGTATTGGTAGCCTTGTATCAAGAGAGATGTAGCGTGGTTTGTTGAGAGGTGCCTAACATGTCGTAAGGTTAAGGCTGAACATCAGAGACCGCATGGTAAATTGCAGCCATTGGGAGTCCCAGAGTGGAAATGGGAAGAGTTATCCATGGATTTTATCACCAAATTGCCGAGAACAGCGAGGGGTGTCGATGCAATTTGGGTGATAGTAGACCGTTTGACAAAGAGCGCTCATTTTCTCGCCATTAGTGAGAGTTCTTCTGCGAAGAAGTTGGCAGAGATATATGTGAGGGAGGTGGTATCGCATCATGAGGTTCCGATCTCGATTGTTTCAGATCAAGATGTACGTTTCACTTCCATATTTTGGAAGAAATTTCATGAAGAGTTGGGTACGAGGCTGCATTTTAGTACCACATATCACCCACAGACTGACGGACAGAGCGAGCAGACGATTCAGACGCTCGAGGACATGCTCCGAGCATGTGTATTGGATTTTGGTGGAAGTTGGGACACGTATTTGCCCTTACCGGAGTTCTCCTACAACAACAGCTATCATTAGAGCATTGGTATGCCACCCTTTGAGCTGTTGTATGGGAGGAGGTGTCGGACTCCCATTTGTTGGGGGAGAGGTATGGCAACGAGTAATGGGTAGCACGGAAATTGTGCTTCAGACAACAGAGCAGATACAACAGGTCAGGCAGAGGTTGTTGACCGCTCAGAGTCGCCAGAAGAGTTATGCGGATAGGCGTCGATCCGAGCTTGAGTTCCAGGTCGGTGATTATGTTCTTCTGAAGGTATCTCCTTGGAAAGGAGTGATCCGATTCAGGAAGAGGGGCAAGCTAGGTCCCCGGTATATTGGGCCATTCAGAGTGATCGTGAGAGTGGGTAGGTTAGCGTATCGCTTGGAGCTACCTGCGGAGTTGGAGCGGATTCATAATACCTTCCACGTGTCTCAGTTGAGGAAGTGTATAGCCGACGAGTCAACGGTAGTGCCGTTAGAGGACATTCAGGTGGACGCGAGCCTGAACTACATGGAGAGACCAGTTGCGATTATAGATCGGAAGATCAAGGTTCTGAGGAACAAGGAGGTGCCTCTGGTGCAGGTTCAATGGCAACATCGGAAAAGATCCGAGTTGACTTGGGAGCCAGAACGGGAGATGCGTGAGCAGCATCCGGAGTTATTTAAGGGATGAGACTTTGAGGACGAAGTCTGATTCAAGTGGGGGAGAATTGTAACATCTGGAATTTCAGGTATTATATTTATTCTTTTAAAATTCAAGTTTTGTGGAAGGACTCGGCGAGTTGATGCGTAGACTTGCCGAGTAGAGACGCGAATCATTATCCGGGTGAATGGCTGGACTCGGCGAGTCGCCCCGAGGACTCGGTGAGTTCACGCTGTTTAATGAAACCCTAATTCCTCGGGTTTGGGGCCTATTTAAAGGGCCTTATGGCCGTCATTTGCGGCTACCAGACCCTAGAGAGAAACCCTAAGTGTGCTAGAGCGTTTGTGAGAGGGAAATGAGATATTTCTTAATCTTTGTTGGTGTTTTTGCAAATAGAAGAGGACCAAGACAAGAGGAGGCTGAAGAGGGTGATAAGCTAGTGATTCCAGAGCTTAGAGACTGCATTTTGAGGTATCCATTTGAACCCTTCTTCAGTTTATGATGTGATTCTTAGAGTTAGGGATTTTTAGCCCCATTAGAGGATGAATATATGGAGTAATTGGTCCCTTCTCGTGTTGGAATTGTAGATCTGGACCCAAAGAGGTCCAGAGACCCTTTCCCCTTGAGCTTTATGAGAATTAATGGAGGTTATGAACTTAGGGTGTCACCTTAGAGGCCATATCTTCAAATAAGGCCTTTGAGCCTTTGCATATGCATCAAGATGTTAGATTTACGTGTTTATAATGCCTTGGGAAGCTGGATCTATGGTTTAGAGAAACGAATCTGACCTCAAGAGGTCAGTTCAGCTTGAGCATGGCATGGATTCGCCGAGTCCTTTAGCCGACTCGGCGAGTAGGACGAGGGTTTTTCCCGATAATCACATAGTTGGTGACTCGCTGAGTTTGGGAAGTGACTCGGTGAGTCAGAGGGAATCTAGAGGACAGAGTGCACGATGGTACTCGCCGAGTCAGGAGCCGGACTCGGCGAGTTGGGTCAGGACATTTCACAGATTTTGATCAGTGATGATTTGCAGAGTTGAGATTGACTCAGTGAGTCTAATGAGGACTAAGAGAGTGAAGAGCCTGTGTGGACTCGCCGAGTCACGGTTGCACACTCGGCGAGTTTGGTCAAGGTTGACCGTTGACTTCGTTGACTTTTAGGGTTAGTCAATGTTTGGACCTTAGAGTCATCGGAAGGGTAGGATAGTCTTTTACCCTGCCTAGTGGATGTATTGAGAGGAGGAGATTAGCCTAGCCATGAGGGTTGTATTAATTAGAGTATTTATTTCATGTGAATAGGCAGAGGCTAGACCAGAGTTACCGAGTCAGAAATTTACTGGGACATCCGAGGTGAGTCTTCTCAATATACTTTACCTTGAGTAGGTAAATAGAGTTATGTGATACAGTGTTTCATATATATTGTTTGTTGCACTGCATTCTTGTAACGCCCGGGTTTCATCGCTAAGCATTTTTGTCAATGTAATAGTCTAGATCAACTCTTCTAACTCTTTTTGAAGTAATAAAGATGAAATATTTGAGTATTATGTGAATTATGTGTGTTTATGTGTTTATTATTTAATTATAAATGTATAATTAATAAAGAATAAAACTGAGCGTCAAAATTAAAGTGTGAGATAATCCCGATATATCTACATAAAGTTGTAGAATATGTCTCAAGGTTTCCGTGCATATAAGGATGCCGAAATCCGAGTTATAACGAAGAAGTTATGACCCGTGGAAGTTTCACGACAGAACCGACACGATACCGGGAAGCGTGAATAGTGAATTTACGATAGAGCGAGATTTAGCCTTAGCAGTCTAAATGAAAGTTGTAGAGTACGTCTCCACCTACGCGTGGATATAAAGAACGTCAAAAACGGAGTTCGTATGAACGAGTTACAAATTATAATAGCATATTTATGTATTAAAATAAAGTATAAGTCATGTATACGTACACATATATATACATATGTATATATCATTAGAAAGGTATCGACGATGCGGTCATTATAAGACTAATGTTGAGTTCTTTCGACATTAGTTTAGTACAAATATTATTAAATCCATTTAAAATGGTATTATAGAGGGGTGTTTAGTTGTTTATATAACTAAAAGTTCATTAAGTAATTATGGAGGGTAGTTTTTGAAAATTCAATTAGTATAAATAAGAGCCTTGGGCTCTCATATTTCTTGCACCATTCTCTTGATTCAAGAGTCTTTCTCTCCTTATCCCCCGAGAATTTCGGTCCCTCGTCATTCGACTTCTCTTTCTGTAGTTTAGTATAGTAAGGTGAGCGCTGAAGCGCTACACGGATCTTTCTTAGAAAGATTCAGCGACGAAGTTCTGCCCTTGCAGAGCCCGACTCCTAGCTAAAACCCCCTTGTAAGTAAGTTATGCTTACCTTATTTTAATATAGCTTATATTTAAAATTAGTATTGTTATTATGAACTTATAATAAATACTTGGGCTATTATTATGAGTTATATAGGTATTTTTTTTAATGCTTATATAATAATAATAATAATAGCTAGACTGTTAATTAGTCTCGGCGAATAATAGACTAAACTCTAGTGGTAATAATACTAGGTTTCGTCGAAGAAAATTCTATCTAAGAAGCGAAGCGCTGTCTGAGTTCGGAATCACCACCTTTTCAAGTGAGTGCATAGTTACTTTCATCTTACACACAGATATGAAGTATTTTATATATTACGTGCTATGTGTGCATATTATCTGTATACTTGTTATCTATGCTAGATGAATGTTTTTATACAAGTTTTAAATGATTTAAACTGTATATGTATTTTATATCTACAAAAATGTTGGGGTAAAACATGGGTAGATGTAATAAGACGATGTGTGATAAAATGAAGAGAGGCCTCAATGTTGTTGTTGTTGATCCAGTCATCTAGCGGAGTATAGATGACGACCACGGACTCTTCTAGACGGTCCAGTGGAACGCTGGCAGGCTTGCAACCTGTAGGTGTTGTGAACGATGTGTTCACCGGTGTACTCCATCCCCCACATGGTTGCCTTTAGGACATTTATTGCTGAGGAATCCCCTTAGCAGTAGTGTCCGTCCCGATGATGATCCTTAGGATAGGTCCCTTAATAAACTTATTTATTTTGGGTTGAAAACCCTATGTGCTCACCAGGCTCCCAAGCCCGACCCACTCAGATTTATGTATTACAGGTAGTGGCGCATGAGCATAGGTGTGATGTTTTGGACGAGGTATTACGGATATAGGCCTGTAGATATGAAATAATGTAGTAAGGCTTATATTGTACTGTTTATGCTTTTGATATGTACGAACATGACATCCCAAGTCTTTTAATGAAATACATTTCTATGGAAATGATTTTGATAAATCTTTATCATATTTTTGTTTTGGGACAAATTCCGCAACACTTTCATTTAAAATGTAACTCTGATTTTTTTTAAACAAAGCATAAACAAACCGGTCTTTTCTGGCCTTGATTTTGGGGATGTCACAGTTGGTATCAGAGCATTAGTTTAAGCGAACTAGGAATTTGTAGGATTTCTAGACTTAAACTTAGAATGCTAAGCGATGATTGTGAGGTGTGAGCACTAGCTTATTTTAGGAATTGTGCCTAAAATGCTTTTATGTGCTAAATGCTTTATGCATGATATGCTGTTATTTTGTTCGGATCTATGGTCTATTGCCGACCGGATCTGGAAACCTTATGTGTTTAGGATTCTAAACGTACGACTACGATATTAGAACTAGCATGTAAACGTTTCTGAGTGATAAGGACGATTTAAACGTCTATCCTAAATAAATATCTAAATTCACCTTATTCGGTGTATAGATCAAGATGGCAAGGACCCATAGCGGAAACGTAAACGCGAATGGAGGTAGGAACCAACCCCCAGTGGTTCAGCAAATACCTATTGTTGAAGAAGTTTCACCTGAGCCAGTTACCATGGATGTTGTTCAAGCCATGATTCAAGCTATGCTAGCTGAACAAAGGGAAGAAATGAGACGGATGCTCCACGAGAATAGGGATGAACCTACCATACATGTTGAACCGACGGAGCCAGTTCCCGAGCCATCTGAGGAAGGGAACTATAGCCGTCAAGTGAGTCAAATAGGGACTCAAGGTGAGCAAAGGGATGGCCCAAAAGGGAGAAACAACAAGGATGGGCGGATGTACAAAAATTTCTTGGGTGCAAAACCACCAACTCTCTCAGGAAGCCCAAAGCCTGTTGAGATTATGGACTGGATCTCCGAGATGGAGATGATGTTTGAGAGCTGCGACTGCAGCGAGGAGCAGAAGAATGTCTTCGCTGTGAGACAATTGAAAACTGGAGTCTTGAGCTGGTGGAAGCTATTGGCAGATACAATGCCACGAGGAGAAGCTCTAAAAATGTCATGGGATGATTTCTTGGAACAACTGAAGGCGCAGTACTGTTCAGAGATAGACCTGATTGCTCTGAACAATGATTCCAAAATTTGAAGAAGGGGAGAATGAGCATCGATGACTATGTTGCTGCATTTACGGAAAAGATGAAGTTGTTTCCATACCTAGTGCCAACCGAACTTTCAAAAATTGAGAAGTTTGCAAATGGATTGCCGGCTGACTTTGGCCCAACAGTCAAGATGGAAACCACTCTAAAATTAGCTGTTCGAGCGGCTAAGAACGTGGAGACCTAACAAAACGAAAAAGGTCTGGAAAGGGCTGAGGTTGGTGAGAAACGGAAGTTCGATGGATCCTCGAAATCCAACAAGAAGAGTAGGTTCTCAAAGTCAGGTTCGAGAGGAGGAGGATCAGAAGCGAAGTGGTGTGACAAGTGCAAGAAAAAGCATACTGGGAAGTGTGACAGGGGGGTCACGTGTTACAAATGCGGAAAGCCTGGGCATTATGCCAATGAATGAACCCTCAATCAGAAGGCCTGTTATGGGTGTAATGAAGAAGGGCACATTTTGAAGGACTGCCCGAAGAAAAAGGAGGCAGGAAGACCCAACATACCACCAAAGTCGAAGGCGAGAGCCTTCCAGATGACGCTCGAGGCTGCAAACGAGGCAGCAGACGTCGCTTCAGGTACCTTTCTTGTAAATGGTTTGCCTGCAAATATACTATTTGATTCCGGAGCCAACTACTCCTTTGTGTCGCATAAATTTGGTTGGAAATTAGCATTGCCTGTAGAAAAACTAGATAATGCCCTGATTATAGAAGTTTCCAGTGGCAAATTCGTACCTATTAGTAATTGTATTAGGAACATCGTCATTGACCTAAACGGAAAAGAATTCCACGAAGAGCTATTACCCATAGAGTTAAACGGTTTCGACATCGTTCTGGGTATGGATTGGCTTAGCGCTAACGATGCTGAGATTCAATGCCGAAAGAAGATAGTAAGGGTGAACCCACCCGGAAAGGAATCATTTATGGTGTACGGGGATAAACGCAGAGTGAATTCTGGAATCATCTCCCTGATGAAAGCCAGGAAATGTTTGTCCAAGGGATGTGCATCGTACTTGCCATTCGTAATCGATGCTAAGAAAGAGGTGTAGAATATACCGGCTGTGTGTGATTATCCGGAAGTCTTTCCCGAAGATCTTCCCGAATTACCACCTGATAGACAAGTGGAGTTTCGTATAGACTTGTTACCAGGAACAACACTGATAGCAAAGACACCTTACCGATTAGCACCGACGGAGATGAAGGAGCTCATGACGCAACTTCAGGAGCTGTTGGACAACGGTTTCATTCGACCTAGTTCATCACCCTGGGGAGCTTCGGTGTTATTCGTGAAGAAGAAGGACGGAAGCATGAGGATGTGCATAGACTACCGAGAGCTGAATAAGGAAACGGTGAAGAACAAGTATCCATTGCCGAGGATTAATGACCTATTCGATCAGCTGCAAGGTTCGGGCTACTTCTCAAAGATCGATCTTAGGTCAGGATATCATCAGCTGAAGGTAAGAAAGCAGGATATTGAGAAGACTGCATTCAGAACAAGATATGGACACTACGAGTTCTTGGTTATGTCATTCGGAATAACCAATGCTCCCACAGCATTCATGGATTTGACGAATAAGGTTTGTAAACCATTCCTCGATAAATCTGTGATAGTGTTCATCGACGACATTCTCATCTACTCGAAAAGCCAGGAGGAGCATGGCAAGCATTTACGAGAAGTGTTGGAGGTGTTAAAGAAGGAGAAGCTTTTTGCAAAGTTCTCCAAATGCGACTTTTGGATATGGGAAGTCCAATTCTTGGGTCATGTTGTTAACCAAGAGGGAATAATGGTTGACCCCACCAAGATCGAGGCTGTAATGAAGTGGGAACGTTCGAAGAGTCCCATGGAGATTCGAAGCTTTCTAGGATTAGCCGGATATTACCGACGATTTATCCAAGGCTTTTCTTCGATAGCTTCTCCATTAACAGCTTTGACCCATAAAGGAGCTACGTATACATGGAGTGAGAAACACGATGAGGCATTCGAGAAGCTAAAGAAGAAGTTATTTGAAGCACCAATACTTTCTCTACCCGATGGAGTCAAAGATTTCACGGTTTATAGTGATGCATCTGGAGTCGGGTTGGGTTGAGTTCTGACCCAAAGAGAAAAGGTGATAGCATACGCATCTCGACAATTGAAAGAGCACGAAAAGAACTAACCCACTCATGATCTGGAGTTGGCAGCGGTAGTATTTGCCTTAAAGATATGGAGGCATTACCTCTACAGCACGAAGTGCAAGCTCTTCATTGATCATAAGAGTCTCCAGTATCTCTTTAATCAGAAGGAGTTGAACATGAGGCAACGACGCTGGCTAGAACTTCTCAAGGACTACAACTGTGAGATACTTTACCACCTGGGTAAAGCAAATGTTGTTGCTGATGATCTCAGTCGGAAAGTCAATCTTGAAAGGAAAAGGCCAAGAGCGTTAAGAATTGAAGTCGTCTCGAAGATTGTGGAAAGTATCAGGAAAGCTCAAGAAGAAGCTTACCGAAAGGAAGAACGTTTGGGTAAAACGTTAGTATTCGGAACAAACAGTCGAGGACTGAAGGTATTCTAAGATCGAATCTGGGTACCTAAGACAGGAGGAATAAGAGATCTTCTAATGGAAGAAGCACACAAGACCATGTACTCGATTCATCCCGGTAGCACTAAAATGTATAGGGACCTAAAACCCTACTACTGGTGGCCGACGATGAAGCTCGATGTTGCAAAGTACGTGGCCGAGTGTGTAACATGTGCGAGGGTTAAGGCACAACATCAGAAACCGTATAGGATTTTAGAACCTTTACCTGTACCCATGGGTAAATGGGAAGACATCACCATGGATTTTGTGACTAAACTGCCCAGAACGAAGAACGGTCACGACATGATTTGGGTAGTCGTGGATCGTTTCACCAAGAGTGCACACTTCATAGCAGCCAACGAGAAGTGGTCTATGGATATGCTCGCAAATGCTTACGTGAAGGAAATTGTAAGACTTCACGGTGTCCCTCTTATGATTGTGTCAGATCGTGATAGTCGTTTCACGTCAAGGTTTTGGAGGAGTCTACAAGAGGAGTTGGGTACGAAGTTGTGTTTGAGTATTGCTTACCATCCGCAAACTGATGGTCAGAGCAAAAGAACGATTCAAACGTTGGAAGATATGCTGAGAGCATGTACCCTCGAATTCCAAGGGAATTGAGACGAGCACTTACCTCTAGTAGAATTTTCCTAGAATAATAGTTTTCACTCGAGCATCAAGATGGCACCTTAACAAGCCTTGTATCGACAGAAGTGTCGTACGCCGTCTTGTTGGCTTAAAGCCGAAGAGAAGCAGTTTATGGGTCCCGAGATAGTCCATGAGACTGGTGAGAAATTGAAGGTGATTAGGGAAAGAATGTTAGCAGCTCAGGATCGTCAGAAGAGCTATGCTGATAAGAAAAGACGACCGATAACCTTCGAAGTTGGGGAATCCGTTTTGCTTAAAGTCTCACCGTGGAAGGGACTTATACGATTTGGGAAATGAGGAAAGTTGAGTCCAAGGTTTATTGGACCGTTCAAAGTTCTTCAGAAGATTGGGAACCAAGCTTACAAGCTGGAATTGCCCGAAGAACTCAATGGTATTCATAACACCTTCCATGTGTGTTATTTGAGGAACTTCATGGGAGATGTTCCCGACATAATTCCAATCTCAGAGTTAAGGATGGATGAAAATAAAAGGCTGATCGAAGAGCCTGAGGCAATTGTTGACCGTAAGACTAAGAAGTTACGATGCAAGATGGTCGACTTGGTGCTAGTCTGATGGAAACATTCGAATGGGCCGAATCTCACTTGGGAAACAGAGGATGACATGATGAGTCGCTATCCACATCTGTTTGCTGATGTATGATTCCGGGACGGAATCATCCTAAGGGGGAGAGAATTGTAACGCCAGGGTTTCAGGGCTAAGCATTTTTGTCAATGTAATAGTCTAGGTCAACTCTTGTAACTCTTTTTGAAGTAATAAAGATGAAATATTTGAGTATTATGTGAATTATGTGTGTTTATGTGTTTATTATTTAATTATAAATGTATAATTAATAAAGAATAAAACTGAGCGTCAAAATTAAAGTGTGAGATAATCCCGATATCTCTACATAAAGTTGTAGAATATGTCTCAAGGTTTCCGTGCATATAAGGAATGCCGGAATCCGAATTATAACGAAGAAGTTATGACCCGTCGAAGTTTCACGATAGAACCGGTACGATACCGGGAAGCGTGAATAGTGAATTTACGATAGAGCGAGATTTAGCCTTAGCAGTCTAAACGAAAGTTGTAGAGTACGTCTCCACCTACGCGTGGATATAAAGAACGTCAAAAACGGAGTTCGTATGAACGAGTTACAAATTATAATAGCATATTTATGTATTAAAATAAAGTATAAATCATGTATACGTACACATATATATACATATGTATATATCATTAGAAAGGTATCGACGACGCGGTCATTATAAGACTAATGTTGAGTTCTTTCGACATTAATTTAGTACAAATATCATTAAATCCATTTAAAATGGTATTATAGAGGGTTGTTTAGTTGTTTATATAACTAAAAGGTCATTAAGTAATTATGGAGGGTAGTTTTTGAAAATTCAATTAGTATAAATAAGAGCCTTGGGCTCTCATATTTCTTGCACCATTCTCTTGATTCAAGAGTCTTTCTCTCCTTATCCCCCGAGCATTTCGATCCCTTGTGATTCGACTTCTCTTTCTGTAGTTTAGTATAGTAAGGTGAGCGCTGAAGCGCTGCACGAATTTTTCTTAGAAAGAATCAGCGACGAAGTTCTGCCCCTGCAGAGCCCGACTCCTAGCTAAAACCCCCTTGTAAGTAAGTTATGCTTACCTTATTTTAATATAGCTTATATTTAAAATTAGTATTGTTATTATGAACTTATAATAAATACTTGGGCTATTATTATGAGTTATATAAGTATTTTTTTTAACGCTTATATAATAATAATAATAGCTAGACTATTAATTAGTCTCGGCGAATAATAGACTAAACTCTAGTGGTAATAATACTAGGTTTCGTCGAAGAAAATTCTATTTAAGAAGCGAAGCGCTGTCTGAGTTCGGAATCACCACCTTTTCAAGTGAGTGCATAGTTACTTTCATCTTACACATAGATATGAAGTATTTTATATATTACGTGCTATGTGTGCATATTATTTGTATACTTGTTATCTATGTTAGATGAATGTTTTTATACAAGTTTTAAATGATTTAAACTGTATATGTATTTTATATCTACAAAAATGTTGGGGTAAAACATGGGTAGATGTAATAAGACGATATGTGATAAAATGATGAGAGGCCTCAATGTTGTTGTTGTTGATCCAGTCATCTAGCGGAGTATAGATGACGACCACGGACTCTTCTAGACGGTCCAGTGGAACGCTGGCAGGCTTGCAACCTGTAGGTGTTGTGAACGATGTGTTCACCGGTGTACTCCATCCCCCACATGGTTGCCTTTAGGACATTTATTGTTGAGGAATCCCCTTAGCAGTAGTGTCCATCCCGATGATGATCCTTAGGATAGGTCCCTTATGATAGGTGTTTAGGGACGTAACGTGAGGATAACGGGAACGAGTAATCGGGTTATTGTTGATTGATGAAAGTAATAAACTTATTTATTGTGGGTTGAAAACCCTATGTGCTCACCAGGCTCCCAAGCCTGACCCACTCAGTTTTATGTATTACAGGTAGTGGGGCATGAGCATAGGTGTGATGTTTTGGACGAGGGATTACGGATATAGGCCTGTAGATATGAAATAATGTAGTAAGGCTTATATTGTACTGTTTATGCTTTTGATCTGTACGAACATGACATCCCAAGTCTTTTAATGAAATACATTTCTATGGAAATGATTTTGATAAATCTTTATCATATTTTTGTTTTGGGACAAATTCCGCAAAACTTTCATTTAAAATGTAACTCTGATTGTTTTTTTTAAACAAAGCATAAACCAACCGGTCTTTTCTGGCCGTGATTTTGGGGATGTCACAATTCTTCTATGTGATTTATGCCGTGCATGCTTGCAGAGTTAGAACCTAAGGGTTCACAGAGTTCGGGTGCACGAACCCACAGAGTTATAGCCTCGAGTGGCTAATATGTGTTATATGTGGTATTTTAGGGAACTCACTAAGCTTTGTGCTTACAGTGTTTTGTGTTATTTGTTTCAGGTACTAGTGAGGATCGCGGGAAGGCGTCGGCTTGATCAGTACACACACGGGATTTTTGTGCTATGAGATCTTGGGATTGATATATGTTATGAATTGAGTTTCAAACAATGATGTTTTTTTATGATTAATAAATGAATTATGTTTTTTATAAAATGCGAAAAATTGTTTTGGAAATTTACGTCGTTACAGAGTTGAATGACAATGAGTTAACTATCTTTAATAGTTCAAGAATTTGGTTTGACCAACACAGGGCTTTGAGTTTGATTCACCAATGGAGTTTGAATAACAATAAACAAACTCATGAACTCGAATGAAATGCACAGAATTAACACACGAAAGAGGTATGACCTATATATATTAAATATATGTTTGCGTTACATCCGAAGTTAGAAGATTTTGACCTTTCTAAAGGTCTCTGATTACAGAAAGTTGAAGAAGGTAAGACTTTTAGCCGATGGTCCTATTCTATATCAAAATTTGGGAGTTAGGCGAGCACTACTTGCTGCACGGATTACGCTTGGAGCTTGACTCCGCATCCGATAGCTTGGCTCCCATGAGACGCCTATCTAAGGCAGCTTGTTGCTCCCTCAAATCTCTCATTTCGGAGAGAGCTGCAGTCATTTGTTCCTAGAGGAAGTTGGTGTGGAGTTGAGCATTCCCTTGTAGCATGTCTAGGCGATGGATATCAGCTGTGTTCTCTTCCATCCTTATGTCAACCTCGCGAATCCGGTTTGCTTGGACTCCGGATTGATAAGCCTGATTGGCAAGTTTGCCTACCACAACTAGGAGTGCTCGATCAGTTGAACTTCCTCCGCTAACATCGTAGAAGTCCCGACACGTACCGTAAGGAGGACATAGGCCTTGCTACTGGATCCAATGGTGGATGTGGCTTCCCCAGACGAGAGTTGGTCCTTGAAATCCCATCCTGAAAGGAGGTCGAACCGATGGAGGTCGGACGACTGGCAGATTGATTACCTCGGGCTCTAAAGTTGAGCTATCTGAATCTTCCTCTTCCTCATCTTCCATGGGTTCCTCCACGGTCATCTATGATCCATCCTTCATTACCTTGGTTGGGGTAGTAGGGGTCGTCGGGGTAATGAAATCCAGCCATTGAGTCTATACGTGAATAGGGTTAAGAATTGACTATAAGCTAAAACATGTAAAATTTTCCCGTAAGTTTGACGGTTGAAGATACCCAAATACTCCCATAGTATTCTTAATGATATGCTCTTGTTAAGTTTTAAATTTGTTGTCCATTGCAGACACTCCCTGACATACGTTAGTCGGCTCTCGGACAAATATAGTTGATCGGGATATATTCATCCTAGTTCCGATTACATATGCCAAGGCACACCTGCACTACACAATTTATTTATAATACTTCTATATTGCTCTAAGTATGAAAATAAATCGTTTTATGCATGTATTTGTGCTTTTACAACTCAAATAGTTTAAGTTAAGATGAAACGCGGTTCTGGTGTAAAAACGTTTTGTCAAAGACTTTAAGTCCCTATGCATTTATAGTTTGTATATCTTATATGGTTCGATATACTTAGTTCACTATAAACAATGCTCTGATACCAATCTGTCACACCCCCAAACCAGAACGGTGGAATCGTTTGAGGGCGGATGACTTAATGTAGTATCGTAACAACTGAATACATAGTAAAGAAAGTAATACAACCATCATATATATAATTTAAAAGTTTACATTGTTGAAAGGTACTTGTTTCAAAACAAATTATAATATGATGTCAAAATGAAACTAACAACGTCCCTTCTTCAAAAGTTATTTGTTTACCTGTTTTACTGAATTCCTGAGAAATACAAGTAGTTTTGAAAGAGTAGATCACCATTTAAGCTGGTGAGTTCATAAGTATTTAGTAACAATGTTTGTATGAAATAGAATGAAATGGTTTGTACATGTTTGAATGTTCCGAGAAAATCCCATATTTTCTACTATAGTAGATGGTAGTTTAATTGTTCCAAAAATTGTAATGCAATAGTGCTTTTCATGCCTAAAATAGTAGGTTTATATATAAATCACTAATGCATTTGAAAAACCCCGTAAATCAATGTGTTCTTAATACTCCATGTGAGTCTTATAACCATGCTATTTGACCAGGCTGCCTATAACAACGTTCTTCAAGCGTTGGAAAGTTATGATGTTTGTTACCCAAGCCTATCGGCCTAGCTGTAGCTAACAGCTTAGGTGTAGGATTGTCAATCCCGTATATATCTATACACAAGTATCACGCTCCCCCTACAAGGGATTTTGGTATATAATACAGGACTTAAAATGCATACTCGAAAGTACACGAAATGTCTCACAAAACTTAGTATAAAACAGATTTACGTATGAAAATGTCCATTTGTTCTTGTGTATGAAAATATCTCTTTGATATAGTGTTTCTAGTATGTAAATGTTCATGAATTTCTCGTAAATGGGTGTTTCGTTCGTATAGTAAACCCCAGTGTAATGCCCACTTGTTATGTAAAGTATAATATTTAAAGTGACATAAATGATTACATATACTTAAAGTATAAATAACGTGTTTGATTCGTGTATATATATAAACATGTTTTATTTCCAAAAGACAAGATGTTATCGAGAATATATATTGCATACGAAAGTTCCCATGTAGTAGTTATGAATCAAATATGGTTTACTTGATAAAAGAGTATATAGTGAAACTCTATGTTACACACGATAAATTCTGTGTGTTTACTTGTATTCCCCCCCCCCCCCCCCCCCCCTCTTAAGAGTGTATAAAAAACATTGATAAAACATTTTAAAGTGTGGTTTATAGGGGTATGAACTCACTTGATTGATAGGAGAAAGCGAGATGATATTCGAGCAGAACTTCGACTTGGAAGAGTTGATTTTCTCGGGATTCTTGGGAATCTCATAAATCTCGGGAGTGTAGAACCTTCCTTCGGAACTTGAGTGTGAAAACCAGGACTTCGGTATGGCTTTTCGAGGTAATTACGCAGAGCAACAATACTTAGATGGAAAGAGATGAGCACCAAACCCGGCACCCTTAAGCTTCTATTTATAGGAGCATTTCTGGTGTGTCACGTCGTGGCCAACTGTGCCACATCGTGGTGAGAAAAATCTTATCCTCTTCCAATGATGGGACACCCTCAGCCACTTGTCGGGTCGCGGCAAACTGTGGCACGTCGTGGCAGACCTGACAACCTTAAATTTTTAGCCTTAAACTTGTAAAATCCGTAACTTTCGCGTACAAGCTCCGTTTTCGACGTTCTTTATATGCACGCGTAGGTGAGAATATACGCGACAACTCTCGTTTAGACTTCATCGGATAATTTTGACTTTATTTTTGATTATTTATTTTTAACAGGCCAGGACTAGAAAAACCCGTTAAAAGTCCATAACTTTTTCATCCGGCGTCCGTTTTTGCCAGACTTTTTTACCGTTGCGCTACTTTGGTTGAGACCTTCGATTCTTATTTAGGTTGTTTCGGCCAAAAGTATCTCGATCTCTATTTCGAGTTTTTAGCTGTCTACTACTATATCCGGATCTTGGAAAAATCATAACTTCCTCATACGAAGTCAGATTTGGACGTTCTTTTTATGTACGCTAATGGTTTAATGATATCTACAACTTTCATTTAGATACTTAAAGCTAAAAACTATTGTATTGAAACTTCGCGTTTTTCGTTTAATTGGTGTTGTCAGTTTTGTTGGAAATCTTAAAATGGTCATAACTTCTTCGTTATAACTCGGATTTTAGTGTTCTTAATATTTCTGTAAACCTTGACACAATATCTAACATAGTAGGTAACCCAATAGAGACTTTTGTATATTTTATTTTCAAAGTTAATTTGATTATTTCAAAAGTGGTTACAGTACTTGACTTTTTAGGTCATTACATAGAGTCGAAATATCGGGTTGTCACACCACATTAGCCTTTCCTGTGTGATATAAGATTTCATAGTCGTAGTCCTTCCCTACATCCAACCATCTCCTCTGTCTTGTATTCAGATTGGGCTGATCCATCAGATACTTCAAGTTCTTATGGTCCGTGTATATTGTACACCGAACACAAACATCGTTCTTGCATTAAGATTAATTCCATCATCACCCATTGTTTGTGTATTTTTTACAATATCCATCCCCGTATTAACATAATCCTTACGTGTCGCACATAATCAATATCGCAAAAACCTTATAATTGCCAATCAATAAAGAGAAAAGTTTGTAAATTTCAACATTCTCCACCTTAATAAAATGATAATTTTCTTGTAACGAAGACATCAATAAGATTACCACACTTTGCAAATTTGCCCCCTAACTATCAATTACCCATTAATGGCGGAAAGTTTATGATATATACTTGTTCTTTAAGCCTTGCTAGTATATTTAGTGTGATAAATTGAAAAGTCATACATGGATTTTGGTCACAAACTTTCAAAAGGTTCTCGGGTCTGTGGTGATTGCCTGTGTCAATGAATAGCTATCCAACCATCCCAAAATATGCCATGATCTCAATTGCCTTGAAACATTCGATCGCTTAAAAAACCAATCTAAACCCGAAGGCGCCCAAATAAAACCAAACCAAAAGGTGGCATCAATCCAATCCGAAAAGACAACGATGATCAACGATGTAAAGTAGAAAGAGATTTCGACGTATGAAACCCCCCTCCCCAAGACAATGGCGGTAAGAAACTTGCAACGCCTAGCTATCCTAATCCCCAGAGAGAGTTTATGTAACCAACTTTGTCGAATTATCAAGAACCAAAATAAATATCACAAACCTAATGCATCAAAATTCTTTCAAAGCGTTAATACATATAATCCATAGTGGGGTTTTGTCGCAAACTTGTATGTTGCTTACCAAATATTGTTAACAACATATAAGAGTGACGTAAAAAAACATTAAACACATAAAACGTACCATATTATCTCTATGAATTATATATCACATAAAAAATATAACGTTTTTGATAGATTTTTTACATATGAAATGACACTTGGTAATACGATGTTATTCTCTTCAAATTTGTGTGATCTTAGTGGAAGCAAAAGTAAAATCAAAGTGAAATTGTTCTTTCATAACTTTTGGCTAAAAAAACCAACAAGGATATTATAGCTAGCAAGAGTATGTGGCATCTAATCTCAATCATGGGCATATACAAAGACGATAAAAAGAAGATTATCCCTTTTGGATAGATTTTTCAAGTATGTCACCCATGCCACTCCAAGGGTTGGATCAAGACTTTTCTAGTACAAGTATCACTGTAACAATTTCTTTTAGTAATCTTTTAGAATAACAAATATTTATATTTATAATATTATTATACGGTCTTAAGGTATGCACATATATAGTCAGTATGGACCATGTTGGTCCGCTCCTACCCACCAAAAAGATATAACATTATTGTTAGCGACATGCCGTATTCTCTTTGAACTTTTATTTTTTTATTTTTTTTTTATTTTATTTTTTTATTTTTTATCCCATGATAATTACAAATATATTTCACAAACAACATTATAAAATAACATGTGGTAATTTAGTCAGCAACTACATCCGATTCATTATCATTTAATAATATTTCAAACGGTTGTAGTTTGTACTCTAATTTTTATTTTTAGATGTCTATATATAAAATGGGTTCTCCACCCCCCACCACGACTCCCCAATATTGCGAGTTTTAAGGAAGATGACAAGCTTTTGGTGATATATGATACTAAACATCCCCTTTTGGAAGGAACTGTGTGTCACACCCTTCACCTTTTGATTGAAACCCCAAAGTTTGAAGTTAAGAGTTGAGACCTCTCCTATGGGTGCCCGATGAACCACCAAAGTGTTGTTTAGATGTCTGTATATAAAGAATTGTGCTACTTATATTTTAGCTTACAAAGTTTATAAATCAATTGTTAAACATATTCAAACTGTAAACTATCTTCTATGAAATATTATAAATGACATGTAATGCTACTGGTAGGAAACCATACTAACGATCTCTAGCTTTATAAACTAAAAACATATTACCTATCAGGGGCGGATTTAGGGTGGGTCACCGGTAACCCCTAACTTTTTTGGTCGTAGTGGAAAAAATTTTGAAAAATTTGAAAATTTTTATTTTTTCTACTATCGTGCAACCTCTAATTTTCCTGTACACCACCTACCGAGAAATCCTGCATGCCCCTGTTATCTATAATCATAAAATAAATAAAAATAAAACAAAAACAAAAATTATGGTGCTACTTTTGGGATCGGATGTAGTACCATAATTGGCAAAATAAATTACTCTTATCTGGTAACATGGCAAGAGGAGACTGGATAATCCAGATTTCTATATCTGACGTGGAATGTTGCTTATTGGTTAAAGGGCTATCACGTGAATCAAAGAAAAGGGTGAAAAGAGTGGTCGAAATATGTGTGGCAGATTGATATCCTACGTTGCCCTATTTACATTCATTGGCATCTCTCATTAGATAATTCCAATATCTTATAGTATTATTTTTAATTTTATTTATTTATTGAAAACCAGAAGACACTTAGAACTTGGTAAGTATATATATACCATACGATTTATTAGTGATAAGTCCTAACTAAACCAATGTGTTATAACAAATATAAAATTATAAACCTGGGTACTATCTCCAATGAATTATAACAATTAATAAATACAAAAAACAAGCCAAATGATTTTAAGGTATTCAAAATTTCATAAATATAATTTAGACCTTTTTCGATTTAATTATATGAAAAAAATTTCTAATTTAATTATTTAGATTAAATTTTTTTTTAGTCATTGTAATATGATATAATTATATAAAAGCACTACAACTTTTTTTAACCGGCAGAATAAATCATTTTACCATTTATCAATCATCAAAACTTTAATTTTCTTTTTCTTTCAAAACAACCTTAAATGGGTATGATCACCTACTCTAAAATTGTAATTTTTTTTTTCTAAACCTTCCAAATAATTCGATATTCATCATCATATTGATAAACAAGTCGCTACATTCCTTAGATTTTTTATTGATGCATTCTTTTTGAAAATGGATCAAGTATATGTAGTACGTTGTTTCAAGGGAAATGCATGTTGATTGTTAAAAAAACATTAAGATAATTCTGAACTAATTTTTTATTAATTTTTTTAACGTTAATTTTTTTTTTGTTAATTATCTGAATTATTATGCAATCATGTTCATAATTTAACCATCCATAATTAAATACAAATAATATAATGTTTGATTAATCATCAATATCCTGATCGAATTTTTTAATCATTGTAGATCTGATAAATTTTATTAATAATTAAAAAAACGACTTATGTAGTACGGATAATATACATTGCTATATAATTTTAACAAATCTAACATTTTATTATGTTGGATTTGTATTGTTATTATTAAGATTTTTTTATTATTTTATTATTTTATTATTTTATTATTTTATTATTTTTTATTTTTTTTATCTCGTTTGATAATAAAATCAGTGAAAACACAAACTTAAATCTGTCTTATATTAAAAATTAAGTATTTTTGTTTTTCAAAGCACAATTTATGTAAACACAAAGAGAACCACGAACACACCATCTTCACCCCACATATTAGTTTTTGGATTCTTTTAGATAATATATATATATATATATATATATATATATATATATATATATATATATATATATATATATATATATATATATATATATATATATATATATATATATATATAGGGGTGAGATTGGTTAAGAACTCATAATTTTTCCGAAACCCGAAAACTAAAAGTGGAGCGTTAGATGATCAAAACAAAATTCATTAAGGAGATGTTCGTAATCTTATTTATCCTATTTAATGTTTAATTTTTTGTGTTATTGTAAATATTAATAGAAATATATTAAAAAAAATTACATAATAAATTAAATTTTTGGATTTTTTTTAAAATAGTATTTTTCAGTTTTATTTTTAAAAAAGTGCAGATTTTTTAATTTTTTTTATAGAAAGCATAAATTTTTGAAAAGAAATTGAAAAAAAAATATTTTTTAAAAAACTGCAATTTTTCAAAAACCGTTAAAAATCAATAAAATTAAAAAAAAAAAAAAAAAAAAAAAAAAAAAAAAATGGAGTATTTAAAAAACACTATATAATTTTAACCAAACTAATCAACATTTTTGGTACATTTATGCATACTTTTACCAATGCATATATGCACATTCCATATACTATAATATTTGTAAGGAAATCATAAGAAAACTTCTTTTATTTACTAATCTATAAATACAATACAATAAGTATTTTATTCGATAAAATACAAAATATAAAAAGCAAATAAATGCTACAAAATTTCAAAGCGTTTTATGTATTCGTGTCAATATTTTCATATTTTCTTCAATTTATTATTTTCACCTCTTCAATATTCACCATAATTTTTTCCAAATCTACAAGAAATTTAAAAAGAAATTGATTGATGCAAAAATACTCACAAAATACATATGTGATTTACATGTAATTCATATGTGATTTACATGTAATTCATATGTGATTTACATGTGAATCACATGTAATTCATATGTAAATTACATGTAATTCATATGTGATTTACATGTAATTCATATGTGATTTACATGTGAATCACATGTAATTCATATGTAAATTACATGTAATTCATATGTGATTTACATGTGAATCACATGTAATTCATATATGAATTACATGTGAATGTGATTTATATTTGAATTACATGTGATTTACAAGTGATTCACATATGATTCACATGTGAATTACATGTGATTTACATGTGAATCACATGTAATTTATATGTGAATTACATGTGTATCACATGTGAATCACATAATGACTTAATGGATTAAGGAAAATAAACATTCATTTATTCAAACAACACTTACTTTGGTCTTGGATTCCTACACCTAAAGCACCAAGTCTTCTCATTAGTTCAGTAAATTCAGGCTTTTTCATGTACTCATGAACAAATGCATGTGAATTCTTCATGAAAACAAGCTCCAAATCATCCAGCAATTCAAAATAATTATAACAGAAAATTTTAATTTTTTTTAATTACAAAATATAAAAACATATATTTATTTCCTCTCCTGCCTATGATTTAAACCCGTGAAATGGGATAATCCACTCTGCATAATTAATAGCTTCCTGCAAAAAAAAGTTAATATATTTTTTATTATTTTTATGTTTCTACATAATTTAATCAAGAATTTATACCTTGGAAAATATGACACTTTATAATTTGATTAAAACACAAATGTATTAAACTTAAAAGTATATTAAAAAAAATACATTACACCATTAGCTCTAGTAGTCCAACACTCCATATTTGCTGCCTTCTTAGATGAATCTAACTCAATGATCTATTTTAACTTCACAATGTCATTAATAGTATATAAATATTAAATATTTTTAATATGTTATTAATTAATTTACCGTTGACAAAAACTTCTGAACAGAAACACATGTACGTTTTAAAACTTTTGGTAAAGCAATGGGAAGAGCTGTATGAGATTTTTCAATTACTTCTAGTGATTCTGTTTCCGAAGGTGTTAAGACATTCCTAGAATCCATTTGATTTTGAAGAGACATGAACATATGAATTCTTGAAGGAAGGTGTTTCAGGTGAATAACTAATCAGTTTCTTTGATAAATTTTCCTTATTTCTACCCGAGGCTAAAAACTAGTATTCAACGAAAGGCAAATCCAGGACATCAGTTTTACTATCTAAATAACGGTCACCTTCACCTACAGAGTTCCTCTTTGCTTTCTTGATATTGGCTATCATTGCAAAATTTGCAACTCTTTTCTTTGCTTGAATGTAGTGATTTTCACAAACTGTTTTATCTGGCATGGACATGACATCTCCATTGGTAAAACAATGAGGATCCTCATCAATATAAATCATTATTCAAAAAAAAAAAAAAGCATAAGCATACTAGATTAGTTTGTACAAGGTTGGTAAACAGTGATAATCATATCATCAATAGACCAGATACTTAAAAAAGAAAAAGAAAATTACGATATAATTGAAAAATCGGAAACATTACCATTTTAGAATTAGGAATATCATTGAGAACAAAATAGAGAGCTATGACACATGCTTTTTATTGGAGACGAACTTCATCAAGAGCTCTATCGCTGTTAAAGTTAGTATCTGAAATGTTGATTCTATTGATTTAGAATCATAACACGATATTGAAATCGTGGAGCAGAAAACAATTGCAAACCCTAAGTTTTTGGAATTGACTGCAACTTAAATTGAAGAGGTGGGGGCGTGAGGCGACGAAAGGTTGGGAGATTTTCCTGGCAGAGGTGAGATGAAGACAGTTCCACAATCAGATGGAGGCGAAGGCAGCCGACACCATCCAACAAAGTCAAAATGACACTCTTTGTAGAAAAATCGGTTGTGATTGTGGTCGGAGATGAGACAGAGATTGATCTCCGATGAGGATTAGAGAATGTGAGGCGGAGAAGGAGGATTTGGCTTCGAATTTCTAGAGAGCGAAGGAGGTGGTCAACGTTTAGATTTTGGATCTCCATTTTGTCTTCCGATTTGAACCAGGAACAAATCTGGCGTGACTGTGTCGATCAGAGATGGTATATTAGGTTATCTCTAAAATGTCCCTAATTCATGTGAATGAAGATGCCCCCGCCTCTTTTTCCCCTAGTTATTTACAAAAATGCCATAAGTCATCCTAACCTTCAATTATTTTGACCTAACGGCCTTCGTTTGGTTCTCAGGTTCTCGGGGAACTTTGAGTTCTCAAATGATCTTTCCTCTATTTTGTTTTCCTTCCATGTCAGTATGTGACGTGTTGTTTAAGCATAATAAATAAGTAAATGTTTTTTGTTGGTTAATGTGTACAGAACAAACAAAAAACATTTACTTATTTTTGCTACTTAAACAACATGTCATATACTGACATGGAAGGAAAAAAAATAGAGGAAGGATCATTTGAGAACTCAAAGTTTCCCAAGAACCCGTGAACCAAACGAAGGCCGTTAGATCAAAATAATTGAAGGTTTGGATGATTTATGGCATTTTTGTAAATAACTAGGGGAAAAAAGAGGTGGGGGCATCTTATTTCACATGAATCAGGGGCATTTTAGAGATAACCTAATATACCGTCTCAGATCGACACAGTCACACCAGATATGTTTCTAGTTCAAATCGGAAGACAAAATGGACATAAAAAATCTAAACAGGTGACCACCTCCTTTGCTCTCCAGAAAATCGATGCCAAAACCTCGTTCTCCGCCTCACATTCTCTCATCCTCACCGGAGACCAATCTCCATCTCATTTCCGACCTCAATCACCACCGATTTTCCTACAAACGGTGTCGTTTTAAATTTGTCAGATGGTATCGGCTGCCTCCGCCTCCATCAGATTGTTGAACTGTCTTTGTCTCACCTCTGCCAGAAAAACCTCTCAACCTTTCATCGCCTCACAGCCTCACCTTTTCAATTTTAGTTGCAGTCAATTCCAAAAACTTAGGGTTTGCAATTGTTTTCTGCTCCATGATTTCAATCTCGTGTTATGATTCTAAATCAATAGAATCAACATTTCAGATACTAACTTTAACAGCGATAGAGCTCTTGATGAAGTTCGTCTCCAATAAAAAGCATGTGTCATAGCTCTCTATTCTGTTCTCAATGATATTCCTAATTCTAAAATGGTAATGTTTCCGATTTTTCAATTATATCGTAATTTTCTTTTTCTTTTTTAAGTATCTGGTCTATTGATGATATGATTATCACTGTTTACCAACCTTGTACAAACTAATCTAGTATGCTTATGCTTTTCTTTTTTTATGAATAATGATTTATATGGATGAGGATCCTCATTGTTTTACCAATGGAGATGTCATGTCCATGCCAGATAAAACAGTTTGTGAAAATCGCTACATTCAAGCAAAGAAAAGAGTTGCAAATTTTGCAATGATAGCCAATATCAAGAAAGCAAAGAGGAACTCTGTTGGTGAAGGTGACCGTTATTTAGATAGTAAAACTGATGACCTGGATTCTCCTTTCGTTGAATACCAGTTTTTAGCCTCGGGTAGAAATAATGAAAATTTATCAAAGAAACTGATTAGTTATTCACCTGAAACACCTTCCTTCAAGAATTCATATGTTCATTTCTCTTCAAAATCAAATGGATTCTACGAATGTCTTAACACCTTCGGAAACAGAATCACTAGAAGTAATTGAAAAATCTCATACAGCTCTTCCCATTGCTTTACCAAAAGTTTCAAAACGTACATGTGTTTCTGTTCAGAAGTTTTTGTCAACGGTAAATTAATTAATAACATATTAAAAATATTTAATATTTATATACTATTAATGACATTATGAAGTTAAAATAGATCATTGAGTTAGATTCATCTAAGAAGGCAGCAAATATGGAGTGTTGGACTACTAGAGCTGATGGTGTAAGGTATTTTTTTAATATACTTTTAAGTTTAATACATTTATGTTTTAACCAAATTATAAAGTGTCATATTTTCCGGGCTATAAATTCTTGATTAAATTATGTAGAAACATAAAAAAATATAAAAAATATATTAACTTTTTTTTCTTCAGGAAGCTGTTAATTGTGCAGAGTGGATTGTCCCGTTTCATGGGTTTAAATCATAGGCAGAAGAGGTAATAAGTATATGTTTTTATTTTTTTGTAATTAAAAAAATTAATTTTTTCTTTTAGAATTGTTTTGAAATTGTAGTATGATTTGGAGATTGTTTTTGTGAAGAATTCACATGCATTTGTTCATGAGTACATGAAAAAGCCTGAATTTACTGAACTAATGAGAAGACTTGGTGCTCTAGCTGATGGAAACCAAGACCAAAGTAAGTGTTGTTTGAATAAATGAATGTTTATTTAACTTAATCCAGTAAGTCACTATGTGATACACATATGAATTACATGTGATACACATGTAACTCATGTGTAATTCACATATGAATTACATGTGATTCACATGTGAATCATATGTGATTCACATGTTATTCACATGTAATTTATATATAAATCACATTCACATGTAATTCATATATGAATCATATGTGATTCACATGTAAATCACATGTAATTCACATATGAATTACATGTGATTCACATGTCAATCACATATGAATTACATGTAAATCACATATGTATTTTGTTACTGTTTTTGCATCAATCATTTTCTTTGTAATTTTCTTGTATATTTAGAAGAATTTGTGATGAATATTGAAGATGTGAAAATTGATAAATTGAAGACAATGTGGAAATATTGATACGAAGACATGAAAACGCTTTGAAATTTTATAGCATTTTTTTTTTTTTATATTTTATATTGTATCGAGTAAAATACTTAATGTATTCTCTTTACGGATTAGTAAATAAAAGAAGTTTGATTATGATTTCCTTACAAATATTATAGTGTATGAAATATGCATATATGCATTTGTAAAAATATCCATAAATGTATCAAAAATGTTGATTTTTTTTTTGTTAGAAATTTATAGTATTTTTTAAATACTCCAATTTTTTTTCTTTTTAAATTTATTTATTTTTAAATGCTTTTAAAAAATTGCAGTGTTTTTAAAAAAATGTCAATTTTTTCTCAAAAATACATGTTCTCTAAAAAAAAATTAAAAAATCTGCACTTTTTAAAAAATAAAACTGAAAACTACTATTTTTTTAAAAAAATCCGAAATTTTGATTTATTATGTAATTTTTTTAGATATTTCTATCAAAATTTACAATAACACAAAAAATAATAATTAAATGGGATAGATAAGATTACGATCATGCCCTTAATGAATTAGTTTTAATCTAACACTCTATTTTTAGTTCTCGGGTTCTCCGGAACTATGAGCTCTCAACCGATCTAACCCCTATATATATATATATATATATATATATATATATATATATATATATATATATATATATATATATATATATATATATATATATATATATATATATAGGGTGAGGTTTAATAGAGAACCATAATTAACCAAGGAACTTATTTTTTATCAAAAAAAACTAAAAATACAGAAATTCATAACTCTTTATCCTTTTCCCAATGATATCAATTTCGTTTTTTTACGTCAAATTCACAATGTGAATTTTTGAAAATTCATAATGTGAATCCAGATTCACACGGTGAATCGGAAAAATATTTTTCACATTCACAATGTTAATATATGAATTTAAATGTTTTTAGATTTTTTTTTCGATAAAGGATGAGCTCTAGAATTTGAAAAAAAAAAGATTTGGTTCCTTGAAGAACCAATAATTATGGTTCTCTATTAAACGTTTCCTATATATATATATATATATATATATATATATATATATATATATATATATATATATATATATATATATATATATATATATATATATATATATATATATATATATGTTCATGTGAGACAACCTAATTTTGTGAGACTATAAGATCATTTTTCTTTAACGAAATATTTTAATATTTTAGTATTCATAAACAATTAAATATGTATACTATTCTAATACTTTAAAATAATAATTTTAACATATTCTACATTAAAATATTCAAAAACATATAATGTTAGAATATATTGCATATTTCCTTTTTACGAACAATAAAATAGTACAATATTTCACTAAAAACATTTGGTTTCGTGTTCTCACAAAATTAGATATATATATATATATATATATATATATATATATATATATATATATATATATATATATGTGTGTGTGTGTGTGTGTGTGTGTGTGTGTGTGTGAGCAAATGCCCATGTGAAATATTAAATATATGATATATGCATATGCATATGCATATTCATATGCATATGCATATGCATATTCATATGCATATTAATATGAATAAGCATATGTATATGAATAAGAATAAGTATATACATATATATATTAATAAATATATGATATATATATATATATATATATATATATATATATATATATATATATATATTCATATGCATATTCTAATTCATACAAATAAGCATGTACATATGCAACTATGATAATGACAATGACATTAAGGGTAAGGTTGTATAAGGGTTTGATAGATCAAAAGCAGTTGCAACAACAAGGACGAAGAAGGTTAAAAATAGAACAATAATTGGATTTCATATTTTTAAAATTTATAATTTATTTTTTTTATAATATTTTCCAATATCTGAAAACATTCCTTAAATTTCGAAATTAATATATGAAAAAAATATTTTTTCAAAAATATACGTATTTAATGCACATTTTTAGTGAGTGCCATGAATGTAATGGAGACTATGTTTAAATTTGAATCGCAGTTGACCAAAATTGGATCCAAGAACTACAACTATATTAGTGTGGCATTCATGAGGCAAATTACATAATATGCATCCGGAGGTTTTTTAAGCTTTTTTTTTTCTCATGTATGGCCTTATTTGGCAGCTTAACTTGTGGGAAAAGATACATTGCACCTTCTGCTTTGTTGCAGGTAACATGTTAGGGTTTGTATTGTAATATGTCGAAGTATAGTTTTTGTTACGAAGGATTGTTAGTCTTTGTAAGTTGTGTCTTCGTAAGTTGTTACGAAGCTTTAATGTCTAGTCCTTAGTAGTTTATTATGCTTTTATACGCCTATAAATAGGAGTCTGTACAATGTGAGAACTAGAGACTTTTCACACACTTTACAGAGAATTATGTTATACTTTGTAAATCAGAAAGCATAATATGAGCTGATAATAGATTATATTTACTCTCTTGTTCATCGTGATTCGTTTTCTTTAATTCTTACATAAATTGATCTTTAAACTCGATTACAAATCTCTTCAATTGGTATCAGAGCAGGAATCCTTTCTGTGATCTGATTTTCATTTGATCAAAAGGTCTTTGAATCTACTGTTTGATTCAAAAAGCTTCCGTCCTTTTTGAATTTGAAATTTTCATCTAGATCTCAATTTAGGATTTGATTCTGCAAAAAATTTTGTTAATCGAGTGTTCTTTGTGTAATTTTGAATTGAATTATACAATTTGATTTTCATAATTCTCAAAAGTCAAGTTTCATCTTGAAGTTTTTTTTTGTCCGTACAACAATGACGTCATTCAATCTTAATTCGATGACTTCATTTTCTCATTTGCTTGGATCATCCACAAAAATTCCAATGCTTATTCCAGAATATTATGATCAATGGGCAGATCGTATGGAAGATTATTTGAACGGTTTGGATGAAGAATTATGGAAGTGTATCACAGAAGATGTTAATCAACCTGCACAAGTTCAGCCAATCGGAGTGTCTTCAAGCAGTTCAGAAGTTGACAATCAAACCGAACGTTTAAAACGTCTGGAGAAGAGATGCATGAGGGAATTAAGAGGTGCATTACCTCCTGTAGTGTACAATTATGTCAGAACTTGCAAAACAGCTAAAGACATCTGGAACAATCTCAAGGATAAATTTCAAGGAAGTGAAAAGACGAAAATCACATCAGTAAAACAATGTCTGGTGCAACTCAAAGACTTTAAACAAAAAGAAAATGAGTCAATTGAAGCATACTATGATAGGTTCAACGAGTTAATCTATCATTGTAATCGTTATAGTATAATCAGGTCATCAATGGAGTACAATTTGATATTTGTGATGTGACTTCGAAAGGAGTGGAGGAGTGTGAGTATGATGGTGAAAAATCAACAAAGTTTTGATACTTCGACTTTGAATGACTTATACAATCAATTGAAATCTCATGAAAATGAAGTTAATGAAATAGCTGAAGAAGCTGTAACAAGTCTTGGTGGTCCTTTGGCTCTAGTTTCGAAGGTCTCAGAAAGAGAAATTGATAAAACAATGTTTGATGAAGACGAAGGTTTTCTGATGAATTCTGATGATGAGGCAGTTGCTTTTTACACAAACAATAGGGTAAAGAAATTTTTTAAGAAACCTTTTAATCCAAATAAGTCATCAGAATCGAAGGGAAGCTTTGAGAACAAAAACAAACTGGATGAGAAGAAAATAGATATGAAGACAGATCCGAAGAATGAGATGGAGAAAATGAAGATGCAATTGAAAGGTGATACAGGAATCAATTGTCATTATTGTTATGAAGCAAATCATTTGGCTGTGGATTGTTTGTTGGGAAAGAAGGAAGAAAAGAAGAATAAAACAAAAGATGAAGCTTACTACACAGAGAAACTGGAGGAAGTCAAGAAGAATGCAAAGAATTTGTCATTGATGGCTCATGGAGAAAATGAATCAGATGGCACATATCAAATATGGTTTTCAGGTTCAGATGATGAAGAAATGAAAAATCCAACTCATGGAGCCATGTATGCAAAAATGGAAGAAGATTCAGATGATGAACAGACTAACGAAGTGTGTGGGCGATGCTTCGTTTCGAAGTCTACTGATAAGTCGCCTATGACTACTAAGGTACGTAACATTCTTGAATCTTTTAACATTCCAGTTTCTGCATATAATTCTGAGTTAGTATCTTTTGATGAAACTGTTATTTACTTTGATTCAATCGTTGTGTCTGCTAGCAGTGAAGCCAAAAAGTTAAGTGATCAATTACTATAGACAAGAAAAATGTTGGATTCAAAAATCACTAGAATTGATTACTTAGAATTACAAGTGTCAAATATCATGGAAGATAGAGAAAAGTTAGGAAAAGAAATAAATTTGTTGTTAGCCCAGAGAAATATCTTTTGTAATTCAGCAAAAAGATTATATGGAAAATTAACTAAGTTACATCATTCATGTGAAATTAGTAAGGAATAACATAGAAAATTACTACCTTTTTTAGCTTATGATAGAGTTGAGGTTGATAGTATTTCATATGATTGTGAAAAAGAAATCTCTAATTTTAACAAAATTCCAGATGATAGATTTAGATATGGAATTGCAAAAGTCGAAGATTATCTTGATGCTGATGATTTAGTAAAAATTGTAAATGAAACCTTAACTAAATCAGAGCAACTTCGAATTTTGAAAAAGACTGAGAATTCTACATCCAATATTGAAACTAATATTGCTAATATTGAAGATAATTCTGATAATATTAGTGAAATTAGTGATTTAGAAGATGTAGATTGTTCACAGTTGTCTGTCATAAATGTTGCAAATTCATTTAAAGGGAAAGAAAAATGTGAAGATTTATTAATGAAAATTGAAACTAATAAACCCTCAACTTCGAAAGTTTGTGATATGGAGTTTGTGGAAATACATGAGAGTCAAACGGATGATAGTGACAATGAGGAGGAAAATTCAAATGCGAAGTCAATTCAAAAGACGAAAGAAATTGAAATTCCTCGAGTGGTTGTTGATCAAGTCTATTTGGATACACAAGAATTTAAGAAAATTCTTAGTGAAAAAGGTGCTCATTTTCTTGAATCGAACACTGTTGTTTATCCAATCTTCAAATGCACTGATGATGTTGTGTTTCCAAATCAAGTCTTCGTAACAACAGGGAATGTTGAAAATGTAAAACCTGAATTCAAAAAGATGGTGGAAGAAGACAATAAGCAAACATCAAATGAAGGATTCTTTTCAAATCAAAGTACAGTTGAGAATAATCTTACAAAGAATTCATATAAATTTCAACATCATAAACATAAAAGAGTTTGGATTGAAAAGTCAAAAGTTGAAAAGGAAGAAGTTGTTTCAAATGCAAATATGTATTCAAAACAAGATGTTAAAACAATTAACAAAGCAATAAAACTAAATTCAAAAGAATTTAAAGATCAAGTTGAAAATTTTTCAAAGGAGAAATAATCTTTCGAAACGTCAAGCGAGAAAAATAATTTTTTGGCAAATTGTTGAACCATCAAAAATGAGATCAACAAATTTTTCAAAAAGAAGAAAAGTTTTTAAAGAAAAATCTCAAATTTTTGAAGAGAAAAGTGCTTCGTTTTTAAATAAAAATTCAAAAATTTTCAAAGAAATAAAATCTACAATACCAAGAAAATGTTTTCAGAAAAAGGTTGAAAATCAAACTTCAAAGGTTCAAAGCAATACATCTTATCATGAATCATATCTTATAAAACCAAAAGTTGATTATGTTCCAAATTCAGCAAAAATGTTATAATCCTTTAAAGAAACAAGCTGACAAAGTTTCATATGCAAAGGGTATAACAACAAAGAGAAATATTGATCATTGGTTGGAAGGAAAAGGAAAAATGTATCAATCAAGCAAATATTCGAAAGAACAGATAAAAGAAGCATATGACAAATATGCTAATCCTTCAACAAATGGAAGTTCATCATCCAAAGAGTCAAATATATTAGTTAAAGTTTGGCAACCGGTTTCAAAAGCAAAAAGAGAAGAATCACAAACTCAAGATGCGAAGGGTGAAGTTAGTCACAATATGAAAATAATAAAAACTCATATATCTGACCCTTCGAATGAAAATGTTAGATTTATTGATAGTTTCAAAAACAATGTATATGATTGGGTTAATGGTTGTAACTTACAACTGAATCATAAACCTAATATGAATGGACCCAACAAAGCTTGGGTACCTAAATTTTTCCCATAATTGCAGGTACTTTGTGACGAGCAATATGATAACAAATGGTACATTGATAGCGGTTGCTCACGTCACATGACTGGGAAGAAGGAAAACTTGCGTGATTTTCGAAGTCTAGAAAATGGAGGAGTGGTTAAGTTTGGTAATAATCACAAATGCAAAGTCAAGGGTTATGGGAAAATAACAAATGGAAATTTTACTGTCAACAGAGTTGCATTTGTTGAAGGTTTGCAACACAACTTGATAAGTGTTTCACAACTTGTTGTGGGTACTGGCAATCAAGTTCTTTTTAATGAAAAGGAAAGTGTTATTTCGAATATCAAAACTAAGGAAGTGTTACTGAAGTCAAAAAGAAAAGGTGACATGTTTACATTGGATATTGTTTCTATTGTAGGCAAACCTGTTGCGTGTCTACTTTCGAAGGCTGCTGCTGATGTTAGCTGGTTATGGCACACGAGATTATCACATATCAATTTTCGAAACATCAACAAACTTGTCACACAAGATCTGGTAAGAGGTTTACCTATTCTTAAATATGATAATGACAGTTTGTGTGCAGCTTGCGAAGTAGGAAAACAATATAAACAAGGTCATCCAATCACAATAGATTCAAAGATTGTTGAACCTCTTGAACTCCTACATATAGATTTATGTGGTCCTTCAATAGTTGCTACTCTTAACAAGAAAAGGTACATTTTGGTAATTGTAGATGATTTTTCAAGATTCACGTGGGTTTATTTTCTCAGGTTAAAATCCGAAGTTCCACAAGTGATGATTGATTTTATCAAAAAGATGGAAGTTTCATTGAGAAAAACAGTTCGAAAAATTAAAAGTGATTATGGAACTGAATTCAAAAATCATGTCTTCGATACATTTCTGGTGGAAAAAGGAATTTCACATAATTTTTCATCTCCTTATACACCACAAAAAAACGGTGTAGTTGAAAGAAAAAATCAATCATTATGTGAAGCTGCAAGAACAATGTTGGCTTTTTCAAATCTACCTCAATATCTTTGGGCTGAAGCTGTTTCAACAGCATGTTTTACTCAAAATCGATCAATCATTCATCGACGGTTCAATGTTACTCCTTATGAAATCATCAATAATCGAAAACCTAATGTTAAATTTTTCCATGTTTTTGGTTGTAGGTGTTTCATAATGAATCTCAAGGATAATCTGTCGAAGTTTCAAACCAAAGCGGATGAAGGAATTTTCTTGGGATATTCACACAATTCAGTTGCTTATAAAGTATTAAATAAGCGAACTCGCAAAGTGGAAGAAACTTTTAATTTGACATTTGATGATCATTATATTAAAAAGTCAAATCATAAATTTGTGAATTATCCTATTTTGCAAAATTCTTCAAATATAAATGACTCAATTGAAATGAATGATGTTGATCATGATTCGATTTTTGGTATTTCAGATCAAGCAATTGATGCAGAAAGAAAGGCAACTGATAATCAAACATCAGAAAATTCGAAGTATAATAATGATTCAACTTCGAATTTGAATCAAAACACAAATGAACAAATAGATGATCAAATGGAGGGTGATCACTTGGAATCAAATACTTTTGTTGAGGGGGAGCGTTATAATGAAAGAGATAACATGTCAACAAATGTTAGTGTCGAAGAGGAGCAACTTAATGAAGAATAACCGATCAATGAACCAGAGAAAAATATCGAATCAGAGTCAATCATCGCGGGGGAGCAGATACGAGAGAATGATCCAATTCTTGAAGAAGAACATTTTGATGATGCTGATGATTCTATTTCAATAAATGGATTAGAAACAGATGTAATGTTCGAAGATGCACTTTTGGATTTTGATCTTAATTATCCACCATTGGATAAATGGACAAGAAATCATCCAAAGGATCAAATTATTGGTGATCCACAAGCAGGAATCATGATGAGAGCACAACTTCATGCACGAAATGAGGTACTGAACAATCATCAAGAGTATTGCATGTTTAATTTTTTTATTTCCAAAATTGAACCAAAGACAGTTAAGAATGCAATGGAACATTCTGATTGGATTGTTGCTATGCAAGCTGAATTGTCTGAATTCGAAAGAAACAAGGTTTGGAGATTAATTCCAAAGCCTAAGGATGTGTCAGTTGTTGGACTTAAATGGATTTATAAAAACAAAACTGACAAAGATGGAAACATTATTCGAAATAAGGTCAGACTTGTTGTTAAAGGCTATTCTCAACAAGAAGGAATTGATTACGAAGAAACATTTGCCCCTGTCGCAAGACTCGAGGCTGTTCGTATTTTTCTGGCTTTTGCAGCTCATAAAGATTTTGATGTTTATCAAATGGACGTCAAATGTGCATTCTTAAATGGAGAACTCAAAGAAACAGTATATGTTGAACAACCTCCAGGTTTTATAAACTCTGAGCATCCTGATCATGTTTATATTTTAAATAAAGCTGTATATGGGTTAAAACAAGCACCAAGAGCATGGTATGCAATTCTTACATCATTTTTGAAGCAATATAAATTTAAACAAGGTTCAGTTGATCCCACTTTATTTCGAAAGAAAATTGGGAATCATCTGATGCTTGTTCAAATTTATGTTGATGATATAATTTTTGGCTCAACTGATCCTGCTTTATCTAAAGAATTCGAAGATTTGATGAAAAGCAAATTTGAAATGAGTATGATGGGCAAAATTAATAATTTTTTGGGTTTAAATATTAGACAAAACAGGGAAGGCATATTCAACAATCAAGAGAAATACACGAAGAATCTGTTGGAAAAGTTTGGAATGACGAATAGCACAAGGTTACGAATACCAATGGCAACGAGCATAAAGCTAACTCCTTCGTTAGATAAATCTGCTATTGATATTACTTTATATCGAAGCATGATTGGGTCTTTATTGTATTTAACTGCAAGTAGACCTAATATTATGTACTCGGTTTGTAATTGTGCTAGGTATCAATCAAATCCACGAGAACCACATCTCACAGCAGTAAAGAATATTTTCAGATACTTAAAAGGCACTACTTCGTTAGGATTGTGGTATCCTTCGAAAACAGGGTTCTTTGTCCAAGCTTATTCAGATGCGGATCTTGGAGGATGTAGTCTTGATCGTAAAAGCACAACCGATGGGTGTCAATTGCTAGATGGAAAGCTGGTCAGCTGGCAATCGAAGAAGCAAACATGTGTGTCAATATCAACCGTTGAAGCTGAATATGTTGCTGCAGCTGCGTGTACATCACAAATAATTTGGATTCAAAGTCAATTAAGATATTATGCAATTAATATGAAAAAGATTCCTTTATATTGTGATTCACAAAGTGCAATAAGAAGTTGTCATAATCCTGTGCAGCATTCAAAGACAAAACACATTGCTCTTCGATATCATTTCATCAAAGATCATGTTGAAGAAGGCAATATTGAAGTTCATTTTGTGAAAACAACGGATCAATTAGCAAATATTTTTACAAAGGCTTTGGATGAAAAAGCGTTTCTTCGGATATTAGACGGTTTGGGAATGATTGATGGAAATTCTCTTCAGACCACTAAAAACGAAGGGTGATAGTATGAGTAATTTGGTGAATGGGTGGAAAGAATGATTAAGTGTTCAGAGGCTACTGTTCATGGTCAACGCTTCGAATGCTTCGTATTCGGGATATTTTCAACACACTTCAACTAAGGTTAGATTTGTTTTAAAATTTTTTTTTTTTTTGAAAAATATGAAAAAAACCAAAAATATTTTTCTTAATTTTTGTTCTTTAATTTTGAAAATTCAAAAATCCAAAAAGATTTTAATTTTTGTTCTTTCGTTTTGAAAAATTCAAAAATCACAAAAATATTTTTGTTTTCTTTATTCATCAAACTGTGTGTGCTGAGAATTTAATACAGGGTAACAATGCAAAGAGGTCATACATTTGTGTTTTTGTGGGAAGGTATTAAATTTCTTTTACAAACTAGTTAGGATGTCCCTAGAAGCATGCTGCTGTATGTAGACCAAAAGCCTCAACATGACTCTATGTGTGTCAAGAAAGCCTTAATGAATTTATCTCAAGAAAATTTCTTCCCAAAAAGGCTTATATTCGCATAAGTCAAAACGAGCTACCTTACTTTTCTCAAATGAGTTAAGAGTTTTCTGTTTTGTCCATTATAACAGAGGTACACTTCGATTCTTATCCAATCTTTTTAAACCAAACAATTCTTTTAATCCAAAAAATTTTTTGGAAAAGATTTGTCCTTGAGGTCTTTGGTCAAACCAATCAAAACCTAGACAAATCACAATTCTGTGTTTAAGATATAACATCATGAGACCGTGATGAAAGTGAAACCCAAAATTCAAACACCTTTAAGGAATTGACGGGGGACTATGTTCCAGATCTTACGAAGTTTTTGCTTCAGTACCTTTTATACTCCAAATCATATTCATTTCTTTTGAGTGATCTTAATCAAACATTCGAAAACTACGATGTTTGCTCCCAAATAGATCCAACATAATTTTTTTCATGAATATGATTTCCGTGTGAGTATATTTTCAAAATCTTTGTTACTTTGAATATCATTCGCAACCAAGTTGTCACTGACTACACTGGTCATACAACTAATTTTGTTTACAATTACTCACCTTATTTTAAGGTTGATATGTAACAAAATTTTCGAAGCCACCAATTGTGTCCAATAAAAGAAACCCTTCGAAACTTCTGTACAAGTTATCGATTGTATTTCACGGGAAACCACACAAGCTGTCAATTATCTCTCTTGATAATTTTCGAAGATATCTTTGCCTGGGATAACATTGCTTTTATGTCAAAGAAATTATTGACATCACGAGTTTTCATAAGTTTTTTTTCTTTGCTTCTCATCTAATTTCTGTTGGCACACAGCACACACGAAATCCTTGAGGTTTGAGTAACACCAACTTAAACTGATGATTTCGAAACTCTGGCAAATGACTTCGCTTTTTAAACCTCAAAGTGAAAGAGCCTGACCTCCATTTCAAAGGCATCCGACGGTTACAATTTGTTTGGGGAACACCAAACGGTCCTATCTCTTGATGACGTATCATGTAGGATAAGCGTGAACGGTGTATTGACAGTTACGATTGTTACTTTTTGATGAGTGCATTCCGGGTTTCAAGGTGCCATGTCAGCAAGCATTTAATGCATCCCGCTTCAAATTCAAAAATTCTAGGGTTACATATAAAAGGGAACGTTACAACTTCATAATCCTTTACGCAAATCATGTTCTTCAGAAAAGCAAAAACTCTCTCTGCAAATCATCTTCTTCACACAGTTCTTTTCTTCAACTCATCTACAATGGCAGATACTTCGTCACCAACCACTGACGAGATCATCAGTGTTCCAATCTTGAAGATCCAGGGTTCAAACTATCAAGTAGAATCGGATTTGTCGAAATCTCCGGAAGAACTAAAGATGCTGGTGGTTGCTTTACAGAACTCTATTCTATCTAAAGCCATGTTCCAATCGTTTACTGCACCAATGTCTTGGTTATCGAAGGCCGGTTCTACAGCTTCTTACAACAAAGAAACCGGGTGTGTGGAATTCACCATGGTTACTGATACGCGAATTAGGGTTTCCAAAAGATTGTTTTGAAAGATTTTGGGAATTCCAAATTCTGGTCCATACGATGAACTCACATCTTCGCAAGTAATATACATGTTCAATGAGATAGGTCACCAACCTCCATTGACACGTATAAGTGATTTCAAGAAGTCAGGACTACCAACCATTTGGAATTTTTTATTTGGCATCTTCCTCAGATGTCTTACTGGAAGAACGGTGGGCTTAGACAAAGGTAGAATGGAGGTATATGCAATGGTTGCAGGGCTTTACTATGACTTACAGGTGGATTACTCTGAGCAGTTGTGGACCGAGTTTATTACAAGCATTACGAAGACGAGTGCCAAACAGGGAATTTCTTGTGCCAGATATTGGAGTTTGATTGTCCAATATGTATATCAGAAGGAAAAGATCGAGGTACTGGATTCAAAAGAAAAAGCTGTATTCCACATGTACGGGAGTCCGAAGGAAGTACGTGACGATCCGGAAATTTTTACCTCAATAGCCAGAATTCCAGATGCAATGTTAAAGAAGGTGGATCCTACGAACAAAGTGTTGGTGTCATACTTACAATCAATTGACACAACAGTTGTGACTGGGATGTTACAACAAGAAGCCACCAAAAAGACGAAGAAGTCCAAGAAGACGAAAGGGGGCTCTTCGGAAAAAGGATTAAAAGACGACAGCATCAAGCACTCATTGGTCCTTCCTCAACTGTTGAAAAGGTGTCTCCGGTCTTGACATCAGTTTCTGATACTCCAGTAATTGAAGCCTCTCCATCAAAGGAAACGATTCCTTCGAAGACGGGAGTTTTTCGAAGAATCAAGATAAAGTGAAAGTCTCAGTTGGTGAAGAAAACGCAGGTTACTCACCAAGGGGTTACAGTTCGTGAAGTTCCAGCTCCTGTGTCTCCATCTTCGAAAAAGAGAAGGGTTGAAGAAATGGCAAAGTTCTTGAAGAAACCCAAACTTGTCGAAGATGAAGAACTTGTGCCTGAAACTCCTGAAGCTGATATTCCAAAAGAAGTCGAAATCTTTCAATCTACTAAGATTTCGAAACCTGCTGACGTCAAGATTCTAGAATCAACGACTCTACCACAGGCTACTTCTACCGTCGATTCTCCTACATTCCAATCTATCATGAATCAACCCTTTACCATAATTTTTTCAACACAGTCCACTGAACCACCACAATCTTTATCACCTATTGCTGAAACAATGGCAATTGATGAAGAAACTGACAACGAAGGGTTTGGGGGAACTTTTGAAGATCTTTCTTTTGATAAATCAGAAGAAGATTTTCCGGATCATATGATAATGACGATGAAGAAGTTCAAGATTTTGAATTCCAAATTGAATTCAATCTTACAATCTCAAGCAGATGTCGGAAATGATGGAATCAATCTTTTGCAAGTTGATTCATTGATGAAAGAGATGGAAAACAGGCTGCTATCGAAGAATTCAGGGCTCATTCGTGATTCAGAACGCCGAATTTTAGAAAAAATTGATCAGTCTGATAGTTCTACTGAGAATAGAATCAAGTTTCTAAGAACTGATTTCTTGAAGGAAGTTAAAGATTTGAGGATGGTTACGAAGGAGCGTCATGTGCTCTTCGTACAGGAGGTGAAGAAGGTTAGAGAGGATGTGAATATACAGATTAGAGAACTTCGTGAAGAAATGACGAAAGAAGTTCAAACTCTTAACCAGGGGTATGATTCTGCACATCAGAAGATTGACATCATTTGTGATGCTATTGTTCAGTGTGTCAAGAGGTTTGAACCGCTCAAATCACAGATGACTTCTCTGTCAGCAACTGAAGTTCAACATTTCGGAGAGTTAGTGAATCTAATGAAGGAACTCAAAGATATCTCTTCGAAATCCTCTTCTTCGATTATCTCTCAAGAGTATCTATCTCAGAAATTTCTTCATTTCGAAGCCATTCTTCAAAAGCATCTTACTCCGCTACTTCGAATCTCAAGCCTATTGCCAAGTATATCAGATGCCCCACCTGCTGTCACAGGGGTGCAAGGGGGAGAAAAGAGTGTTCAAGCAAAGGCTGGGGAGCATGAGATGAAACCAGAAGATTCGAAGGCTCCAGTCAAACCAACAATTGTTTCAGCCGCACCAATCATTTCGACTGTGATTACAACGATTCCGATTTCAAGACCTAGTACAAAAGGTATTGTAATTGGGAATGTTGTTTCTTCGAATGTTTCTTCTTCAAAGGGTGCTGCTCATTCTAATGAGAAAGACAAAGGAAAAGGAATCTTGATTGAGAAGACGAACAAAGAAAAGAAAGCTGAGGTGGCAGCTGAAATAGAACGAATGAGGCATGTGGAGAGCATTATGCGACAAAGAGCTCTTGAAGGTTCGAATGTCAACAAGGGAGATCCTTCGAAAGTTTTTAACTATGAAACTATCGAATCAAGAGTAATGTTTGACCATATGTATTCTTTTGAGAAGATTCCTAAGAAGAGTTATGTGGTGACAAACACTGATTATGGGCAACTCGACTTTCCAATTAATGAGATGATGTTCATCATGCCATAGTTTAAAGCAGAGTCAAAGAATATGGATGTCGAAGAAGGAAAGAAGATGAAAATTTGATTTCATGCTGTGTTAGCTAAAGCTCAAGAAGAAGTCTGGTATTCGGAGAAGATTAAGAAGGTGATATCCATAAAAAGGGATGTCATTTTCGAAGGAAAGTTTGAAAACTTGAAGTATGTTGTATCAAGAGCAAGTGGAAAGATACAAGAGTTCACCATAGCTGACTTTCCATTGATGAACACTTACGATCTCATCAATACTACGTTGATTCTCAAAGACAATTCCTTTTCTTATCTTCAAGAAACAGAACCTGATGTCTTCAGTCTTGGGTGTAGGCATATAAAAGTTTTCTTGGAAAATTATTTCGAATGCCTAGCTCAAACTGATATCGAGCTTGCTACTGTTAAAGGCATTGACATCACTGTTCCAATGGCTCCTACAAAGAAGCAGGTGGAATTGAAGAAATTCGAAGATGGAGAAATTTGTTTAAAGCCGTTGGGGATAGTCTTTGCTGGAAAAGACAAAGCTGGAAAGGCCAAGAGATTTTTGTTTCAAACCTCTGAAGTAGAAAGATATACAAATTCGCAGTATACGAACTTAATTGTTCGTATGAATCATTGCAAGAAGAATTCAGAAGGAGACAAGAAGGAGATAAAGAAAGTTATCTCTTGGTACATGGAAATTCGAAGGGTACTGATGTATGCTATACAACTACTTACTTCATGAAGACTTCGACCTTTATTCCAAAGGGGGAGATTGTTAGGGTTTGTATTGTAATATGTCGAAGTATAGTTTTTGTTACGAAGGATTGTTAGTCTTCGTAAGTTGTGTCTTCGAATGTAACGTTATAATTACTAAGGCATTTTATCTAAGCTTTAATGTCTAGTCCTTAGTAGTTTATTATGCTTTTGTATGCCTCTAAATAGGAGTCTGTACAATGTGAGAACTAGAGACTTTTCACACACTTTACAGAGAATTCTGTTATACTCTATAAATCAGAAAGCATAATATGAGCTGATAAAAGATTATATTTACTCTCTTGTTCATCGTGATTCTTTTTCTTTAATTCTTACATAAATTGATCTTTAAACTCGATTACAAATCTCTTCATAACACCCTCTAGGGTGTTTAACGCATCTTCTAATGCCTATAGGAAAAAGAAGTTAATAATTATCAAGAAAAGAAAAAGACCCTCAAACTTCTTCTTCAACGCCTCCTGCTTCTATTTCTCATCTTCACTCTCATCAAGTTTCATATCGTTAAAACTTAAATATATCTAACTTGAAGGGAGTAAACGATTTTCTTGTCCCTAGGACATCAAAGAAGAAATCCAATAAACCATCAAAACAAGCAAACCTTAATAGTCATAAGATTTTGATAACCATGCCAAAGACTATCAAAATTCTATGTTGAGAAATAGTTGTAAACCAAATTGAGTTGCACATTTAACTATCCTCTTGGAAACCAAACAATAATATGATAGAATAACTAGAAGTTCAATATAATAAAAATATCAAAATCAGAGCCTCATTTCCTACCACCAACCTTGTACAATTGCTTGTTTTTCTTCTTCATGCAAGACTTTAAGACCTTAAGACTCTTGCTCGTAGCACTCAACCTTGCTGGATTTCATACTTGGATTATCTACCCACTAGAAACACACCACCACAAACTTCAACAATTGCCCTTTTAAGTGCAACCTTTTCTTCAACATGTAACCCTAGAGCTCTTAAAGTCCCCAACATGTAATGAACATCATCACTATTCAACAAGATATCCACAACAATAGTCCCATGACAATATATCTTACTAGATTTATGATATGAAGAATAGGGGTTTCTGATTTTGATTATTTAGGTATCAATAATCGACTTTAAGAAGAAAATAAATAACCCCCAAAATAACAAATCCGACACTTTTTATAACAAATGATCAATAAGTTCAAACTTTATACACAATTTCAAAAGTATCCATGATAGAAATACATCTACAAAATATGAAACAAAATTGTATCATCTGTGACTTAATAGCAAAAGATGAGCTGAATTTCCATTTTGATATCAAATCATGCACCTTTTTTAATGTAGAATACAAAATGCATTGTCGCAAGTAGACAATGATGGGTTTTGAGCATAATAAACAAAAACCTACGTGTGCATGCAATCCTAATTAAAGATCCGTGTTTTCTCTAATTGAGTATACAACATTTCAAAATCAATTGGGAAACCCTAAGAATCCTACAAATATTTGCGAAATTAGCTTCTGGGGTTAGTAAACATACCATTGATTGTTATTGATGAATAACAAGAAACCCTTGCGTTGTTGAAGCTCATAGAGCAATCACCATAAATGTGGTGCCGCTAACGGTTCACACCCAACACTAGCAAGAGGATGAGAGAGGAAAGAGGAAAGGAGTGACAGGAATTCCATTTTTCTCTTCTCAAGATATCATGGCCGAAATTCATAAGGCGTAGAGGACTATTTATAGTGCAGATACAATGCCCTGGATAACACTAATTTTAATATAATGTTATTAATTCAAATTGGTAATTATCCAACTCCTTAATTATCCACATGGGATAATCTAGAAGCCCTAGATTATCCATATAGATTTCGTCCACCTCCTTCCCTAGGAGGGTTCTGGAACCTCTTGCTCAATTACTGAACAATTACACTTTAGCCCCTGCACTTTTAATTTAATCATTTAATCCCAAAATCAATTCTAATTAACTTCTGATTAAATATTAATTTAATATTTCTATTTCTAATTAATATATTATTCTTATAGTATATCACCAAATCATTTATTTCAATTTATTAATCAAATAATAAATTCAAATTCTCTTTCCAAAACTCATCCTATCCAGTTGCTAGTTTTGAGGGCAACCCAAAAGGACTGTGCTACTATCAATTTAAGTATATATACCAATTATATTCATGGGCTTAGACACCTAATCCAATAGTCTCCCACTTAGATAAGTCTAGTAAGTGTAGTTGCCAGTATAACTTCTTAACTGATTAGCAAATTGTAGCTTTCAAAGCCGCTATCGAACTCTGACCCAGTCAGTTATGTGCCCTAAGATAAGTGACCAAATATTCCTCTGCTCTACAATATATTATATGGACTTGAGACATGGATTATAATCAATCTCATTGTCTAATATTTGTTCCCCAATTTTTTATTTATGATGACCGATTCAGACTATCAATTGAACACATCAATCCAGTCCAGGCTTGGCCAAGTGCTTTAGATGTCATCATCAAATCATCGAGGGGCCCACATATATTGCTTTTCCCGTTAGGGAAAAAGTAGAGATAAAGTTTGACTTATATGCTTGTACTATTCACTCATCAAATCACGCACAACTAACATCAAGTTACTGATGCGTTTACCTATTATCAATGCACAACTGACTTGTAAACAACAACTCATATATCTCCGTTTCAAGAATATAATATATTATCATCTCAAAATTACTCATGATAAAATCCATGAAGTATTTCTCTGAGCGTGGGTTTATATAATACTCAAAATCCACTTTTTCCAAGTACTCATGAACGTTGTACCAAAACCATCGTTATGTCTAATCTCTATATACAATCTACAATTCAATTCATGACAGTTTTAATTTGCTACTTACTTCTAGAAGTACGACCGATTGTGGATGTTTGATGTAACGCCCTATTCCAAATCAATTCCTAATTCGAGGTTGTGGGCCGAAGAGCAATCATAGTAAGGATTAAGGACTTCGAAAAGGTCATATTTTTAGCCCATTTGGATGTGGGTAATCTATATATGTGACCCAATAGTTTGGTTTGCACTTTGGAGTCAAAGGGTAAAATGGGAATGTAGTGTTTCAGACTTCTTTTATGAATTATGGATTTTAGTTCGATGTGTTTTATGTTAGAAGTAATTATATAGGATTGTAGTTTTGCTCAACACCTTTCCGTGGATATAAAGAACGTCGAAAACGGAGTAAGAATGAAGAAGTTATGACCGTTTGAAGTTTGGGTGGTTTTGGGCCAAACTGAGTATGTTGGGCGTACAAAAAGGTATACAATGGGCGTACTAATGTAATCCTAAGTACACTGGGCATACACAGTCAGTTCCCAAGCCCTATTTTCATGGTTGAAGCCCCATTTAAGATCCTTAACTCCCCCAAGCCCACTCCATTCTCAGCCTCCACCCCTCTAACACCACTTTCATGAAACCCTAACCTTAGATGAGCCTTGTGAGCTAAAAGAAGGTGTTGTAAGTGCTTTGGAGTATGAATGGTGCACCTTGGAGAAGAAGGAACTTCTTGTAGAAGTGTTGGTTGTATTGGAGCTTATAGATCTGGACTTTTTTCACCTTAATCTATCTTTTAAAGGTATAAAGTTTGAATCTTGATGATGTATTTGTTAGATCTAGCTAGTTTTGGATGTTATGAGCTTTTGGTTATTTTAGTGCATAAAGTTTGGATGTTGAAAGTTTGTGACCTTATTATGGATAAAGTTGGAAACTTTATCCATCTAAATATCATTATGATCCAGATCTAAAGGTTGGAGACTTGGACATAATGGATTAAGTTGAAAAATATTCACTCTTGGTCCCATTTGATGCTTAAAGGCTAGATCTTGGTGGTTTGGACAATTCTAATGAATAAAATTGGAAACTTTATCCATTATGGAGCTTTTAGGATCCATAAAAATTTAATATTGATCCTTCTATGCCTTGCATGGGAGTATCATGATGTCTTAATGGATTAATAAGTTAAGGTTTTAGCTTTTGGACCTTTCTAAACATGGAAAGTCATAAAGGTGGAAACCTTATGACTTAGAATGATGTTGTGGGACTAGATTTGAGTGTTGGATGAAAGGACTTAAGAGATTAAGCGCTTGATGGAAAAGTGTCATTTGGTTGGGTACATTGGGCATACCTTTGAGTACGCTGCGAGTACTCATATGGAGCCTTGATTCTGGTTGGTAAGTACACCATGCGTACGAGCTGAGTACACTTGGTGTACTCAGACTGAAGTTTGATTTATTGACTTTGACTTCTGTTAACCGTTGACTTTTGACCAGGTTTGACCTTCAGCCAAACTTGAGGGTTTTGGCCTATTAACTAAGATTTTATTTGGTTCTGGTATTGATAGCTCGGCAAGCTGGCGGTGCAGTAGCTAAGGATTTCTTCCGGGGAGCTTCTGTATCATAGGTGAGTCTCCTCACTATTTGTATGGGTCAAAGGCACCAATACCGACCCATTTGGTTTATGTGATATAGAAATACCCGGTGGTTAGCCCTAGGCATCATGTATGAAATACCAGGAGGCAGCTCCTGGCACATTGTATGCTATTATGTATGATAGGTAGACATAGGGATTAGCCCTAGGCATTATGTATGAAAGACCAAGAGGTGGCTCCTGGAACACTGTATGCTAATTAGCTAAGTAGAGTATTATGTATGCTAGGTTTCTTTGTGATGCTTGCATGGAAGACCAGGAGGTGGCTCTTGGCACTTGTCTGTAAGACCCAGGGGGTGGCTTCCGGCTTGCAAGAATGACCACGTGGCCGCCCATGACATAATGGTAAGACTATGTGCGACACATAACACCTTTATTGATTATGATATATGTATGATATGTATGGCTCGCGGTTATGTATGGAATTTATGGATCAGTTGATATGTATGGTATGTGTTATTTAGGGAACTCACCAAGCTTCGTGCTTACGGTTTTCAATTTTTGTTTCAGGTACCTCCAATTTTCAAAATAAAGGAACACGATATGATTGCACTGCCCACACCTATGTTTTCTGCAATATGTGATTTCTAGGAATGAACTCTGATAAATGTTTTATTTGAAATGTTTTTCAATGTGTGAACCAAGTTACAAATGTGTTTTAGTTATATTAAAAATGAGATCTTTGGTCATGAATCTTAGGATGTTGCATTTGAATAACCCAATTATTGAGGAAGTAAAGCATGCGAAGTGAAACAAAATAATAACCTAACTAACTATGGTCTCAAAGCTATTGAACATAAATAAAACTCTTATTATTTAATCATCATATTAATTAGACTTTATTTATTGAATAATGTTTCAATCAATCAACTAAACACTTAAATTAAACATCAGTCATCTCATGTCAAAAACATGCATACTATGTCTCTTTATGGTCTATCCTTTGTGAATAGATCGATTGGAGACTATTCCAATGATGCTTAATTTGAAATTATTGTTACTACTAAATGTGTTAGAATTCAACCTTATCTATGCAATGTCATTTTGTGATGTCAAGGCCTCAAAGTCACGGAGACTTTGCTAATGATATTAAAAAATGTTCCATTGAAACTTTGTTAATTAAAGCAATTCCATGGTAACGAAGTCTCAAATTCAAGATACACTCCTTAAACATCTTCCTTGCATTAAAGTTCCTAAATCACATGTATATTCCAATCATTAGCTCCCATTATGAAATCATTTCCATATGTCCATATGACTATCAATTCCAAACAAGAGTCACCTCTATTCAGAATTATGTCAATATGGTCTGTCCAAATTAATACTACACTTCCAACTGTCCACAAGCAACCAATCTTCAGTAAACCTCAAAGTGTTCTTGATAGTTGTTTAACAATTTTAGTTGCAACAAGTTCTAGTCCTTTTTCCTTCCCAATATACAAAGTATATGGAAGAATCAGAACAAGTGAATATTATAGCATATGTAAACGATCCTATATTCAAAGCATATGTGACTCGATACATAATGTCTTACATAAAGGCATGATAAATGATTAGTCTCTTGCTATAATATTTGAAAAATTGCAAAAATGGTCCATGTGCTTGTCAAAATTATGTGGTTTTGATTCAAAAACGTTTGGTGGTGTATTAGTGGTCCAATTTTGGATACCTTGTGTGGTTTTAGTCCATATGGTTAACATTATTGTGTGGTTTTGATCCATACCCTACATGAAAAGACCAATATACCCTTCAATAATTATTTTTTTATTTCTTTTAATTAATTCCTTATTATTTTAATTAAAAAACCAAAACATAAAACCCACCCACCCTACCCTTCTAATCCCTTCCCTCTACGACTCTACCTTTCTTTCATGTAAAACCCAACCAAAAAACCACTCATACACCGACGACCTTAGCTCCCTGTGCCGCCACTGGCCTCCGTTACTCACTCTGCCGCCACCAACACCTGTCGCCCTCCTTCTTCCTCTAGTACCGACGAACGAGATCGATTTATACCATACACCTACAGATTTTGAAGGTGAGACAGGGGTTTCAAATCGATGTCTCGTAGAGGACCTGCAAAATGATGCCAGGTAATGGACCTACAAATCGATCCTAAACACTACGCATTCAAGAAGGTTGTCGTCCCAAACCTCCATCTCGCCCATTTTTTTTTCCGCCTGCACTAACCTCCACCCGGATTTATGGAGTTGTTTATGGTCGATTTGTTTCACTGCAACAATGCTTCATGATAAACTTAAATCCGAAAATTAAAGTCGATGTATCGAAATTTCCACTAAAATCGGATCTGAAAATCGTTTCCAATTTTGTTTCTGGAGCCAAAATCAAAAGTCGGGAGTGAAGTAGAGTACCAGAGTAAAGAGATTGAGGGTGTTCATAGATTTTAGAGGAAGGAGCTTGTAGTGCAGAGGATGCAGAGGTGATAGATGTGCAAGAAGGGAAGCTGGTGGTGTGGGTTTTCGGCCACTGTTGGTGTGGATTTTCAGCCTATTATCGTTGGTTTCCGATGTCGGTGTTCTTGAGACTGTGTGTTTGTGTGTGTTTTTGAAAAAGATAGAAAGAAGTGAAGTTGAGTGATGTTTGGCAGAGAGATATAATAGGGTGATGGTGGCGAACCAGGTAACTCCGATGAAAATGGAGGCCACTGATGCTGGTTATAGAGACGGGTGATGGAGGGTGGTGGTGATGATTGGGATTCTCTCCTCCTTGGTATTATGACAGGGATGAAAGGGTGAGTTGGGTTTTTTTTTTTTTTTTTTGTCTTAAGTTAAACATAAGTTAAATTAATTTAATTAATACATTTCAGCAATTAAAAAAAAGGAAAATATAAACTATAAGGGTATAAAAAGTAAGTTCAAGTGCATAGGGACTCAAACCACTAAAAAGATCTAATATTGGACCGCTTACGCACCATGAAACCATTTTGGACCAAACCCACATAATTTTGACAAGCACAAGGACCATTTTTGCAATTTTGTCTATAATATTTCCATATATTGAATTTTCTATGTTGAATCATTTCAACACGATATTCATATATGTCCAAGACTAAGTTCTTTTAAAATTTTCAATCTAAACTTTTAGATTTGAAACAAAGTATGAGTTCCCTCTCCCTTAAACCTTTTATAGCAAAACAATTTCCAAATTTTGCAACTTGCAAATTTGTAAAAATTGTTTCCTACAAATAGCTTTGTCAACTTGCAACACTTAGAATAATAAGTATGCTCCCACTTGCATAGAAATTATGCTCCTAATAGCACAATAATTATGCTCTCACTAGCTTTGACTTGTATTCAGAAATCAACTGGACTTCTAGAAATCAATATTTTTTTTTTACTTTCCTACTAAAGTGCAGATTTCTGTGCTGAGATGCTTCGATGAGTGTTCATCTAGACTTCTCAAGCTTATATACCCTCATTACATAGCATATATGTGTGTGTTTCAACCCTTTAAAAACTTACAACTATAAGTCCTGAACGTTCAAACTATTTTTTTTCATTTCTCACAATTCGAACTATGAAAAGGGACACCATAATCATATTGCGAATTCAAGAACCCAATTAACACAACCACTAACCAAAATGATATTTATCAAATCTTTAAAATCTATTAATGAAAGTATTTCCTCATAATCATTTTCATGAATTAGAGTGAAGCCTTATGCCACCTAGATTTTATGGTGTATGTGTTCCAATCCATGTGAATTTATCATTTTCAAATTACAATCATAACACAAGGTTTATGACAAATTCAAATTTATTTTTCATGGAATGAACTTTACTTATTCTTAATTTTTTGCCATTTGGCAGCACAAGGGGCAACCACTGCTTCCATGTCGTTTACGCAACTTACCCATATTGATCAATGTACATTCACTGACCAACATGCTTGATATGTGCATATTTATACACATATTTATACAACATACATTAATATTTTTATTACTTTTATGCCCTTCTATGAACAAAAGATACTTTATTTGCTATGAATTATGTTGTAGGGACTAACAGACATGCTTTGAGCAAAAAGGAAGCTGGAAGTTGGATTAAAGAAGTTGGAAGATGGAAGTTTGAACCAAAGATAAAATGAAGAAAAATAGACTTGCCACGTCGTGGTAATCTCACCATGATGTGGTGGCTTGAAGAATCCCATGGCTTGAAGAATCACAATCAACTTCGAAGAGTTGTAGATCACGGGATAAGTACGATGACCACGACGTGCTGTACCCACCACAGCGTCGTGCCCTGATGAAACATCTTAAAAATACCAATCAAAAATTTTTGTTTGAAAACTTTACTAAACCATAATATCAAATATCAGAAAATAAAAACCATGACTCATATATCTCAAATGTCATAATAAATTTATCAAATCGAAAGTCGTGTCAAAATCATATCAAAATATCAGAGTCTATTTCCCAGGCAAAACTTTAGTGTGTGTCATGCCAGTAACCCGAGCCCTTCCCTTTGCTAGTTGAAGTACCTGAAATCAAAACTGAAATTGTTAGCACGAAGCTTAGTGAGATCCCCCAAACTACCACATACCATACAATTACACATAAAGAAACTACTGGGCCCTTCCCACTGCATCGGACCGAAGTCTGGAAACTGCATCGGACCAAAGTCCGGAACTAACCAGGGCATCGCCCTCTGCATCGGACCGTAGTATGGAAACTGCATCGCACCGAATTTTAGAACTAACTAGGGCCTTGCCCTCTACATCGGACCGAAGTCCGGAACTAACTGAACATAGCATAGCAGAATCATAACTACTAGGATAAAAACATATACTACATACTGCATCGGATCGAAGTCCGGAACACATAACACAAAGACATGCATGAATCACAAAGACATCAAGCATACTGAAGTACTGCTATATAAACAGGCTTGCATTGTGGCCGTAGACCCGTTCCTACTGGAAGGAAACTCACCTCGTAACGCTGGCTGCTGAGATGCTAAGTCTGAAACTGTCTGACTGTTGCTCGGAAACTCCCTGGCTACAAATCCCACAAACACTAAATCAAATACTGATAACTAATCTCAGGGTAAAAACACTATTTTACCCCTGGTCAAAGTCAACATCCTGGTCAAAGTCATCTTTTAGTTGACCGAACTCACCGAGTTGGGCCGCCAACTCCTCGAGTCCCTATCATTCTTTCCAATCCTCTACCCTTCTAGTCACCGAGTTTTGCAAAGACTTGACGAGTTCTTCTTCGATACTAAAATCGACTCTAACTTTATCCGACTCGCCGAGTGGTATGAACAACTCGTCGAGTTCTCCTTCATCATATGAAATCATCCAGTCTGTGACTCGCCGGGTTGTATGAACAACTCGTCGAGTCTGTTCTTGAGGCAAGAATATTGCCTTGGAGTCGTCGAGTCCCAAGGACGACTCGTCCAGTCTCAGGCATGCAATTACTATACAGTCGAATCTAGTCGATTTCAGTGCATCCAATTCATAGATCCGGGCTTCTAGGGTTGGTTTTACACGTAAAGTTTTCAACTTTACGAGAATTCACAAGAGAATGGGGATAAAACACCAAAGTCATCCAACAATAAACACTTAGGGTTTCGAACAAGGATATATTTTCATAAAGGTAGCTACATTGAGCTCCTAGAGCTCAATAACATCCAGATCTATGGTTTCCATCCCAAGGAGAGTTCAATTCTCGATTTTGAATCATATAAAGTTCCAAGAGAAACATAAACAAGCATAAAAGAGGGTTTAATGGAAGAATATGCAAGGTGATAACTTTATTACCAGAATATGTAGCAAATGGAAGCTAGATTCTAGATCTCCTTTCTCTTCTATTGGTCTTCTTTCCTTCCTTCTCTTCTACAACTTCCAAGCTATCACAAAACACTCAAGCTCAACAATAGGGATTACGGTTTACAGATAAATGCTCTAGAGGTGCTGGAGGCTGGGATGGGAGGCTATAATGACGTTTAAATAGGGTACAAACCCTAAGCTTTAGGGTTTCATCCAGACTGGAGGACTCGCCAAGTCCGAAATACGGACCCGTCGACTCGCCCGCTAAAAACTAATGCAAATCCCGTGTCGACTCAATGAGTCAGGCTACTGACTCATTGAGTACGTCTTAAGAAAGGAAAATACTATATTTAAATTACATACCAGAAATGGGGCGTTACAATTATCCCCCACTTATCTTAGACTTCGTCCTTTAACTCTACTGCTACTGATGTTGAAAATAACTCCGGATAGTGCTCCCTCATCTCCTCCTCAGTCTCCCACGTCCACTCTGAACCCTTCCAGTGCTGCCACTGCACCTTCACTAACTGAACCACCTTGTTCTTCAAAGTCTTCGTCATCTGATCTAAGATTGCAACTGGTCTCTCGATATAATTTAGGCTGCTATCAACCTGAATATCCTCCAATGGTAATGCTACTGAATGATCCACCAAACACTTCCATAATTGATAAACATGGAAAGTGTTGTGGATATGGCTAAGCTTTGCTGGATGATCCAAACGGTAAGCAACTCGACCCACCCGGGCCAAAACCCTAAAAGGACCAATGAACCTGGGGCCCAACTTGCCCCTCTTCTGGATCTTGATGACACCCTTCCAGGGTGACACTTTTAGGAGGACCACACCACCCTTATGAGACACCTAGTCCGAACGCCTCCTATCGGCGTAACTCTTCTGTCGACTCTGCGTAGTCTACAGTCAGCTACGGACCTGCTGGATCAACTTTGTGGTCTTGAACAGCACCTCAGTACTGCCGATGACTCTCTGACTGACCTCGCCGCAAAAAAATCGGGGTCCTACACTTCCTCCTGTATAGCATCTCGAAGGGAGGGCGATCAATGCTTGCGTGGTAGCTGTTGTGATACGAAAATTCTGCTAACGGAAGATACATATCCCAACTACCACCGAAGTCTAACACGCATGCTCAAAGCATGTCCTCTAGAGTCTGAATCGTCCTCTCGCTCTGCCCGTCCGTCTGAGGGTGGAAAGCGGTGCTGAAGTGAAGATGAGTCCCCATCTCGTCATGAAATCGCTTCCAAAACTTGGAAGTGAACCGGACGTCTCAATCTGATACTACTGATACAAGAACTCGATGTTGTGCCACTACCTCGCGCTCTTGAATCAGTATGAAATGCGCGCTCTTGGTCAGCCGATCCACTATGACCCAAATCGAATCAACTCCACATGTGGTCCTAGAAAGCTTAGTGATGTAATCCATAGTGATATCCTCACATTTCCACACAGGGATGTCTAACGGTTGCATCTTTCCATGGGGTATCTGATGCTCCACCTTGACCTTCCTGCAGGTCAGGCATCTCTCTACGTACCAAGCTATGTGCAGATTCATGCAAGGCCACCAATAATCGGGTCGAAGATCTCTGTACATCTTCATCACCCCCGGGTGGATGGAGAACCTAGACTTGTGAGCCTCGTCCATCAACACCTAATGTACTTCACCCCGGTACGGTATCCAAACTCTCCCATGAAGGGTATACAATCCTTGACTGTCATAGTAAAAGGAAGCTACTCGGCCTATAATCTTCTCACACTTCTGCCTCTCCTCCTTCAGGCCCTCAACCTGTGCCCCTCTAATCTGCTCCAACAATGGAGTAATCACTATCATCCTCAGATATATATCCCTGATTGGGGCTGATACCACCTTGAGGCTTAGGGCGTTGGCCACTACATTGGCCTTACCCATATGATAAAGGATCTCACAGTCATAATCCTTTACCATGTTTAACCATCGGCGCTGCCTCATGTTCAGATTCGGCTGATCCATGAGGTACCTCAAACTGTTGGGATCTGTGTAAATGGTACAACGGACCCCATATAGGTAATGCCACCAAATCTTGAGGGTAAACACTACTACCCCCAACTCTAAGTCATGTGTCAAATAGTTAGCCTCGTGAGGCTTCAACTGTTTAGAGGCCTAAGCTATCACATGCCCTCGCTGCATCAACACTACTTCCATACCTGTGATTGAAGCATCACAGTAGACTATGAAGTCATCCACTCCCTCTGGCAGGTTAAGAATCGGTGCCTCACACAATCTATGTATGAGGGTATCAAATGTTGCTTGCTGATCAGGCCCCCAACGAAATGCCACTGACTTCCTGGTCAATCGAGTGAGGGGAACTGCTATCTTGGAGAAATCTTGGATGAATCTGCTATAGTACCCTGCCAACCCAAGGAAGCTCCGAATCTTAGTTGGAGACCTCAGGACCTCCCACTACATCACAGACTCTATCTTGGCCGGATCTAATAGTATACCCTTCTGGTTGACAAGGTTCCTAAGGAACTACACCTCGTGTAGCCAGAAATCACACTTGGAGAACTTTGCGAAAAGTCTCTCCCTCCGCAGCATCTCTAGCACCTCTCTTAGGTGCTCCTCGTGATGCTCCTGAGTCTTGGAATAAACCAAGACATCATCAATGAACACTATTATAGACTGATCCATCATCGGTATGCATACGCGGTTCATGAGATCCATGAACGTGGCTGGAGCATTGGTGAGCCCGAATGGCATCACCACAAACTCATCCCTGACCCACATCTAGTGATATCCTGACCGTATATCAATCTTGGAGAACCAAGATGCTCCCTGAAGCTGGTCAAACAAGTCGTCTATCATTGGGAGTGGGTAACGGTTCTTCACCCTTACCTTGTTCAGCTCCCGGTAATCTATGCACATACGATGCGACCCATCCTTCTTCCTTATGAACAGGATCGGGGCTCCCCATGCTGCACTACTCGACCTGATGAAGCCTTTGTCTAGCAGCTCTTGCAACTGGGTAGACAACTCCTGCATCTCTGGAGGAGCCAACCGATATGGTGCCTTGGCTATTGGAGCCGCACCTGGAACTAGGTCAATCCGAAACTCGACCTGCCTTTCCGAAGGTATCCCAAATAAGTCCTCCAAAAATACGTCCAGATACTCTCGTAGTACTGGTACATCATCAACTGTCACCTTATCCTTTTCCCGGGCATCTATAACATACGTGACATACCCTGCACAACTCTGCTGAACGTAGAGTCTCTCCCTCGCTACGGAATAAAGGACTAGTCCGCGATGTGGCCTCTCGCCCTGAATCACTAACTCTCCCCCACTAGGATTATGGACCATCACTAACTGCAGCTCACAATCAATCACTGCCCCATTGGGGCTCAGCAAATCCATACCCACTACAACCTTATTCCCTCACAGGAGAATAGGAACCAAGTCCACTGAAAACTGCTCGTCAAATAATTGCAGCGAACACCCCTTATGTACTCTCGCAACCCTGACGGTCCTGTTATCTGCTATCTCAAACTCAAGTGGACAATCCAGCTCCCGCACAGCTTTGCTAAACCTCTTGCTAAGCGCAAGTGAAACAAATGATCGGGTAGCCCTCGAGTCAAACAATATTGCAGCTGAAATGCCGTTCACTATGAACGGCCCTATATGAAAACATATAGCCATGAGAAACAATCAATATTAATAAAGAAATAATAGGAAAATACATACCCATCACCATAGCATCAGGAGTCGCTCGCGCCTCCTCTGCTATCATCTGGAATGCTCTACTCTTCGTCACTGATGCCTCACCTTGGCGCTGATGGCCATATGTAATCCTCAATGTAACAGGGGTAGGTACCGCCACCTTCCCTGTTGCTGCCAAACTCGGACACTAGGACTTTTTATGTCCCCTCTGATTGTAATGGAAGCAAATCAGATTAGATGCTATGGTGGTGGTGGTGGTAGCTGTACAGTCTCTGCTCATATGCCCTGTCCGACCGCACTTGTAGCAACCGGGACTCCCTGCCTTGCACGCCCTATTGTGCAATCTCCCACACTTGCCACACCAACTGTGGCTCTGCTATCCCCTAGACCTGTGATTCGATACCTTGGGCCTTTTGCCCGAACTCCCTGTACCAGAAGCCACCTCTGGTTTCCTCTTCCTCTCCATCTCCAGATCTATCTCCCTCTCACGAGCCCTCGCAATAATATCATCCAGCGTTTTACAGCTGGACCGGCTCACAAACTGGTGGATATCACTCTGCAACATCTCATGACAACAGGCCTTCTTCATTTCCTCATCAGCTGCGTACTAAGGAACGAGAAGAACCCTTTCCCTGAACTTGGAAGTAATCTCCGCTACTGTCTTTGTAGTCTGAGTGAGATCTTGAAACTCCCTAGCTAACTACTGCACCTCAATAACCGGTGCAAACTCAGCTCTGAACCTGGTGGTAAAATCACCCCAACTTATCGCATCAAGAGCTACATCATCCCTAATGGCATGCCCAATCTCCTCCCACCAATCTTGTGCCCTGTCCTTCAGAAGACAAGATGCTAGTATGACCTTATCGCCCTCAGGACATCTGCTAGTGCGGAATATGTTGGCGACATCTTCCAACTACCTAGTACTCGCTATGTAGTCCCACGCCCCGTTGTAGTCTCCATTTCTACATGCCCTGGACTCCCTGAAAGTGAGGGTATGTGACCCGATCATGGTCGCCACCTCAGCAGGGAAGGTGCTCAACCTCTCGTCCATCAGCTCCAAAATACCCTCCTTGATCAAACCGAAGATCACAGGAGTCTGCTCGAGTATGATGTTAGCAACCTCTGAGGAGAGAAACTCCCTAGTCTGCTCATCCAAATGCTCAGCTCCCGAGCCTGATCCCGATCCCTCACTGGCACTTAAACTGCTGACTGCTGGTCTAGGGCGTAAAACCACCATTCTGAAAACACATAATGACAAACGTTAGGAATACATATATATCTCGAGGGATCGCTACTACTTCAAGTTTTATGGTCTTGTCTCAGCCTTCCTTGATTCGATTATAGATCCTCTGCTTTCAGTAGTACGAGCCCATACTACCTTCCACATCTATCCATACTTTCCTCAAGAACTGTCTTAACTCCACCAAGTCCCTTCTATTCCTACAACTCTCTGCTACTCTTATCCTAGACTTGCCCTAGGATAATCACCAACCCACTCTCCTCTATCAGCTGCACAAGAAGTCCTGGCTACCTCCCCCTAAATAGCTCATGAATACTGTTACATATCACTAAGACTATATAATTCTTCGAATGAGAGATCCAACCCTACAACGGTTGGAATTAGACAAGAGCTGCACAATAGGGCTAGACCTAACCTTCTGAAATTATTTAATCCTTTCAATATGTGATGTAACATATTCATTTACTAGTTAGTAAAAGATAACTAAGACTCCTAAAAGCACAAAGTAAGCAGCATTCGGGCATCGAGTACACATAATCAAGCATATATTACTCTGGATATCATACTGACAATTTTGTACTAGCATGTAGTTCTCATAGAGCTGAAACACATATAACAGGAACATAAGGCATCCTTCTTAGATCTTTAGTCCTAATCTAGCATGTTGTTCTAAATAAGCTAATAATCATAACATAACATAAACTTGTATGGGTAATTTGGGAATACTTACTTGAGCTCGGCTGATCGCATGCACCACACCTTTTTCTTTACTTTTTCAAAAACTCTTTTCTTTTTAAGTTTCATTTTCAGAAGTTTCTTTCGAAAATGTTTTTCTTTTGAAAACCTTATACCATTTCCTTAGTTTGAGTTCAGACACACCCTAAAGTGTGACCGAATCCCTCAAACCAAGGCTCTGATATCAACTTGAAACATCCCAAAAATACCACTCAAAAATTTTTGTTTGAAAACTTTACTAAACCATAATATGAAATATCAAAAGATAAAGAACATGACTCATGTATCTCAAATGTCATAATTAATTTATCAAATCGAAACTAGTGCCGAAATCATATCAAAATATCAGAGTCTATCTCCCAAGCTAAACTGTGGTGTGTGCCATGCCATCTTCCCTTTGCTAGCTGAAGTACCTGATATTAAAACTGAAACTGTAAGCACGAAGCGTAGTGAGCTCCCCCAAACTACCACATACCATACAATGACACATAAAGCAACTACCGAGCCTCGCCCACTGCATCAGACCGAAGTCCGGAAACTGCAATGGACCGAAGTCCGGAACTAACCAGGGCCTCGCCCTCTACATCGGATCGTAGTCCGGAAACTGCATCGGATCGAAGACTGGAACTAACCAAGGCCTTGCCCTCTGCATCAGACCGAAGTCCATAACTGACTGAACATAGTATAACATAATTATAACTACTAGCATAAACATATATACTGCATACTGCTTGGAACAAAGTCCAGAACACATAACACAAAGACATGCATGAATCACAAATACATCAAGCATACTGAACTACTAATATCTAAATGGGTCAACCCGTTCCTACTGGAAGAAAACTCACCTCACAATGTTGGCTGCTGAGATGAAAAGTCTGAAACTATCTGACTGTTGCTTCGGAACTCCCGGGATACAAATCCCAAAAACACTAAATCAAATACTGATAACTAATCTCAGGGTAAAAAGACTATTTTACCCCTGGTCAAAGTCAACATCCTAGCCAAAGTCATCTTTCAGTTGATCGGACTCGCCGAGTTGGGCCGCCAACTCGCGGAGTCCCTATCATTATTTTCAATCCTCTATCCACTTCTACTCGTCGGGTTTGGCAAAGACTCGATGAGTTATTCTTCGATACTAACATCGAGTCTAACTTCATCCAACTCGTCGAGTTGTATTAACAACTCGTCGAGTTCTCCTTCATCATATGAACTCGTCCAATCTGTGACTCACCGAGTTGTATGAACAACTCGTCGAGTCTGTTCTTGAGGCAAGAAGATTGCTTTGGAGTCATCAAGTCCCAAGGGTGACTCGTCGAGTCTCATGTATGCTATTACTATACAGTCAGTTCTAGTCGATTTTAGTGCATCCAATTCATAGATCTGGGCTTCTAGGGCTGGTTTTACACATAAAGTTTCCAACTTTACGTGCATGCACAAGAAAATGGGGATAAAAAACCAAAATCATCCAACAAAAATCACTTAGGGTTTGGAACAAGAGCTCAATAACATCCATATCTATGGTTTCCATCCTAAGAAGAGTTCAATTCTCGAGTTTGAATCATATAAAGTTCCAAGAGAAACATAAACAAGCATAAAAATAGGGTTTAATGGAAGAATAGGCAAGGTGATAACTTTATTACAAGAATATGTAGCAAATAGAAGCCAGATTTTGGATCTCCTTTCTCTTATATTAGTCTCTTTCCTTCCTTCTCTTCTAAAACTTCCAAGCTGGCACAAAACACTCATGCTCAACAATGGGGACTAGGGTTTACAGAGAAATGACTTTCGTTTAGCTTTGGATGAGCTGAATATTATTAGTTGATTTTATGATTTGGATTTAGTGATTTAGTTATTTATTGATTTAGCTTATTAAAGAATCTCAAGTACTTTTGATAACTGCTTTCCTCTATTTATTGCTAAATTTGATTAAGTTAGTATGACTATCTCTCTTAATTAGATTTGAATCTTATGATCTTGTGAGTTGCAAAGTTATAGGACTAGAGTTTTGAATGAAACCTAGGATTAAGTAGGAAAGTGGGAAAAAGAGTATAGGAGCTAATATATGATGAAAAATCATATATGAAATTGAATCAACAAACTGAATTGGTCAATTAATTATAAGTCTTATCAATTCGAAGTGAACACTAGTAAGCTGGTAAGTTTGTCCGCCTGATCACCGAGTAAATAAGCTAGTTTGCTAAAGGATTAAATTAGTGAATACTACTTTGGGAATCTTAGGAATCGGTAACTAAAGAAACTAAATTCATTGCACATGCATAAATCAACTATAATAACAACAAATCCGAAGCTAAACGAAAGTCTCTTTCTCATCTTGGTACATTTATACTTGTCTACTTGCTTAGTTTTAGTTTTAGTTTGATTAAGTGAATTTTGAGTTAGTTGGTTATTAAGTATCTAGTCTTACAAAACTAGGAAAACAAAACTTTTTCTTATTTAATTAGTAATTAACTAATAGTAGAATAAAGTTAATTGAAACACCGTGCCTTGAGTTCGGCACTCGTTCTTACCATAGCTATACTATTGCACGATTAGGTACACTGCCTAGTGTGTTTAATAGTCTAGTGAAGGAAATAACTTATATAAATTTAAAACTTGAATAAAAATATAAACACATTAAACACACATCAAGCTTTTCGAGCCTGGTCTCATACTTCCAGTAGTCTCCGTGTTACGAGTAGCGTTATATTCATTCTCATGGTATGGATGAGCTGTTCCCATGCCATAGAATTTTATTTTCACGCATTAATGAAGAACTATCCCAGCTGCCACGACATGATTCACACTTTCCCTTGACGTGGGGGAGTTTTTCAAAGCATAAGGAGGCTGCCATGTTTTTTTTCCACTTCCGTGTCCACACATTCGAGCAAGCTACAAGTCCTTTCTATCAATCGAGTTTCATCTTTTATCCCAGGGGAGTTTGTTCCTTTCCCCCCTCTTTTTTATTTTATGTTTTACATACTATGCAATGAGGGCATTGCATAAAATAAGTTTGGGGTAGGGGTTGATTATATTAGTGAATTTAGAATCTTAATTTTAGGCATAATATTAAAAATTTTGCATAGATTTACTAGGATTTAACTTAGAAAATTTTGGTAAAGCAATTAGGCTTTGTGCTAGTATTATGTTTGATGATTCTATGAAGACCAAAATGTTTAATTGAGCCTATATACGTTCTAGTGCATTAGTGACCCCCTTTATTCTAGTGAAATCATGGGACAAAACACAATCTCGCTTAGATTGAGGGATGCAATATGCTTAGCAGCCTTAACGTGAAATGTATCCAGGAAAACTAATAACTTTAACCAATAAAGGTTGAAGTTGAGTGCCCCTGCTTAAGCATGTAGGTGGTGAATAGCAAAGTGAAGAGCAAAAGATCAAAATCAAAAAGTGAAGATACCCAAAATTATAAAGGTGGTGAATTCAAAGAAATCGAAGTTCATATATCAAAGAAGTAAAGAATTCTAAATAAGCTCTATAGTGGTATAAAAAAAAGTTGTAATTGTCTAGATTATGTATGCTTGGGTTGCTCAACCAAAAATACCTTGAGGTCAGGAAGCTTTCTGCGAATAGATTCGGAGGGATGCACAAAATGAGCATTATTCAAAAGAAGTGGGCAAGTGTTTATGAGGAGAGTGAGTATTCAGGATTAGGGGGTCCTTAGGAAAAATTATAGACACAAATGCATGTGTTGCGGTCTTGGCATAATGGTTGGGTTTGATTAGGATTGTATTATATAATATTGGTGCTAAAATTCAGTTTTGCTTGGGGCAAGCCAAAGTCTAGTGTGGGGTATTTTGATATGTGTATATTTATACACATATTTACGCAACATACATTAATATTTTTATTACTTTTATGCCCTTATATGAACAAAAGATACTTAATTTGCTATGAGTTATGTTGTAGGGACTAATAGACATGCTTGGAGCAAAAAGGAAGCTGGAAGTTGGATTAAAGAAGTTAGAAGATGGAAGTTTGAACCAAAGCTAAAACATGAAGAAAAATATACTTGCCACATCATGCTAATCTCACCACGACGTGGTGGCTTGAAGAACTCGATTAACTTCGAAGACTTGTAGATCACGGGATTAGTACGATGACCACGACGTGGTGGACCCACCACAACGTGGTGCCCTGATTTCGGAAAAAGCATAAAGAGATCCCTCAAATCTCCGAATGGGGACTTTTGGCTGTGGAGAATTCGATACCTTTTGAGGCAAAACACTAGAATTTAAGCAAGGATTTCAATCACAAACGTTTGAAGGATGAGCGTTAAGGAAATTGAACTTACACTTCTATTTTTCTTTGATTTAGCCATGTCTAACACCTTAAATTTAGTATTTGTGATTTTATTTGCTGAAATCATGAGCTAAACACTCACGAATTTTGTTTAGCTTAGGATGAGTTGAATATTGTTAGTTGATTTTATGGTTTGGATTTAGTAATTCAGTTATTTATTGATTTAGCTTATTAAAGAGCCTCAAGTACTTTTGATAACTGTTTTCCTCTACTTTTTGTTGAATTTGATTAAGTTAGTAATACTATCTCAATTAATTAGATTTGAATCTTACGATCTTGTGATTTGCAAAGTTGTAGGCCTAGAGTTTTGAATGAAACCTAGGATTATATAGGAAAGTGGGTAAAAGAGTACAGGAGCTAACAGATGATGAAAAATCATATATGAAATTGAATCAACAAACTGAATTGGTCAATTTATTATAAGTCTTATCAATTCGAACTGAACACTAGTAAGCCGGTAAGTTTGTCCGCCTGATCACCGAATAAATAAGCTAGTTTGCTAAAGGATTAAATTAGTGAATACTACTTTGGTCATCTTAGGAATCGGTAACTAAAGAAACTAAATCCATTGCACTTCCATAAATCAACTACAATAACAACGAATCCTAAGCTAAACGAAAGTCTCTTTCTCATCTTGGTACATTCATACTTGTCTACTTGCTTAGTTTTAGTGTTAGTTTGATTAATTATATTTTGAGTTAGTTGGTTATTAAGTATCTAGTCTTGAAAAACTAGAAAAACAAAACCTTTTTCTTATTTAATTATTAATTAGCTAATAGTAGAATAAAATTAATTGAAACACCGTTCCTTGAGTTTGACACTCGTTCTTACCATAGCTATAATATTGCACGATTAGGTACACTACCTAGTGTGTTTAATAGTCTAGTGAAGGAAATAACTTTTATAAATTTAAAACTTGAATAAAATATTAACACATTAAACACACATCAATGCTCTGCCTTTTGCAGTCAATTGAGAACCATAGAATTCATAAGCATTGCCAACTCAACTGGAAGATGCATAGAAACAAGAATGTGTCAACTTAACACGATAGGTTATCAACCTCAGGTCGTGTGCTAGTAATAACTAAAAGGTTTATCCTCGATTGATTCTTGAAACTCTCAAGATAAGTAAGACTCCTACTGAATTCTTGACATATATGTTCCTCTCTTCAAGGAACATTCCTACACGAGCCAAAACAAATATTCAAAAGTTAGTGTTGATTCTCGACAAGAAAACACTTCTTGTATCCAGTCTTAGTTTATCCTTTATTCTAACCAAAACATCATAGCTTTCAATTCCAAATGTGCTAGAGTAAGAAAATATTATTACTCCACATTTCATGAGGTGTTATAAGCCTACTTATTACGAAACATGCTTCAAGATACGATTTGTACTTATTAGAGTATGACTCTAAAATTTAATTGGATACGAAGTATGACTCATCTATTGATTGAACGATTTCAACATTATCTGATTCCTATTCTTATTCAAAGAATTGCACTAAGATGTTCCTCAAGGATCAACTGTGACAAATTTAGATAATCATTAAGATGATCACAAAACATGATACTAAAGTACTCTCCTTTCCTTTCAGATTGGAGAACCTTTATATTTCTGCCTAATAGATTCTTCATATTCGTTCTACTACTCTTTGAAACTTTTTCAAAGCATCAGAATTATGTTTATTCTTGTAAACACAACTCGAACTGCGTAAACATGTGATCAATGAATTAGTCATAATCTTCCAAAGATCAAGATTCTCATACATTACACAACTCGAACTGCATGACTCCAAGTTTCTTGTCACTTGAAACTTAGGTGATGAGAATTACTTATCACATAGTCAACTCTGACATTTACCACAAGTGAGATAGTAAGAATCTAAATCCATAGTTAATATTGCTAATAATAGAAATGTAACAAACACTTTCATAAATGCCATTGCAAGGAAATATAAAGTAAACCAACTATATAAACCAAACTTTCACTTATATTAATAATAAACGAAATTTTTTCCTTACAATGCATAAATGAAAAGAATGTTCCTAGACATTTCTTAAACAATCTATTAAATTATCATGACTCCTAAGTAGTAGCTTCAAAAATTTGATCATCAAACCATGCGATCGAAATCCATCTCTCACGATCAGATTTAGCTCACTCTTCTTAAGTTTCCTTCTTTCTCTTAGATCCTACAAATCATAAAAATATGATCATCACATCATGTAATAAGAATCTGCGATTTGACTTTACCATCTCTAAGATATTTCAGGTAGTCAGGGCAACTTCATAACAAATGTCCCTCCAATTGGCAATAGAAACTTATTGACCTTTCAGGATTAGCACGTGGAATTATCTTAGAATTAGCTTTTATCATAGCTATATGATTAAACGATTTGACCTTGGTAGACCCCCTTTTATTGAGAAGAGAAACCTTTTCTAGACTACCATTGTTGTTGTTATCAATATCCATGGTAATTTGGCAGACAGATCCTTCAAACACTTTTATTTCACTTGTGCTCTTAAGTATTTTTGCTTCAGCAACAATCAACATATGCGTCAGATCAATTAGGGTCACGTTGTGGTCAGTCATATAGTAGTCTTTAATAAACTGACTATATGACTCAGGAAGCGAAAGTAGAACCAAGTCAATGTCTAGCTCCTTTGGAAAAATGACACCCAACATACCCAATCTGTCAATGTACGATTTCATATTCAGAACATGTGCACACATAGACTTTCCATCTTGATGTTTGCATACCAACAAGACTTGAGTGACTTCGTATTTTTCAGCTTGAAGGAAACATGACTTGGGGTGAGTCACTGGAAGAGGAGGAATAATTAAATAGACATGGCCTCCATCTTCACCATTTCTATAAAAAGGGAACACACTATCACTTGACCAGAATGTGGAAGGTCATCTTTAGGAGGTAGAGGAAAAACATTTCCAGAAGAACGAGGAAGACCATTGTTGTTTGAACTTGACATCTATAACAGGAGAAAAGAGAATTCAAGTTAGTTGATTTTAATCCTTAAATATTAACCCATAAATTTATATTAAGGCTAGTATCCATATTTTCAATTCGAACATTAAAGAGGGATGTCGTAATCAAATTCGAATCTATTTTAGGTAGGTAACGCGTTTACCAATTTCATTCTCATGAAATTCCTAGATCATTTTAGATTCATTGAATATAATCAATGGCATGTTTAATCTCGATTATGCTCTCAATTTTGTGACTGGAATACCGAGGATCACAAATGAGATGTGAATAACCATGTAAATTAGCTTGGTACTCTCGATGTCATTTATCATTTCATTTTTACTCTGTTGGTTAACCGCACATGCTCCATTAATCGATGATAATTTTTGAGACACCCATTACCATCTTTATTACTCCTATATTAGTATGCCAGTTAACCACACACATTCCAATAATGACTTGTAAAGTGTAATGTGCAATTTAATGGATTAGAATCAAATTTACACTTTTCCTAAAGTAACTAAGAGTGAGATTTTAGAAAATAGTTTAGTTACTTTTCATCACTATACTTTTAATGAGTTTATTTCTTACCAAACCTGTTCGGCTAACGACCCTTCACCAATCAAGGGAGCGGTGGGTAAGAGTGGATACCCAATGACGGTCATTTTATAGGCCGCTTCCTTAAACTCCCCCTATTGATCCCCTTAATTTAGTTAAATTTAAACCATTTTATGGATATATTGATTGTCTTTTAATTAATCACTTAATGAAATTAATAATAAAATCCATAAGAATGTATTTTAAACTTTTCAAAATACAAGGGCTTTTAAACTTTAAATTTAAAAATTGAAATTAAAAGAATTATTTAAATTCAAAATTTTAAAAAAATGATTTAATAATTAGATGTTAATTAAACATTTAATTAATTTATTAAATCAATTAAGGATTATCCAATTAAATTAATCAAGATAATTTAATCCTAATCCTCTCCCCTAATTTTCAAAAATCATGGGAGGGATAAAACAAACTTTATAATTATCCAATCAGTCAAATAAATAGATAATTCCCAAAAATAAGATAACCCTACCAAAAACCGTAATTTTCGAAATAGCAAATCTTGGGGAGGAAAGCAAGGATTTCAATCCTTGCAATTTTTGAAATTCTTGAGGGTTAAGGAAACCCTAAATTTTGAAACTTGTAGGGCAAGGGAAAGGGTTAAAACCCTTTCCTAATTTTTGAAACCAAGGGTTCAAGAAACCCTAATTTCGAAATTCCCTTAGTCCAAAAGGGTTTAATTGCCATAAACCCTAATTGATTAAATTCAAGCAATTGTAATCAATTCAATAGAAAACAAGCCAAGTCTCTAATACCGTTGATGGGTTTTGAGTATAAAAAAAAAAACCAATGTGTACATGCAACCCTAATTAAAGATCTATGTTTTTGTAATTGAACATACAACATTTAAACATCAATTGAGAACACCTAGGAATCCTAAAAATATTTTAGAAATTAGCTTCTAGGGTGAGTAAACATACCTTTGATTGTTATTGATGAATACCAAGAAACCCTTGCATTGTTAAAGCTTAAAGAGCAAGAACCACAAATGTCATGCCTCTAATGGTTCACACCCAACACTAGCAAGAGGATGAGAGAGGAGAGGAGTGCTAGGAGTTTTAGTTTTCTATTCTTAAGATATCATGGCCGAAATTCATAGGGTGTAAAGGACTATTTATAGTGCAGACAGGATGCCCTAGATAACCCTAATTTGAATATAATATTATTAATTCAAATTAGTAACTATCCAACTCCTTAATTATCCACATGGAATAATATAGAAACCCTAGCTTATCCATATAGATTTTTTCCACCTATTTCCCTAGGAAGGTTCTAGAACCTCTTGCTCAACTATTGAACAATTGCACTTTAGCCCCTACACATTTAATTAATTCATTTAATCCCAAAACTAATTCTAATTAATTTCTGATTCAATATTAACTAAATATTGCTATTTCTAATTAATACATTATTCTCATAGTATATTAACAACTCATTTATTTCAATTTATTAAAAAAATAATAAATTCAACCCCTCTCTCTCTCCAAAAGCCATCATGTGTAGTTGCTAGTTTGGAGGGCAACCCAAAAGGACTATGCTAGAATCAATTTAAGTATAAATCAGTTATAGTTATGAGATTAGACATCCAATCCAATAGACAGTTATCACACTTGTTTTACATTATAATATAGTAGAAATGAAAAGAATTATCTCTAATTAAACAAGATTAAGTAAATAACTTATCAAAATTGAATTGGAAACTTAATTTAGTGGACCTTTACAAGCATTTTGATTGAAGTCCTTTTGAAAACAATCAAATCAAATGAGATTATAATTCCTCAGAAAAGGAGGCAAGGAGAAGAATCTGATTGGATAGAGGCTTGGATCCATGCAAATTAACGGTTCTAGATATCTCTTTGATGGGATGCAACACAATCTCTTCCGGTGTCGTGGACGGTTTCTCAGTGGTGGCAACAGAAGCAGAAATGGTAAGTGAGTTTCTTTAGAGGTTTTAACTAGAAGAAAAAGCGATTTGCCTCATGGGCTTTTCGGATTAAGATCCAAAAGATAAAAAGCATAATGGTGATGATTTGGAAGAATGGTTGTGGGGTTCAGAGAGATTGGAAGTAAAATTGGCTATGTTGTTAATGTGAATCGTCATTCTCTTTCTCTAAGATTTGCACATAAAAACACGTAAAACCCCATTCAAGAGGAATGTTGGAAGCAATAAATTTAGTGGGAGAAACTTTACTATAAAATCCCAAAACATCAAATCCTCTAAAAGTTTAAAAGCCAAACATCCCCATCAAATAAAGAGCCAGAACTACACATTTACCTAGTCTCTTACCTAAATTGAAGATGCAAAACAAAAAAAATGATGATATGGGGTTAGGAGATACCTTAGGGGTTACGAATTTGTGTGGTATTGCGGATTTGGACAACGATGGTGGAGCGAAGCTTAGAACGGGAAGAAATCAAAGGTCCGATGCCTTGCTTCTTGTAAATTCACTGATTTTGGTTAAACCTTCACTCTGATTGTGAACATCATTTTTCTTAATGTCTTGCTTACTTTTGATTTGTATCTCCAAACGAAAACAAAGTAGTGAGGAGACACCTACAATGTATTGATTGGGCGTGACTACCAGCTATGAGATGAAATGTGCAGTTCATTGGTTCGTTGTTTCGTCCCTCTTTAATGAGTTTGCTACAGAACATGTATATATATATATATATATATATATATATATATATATATGTATATATATATATATATATATATATATATATATATATATATATAAAGATGGGCATTTGGACCGGGGAACCGGAACCAGATAGAACTGATAGGGCCGGGACTAGGATGATATTCATGTGGATTTTTGGAACTGGGAACCGGAATCGATAGAACAGAAAAAAAATCGGTAGAACCGGAAAAAACTAGAACCGTATGTTGCTATTTCTCAAGGACCAGATCCAACATTGAAGACACAGCAAGAGCCGGTATGAATCAGAACTAGTAGAACCGACCATTCGGTTCAATTCCTATTTTCCACAAAGTTTGGTTCCCAGGCAAGTTGTTCCGGCCGGGCCGGTTCCGATGCTCATCCATATATATATATATATATATATATATATATATATATATATATATATATATATATATATATATATATATATATATATATATATATATATATATATATATATATATATATATATATATATATATATATATATATATATATATATGGAAACTTTTGTTTTCAGAAAAACTCACTTCATTTTTTTTTATTTTTGAAAACTTATGGTCTATTTTTTATTGAAAATATCAGCAAGTATATCAAAATTCATATTTTTTTGGTAATCTTTAAACATAGATTCATATTGATGTTTAATGAAAATCAAATTTTCAGTTCAAATTCACATTGAATCTGTTCAATTTCACATTATGAATCTGTTCAATTTCAGTTCAAATTCACATTGAGTTAGTTTCACATTGTGTATTTTGAAAACTAAATTGTATACAGCTTAGATTCACAATGTAAATAAGATTGTTTGTTGTTTTTACAAAACTAATTTACGACTAATCAAAACCTTAAAATATTATAAAATTACAATGAAATATATTTCGATTCGTATGTAAATTTCATTTAATTTTTGAATGATCAATGATCCTTAGCCTACTCATTATGATGAATCTCTAATGGTCCACATTTCAGGAACAAAAGGCAACTCTCCTAAGAAGGCACTCTAGCATGCAACCTTGAGTAGATCCTTTGCCTACATATATCATGTAATTCACTCTTATAACATCAATATCATATCTAACCTGTATGGATATTTTGGGAATCGCTTACTTGAGCTACAACTAATTGTACACATCACATCTTCTTTTCTCATTTTTAAAGTTATTCTTTTCAAAAGACTTATGAAAATCCACAAATCCTGAGTTTGAGTTTGGAATCACACGAGTGTTCATCTAAATGCCTCGAACTAGGGATTTGGTACCAACTTGTATCGTTCCAAAAGTAAGAATAAAATTTTCAATTTTAAGTAGAATAAACACCCAATTTTACAAAGTTACATTCAAGTCAAACCAATTGTTCATAACCCATAATCCAAAATCATATTTATAAGGAAGACAATGCGAAATCTCGAATCATAAAATTGTTGATATGTGTAGAGTCTCTCCTTTATAATCTGATAAGTACCCATAAAATATTTAATCCACAACTGTAAGCACAAATCTTAGTAAGTTCCCCAAACTATCACATACAACACATCATAGTAATCGTCTATAGGTTATCAACAACCATGTGACTATTAGTTGTCCTAAATATCACATACAACAAAACAATATAAAAACCTATGGGTTATCCGCAATCATGGGACAATCAGTAGTCTTATGGGATCACAACAACCCTATGGGTTATCAACAACCTTGTGGGTTATAAGAAATCCTGTGGATTATCAGCAGTCTTGGAGTAATCAGCAACTCAGACACATATATAACAACAATCAACAAATAAGACCTAGCTAATCTGGCATGCATACACTATGATATAGGTAATACGCCGAAAAAACTTACCTGATCAAAGAGTTAGATTCTATAACTCAAAGTTCCACAAAATCAGCCACATGAACCTCCTAAACCAATGATAAGCTAAACCTCATACTATAGATCAACACCAGCACTTCTCCAAGTTTGACCAAAAGTCAAACTGCTCAAAAAGCCAATCGTCAAAATATGTGCCAGTTGACCTCCATATCGTGGTAGCTACACGACAAAATAGTTGTAGTGACACCAACTTCCATGTCATTGTGAGCAATATGCTATGTTATGGGAACTGGTCCAACAGCTACATGGGCTAAACACTTAGCCCTTAAACCCAAGCTTCCAACTTTTCAGATATGGTACATAATCGTTTCATAATGAATAAAGTTTCCAACTGTATCCATTAGGATGATCCAAACAACAAATAATCTAAACTTTAAGTCTCAAAGGGACCACAAATGTATATTTCTCACTTAATCCATTAAGTCTAGGTATCCAACCCTTATATCTGAATATCATCATGTTTAGATGGATAAAGTTTCCAACTTTATCCATAATGATGCTACAAACTTTCAAGATCTAAACTTTATTACAAAAAATGACCAAAAAGAACAATATAGCTTGCGTGCATGGCTTAAAAGGAAGGCAAAAGATCATAAATTTTCTAGTCCATGAGGTCCAACAAGCATTCCAAAGTAGTCAAAAGATGTTGGAGTCCACTCAACTCCAAAATAACCCATAAAATGGACCAAAAGTGCTAAAAACCACAAATGACAAGATCAAAATAACTAAAGACCAATATGTGAAATTTATACTCACAATAGTCCAGAAATAGGGTGCTTTTGATAGATCCAAACCTAAAACAACCTTCCTAGAAACCAAAAGAACTATCGTGATCTTCAAGATTCATCAAATTACCACCAAAAGCACCCAAAAAAGGTTCAAAATGAGAGAAGGAGCTCAAATCATGAATAGGTATGCTAGGGTTGTTCTCAATGAGTTCTAGATGTGATAGAGGCTGAGAAATCCTTACCTTTAAATACATTGAAAACTCTAAAAAAAATCATGGCCTTTGGTCTGCCTAGCTCCCACTCTGTAGAATACTGTTCTCCACTCCATGATGATTACCACACCGTGGAGACTTGCTCTCCACCTTGTGGAGATGGAATTTTCACCCAAATCCATTTCAACTTTAAAGAGTCTTAACTTCATCATTTCAACTCCATTTTTGTAGACCTTAATATGCATGCGAAGGTATTAACGAGCCCACAATTCTATCTAATTACTTTTGACTAAAAACATACCAAACTAAAATCATTAATTCATGCAAGAAGCACGAAATATCACCTTTCTCATTTTACCCTTTCCTTTAAAGCACAATTCAAGGGCTTTAATCATTTAACCAACATTCTCAATATCTTATAGGGTCTAAACTGTATTGCTTTGAAGCCAGAGACCTATACATGATCAAATTATGGCTTACTATTGTGAAATTAAAAACATCATGGAAACAAGGTGTTATAGAAGTAAACATTACATCTCTGTCTAAAACCACCAAAACCAGTACACCAATGTAGGATCTTACCCCTTGAAATAAGATCAACCTATGAGTAATACTATGGCTCAATAATGGCTCTACATTCCCTATGTAATCCCACCAACCTGAAGGAACCCATGCATCATCCCTTAACATCTAGAATGCACCCAAAACAAAAGGACAATACTAGTCAGACCGTGAGTCGGACCTTAGGTATCTGAGATAACTCCATCAAGTTGACTGGTTCATGTCTCGAATCCCTAAGCGTAAATCAGAAAATAACACACAAAGGGATACTTATCACAATCCTCGCCTCGAGTTTCCTTCCTTCAACCTTGAGTAAACCATTCTTTCACATATCCTAACACTTTAAAGGAACACCTAGCAACTCCTTGAGAAGTACATCTGAAAACTTGATATTGCCTATTTTATGAATATATTTCTAAGTTATCTTATGAATTTATGCTAAGTTTTGATAATATTTAGAACAAAAGGTACTTTAAATGTGTTAAATTATGATATTGTAGGATTTATACGTTGCTGGAGAGAAAAGAAAGAAAAATACTACAAACAAAGCTAAATCGGAAATTATCGAACGATGTTGAAAAATATTATTCATGTCCTGCTTATAAGTGTGTCACCCCGTGACATAACTGAGATGGTGATTTTGAGATAACCATGAATTTAAAAGTCACGACGCCAATTACGAATCGTCACGCCACTAAGTTTTGCATACTTAAAACCCTATAAGTAGACTCACATCTTCAACCTAATGGCATATTTAGATTTTTACGTCACCTTGGTTGACAAAAAAATCTCAAACCTATGGTTTTGAGATTCTAGAGTGCGGTTGAATAGGCTGCTAAGCTGAATGGATCAAATATCTAAATGATTAGAGAGCTGATTCATGTCGGGAATCATTTAATTTGCTGTTCCAGCCATGTTTAGTGCTATAATTCTTTTTCCTATTTGTTTTGTTTTCTGATTTAGGGATTAAAAACCCTTTTACTTTGTGTTTAAATTAGATAAATCGTTGGAATCATGGGTTATTTGTTATCTACATTTTTTGAGTTTTTAAATATATTATGTTTGTTTGATCAACCCTCTTATGTGTTAATGATCTATTTTTTATTATCTATTAATAAAGTTAGTGTAACTTGATGATCAAGCTAGTTTTTCTACACTATTTCATAGTTGTTTTATGACCATTAAATAACTATAACTAAGGTTTTGACCAAAACCTAGGGTTAGGTAGTAAAAAATGTTAAATTTAATGTGTTTGAGAGCGTTTGTAATGAACTTATGCTATTTATTAACTTTCATGACCGTTGAAGTTACTTCCTCGAAAAAAACTCTCATAATCCAAACATAATTATAATTGTTTAGGTGATACATGATCAGTGTTTTGATTGTCTTTATGATTATACAAAATTAGTTCATTCGACCAAGATACCTAATTACAATAGAAATTGGTAAATAAAAAATAAATATCCATTACACTTTACTAATTATCCATGATTTTAAAATATAATCAAGTTTGGACCAAACTACCTAAAATGAATCATTTTGCAGTCAGTTTACCTTGTTAGTTTAGTTTTTGTTGGAATTATATAATCAAAACCGTTTTTTGTGTGTGTTTAGAGTAACCTATAATAAAACATTCTAATATTAATTAAGACCTGAACCCCAAGAGTTCAACACCCATTCTTATCAAAACTGTACTGCTACATAGTTAGGTTCACTGTCTGTAATGTGTATTAGTTTAGCTACAATAAACTAGGAATTATAATTTTAATACTAGTGCATTCAAAATACACATAAAAAATCCTCCAATCATGGCTACCAAGATTATCTGTAAAATCCAAAGAATCATGAAAAAAAATTGTTTTAATATCATCAATTAACCATAATCAAGTCATACATAAATCCTTATATGAAAACAAGTATCATTTCAAACATATTTATTTTATCGGAGTAAACATCCCAGACTCAAAACTTCTTGGTGTGTGTCATACGATCATCCCAAGCTCTTCCCTCCGCTACCAAAAGTACCTGAAACCAAAAATAAAAATCGTAAGCACGAAGCTTAGTGAGTTCCCCATACTACCACATACCAGACATATAACCACATACTGGGCCCCCACCCACTGCATCGGGAATTACCTGACATCAGACTTGCTCCGGAATCGAGTCCCTGCCCGGCATCAGGCCCCAGCCTGGGATCGAGCCGCGCTCGGTATACAGATCTGTTTCTCTTAGGCCCTGCCTGTCTCTAGGCCTCGTCCTCCATACACATACAATCATATAAACATGTTAACACATAAGCAAACATACCCTATTGTATTCCTGTCCTAAGGCCTCGCCCCTGACCTGCTACTGATGAGTCACGGAACCCCTCCACACTCCTGCTAATGTTGAGATACGGGCCCACACCTACACTCACTTCTCCCTTGTCTCTGGCCCCGCCCCTGCTCTGCTACTAATAAGATACGGAACCCCGTCTATACTCAGCTAGTGATGAGATGAGAGACCTCGCCCACGCTCACCTCCCTACCAGGCACACACCAGTATCACACATACAACAAGTATAACGAGCATACTAACTTTCCTCGGGCTTGCCCCGGCATTGGACCTTGGTCCAAAAACATACTACCAACACATGTACGAATCACAAAGACCTCTATCATACTAACATACCTTGGGCCCCGCCTATCATTGGATCGTAATCTGGAACATATATCGTAATAATTCCTAGGGCTAACCCTCGGGTCTTCCTACTATATACCAACATAACGGGTCGGCATTATGGCTGTAGACCCATGAACACAATGAGGAGACTCACCGTGCACTGTTGAAGTCCTGCTAAAAACTCCTCTAGCTGCTAATTGGAACTTCCTGAACTGCTGATCCTTCAGCTCCCCGAGCTATCAATACCAAAATATCAGTTAGTCCAAAACAATAGGGTAGAATTACCATTCTACCCTTAGGCCAACTTGGTCCATAACTAAGGCCCAAACCATAATGAAAAGGCCCAACACTAGATGAGCTTGCCAAGCCCACTAGAGGCCCAATTTGCTAAATCGGGCCCAATCCCTCTAATGGGCCTTACCTTAATCCCAAACATCTTCTTGGCCCACATCATCTGACTTCTTCTAGCCCACTAAGGACCAAAGTCCAAATCATAGCCCAATCTGAGGCCCAATAACATGAAGGCTAAACTGACACAGTAGGCGGGGCGTACATTCACGTACGCTAAGCGTAGTAGCCAATGGTGTGTATGATGGGCGTACCTGCATATAGGCTCACCGTACTCCCCCTGTTAAGTCACTTTCCCATTAAGTGCTTAATACTCTACTCCAGGAGCTACAAACACAGATCCAAGTCCTTTTTCATGTCTTAATCCATAAAGTCATTTACTTGGAAACTTAACTTGGCCCAAACAAGCCCAAAATCCGAAAATGATATTCCTCTTCCATAAAGAGGGTTAGATCTCATCCATGAACCCATTAAGCCATTCAAGATGAAGATTTTAGTGCTTAAGGGACCTTTTTATCTCTGAGGGTGGCTACCCTAAGCTCACAAACGAGATTTCATCATCAAGGCCCATACTTGGGACCAAAATAACTCCAAAACCACACTACACTAGATCTAAGCATTCTTAAGTAAACTTGTGAACTTTATACCTCCAAAGAGTTCCAAATGATGATGCTATTCCAGATTTATAAGCTCCAACTTCCCAAGTTCTTCCTTGCTAACTTCCTATTTTCTTCTTCCAAGCTTACACCACCAAAATGAGCTTCTTGAAGTCAAAATCACCCAAGGATGAAGAGATGAGGCATTCTAGGGTTTCTCTAAGGTTGGGATACAGATAAGGAGGCTAGGGTTTGAGCCATTATGTTCTTTATATAGTGGCTCACCCTAAAAGTCACGGTTTCTTTACACTGGACGTACGCTAGGCGTACATCTTGTACGCTGGGCATATGCCAAAAACACCCATGACCTTATGACCTTATACATTGGGCGTACCCAACCTTACACTGGGCATACTCTTGCGTTGGACACCTTGCATGCATGTTCCTTTCTTGCCATCTTTCTCCATTAAAGACTGATATTGCCAATAAATTCAAGTGCTATAACTCCTTCATTCTATGTCCGTTTCCGATGAAATTTTAACCCACAAAAAGGTGGCGCGAATCCCTACGCTTCTAGCAACACACCTCGGTGCCAAACCTCTCGAATAAAAAGTTAAAGACCCACAAAAGACCGAAATTCCAATAGACCGGGTCTATGAAATCCATAAACAAACATTTTCAGAATAGGGTGTTATAACTCCCCCCCCCCCTCCCCCACTTAAACTAGACTTCATCCTCGAAGTCTCTCCTTACTAAAACTCATCTCCCAAACAACTGATCTACAGAACACAACCGATGATTCTACGCGTGAAACAACATTCTCAAGACACTGAAGGCCAACTTGGTCTTCCATTATGAAGAAGATGAACTTTAATCTTCTGAAAAACCCGAGCTACTTTGCACACAGGACCATCATGATAGACACTTCTACTCGAACACAATGTTGCCTCTTGCCTTCTTTCCAAAAGAATGGGGACCTCCCAAGTCTGAACCTTTCTATCTACAATCTGAAATACCGGATTCCCTACGGTTATTGAACACAAGCTCAAACTCTCAGTCGCTCCCAGTGACCTCCGAAGAAACTTCGGCTAGCTAAAACTGCTCTATGTACCTTACGACTTTGGCTCCCTAAGTCCTGGGATCCTAGATCCTCTAACTTGGCCCTATAGTCTCAACCAGGTCCCACCTACGCTACTTTAATCATACGAGCCTTGCCCATGGGTCTCACCCAACTACATCTCGGAGTGGCCTCTACCATAGGACTCACCTATCTTGGGCTATGCAGGCCCCACTCCTCCCTAAAACTCAATGAAGTACCCTCTCTATCAATATTCATCATGCTAACTAGGAGATACGGGCCTTGCCCACACTCTTCTAACGAGGAGATATGGGCCCTCGCCCACACTCCTCTAAGTAGCTACTAACGAAATGCTATGGCTATCCCACATCCATAATACTCTTCCTGCTCCGCCTAGTTGCAGGAGATTGCTACGACGACCCCGTAGTCTTACATCCTGACTAAACTTGCATCTTGTCGAGATAATCTCCCACCTGGTTCCACTCAGGTATCTACTACCGCTAATACCTGAACTCAATGTTGGGAAGTTTCCCAAACTACCACCTCACGCACTCCTCTAATCCAACAACTATTGGATTAGTGTCTAAGCCCATTACTTTAATTGGTATGTAGTTGACCCGATTTGGTATGGTCCATTTGAGTTGCATGGAATCGGAACAATTTGGATAGTCTTTTGTGAGAAAAGGATATTAATGATTTGTTATTATATTATAAGTTCTAATATATTAATATGAAATCATATTATTTCATTAGTATTGATCAAGAATTAATTTGTAATTAATTTTGTGATCAAAAGGAGACTAATTAAATATATGACAATTGATTGTGTAAATCATTCATTCTTATATATATGGGCTTATGATCCATAGTTCTTCATGTTGGGCTAAACCCATGAAGTAACCCATGGATACTCCATGGAGGTTTTAACCCATGGAGCATGAAGACTATAGAAAGACATGAGTTACATGGTGTAATCCTAATAGCCACAATATATAAGGACCCCATGGCTCAAGAAATCGGACTAAGGTGTGTACACATGAGGGCTAGCCGATTTGAGCATAAGAACTTCTCTCTTAAGTTATTCCAAGTTGTTGGTGGTGTTGTGTGAACCATTTGAGGTGTCACACTTGAGGCACTAGTCTTTTAAGCTCCATGGAATCAAGCTACAACATCAAAAGGTATATCATTCTACTAGATTCTTTTAGTATAGTTACTTCTTATTATGTTAGTTAGGATGAAACCTTGGAATATCAAATATTTGCATGTATAATAGTGAAAACATAGATCCAAGGTTTATAGGGTTGCATGTACACCATAAGAGGGTTACAATGCTCAAAACTCTTCAGTGATATTAGATCCTAGGCTTGTTTCATTTATACTTGATGCAAATTGCTAAAAAATGCTGAAAAAATCAATTTTCTACTGATCTGGACAGTGGACTCGCCGAGTCCATGCATAAAATCATCCAACTTGTTGAGTTGGTTCTGGACCCCCACACAACACATTTTTGAGCTTTAAGGTTGGAATTGGTCTAGAATCATTACCTTAAACTGTTTTGGACTTATATAACCTATGTTTGATGTGGTAATGATTATGGTAAACTAGTTTCAAGGTTATTATCAAAATTTCAAGTTTATGTGTGTTTATGTAATTCTTGAAATTGTTTATATGATTGTTCATACACTTATGAGTTTTGGTAGATCATAGGAATTATTTGAAAATTGGTTGTTACTTAATTCTTTATCTAAATGTTTTTTTTAATGGAGTCCATAATTTTTCCTCATGTTATGGATTACCAAAAGTCATTTCTTTTAAAGATTCATTAAAATGCAAAGGTTACAAAATTGAAGAGTCTTTTTGTTGTACGAACTCCATAACTTGTCCTCAAGTTAGAGATGTTCAAGAGTCTCTTCATTAATGTTTTTAAAACCTTAATTACACTCATAAGTTATGAAAATCCAAAAGTTTTTGAATAGTTCAAAACTTTCCCTCAAGTGTTGGAATTTGTAAAGTTTTCCCTCATGAATACTTTAATTCCAAGTTAAACCGTTAGTAGGCCTCATTCACAAAGTCTGTCTATAAGGGGGTATAAGGTTACTACCTATAAAATGACAGTTTAATGGGTGTCTATTCTCACCCACCGCTTCCTTGACTGGTCGAGGGTCATTAGCCGAACGGGTAGGACAAGGACTATAGTTCTCCCTTCATTATAAGTATAATGATAAATATAAAGTAACTAAACCTTTTATAAATTCCCAATCTTAGTTACTTTAGGAAAATGTGAATTTGGTGCTAACCCATGAAATTACACTTTTCACTTTGCTTAAGTTGTTAGTGGAGTGTGTGAGGTTAACCGGCACACTAACCTGGATTTAACAAGGTAGGAAAAGGGCAACTTAATGTTTATCATAGGATCAGTGGAGCGCGTGTGGTTAACCGGCACATCGACTAAGTGATAAATATTAAGGGTACCAAGTATATTGGCGTGGTTATTCACACCTTATTTTGTGATCCTCAGCATCCTAGTCACAAAACTTGAGAGGTCACAATTGAGATTGAAACATGCCATTGAAAAGTTCAATGAATCTCAAAAGATCTAGGAGTTTCAAATCCAATTAAAACCTAATAAATTATTTCGTTTTTCATAGTGGAAATTGGTGAATCATCATTCACCTACCTTCAAATATTTTATAGCTTGGATTGCGACATCTCTCTTCCAAGTTATAAAATCTTGTGTTGGGTCCTAGCCTTAATATTTCATATTGGGTGTTATATTAAGGACTTAAATAAACTAACTTGAATATCTCCCATATTAGATGTCTGGTTTAGACAACAATGATCTTCCCAAATCTCTTGGAAATCATACTTCTCTTCCTCCACCTCCTCCATTTATTCTCCCTAACCCACAAGTTCAAGGTCACTTAGCCCTATTGGCAAGCATGGTCTATGTGTGCTAACATATTTGAGATGGACTCACATATTGACAATTCGGGAGAGTTGGGTGTCAAAGTCTTGAGAAAGTTGGTTCTTCAATCACTTTCTAAGTCACATAGTGAGTTTCCTTTGGAACTACTATGTAACAGATTATGACATGACCCTTAATGATATTATCTATTTGCTTGGTCCTGCTGAATCAGTTATGATTTGGAGCACTGGTAAAGCAAATTTTATTAGAAGATCAACTTCCCAAACTTCCATGGACATTGACAATGGTAACATTGGAAATCCAGAAAGCTTTTCCTTCCTAACGGAAAGGGATCGGCCATAGTCAAATCGGTTGACCAAATGGTAAAGAGAAAGGCTAAGTCTAAGATAGTCCCATGTACCATTACAAAAGGGTCCATATGTTTCTATTGCTAAAGGAAGGGGAATTGGTTGTGATGCTGACCTAACTACCCAAAAGACCTAAGAGAAGGTCAAGTTAAAAAGTTTGACTCTGCTTCAGGTAAGTCCACTATCTAACTCTGTTAAGTTCCTTATTGATGATTCTTAATACAAAATGTGACTCAATTACATTTTGATGTTTGGCAGGATCACGCAAAGGGAAAGAAGCTTAAAAGAAGAGTATGTTTAATTTGATCGTGAAGATGGATTTCAATAGCATGGTTCGAAGATAAGATTCTTGAGCTACTACTTAGAGAGTAATGATAGATTGCTAGAAAATATGTAATAACATAGTTTTTCATTTAAATTTGCATTGTAAGGAAAAACAATTTCCGCATTTATAAATAAATAAAATTTTGTTTTATTTTATTATATCTCCTTGCAAAGGAATTTATGAAAAATTGATGTTTGTATGGTTCTATCAATAATGGAAATATGAATTTGATTCTTTCATTTGTGGTAGTGTCTAAATTTACCAGATAAGGAAAGATTCTCATCATCCAAGTTTCAATTGGACCGAAACTTGGAATCATGCAAGTTGTAAAGTATGATGAATGAAAATCTTCATCTTTGGAAAATTAAGACTAATTCCTTATTTACATGTATATGTGAGTAAAGTGACGGACTACGGGATCGAGTACACATTCTTGTGCACTCGTCAAGTCCACCACAAAAGATCGATAAGACTATTCTTCATGATTTACTAAAGTCTTTAGTAAATATGGTTATACTTACAAGGGTAAGTATAATTCTAAAGCATTGGAAAAGTTTCGATGTATGGTAGAACGAATGAGAAGAATAAAATTAGGCAGAAAGATAAAAGTATCACAATTCTTAAAAAATGGGAGAGTACTTTAGTATCATGTTTTATGATCATCTTAATGATTGTGAGACCATATCACAATTCATCCTCTAAGGACATCTTAGTGCATTCTTATGGCTAAGAAGAGGAATCATGAATTGTTGAAATGGTTAAATCAAGAAGATGAGCCATACTTCATTCCAAAAGAATTCTTAGAGTCATACTCCAAGATTGTAACTTGAGTGACACATCTTAAAGAAGGTTTATTAACACTTGTCAAATGTAAGAGTAAAATGGGGTCTACTCTTGTACATTTGAAATTCGTAAGTTGTGATGTTTTGGATAAAACAAAGACCAACTAAGGCCAATTGTAGGAAGTGTTTGTCTTGATAAGAATCGGCACTATCTCTTGAATATTTGTTTCTCAAAGAATGGGTCTTGGCAAGAGAGTATTATATGTCAAGAGGACAGTCAGAGCCTAAAAGATCTTGAAAGAGTCTAATCAAGAATAAAACTTGTACTTTATCACTAGCACATGACTTGAGGTTTATAACCTATCGTGTTGACATATTCCTATTTCTATGCGCATTCTAGTTAAAGTTGGGTTTGCATATGAGTTTTGAGAGTTCTCAATTGGTTGCATAACAATAGTGAAGCAATGGCAGGGCCTTATGCTGCCATGTGGCAAGAATTTAAGACTACACAAGTTCAGTCCATATGAATTTGGATTTGTCACTAATCGTCTCTTGTGATTATGGTTTTGACAAATTCACATAGATAGGAACACATACACCATAAAATCTAAGTGTCATAAGGTTTCTCTCCGATTCATGAAAATGACGGTGAGGAAAAGCTTTCACTAAGAGGTTTTAAGTAGATAGCAATTTTGATATTTGCATTCTCAAAGTCGTTTGTGGAGCGTGTGTGCTTAACCAGCACACTAACATGTACTTGTGAGGAATGGAAAAGGTCTAAACAATTGAGACTGTGATTACGACATCCCTTTTCATAGTTTTAAAATTGTTGAGACACACATATGTGCTATAAGGAAAGGTTTATGATTTTGATAAAGTTTTATCAAAGCATATCGTATCAGAATTTTGAACTTTGATAAGAAATTCAATAAATTATTGATTTCTAGAAGTCCAGTTGATTTCTGAGTACATGTCAAAGCTAGTGGAAGCATAAGTGTTATGCTAATAATCATCATGTTAATGGGATCATGATAATAATGATAAGTGTTGCAAGTTAGCAATATTAATTATAGAAAACAAAAGTTTCAATTGGGAAAAATTGTTTTGCTATAATTAAGGGAGAGGAAATTATAATTCATTTCAAATCTAAAAGCTTAGATTATGAGATTTTAATCATCTTTAGTCAAGGATATATATATATATATATATATATATATATATATATATATATATATATATATGAATTTTATGTTGAAATGGGTCAACTTAAGGAAATTCTATATATATTGCATTCTCAAATTTGATTATGATTGCGACATACCTCTTCATAGTTGAATTATGAAAGCATGACAAATAAAAATATTGTAGCAAAAGACTGATCTAGAATCATGTCTTTATGTGAGACATCATGAATCATGTCCCATATGCTTCGGATATAGGATCGATTGGATGTTATATAGTATTTATTCTTTCTAAATTTTCCAAATGCCCGGGGGCATTAAGAGGGGAAAAGGTCTAGAATTGGATATGTCTAAAATGATTAAGCAATTGTCGAGGATAATCTTAGGTTTACCAAAGATCCATTGCTTAGGGACAGTTGGAAGTGTAGTGTTAACTTTTGAAGGACCATATTGACATATTCTGAAAAGAGGCAACTCTTGTTCAGAATTGATAGTCAAAATGGGTATATGGAGATGTCTCAATAGGTGAAAGTTATTCAATCTGTTTAAGATTAGTAAAAAACTTAATGCAAGAAGGATGTTCAAAACAATGTACTTTGAATATGAAACTTCGTTTCCATGGAATTAATCTCCATTGGAATACTCTATAATGACTGTTGACAAGTCTTTGTGACTTTGTGCATAATCATTACAAGAGGATCAGTGCATATAAGTTTAAAATCTAACAGATTTCCGTAAATGGCAGAAATTTAGAATTCTGGCATTTGCGGTAAGGATTTGGGATTGTGAGATGAGAATCATTGGAATTATGTTGAATCGATCTATTCCACAAAGTAAAGATCATAGACAAACATAGTGTGCGTACTTGGTGTATGGCATAACTAGTGTTTAGAAAACATAGTGTACATGCTTGGAGCATGGGACAACTATTGTTTTAATTCAAGTATTAAGTTGATAAATTTGAAACATTATACAATGAATAATGTGTAATCAATATGGTGATAAATAAAAGGTGTTCTATTTATATTCATAAGTTCTGAGACCATATTGGATTCGATTATTCTTTTGTTTCACTTTGCATGTTTTGACTTCCAGAAAAACTAGGTCATTCTTCCTGAATGATTAAGTTATTCAAACCATCCACAATCGATAATACGTTGGAAGTAGGTATTAAGGCAAGATTTTCATGAACTTGGGTTGTAGATGTCTAAGGTACTGGCCATAACAATAGTTGCTACAACATTCATGAGTGCTCATAAGTTCTGAGTATTGGATTAAACCCACGCTCATTTGAATCACTTCATTGATTTTATCACGAGTGATCATGAGACGATAATATCTTATATTCTTCAAACCTAGAGATATGAGTTGTTTCCTATGAGTTGGTTGTACATTGATTGTACAAAAACGCATTGGTAACTCGATTTTATAAAACATGCCTTTGTGTATGATTCAACAAATAGTAGAACAAGCATATGAGTCGAAGTTTATCCACTCCTTTTACCTTTGAAGGGATAAAAGATATATTTGTGGGCAGCTCAATGATTTAGTGATGACACCCTGAAGTGCTTGGCCAAGCCTGGACTGATTTGATTTGTTCAATTAGTCGATTATCATGAATTGGAAATTGGGAAACAACAAATGGACAGAGAGAATGATTATAATCCATGTCTCAGTCCATATGATATCTAGAATGGAGGAATGCATGATCCCTTAGCTAATGGACGCGTCATTGATTTTTTCAAAGTTCTACAACAGCTTTTAAGAGGTACGATTGCTAGTCGGGCTGTAAAGTCATACGAAATAATATTTTTAGATTTATCCAAGTGGGAGACTGTTGGAATAGTGTCTAAGCCCATAACTTTAATCAATATGTAGTTGACCCGATTTGGAATGGTCCATCTGGGTTGCATGGCATCAAAACAATTTGGATAGACTTTTGTGTGAAAATGATATTAATGATTTGTTAATATATTATAATTTCTAATATATTAATATGAAATAATATTATTTAATTAGTATTGATCAAGAATTAATTTGGAATTAATTTTGTGATCAAAAGGAGACTAATTAAATATATGGGGATTGATTGTGTAAATCATTCATTCTTATATATGTGGGCTTATGATCCATAGTTCTTAATGTTGGGCTAAACCCATGGAGTAACCTGTGGATACTCCATGGAGGTTTTAACCCATGGAGCATGAAGAATACAGAAAGACATGAGATACATGGTGTAACCCTAATAGCCACAATATATAAGGAACCCATGTCTCAAGAAATCGGACTAAGGTGTGTACACATGAGGGCTAGCTGATTTGAGCATAAGAACTTCTCTCTCAAGTTATTCGAAGTTGTTGGTGGTGTTTTGTGAACCATGTGAGGTGTCACACTTGAGGCACTAGGCTCTTAATCTCCATGGAATCAAGCTACAACATCAAAAGGTATGTCATTCTACTAGATTCTTATAGTATAGTTACTTCTTATTATGCTAGTTAGGATGAAACCTTGGAATATCAAATATTTGCATGTATAATAGTGAAAACATAGATCCAAGGTTTATAGGGTTACATGTACACCATAGGAGTGTTAGAATGCTCAAAACCCTTCAATAGCCACCAGTGATGCTTTCCTTTCTAACAAAGTTGCAAACTCATCCAAATTTGCACTTACTCCTGCTCCTGACCTTTGGGATAGTTCTCCCCCACTTCGATTCGACTACATCCCTACAGCTCCTAGCTTGGAAAGGATTCCCAATCCTTCTCTCCATCTAAAGGGTCGATCTTTTGACATCAAACACTTACCACTGCTAACGCTCCAACCAACCAATACCAAATCTAAACCATTCTTGAAGACTAACAGAGCTCTTCCCAAGCCCCACTCACACCTGCTACAACGATTGCATCCTGAGAACTAGCTCAAAAGGCGGGGGGGGGGGGTGTATTGCTATTAACTACTACCTGAAAATCCATGGTATGCAGATGACATATGATCCGAACACGAAAAGAAAAAAAAAGTTCTAACATAAATTCATTAACATAGATGCAGTACCATAACAATATGATCATGAATAAAAGTTGGCAGGAAAGCGAAAGATACATAGCTCCAACATTCGGTGCTGCTCGCGCCTCTGCTCGGCCCTGACGGACGTTGGTGATCCTCAAAGTCATAGGGGCAGGTTCCATCACCTGTCCTGCTGGAAGAAAACTCGGACAATGGGCCTTCTTGTAGCCCCTCTAACTGCAATGGAAACATATCATGTTTGATCCTTGAGTGGTGGTAGCAGTATAATCCTTGCTGAAATCACCAGTCTGACCACACTTGAAGAAGCCAGAATCACCCCCACTACCACCCCTGCACACACCCTGGTGCGTCCTGCCACACTTGCCACAACAACTACGGCCCTGATAATCCGTCGATCTCACAACCGACCCCTTAGGTCTCTTGCCTGAACATGTGGCTACCAGTACCTCCTCCGACTTCCTCGTCTTGAGGTGCTCCATATCGATCTCCTTCTCCCTAGCCCGAGTAATCATATCCTCCGGCGTCTTGCAACTACACGTGCTCACAAACTCCCTGATGTCACTCCTTAACATCTCATGATATCAGGCCTTCTTCATCTCCTCGTCTGCAACATACTGCGAAACAAGAAGAGCCCTCTCCCTGAACTTGGTGGTGATTTCCACCATTGTCTCTATAGTCTGCCACAAATCCTGAAACTCTCGTGCAAAATGTTGCACCTCGATCACTGGTACAGACATGGCCCTGAACCTGGTCGAGAAATCATTCCATGTCATCGCATCCAACGCGACATCATCCCCAATGGCATGACCAACCTCCTACCACTAATTTTGTGCTCTGTCCTTTAGAAGACAGGAGGCATGTCAGACCTTGTCCCCCTCGGGGCCCCGACTCGTACGGAAAGCGTTGGTAACATCAGCCAACCACCTGCTGCTAGTAATGGGGTCCCTAGCCCCATGATAATCTGGAGCTCCACAAGCTCTGAACATTCGGAATTTCATCGAACGCGCTCCCATTATGTTCATCATCTTAGTGTGGAAGGTCCCCAGCCTCTTATCCAAAATCTGCAGTATGCCCTCCTTGACCGTAGCAAAGATCATAGGAGTCTGGTCTAGAATGTTGTGCGTAGTCTCAGCTGATACAAAATCCCTCAACAGCTCCTCGAGCAGCTCAGTTCCTGAACCCGAGCCTGATCCTTCTTCGACGCCTGATCCGCCCATCGGTCTCTCATGCAACGTCACCATGATGAGAACATGCCAAAACAATCATCAGAATACACATGACTATCGAGGGATCACACACACACACACACTACAAGTTCCATGGTTTTATATCATCCCTTCTTGAATCAAGTATAGATCCTCTGCTTTTAGTAGTATGGTCCCCCACTACCTTCCACATCTATTTGTACTTTCTTCAAGAGTTGCTTCGACTATACCAAGTCCCTTTCACTACTATTAACACTGCTCTCACCCTAGGCTTGCCCTAGGGTATCCTCTAACTCATTCCGTCCTCAGCTGCTGAAGGACCTCCTAGTAATGTCAACTAGCTACCTCATGTATATAGCCACATACAATAGAGATCAGATAATCCTTTGAGTAAAAGGCTCGTCCCTAGAACAGTGGGACTAAAACAAGAGTTACACAATAGGGTCAAATCTTGTCACTCTGAGATTATCCAGCATATGCCACATTTGACTTAGCATGTTCACTTAATAGCTAGCTCGCATTACTGAAAGTCCTACAAGAACAAAGAAAGCAAAATTCAGACAATGGGGAAAAACTAACCATACAACCCAATCAAACTATTTTATCCCCTACTCAGGAATCTGTACTAGCATGCAATTCATAAAGCTCATATCACCAGGCATAACCTAAATAGGCTATCCTACCACCGACTAATCAATACTAGCATGCAACTCAATAAACGCATATAACAGGCATACAAGGCATCCTTCCTAGATCCTTAACCCGAAACTAGCATGCGGATCACATAATCATATTGCAACATAAACATGCATGGGTAATTTGGGAGAACTTACTTGAGCTCGGCTGATTGCATGCACCACACCCTTTTCTCTTTTCAAAACACTTTTCCTTTTCTCAGAATGTGTTTTTATAAAAATGCTTTTCCTTTGAAAAATTTCATTCCATGTCCTCAGTTTGAGTTTAGTCACACCCGAGAGTATACCTGAATCCCTCAAACCATGTCTCTGATACCAAATTGTAACATCCCAAAAATCATGAATAAAAATTTCGTTTTAAAATCATCAATCAACCATAATCAAGTCATACATAAATCCTTATATGAAAATATGTATCATTTCAAACATGTTTATTTTATTGGAGTAAACATGCCAGGATCAAAACTACTTGGTGTGTGCGATGAAATCATCCCGAGCTCTTCCCTTCGCTACTGGAAGTACCTGAAATCAAAACTAAAGACCATAAGAATGAAGCTTAGTGAGTTCCCCATACTACCAAATACTAGACATATAACCACATACTAGGCCACCGCCCGCTGCATCGGGACTTGCCCGACATCGGACTTGCTTCGGCATAGGGCCCCACCCGTCATCAGGCCCTCGCCTGGCATCGAGCCCTGCTCGGTATACATATATGTTTCTCATAGGCCCCTCCTGTCTCCGGGCCTCACCGCCATACACATACAATCATATAAACATGTTAACACATAAGCAAACATACCCTACTACATTCCTATCCTAAAGCTTCGCCTAACTTGGGCCTCGCCTCATACATGCTTGTGATGAGTCATGGAACCCCATCCACACACCTGCTGATAGTGAGATACGGGCCCTTGCCCATACTCACTTCTCCCTTATCTTGGGCCACGCCCCTACTCTGCTACTAATAAGATATGGAACCCCGTCCATACTCAACTAGTGATGAGATGCGGGACCTCTCCCACGCTCACCTCCCTACCAGGCACATACTAGTATCACACAAATAACAAGTATATAGAGCATACTATCATTCCTCGTGCTTGCCCCTGCATCAGACCTTGGTCCAGAAAAATACTCCCGACACATGCAAGAATCATAAAGACCTCTAGGATACTGACATACCTCAGGCCCTGCCCGACATCAGATTGTAATCTGAGACATATATCATAATAATGCCTAGGGCTAACCCCCGGGTCTTTCTACTATACACCAACATAATGGGCCAACATTGTGACCGTAGACCCATGCACACAATGAGGAGACTCACCTTGCACTGCTGAAGTACTGCTAAAAACTCCTCTGGGTGGTAACTGAAACTTCTCGAACTGCTGATCCTTTGGCTCCCTGAGCTATCAATACCAAAATATCACTTAGTCCAACACAATAACCCTTCATAGGGTAGAATTACCATTCTATCCCTAGGCCAACTTGGTCAATAACTAAGGCCCAAACCATAATGAAAAGGCGCATCACTAGGTGAGCTTTGCAAGCCCACTAATGGCCCAATTTGCTAAATCAGGCCCAATTCCTCTAATGGGCCTTACCATAAGCCGGAACATCTTGTTGGCCAACATCATCTGACTTCTGCTGGCCCACTAAGGCCCAATGTCCAAAGCATGGCTCAATAACATGGAGCCCAAAGTCTAATGGGCTATACCATACATACATTGGGCCCCGCCTAACATCCATCAGACCCTGTCAGATACATGTCTGTCAGTCACTTCTAGTGGGCCTAATCAACACATTCATTAGGCCCTGCCTGGCATCGGGTCCCGAGCGATATGCATACAACAGATGAAAGAGTCGCACAGACAAGTAGCATCCTATAAACATAAACCAATGAGCCGATATTGGTGCGTTCGACCCACAAATATTGTAAGGAGAGTCACCTCAATTTTGAAGATAACATAATCTCACAGATGTTGCTGCTACAAAAGCTCTTCAGAGTGAACATATCAAACCCAACCCTAATTAATAATCAGTGTAACAACCCATAATCAAGGTCCAAAACTTATTCTATCTCACTGAAGGAAAAAGACCATTCTACTCTTCCAAAGCTAAACCACCCAACTTGGTCTAAAGCGTAAAAGTGAATTTTTCTTACTTTTAGGAGTATGCCATGCGTACCCCTTCTATACTCCTTGAGTACTGAGTTTCCACAGAAAAGAAAATGGACCAAATCTCGTTACGGGTTGCATACCCCAAGGTTACGCCCTACATAACCCCATTGCTTCCAAAATCGACTTTTAAGCTCTTAATACCTAAAGATTAACGTCCAACTCACATATCTTAATCTAGGGAAGGTCATAGTTGATAAAGTAATCAACTTTAAGCTCTTGAAAGGCTTAATTGAGCATAAATTCAAGCCCACGATCCAAATCACCTTTAATGACTTCAAACCCTTGCATGGGTTAAAAGTAACCATCAAGACCCCATTTTCTGACCTAAATCCTCGTAAATGACAAGGTATAACCACCACAAGCTCTGGAGTTGATTTTACTCACAAGATCCCAAAGCATGGGACCAAAATCATGAAAAAGTCTAAGTTAGTCTAGATCTAAGCCACATAACCATAAAGGTAGGAACTTTATACCTCCAAAAGTTTGCAAAAGAAATGAAAGCACTAGATCTTCAAGCCTTAGGCACAACAATCCTCAAAGAAAAACTTCTACTACTTCACTATGCACCAAGAACTCACAAAAGAGGCTCAAAAAAGCTAACAAAGGACCAGGGTTTTGAAACACTGTTTGGGGAAAGTGGAAGCTGAACATGAAGAGGCCTCAAGGGTCTTAAGGTCCTTAAATAAGGCCTCAAACCTAAAATTTAGGTTTTTAGGATCAACGTGAGTATACCTTGCTTACTCCTTATATACGCCCAACGTACTTAAATAAGACTGCGTCATACTTTAATGACTTACGCCCAACATACTCCTTAAGTACACCCAGCGTAAGGACCAAAAATCCAATATTTAAATACATTAAGCAATAAATGAAAATACCTGGGAAAACGTGTATTACAACTCTCCTCCACTTGAATCAGACTTCGTTCTTGAAGTGTATTGTTGCAAATAATTATAGGTAATTCTCCCCCATCTCCTCCTCAGGATCAAACGTCCATTATGAGCCTTTTCGGTGTTGCCATTTCACCTCCACCATGCCCATCTCCTTGTTATATAGAGTTTTCATCTTCCTATCGAGGATCGCAACCGGTCTCTCTATGTAGTTCAGACGCTCATCCACCAGAATATACATTAATGGCCCCACTTCAGAGTCATCAACCAAACAGTTTCATAGCTAGGAAATGTGAAAATTGCTGTGAATTTGACTGAGCTCCTCGGGTAGCTCCAAACAGTATGCAACCCTGCTTACCCAGACAATAGCCCAGAAAAGACCAATATATTTGGGGCCCATCTTGCCCCGCTTTCTAAATCAGATGACACTATTCTCAGGTGACACCTTCAGGAGTACCATAGATCTAACCTGAAACTCCAAATCCGATCGGTGTTTATCAGCATAACTCTTCTGCCAGCTCTATGCGGTCTGCAATCACTCACACACCTGTTAAATATTGGTAGTCTGGAGCATCACCTCCGTGCTACCTATGACTTTGTGACCGACCTCACCCCAACAAAGCAAGGTGTAACACTTCCTCCCATAGGGAATCTTAAAAGGAGGTCGATCAATACTGGCATTGTAGCTATTGTTGAAAGAAAACTCAGTCAATGGAAGATACGTATCCCAACTACCACCGAAATCAGCAAGCATCCCCGAAGCATATCCTCCAACGTCTGGATAGTCCACTCACTTTATCCATCATTTTGCACATGAAAATTCATTATGAAGAGTAATAAAGTACCCAACTCCTCATGGAATTTCTTCCAGAATCTGGAAGTAAAGCGTATATCCCGATCTGAAACCGTTGATGTCAGAACCCCATGTCGTGCCACTACCTCCCAGATAAAAACATCTGCCAATTTATCTGCAGAGATTCTCTCCTAATTAGGAATGAAATGTGTACTGTTAGTCCACCAATGCACAATGATGCAAATCGAATCCACCTCGCGTGTTGTCCTCGGTAGCTTAGTCATGAAATCCATCGTGATCTTTTCCCATTTCCATACGGGAACACCCAACGAATCTATCTTTCCATGAGGTTGCTGATGCTTGACCTTGACTTTTCTGCAAGTGAAGCATCTCTCCACATACTAGGCTACATCTTGCTTCGTGAAAGGCTACCAATAATCAATTCATAGGTCTCTATACATCTTGGTCGCACCCAGATGAATAGAAAACTTCGACTTATGCGCTTTCTCCATTAGAATCTGACGAGTGCCTCCCAAATACGGAAAACAAACTCACTAACAAAGGTTCAACAATCCCCGACTATTATAATAAAAAGAGGGCACCTGACCCACTACGTGTTTGCTCTTCAGGTGCTCCTCTTTCATAGCCTCGACTTGAGCCCTGTGAATATGCTCCAAGAGTGGTGTGATCGCTATCATCCTCAAAGATACATCCCTGATAGGAGTACCAGCCGCCTTGTAGATAAGAGCATCGACCACCATGTTGGCCTTCACAGGGTGATAAAGAATCGCATAATCGTAACCCTTCACCACGTCGCCACCCGTGATGCCTCATATTGAAATTTGGCGATCCATCAAGTACCTCAAAATCTTGTGGTCCATGTAAATAATACAACGAACCCCATACAAGTAATGGCGCCAAATATAGAGGGAAAATCCATTGCTCCCAGCTTTAAATCATGGGTAGGATAAGTCGCCTCATTTTGCTTCAACTACCTCAAAGCATAAGGAATCACATAACCCCTCTGCATCAACACCGCACCCAATCTCGTAATCGATGCATCTCAGTATACCACGAAATCATCCACACGCACTGGTAAAGTCAAAATCAAAGCCTCGCATAACTTCTATCTCGAGGTCTCAAATGTCACCTGTTGCTCTGGACCCCAATGGAAAGTAACCGACTTCTTCATCAACCTAGTCAACAGAACTACGATCGTGGAGTAGTTTTCAATGAACCTCCGATAGTACCCTGCTAAGCCAATGAAATTCAAACCTGAGATGGATACCTCAGAACCTCTCACTACATCACGGCCTCGATCTTCGCTGAATCGACAAATATACCCTTCTGATTGATGAGGTGCGCCAAGAACTACACCTCACGCAACCATAAATCACACTTAGAGAATTTCTCATAAAGCATATCCCTCCTTAAAGTCTCCAGAACCTCTCGCAAGTGATACTCATGTTGCTCCTTCATCTTAGAATAGACAAAGATATCATCAATGAAAACAATCACTGGCCTATCCAACATCATCCTGTAAACCCTTTTCATGAGGTCCATGAACATTGTTCGTGCATTGGTGAACCTAAAAGGCATCACCATGAAGTTACAATGACTATAACGAGTTCTGATGGCTATCTTATGAATGTCCTTATACTGACCTCTGATCTGATGGGAGACCGAACACAGATCAACATTGGACAACCACGACGCACCCTGTAACTAGTCGAACAAATCATTAATCCTCAGAAGAAGATAATGGATCTTAATTGTTAACTTGTTCAGCTTTTGGTAGCCGATTTACATACTGTGGGGACCGTCTTTCTTCTTCATAAAGACTATAGGTGCTCCCTACGGTGAACTACTCGGCCTCATAAACCCTTTTTCTAACATCCCCTGTAGCTATATAGACAATTCCTACATCTCTGACGGTGCTAACCGATAAGGTGCCTTGGTTATTGGAGCCACACCAATAACTAGTTCAATACGAAACTCAACCTGCCTCTCCGAAGGATCTCCAGGAAATTCCTCCGGGAATATATTCAAATACCCTAGAACAATCGACACACCATCAATCTTCCTCTTCCTATACTCTTTTGTATCCAAAACATAAGCCACAAAACCAAAACGACCTTGCTGAAGATATCTCCTAGCTCTCATAGTTGAACAAAGAGATGACCCTCACTGAGTACCCTCACCATGGATGACTAGTGCTCCCCCAATTGGGGTTTAAACAAAAAGTAACTGGTGCTCACAATCAATCATTGCTCTATTAGGTCTCAACTAAACAATTCCCTTAATAACCTTGCTCTCACGCAATGGGATAGGAAACAAATCAATCGGATATTGCTCGCTAAATAATTCCAACACACAACCCTGATGAACTCTCAATACTCTTACTGTACTATCGTCGACGATCTCCACCTCTAACAGATAATCAAGCTTCCCAGGAGCATCATAGAATCTCTTGTTAAGCGCAAGGGATACGAACAATCATGTGGTGTTCGAATAAAAAAGAACTACAGCTGGAACATCGTTCACTAGGAACATTCGTATGCAACAATCTACCTAATAAGCATAAAATCAAAGCAATAAAATGAGATAAGTGGAATATACATACTAGTAACTACATTTGGTACCGTTGGGATGAAAATCCTTGAAATATCGTTTAGATTCAAACAGATTACAATAAGAACACAACGATGATTCAAAATATGTTGAATGATTCAAATGTCACGCCTCAGAAGAACTCAATTAAGAATTGCTAGTGTAGAGGAGTGATTAGGGTTACAAGATAATCTCAAAGTAACCAAAATACGATGCATGCATGCATATTGAATACTCTAACCCTAGTAAACAAATACAGGAGGACAGGCCGAACCCGTTTACAAAACAGACCACATATAAGTCCAATGACGTAACAACAATCTCCCCCTTTGCATCAATGAGGCGAGAGATCATCAATTCAATATTTTCTTTTGCACTTCAAATACCTTTAGAATTATGCTCAATAATGCCTACCGAACCTGTACATACAAAAAAATCATGTCTTAGAAATACTTTTTATCACCCACACTATTGCCCTTGTATTTGTTGACAAGATTCAAGATGAATTCAAGACAAGAGGTAATGTATAGGTGTTTGTATGGGAGGAAGAAAAATGCTTTGTGAAAGTCAGCATTTTTCTTTCCCTTGCTTGAAAGACTACATACCAGCTTTCCTTGTAAGTTTTTCCAAGCTTTAACTTCTCAAATCCCTAAGGAGTTGCTTTAGGAACTGCAGAAGGCTTCTTTCGCAGCACTGTAGCTATATCTACATCCATAGTTCCCACCTCTTGAATATATGAAATGATAATGAGATTGAGGTAATGGATAATAGACTTGTACTTCTACTCGTCCCATAGAAAAAGTGGTAAAGCAACATCTAGTCGTATGGGTTGATACACAGCAGGTCTGCAAGAGTAAATTCATGAACTTGACTTGTAGAACCTCTGACAACTTTGAATTTTGCATTTGAAAAATTGTTAGTCTCAGTTGGTCCAATGACTTCACTGTCTTATCTTACCGGCACTCCATGTCTCATACTGCGGCCTCATATGTTTGAGATAAAATGAGAATACCAGTTGATCAACACCATTATCAATTGAGGGGACATTCGCAACCTTGATAAAAAAAAAATGAAACTTGAAAGCCTTAAGAGTTATTGGAAGATCCAGTTGTGTGTCTTGAGTATTCTGAAGTTTGAATGACACAACTGGTTCTAACCAATATTGGTTCGGAGAGTCAATAGCTTCGCTCTGAATTCACTTTAGCGACCATACATGAAACAAGAGTTTCCTACTTTCAAGTGTGAACCTAGTTTCTCTTTTAGCCTTTCCCTTGGCTTCAGCCTTTCGAATGATTCTCTGATGTTCATTTAACTCAGCTTCATGAGCCTTTCGCCTTTTGAGTTCTTCTTCATCTAGCTCCTCTTCTTCACTATCATCAATGATTGGATCTTCAGAGAAAAATATTTCATTGCCTTTAGGCTCAGATTCACCTTTAACATTTGGCTTGACAAAAGTATTTGGCTTGGTTAAAGTCTTCTTCGGTGGATCTCCGCCTTGTTTCTGAATGCTAGAAGATTCCGAAACACCCTACATACGGTGAAGCATTACGAACATAGGCCGTAGCTTTTCGGCTAGATGGTTTTTAACAAAAAGTGTGATCATTGAGTCCCTAGTCTCAATGATATCCAAGAGTAGGCCATTAATATCGATGATATAGGTTTTCATTACTGCCCTCTCAGTTATCAAATCCTGGACTTGTTTCTCAGCCTGCTCGATTTTGATAGTTAGAACTTTAACTTTTTCAAATTTGATGGCAAGGGAGTCCATTATATTACTTTACATGGCTAGATCACCTTGAAGTTTGGAGATTTGTGAGGAAATGGAGGATTCGAATTCTTCATGATCGGTAGTGATCCATGTTCTTTCTTATTGAAGTTTTTCTCATTCAACTTTAAGAGGGGAGCCAAGATTGGAAATCGCTTCATTAGCTTTTGCTGTATTTGACTCAAAAGAGGTCTGGGAGTTGCTCATAAAGGATTTGGCATCAAAAATTAGTTTATCGACTTTTTCGGTTATTTCATTGCAGATGGTAGCAGAGGCATCCACATATTTGTTAATCTTCTCAGGATTGGATGAGTACTCTTTGGTGAGGGTTTCAAGAGTGGACTTGACTGAAGCTTGAGAGTAGTCCTCAGAGGAGGAAGGCTTTGAAACCTGAAGCAAAGAATCAACTTTTCATGGATGGCTTTTAGTTTCCCATTTGAAACTGGAGCTTCATCATCACTCTTAGTCCTAATGGTGAATGGACTAAAAGTGAACCCTGCTAAGTCATCTTCACCATCCCCATAGATCATATCCGGATCGTCTTGGTGAAGTGGGTAAATGGACGGTGAGATATGAGACATTGTAAAACCTGAAGTGTCAACCCCCGCATTAGATGCCTTGACCGAAACAGGAGGTTCTACAGACATTGTTGGTAGGACAGTGGAATTAGTGAATGATGGAGTAGATAAAGGAATGAGACAGGTTCTTCTTCCTCATTACGAATAGGTGGTCCCTCCTCATTACGAACAAGTGGTTCCTCCTCATTACGAACATTTGACTGAGTGTCAAAATGCTAACGTTATCTTTCAGATGGAGTAGGGAACTTGGTCTTGCGAGCAGCTCTCTTCAACTTTTGCTTTTTAGGAGCAACTGTAGATGGAGAAGCTTTCGCCTTTCTCTTTTAGGAAGTGTTCTTAGGCTCGGATGGACCTTCATTATCACCCTTTTTTCTTTTCTCCCTTCTTACTCCCTTTGTTACCCCTTTCTTTGGTTTATCAGCTTCACCAATAATCAACTACATCTTAGGAGTTAAAGGAGGAAAACCTGAGATAGGAATTGTATGATAGCCTTCAAGAATTTTGCTGGCTGGAGGCACATCACGAAGCATGGCTTCAGGGATTGAGCCAGCAAAAGCGAACTTAGAAGTGTCTTCAACAATGATTCCAGTGGTGTGAAGGGTTGAAACATTAGACATCAAGGCATCTTGCATAATTGGAATCTGCAACTTGGTGATGGCCCTTTGAATAATGATGGACCAGAAGCGTGCACAAGAAATTTCCTTGTGATGGGTTGTTGAATGTGTGGTTTGAATCAATTAGGCCCAGAGAACAACACAATAGTCAATGTTCAATCCAGTATAAACACCATAGATGATTGCCATGAATAGCTTGCTGGCACAATCAGATCCAGTAACTCTTTCAGAAAATGCCTTGCACAACAGAGTGAAGAGGCCATTCCATTGTGGTGGCAGATTTGGTTTTATGAACATCGAGATGGCATTTAGGGTTTCTTTATACCCCATTTGCTAAAACATCTCCAATAGGGTAGCGTTGGACTCAGATTCAGGGTTAATCATGTCGTCTATGTGAGGAAGCCCTAGAATAGAGCAGAATCATGATTTGGAGCTGGAGGTTTTGTGATTGAGGATCTCAAACATAATCCTCTATTATTCTTTGATGTAACACGTATAGGAATAGGATTTTGATAGCAGTGACATCGGAACGCTTTCCGTCTTGGTTGGGGCTGTGATCAGTGGAGAGTACTTCAGGGACTCGATGATCATAAGCAAATGGCTTTCATACTTGCAGGGATCAAGATCGATCATCAGGTTTTGATGCGGTTTGATGGTGAGAAGTTGAGATTGCCCTGTTTGTTCTTGAACATAAGGAGTTTCATAAGACCTTGCCATTGTTGAGTTCTTGAGGAAGAAGAAGATGAACAGTAGAGAGCCTTGGAGAAGATTTGTGACTGGTAGAGAGAGATTACTTCATCAAAAAACCTTTTATATCGTGCGATTGAAGAGAAAAATCCGAAGAGAGATTGCATCGATTAATGAAACGTCGCCTAAATAAACGCGATTTGACAACTATGTATGTTATAGATAACTTCATACAGTGATAAAGTATACCTCCATTCAAATTTTCACATGCACTTTTGAATTCTTATCCTCAGGAAATTGTTGCGTTAGCTTTGTCCTTTCGCAGTTGAGTGTGATTTCATATGTCTCATATGAAAGCGAACTTTGTTTTAAGAGAACATAGGTTAAACCGTGAAACTAAAACTGAATGTAAGTACCACGAACCAAACTTATGAAAATCACTAGGATCTTCATGGAAGAGTGTGCCAAAGATACAAAAATAAAGAAATAAATTCTAAAGGGTTCTAGTGATGTCTAATAAGACACGAAACTATGGATCCCGGGCATGGTTCTCTTTCTTTGAAGTCAAGAGAGACTAAGAAGTGTCTGTGTGGCTTCTCGTTGAAATACGATCAAGTATTTGATAAGAAACATTGAAAGGAATCTTTTGTTTAGGCTAAATGGGTTGCTTTATCTTCAACCAAACTCCAAAACTTGATATAAGTACGAACGTTCGGATGAAGTACTCGGGTGACCAGTGTAGTCAGTTGAATGAGTAGGTTTGGAAATATTTGAGTGACAAAGAAAGTTTTAGAAATGTCAGAAAAAAAAACTGGACCTTATGGGAAGAAATGTCTTGGGACAAGAACACTTCATAAAGATCTCGCACAAGAAAAATATATTTCTTGGTACAAACCATGAAAGTGGCTTTCGTTAATTCCTTGGTGAAAATCTTGAACATTTAATTGTTCACCGTTAATTCATTCAAGAGTGTTGGATTTTGGGTTTCACTCAGTTCGTGGTGGAACAAAGTTAAGATTATTAGCACAGATGATGTACAACCATAAACCTCAGTGGTAATTTTTTTTAGAGTCTCAAGGGTTACAATGATGAATGCGAAAGTGATGGAGAAATGTAGAGGTGCTTTCATAGAAACGAATGTACCTCTGCTATGCAAAATTGACCAAGAAGAAAACTCTTTACTCAGTTTGAGAAGAGTAAGGTAGCTAATGACTTATGTGAATTTAACAGCCTGATTGGGAAGAAACGATTATAGAATCGATTCATTAAGGCTTTTACATAGAGTCATCGAGGCATTAGACTACATGCAACAGCATGCTTCTAGGGACACTTAGCTAGTACATAGGTAAAAAGACATATACCTTCCCCATCACACGAATTGAGAGATGTTATGAACATGTTCCTTCATGATCTTCTTATGTGTCTAAGAGATTTTTGGTGTTTTATGATTTGTGAAAAATAAAAGACATAAAAAATAAAAGTAAAATATTTTTGATTTTTGATTTTCTGAAAATAAAAAAATATATAGAAAGAAATAAACTACTTTTGGAATTTTCTGAAAAGAATTAAAAACAAAAGAGATTCAAAAATGAAACAATGATAAACAACTTTATACAAATTGTACAAAAGGATACTTGAGGAACCGAACCACAATTGAATAGTAGATGTGAATGAGCAGTTGACTACGAACTACTGCGAGCGTTCGCACCGATTCGCAGTGTTGAAGCAGACTACGAATGAACAATTGACTGCAAACTACTCCGAGCGTTTACACTGATTCGTAGTGGTAAATTTATTAATGTGAAAGTGGTTTCGGAATAGATTCAGCTTCCATTATTTCTAGGCCTTGAAGAATTATATTGAAGGTGGATTCAAGTAAGGCCTTTGTGAATATGTCAGTCAACTGATCAGCGGATCTTATGAAGTAAATTTTAACATAACCATATTCCATATGATCTTTAATGAAGTGATACCTTAGTGCTATGTGTTTCTTCTTAGAGTGTTGCACTGGATTATGACAAATGCGAATGGCACTTTCGAAGTCATAGTATAATGGGATTTGTCTCATGCTTAGGCCATAGTCACGAAGTTAGCTTTGAATTAATATGACCTGGGATGTGTATGAGGCAGCTGCAATGTATTTAGCCTCCGCTGTTGACAAGGAAATGCATGTTTGCTTTTTGGATTGCCAACTTACAAGTTTGCCATCAAGGAATTGGCATCCCCCATTTGTACTCTTTCTATCTAACCCATATCCTCTAAGATCAGCTTCCAAAAAAGCTTGTATAAGGAACCCAGAATGCAAAGGGTACCATATTCCAAGTGAGGAAGTTCGTTTTAGATATTTGAAAATGTTCTTGACTACCGTCATGTGAGGTTCTCGAGGATTAGCTTTGGAACCTAGCACAATAGAAAAAAAAAACATAATATATGGATGACTCTCAGTTAGATGCATTAAGGAACCTATCATTTGACGATAGCGTGTCATATCTACAATTATTTTATCCAAAGAAGGAGTTACTTTCGTTCTGAATTCCATTGGAACCTTTGCTTTTGAGTCTCCCACCATCCCAAACATTGCAAGTAGACTCTTCATGTAAGCCTCCTAGTTAATAAGGATACCTCCCTGACTCTATCTAATGCTCAGTCCAAGGAAAAAGTTAATTGGACCCATGGAGCTCATCTCAAATTTAGTTTCCATCAACTTTTGGAATTCAGCTGTTAGGCTGGGGTTAGTAGATCTGAAGATGATGTCATCAACATAAATTTGGACAATCATCAAGCGGTCACCCTCTTTCTTATGAAAGAAGGTTGGGTCAACTGAACCTTGTTTAAATTTAGACCTTTTTAAGAATCTAGTAAGAGTTTCGTACCAGGCTCTTTGAGCTTGCTTCAGACTGTAAACAGCCTTGTCTAGGATTTAACAGTGATTGGGGTATTTTTTGTGTACAAACCCTAGTGGTTTTCCACATATACCGTCTCTTCAAGATCTCTGTTCAAGAATGCATATTTGACATCTATCTAAAATACTTGTAATTTCTTCTGTGTTCCATATTCCAAGAAGATGCAAACTGATTCCAACCTTGCAATTGGTGAAAAGGTTTCTTCATAGTCAATACCTTTTTCCTAGCAATATCCCTTGACAATGAGTCTTGCCTTGTTTCTGATAACATTTACTTCTTTATCCACCTTATTGCAAAATAGCCATTTCAAACCTACAACTGTTGCATCAGGTGGAGTGGGCATCAACCTCCAAACCTTGTTTCATTCGAACTCGTTGAGTTCATCTTGCATCGCTTGCACCCAATCAGAATGATCAACATCAACGGTAATAGTTTTGAGTTCAACCTTGGAAACAAATGAATTAAACATATAAAATTCCACTTTAGAGAATAATGAAGTTTGTTTCACTTTTTGCTGGGATCTCGTGAGTACTCCTACAGAAGACTCTCCAATGACTGGGGTTTTCGATTGATCTCGGGTCCATCTGGTCAGTGGAGGGTAATTCAGATCATAAGAAGGATCAAATTCAACGTTTACCTCCTCAAACTCTGATTGTACATCCAAATCATCATTCACATCTTTATTCTCCCCCTCGAATGATGATAGTTCCTCTACTTCAAGAATGGAATTGTCTCCACCAAATGGATATTCGTGAGTCATTGTTAGTGGGTCAATTGATGAAGTAAAACCCTCCCCCCTGCAATGGAGTGTTCGTATCTTGTGGTGTATATTGTGTTGGGTTTTGGTATACTACAACATCGTATGGTTCACATACAACCTTAAATACCTTGGATCTATGTTATCACTAATTATACATGCAAATGGTTTCCAAGGTATTAATCTTACAACTAGCATGCGTTTAACATAAAAATATAATATACTAGTTAGCATGACATACCTTTTGACGGAGCTTGAATTCTTGGTGTATTTGTCCTTAAAGAGCTTAGCCCCAATAGTGTGGAAGCCTCAAATGGAATCACAACACACCATGGGCAAAGGACGAACTTGAGAGAGAATTCCATGCACACAAAAGACACCATTAACTCTAAAAAGATACAAGTGGTGATTTTGGGCAATGAAGTATCTATTTATATGTAGGATTTCTAGGGTCATAGATATAACCTAAATCCATACCCATGTGTTTTATGATCCATGGTTCATGTTGCCCAACTCTTTATGTATCCATACATAAAGTTGGTCCAACATGGATCATAAGCCCAACACATATAATTATAACTAATTATCATAATTAGTCCCCATATATTTAATTAGTCTCTTTCGACCACTAAATTAATTCCAAATTAATTCTTGATCAATACTAATTAAAACATATGATTTCATATTAATATATTATTACTTATAATATATTAATAAACCATAAATAACCTTCTCTCAAAAGTCCATCCTAACAAATTGTCCTGATGATATGCAACCCAAATGGACCATGCTACTCCCGGGTCGAATACATACCAACAATAGTTATGGGCTTAGACACCTAATCCAAATGTCTCTCACTTGGATAAGTCTAAAACTATTATTCAAGTGTGACTCCAAGATCCCGACTAGCAATCGTAGCTCTTAAAGTCATTGTCAAACTCTGAACAAATCAAATGACATGTCCATTAGATAAGGGATCATATATTCCTCCATTCTAGATATCATAAGGACTGAGACATGGATTGTAATCATTCTCTCTGTCCATTTGTTGTTTCCTGATTTCTGATTTATGGCGACTGACTAATTGAACAAATCAAATCAGTCCAGGCTCGGCCGAGCACTTACGTTTGTCATCACCAAATCATCAAGGGGCCCATAGATATCGCTTTTATCCCGAAGGTAAAAGGAATGGATAAACTTCGACTCATATGGCTTGTTCAACTACTTGTTGAATCATACACAAAGGCATGTTTTATAACATCGAGTTACCAATGCGTTTTCGTGCAATCAATGTACAACCAACTCATAGTGACAACTCATATCTCTAGGTTTGAACAATATAAGATATTATTCTCTCATGATCACTCATGATAAAATTAATGAAGTGATTCCAATGAGCGCGGGTTGAATCCAATACGCAGAACTTATGAGCACTCATGATTGTTGTAGCCCTTTGTCGAAAATCTTATACCTCTACAAGCCAACCAATGACAGTCTTAATTCATATCTACTTCCAACATATGACCGACTGTGGATGGTTTTAATAACTTAGTCATTTCGGAAGAATAACCTAGTTTATTCTGGAAGTCAAAACCTGCAAAATGAAACACAAGAATAATTGAATCTAATATGGTATCAAAACCTATGAACATAAATAAAACACCTTTTATTTATCACCATATGATTACACATTATTCATTGTATACTGTTTCAGCTATCAACTTTATTCTTGAATTTAAAACAATAGTTGTCCCATGCTCCAAGCATGTACACTCTGTTTTCTAAACACTAGTCATGCCACACACCAAGTATGCATACTATGTTTGTTTACGATCTTTACTTTGTGAATTAGATCAATTGAACATAACTCCAATGATCCTATTTTCATAGTCCCAAATCCTTAGCACAAATGCAAGAATTCCAAATTCATGCCATTTACTGAAATATGTTAGTTTCTAAACTTATATGCATAGATCCTCTTGTAATGATTATGCACAAAGTCGCAAAGACTTGACAATAAACATTACAGAGCATTCCAAAGGAGATCTGCTCCTTGGAAACATCCTTCTTGCATTAAGTTTCCTAATCTTACATAGATTGAATAATTTATAACTTTGAAACATTTCCATATTCCATTTGATTATCACTTCTGAACAAGAGTTGCCTTCTTACAGATTATGTCAATATGGCCCTTCCAGAATTATCACTATACTTCCAACTATCCTTGAGTGACCAATCTTTGGTAAACCTTAGATTGTCCTCGACAATTGTTTAATCCTTTTAGTCATATCCAATTCTATACCTTTTCCCTTCTTAATACCCCAGTCATTTGGAAAATTTTAGAAAGGATGAATATAGCATATGTAGTCGATCCTATATCCGAAGCATATGGGACATGATTCATGATGTCTCACATAAAGACTAAACCAGTCTTTTGCTATAATATTTCCATTTCAATTTGCCAAGTTCTCATAATTTAGATTATGAAAAGGGATGCCGTAATCATAATCGAAGTTTAGAACGCAAATAATGGACCCGTATACAGAATTTACTTATGTTGAGCCATTCCAACATGAAATTCAGATATATATATATATATATATATATATATATATATATATATATATATATATATATATATCCTTGACTAAATACGATTAAAACCTCAATCTAAGCTTTTAGATTTGAGATGAAGTATAATTTCCTCTCCCTTAATTATAGCAAAACAACTCTTTCCCAATTGAAACATTTTTTTATAATTAGCATTGCTAACTTGCAATACTTATCATAATTGTCATGCTCCCACTAACATGATGATTATTAGCATAACACTTATGCTCCCACTAGCTTTGACATGTACTCAGAAATCAGCTGGACTTCTAGAAATCAATCTTTATTGACTTTCTTACCAAGTTCAGATTTCTGATACTAGATTGCTTTGATAAAACTTTATTATAATCATACACCTTATCTTAGATAGCTCTCAGGTATGTCTAAACAATTTTAAGAACTATGAAAAGGGATGCCATAATCATAGTCCTGATTGTTTAGACCTTTTCCACTTCTCACAAGTCCATGTAAGTGTGCTAGTAAACCACACATGCTCCACTAACGACTTTGAGAATGCAAATATCACAATTTCTATCTAGCTAAAATCTACTTAGTGAAAGTGTTTCCTCACCATCATTTTCATGAATCGGAGAGAAACCTTATGACACTAAGATTTAATGGTATATGTGTTCCTATCCATGTGAATTGTCAAAACCATATTCACAAGACAACGATAATGAAAAATCCAAACTCGTATGGACTGAACTCAATCTTAATTTCTTGCCACCTGGCAGCTCAAGGGCTTGCCATTGCCTCCAAGTTGTTGTGCAACAAATTGAGAACTCTAATAACTCATATGCAAAGCCAACTATAATTGGAATAGGGACAAAATATGTCAACACGATAGGTTATAAACCTCAAGTCGTGTGCTAGTGAAGAACTTGAGGTTTTATTCTTGATTAGATCTTGAAATTCTTTTCAGGATCTTTAACACTCCCACTATCCTCTTGACATATAAGACTATCTTGTCAAATATTCACATAATTGGCCTTAGTTGGTCATTGTTTTATCCAAAACATCACAACTTACCAATTTCAAATGTACAAGAGTAGAAAACTTTTACTCTTACATTTGACAAGTGTTTTAAACCTTCTTTAAGACATGTCACTGAAGTTACAATCTTAGAGTATAACTCTAAGGTTTTTTTTGGAACGAAGTATGAATCATCTTCTTTATTTAACCACTTCAACAATTCATAGCTCCTCTTCTTAGCTATCAGAATGCACTTAGAGGGTGAATTGTGATAAGGTCTCTTAATCATTAAGATGATCATATAACATGATACTAAAGTACTCTCACATCTTTTTAGATTTTAGAAACTTTTATCTTTCTGCCTAATTTGATTCTTCTTATTCACTCTGCCATACATTGGAACCTTTTCTAATGTCTCAGAATTACACTTAAGCTTCTAAGTATAACCATATTTACTGAGCTTAGTAAATTATGACGAATAATCTTATCGATCTTTTGTGGTGGACTTGACCAGTGCACAAGAATGTGTACTCGATCCCTTAGTACTTCTCTTGACTCACATATACATGTTAACAAGGAACTAGTCTTAATTTTTCCAAAGATGAAACAATTCTCATTCATCATGCTATACAACTTGCATGATTCCAAGTTTCGGTCTTATTGAAAACTTGGGTGACGAGAATCTTTCCTTATTTGGTAAATTCAGACACTACCACAAATGAAAGAATCAAATTCATATTTCCACTCTTGCTCTTAATGGATTGTTTATAAGCAACAAAAATTTTCACAAATGCCATTGTAAGGATATTTTAAAGTAAATAAAATCAATTTTTTTTCCTTTTATTTTAAAACATTGCGGAAAAACTTATCCTTACAATCCATATGAAAACTTGTTGTTATCTATTCCTAAGCAATATCTTATAACTCCTATGACGTAGCTCAAGAATCCGATCTTCAAACTATGCGATAGAAATCCATCTATGCGATCAAATTCAACATATTCTTTCCTTAAGTTTCTTCACTTTTCTTTGATTCTTAAAACATCAACATGTGACCCAGTCACATCATGTATCAAGAATCTTAGAATAGAAACTTAGCAGAGTTAGATAGTGGACTTTACCTGAAGTAGAGTCAAACTTATTGACTTTAACATCCTTAGGTAAATTGGCAGCTTCGCAACCAATGCCCCTTCCTTTGGTAATATAAACATATGGACCCTTTGGTAATGGGACTATCTCAGACTTAGTTTTTCTCTTTACCATTTGGTCAACCGAGTTGACTATGGCCGATCCCTTTCCATTGGGAAGAGAATGCTTTTCTTCTGGATTTCCAGTGTCATCATTGTCAATGTCCATAAAGTTTTTAGGAAGTTGTCATAGTCTGTTTCATAGGTGTTCCAAAAGAACTCACTATGTGACTTAGAAAGTAGTTGAGCCACCAACTTTCTCAAGACTTTAACACCCAACTCTCCCGGCTTGTCAATATGCGCCTACATCTCTATGATGTGATCACACATAGACCTTTGCATGCCAATAGGGCTTGAGTGACCTTAAACATTTCAGGAACTTGTAGGTTAGGGAGAATAATTGGAGGAGGTGAAAGAAGTATGATTCCCGTGGGACATCATATTCATTTAGGAAAGCTTGTTTCAAGAGATTTGGGAAGATCATAATTGTCTAAACCATACATCTTTTGGGAGATATTCAAGATAGTTGATTTAAACTCCTTAATATAACACCCAATATGAAATATTAAGGCTAGGACCCAACACAATACTTTTATAACTTGGAAGAGGGATGCTGTAATCCAAGCTATAAAATATTTGAAGGTAGGCAAATGACGATTCACCAATTTCCACCATGAAAATGAAATATATATATTATTAGGTTTTGATTGGTGTTTGAACCTCCTAGATCTTTGAGATTCATTGAGCTGTTCAATGGCATGTTTCAATCTCGAGTGTGCCCTTCAGGTTTTGTGACTGGGATTCCGAGGATCACAAAACAAGGTGTGAAGTAACCATGCAAATTAATTGGTACCCTTAAGTGTTTACCCCTCAATTGATGTGCCGGCTAACCACACACGCTCCATTGATACTATAATAAACATTAAGTTACCCTTTGTCTACCTTGTTAAATACGAGTTAGTGTGCCGGTTAACCACACACGCTCCACTAACCGACTTAAACAAAGTGTAAAGTGTAATTTCATGGATTAGCACCTTATTCACTTTTTCCTAAGTAACTAAGATTGGGTATTTATAAAAGGTTTAGTTACTTAGTATTTATCATTAATACTTTTAATGAAGCGAGAATTATAGTCCTTCTCCTACGTGTTCGGCTAACGACCCTCCACTGGTCAAGGAAGCGGTGGGTGAGAGTGGACACCCATTAAACTGTCATTTTATAGGCAATAACCTTATACCCCCCTTATAGATCGGTTTCGTGAATGAGGCCTACTAACGGTAAGATTGACTTTGTTCTTATACATATATATATATAGGCATTAACTATTAATATTATAATAGTATAAGGGTGTATTTTAAACATTTAAAATACTTGGTGGTTTAATCTATTAATTAAACTATACTGTTAATTTAATTAAACTTAAACCATGTCTTTATGGAATTATTAACTCTTTTAATTAAACACTTTAATTAATTTAATGAAGTCCATAAAGTTTGAACTTTAACTTTTAAAATTCTAGAGTTTGGAATTGAAGTGTATATGGGGGTGACTTTACAAATTCCAAAACTTAATGACAAATTTTGAACAATTCAAAAACTTATGGTTTCCATAACTTATGAATTTTAAAGTGATTTAATTGAAAAAACCCTTCAAGTTCCATAACTTGTGGACAAGTTATGGAAGACTTTAAAAACATTAAAAAATGTGACTCTTCATTTTTTTTCATAACTTATGGAAATTTTATGAGTTTTAAAATTCATAAATGTGACTTTTCAAGTAACTTGAGAACAAGTTACAAAAACACATATTATTCCCAACTTCTAGATTAATTTGGATTGAAAACACTATCTCATAATTTTTTCTATTAATCTAAACAAACTCATAAACATGAACATTCATAATCAACATTTTTCAAGCATTATATAAACATGTATAAAACTTGAAACTTTGATTATTATGATTTATTTGGATGAGAATAAACATTACCATAGTATTAAAAAACAAATTTTATGAACAAAAACACTTTGTGGTAACGATTCTAATCCAAAACAGACAAAAAAAATCGAAGATATGCTGTCACGGGGTCCAACTTGTCAAGTGCATGAACCAACTCGACGAGTTGGAAGAATTTGTTCATGGACTTGTCGAGTCTGCAGTCCAGATAGCAAAAAAAATGATTGTTTTCCAGCTATTTGCATCAAGGATAATTGAAAACAACCCATGGCATTGATACCACTGTTAGGTTTTGGTATACTACAACATCCTATGGTGCACATACAACCCTAAATACCTTGGATCTATGTTTTCACTAATTATACATGCAAAAGGTTTCCAAGGTATTAGTCTTACAACTAGCATACATTTAACATAAAAATATAATATACTAGTTAGCATGACATACCTTTTGATGGAGCTTGAATTCTTGGTGTATTTGGCCTTAAAGAGCTTAGCCCCAATAGTGTGGAAGCCTCAAATGGAATCACTACACACCATGGACAAAGGATGAACTTGAGAGAGAATTCCATTCACACAAAAGACACCATGAACTCTAAAAAGATACAAGTGGCGATTTTGGGCAATGAAATATCTATTTATATGTGGGATTTCTAGGGTCATGGATATAACCCAATTCCATACCCATGGGTTTTATGATCCATGGTTAATGTGGCCCAACTCTTTATGTATCCATGCATAAACTTGGTCCAACATGGATCATAAGCCCAACACATATAATTATAATTAATTATCATAATTAGTCCCCATATATTTAATTAGTCTCTTTCGACCACTAAATTAAATCCAAATTAATTCTTGATCAATACTAATTAAAACATATGATTTCATATTAATATATTATTACTTATAATATATTAATAAACCATAAATAACCTTCTCTCAAAAGTCCATCCTAACAAATTGTCCTGATGATATGCAACCCACATGGACAATGCTACTCTCGGGTCGAATACATACCATTAATAGTTATGGGCTTAGACACCTAATTCAACATATTGCTCCCCCTGAAAGATTGCACTAGCGGTTGAATTAGAATCCTCCCCCTTGGAATGTAGTATTCATGTCTTGAGGGATGTTCGTACTTGGCGGTTTTTTGTGAAATAGCCTTCTGGGCGTCATCAATTATTTTCTTCAATTAATCCGCTTTGATTTCAACTGCTTTTGATTCGGATGAAATAGCCTTCTCTGGCTCGTCAAAGAGTAACATGAATTCCTCATAAATATTGGAGAGAGGAATCGTGGCAGGACATGTTTTCGGAAAGATCTCCTTTAATTGACTATCATTCGAATGAATCCTCTTCAAGTAGTTGTTGTCGAGCGTGAGATAGTAGGTTTCTTCCATCTTCTTGGATCGTTTGTTATGCCTTGGAGGTCAGCGAATATCCCAGAAATATACCTTGGTCAGCTTTCGCATCGAATTTGTTTCGTTGTTCCTTAGAGCTGAATATGAACCACCTGGAACCAAATACATGGAAAAATTAATTTTAGATTTGCAATTATTTATTATTTCATAAGGAGTAATAGAAAATCGTTTAATCGGGATAGATTTGTTTTGAGTGAAGCATGCAGTTGCAATCGCATCTGCCCTGAAATAGAGAGGCAGACATGTGAAGGATAACATGGTTCTCGCATCTTCGCACAAGTAGTGGTTTCGCCTATCAACTACACCGTCCTGTTGTGAAGTATAGGGAGCAACAAAATTGTGTGAAACTCCCTTCGCAACAAGGAATTTTTCAAACACTTGGTTTTTGAATTCCAGACCATTGTCACTGCGAACATTGCGAACCAGCTTTCGTAGTTGAAGCTCAATTTTCTTGATGAAGTCCTTGAGTTTTGGTGTTGCTTTAGATTTTTGTTTAAGAAAATACACCCAAGTAAAAAGTGAAAAGTCATCGACTATCAGATGAAGATACTTACTACCACCAACGCTTTCAATTGCAAATAGTCCACAAATGTCGACATGTAGAAGTTCTAGAGGTCCGATGAATTTCATGTTAACTATGTTAGGATGAATTTTTCTGCTTTGCTTCCCCATTTCACAAGATGCACATAAGTGATCTTTATCGAATTTTAGGAGAGGAAGTCCTCACACGTGATCACCAATAACAAGCTTGTTGATATATTTGAAGTTGAGGTGCGAAAGTCTTCTATGCCATAGCCAACATTCGTTAGAGTGAGCTTCTGTTAGTAGGCAAATGGCATGCTTCCCTCGAATCAGATTCAAATTTAACAGATACATTTCTCCTTTACGCTTCGACTTAATAAGGATTGCTTTGGTTTTCTTTTCTATGATTCTAGACCCTTCGTCGTCAAAGCATACCTCTAAACCCATCCCTACTAACTGTGAAACACTGGTGAGGTTGTGTTGCAGGCCTTCTACATATGCCACTTTACGAATACAAAACTCTCCATTCCTTATCATCCCATAGCCTTTAATTTTTCCAAAAGAGTTATTTCCATACTTCACATTTCCACCATCTTTGAGTGCTCAAACCTCTCACAATTTCTCCTTCCTCCCAATCATGTGACGCTTGCAACCACTGTCGATGTACCATTCAAAGTTAAACTGCTCGTCATGTATTATCTGTGAAAATCAAGCATATTTAGGAACCCAAAATTGTTTGGGTCCAAGTGAGCCTTTTACAGAAAGGGGAAAAGTAAATGCAAGATCAACCATATAAGTTCGTTTAACTAAGGTGGTACTATCTTTCTTTATTATGGTGAAAACTATTATCCTATTATCTTTCAAGTTCGTTTCTTTTGAAAAAGGATCGTTTTTGTTTACTTTTGATTTGATTCTTTACAAACTATTTTTCAACTTTCTTTGAGTTAGTTTTTGATTCTTTGGTTAGGATATTATGGTTTGAGACTAACTTTACTTTTCCTTTAGCCTCTTTAGATGAAGCTTTCATGGGTTCACAGTGACGAGGTTTTGGTTTCTCCACGGGCTTCTTTGAAAATGTAGGTTTTAGAACAACTTTTTTTAGAATCCCGTGGACTGTGAAAGTGATGGTGCGAAGATTTTCTGGTTTTCGCATGTGAAGGAGCTTTGGCATTTTAATTTGAAGGTTTTTGATTTCGAACAAAGTTGGGATTTTAGGATTGCCAAAACTTCTTCCTTTCACTGAGATTTCTTTGATATCTCTCATTCCTTTTCCGTTTTTGAGCTGCCAGTTGCTCTGAGGATTTGTGGATGTTTGCCTTGGATTTTGACTTTCTTACATGAGATTTGTTCTTCACTGATGTAGGTTCGCTTTGAATGTCCTTGGTTCCACTTGGACTTCCTTTCTCATAGCTTGAGCGATTGTTTAGTGGTTCTTTCACATATCTTCCTTTCACTCTCCAAGAGGTCTTTTCTGACAAACGTATGGTTTCGTCTAGATTGTCTATTGGAGAAAACCAGAAGTACTCATCACATCCATCTTTCTTGTTGTCATCTACGAGGGATGTTAATTCAATTGTTTGGTTTTTATCCAGTCCTTTAGTAGCAAATACTTGGTTAGAAATAGTTTGCATTTTAGGAAAAACCATTGCTTTAACTTTAGAAATTTTAGGTTTATGTTGAGAAATATGTGTGAACTCAACTGAGTTTTCGAAAATGAAAGCTTTTGTAGGTTTAGTTTCATTTTTCACAAATTTTGAGCAATCAACCTCATCCTCTATACAAATTTTGCTCATATCATTGTCCTCTTCGAATTCAGATGTATTTTCAACATTAATTTTCTTATCTGAACTCAATTTGGCACTCAATGAGTCAAACTTTTGTATAGTGTCAGATTTTATTTGCTTATTGTCATTTTCATCCAAAAATTGTTTTAACATGTTTTTATGGTCTTTTGACTTAATGTATGATTCAATTTTTTCCAGTCCTACCATGTAAGTATTAGAAGTTTCATCAGATGAAATGATGGATTCACACTTACAACAATCAACATCAGTTTCGTCTTCCTTTAATTCAAGAAATGATAAGATCCTCTTGTGAATTTTCTTACAAATCTCACAATCAAGGTGCAACTGAGTAATATTGAAATAAAGCCTTTTAGCATTCAAATAGAAAAGTTTACGTTTTTTCAAAAGCATTAAATTGTGTCGTTGCAAATAAATCAATTGATCCCAAGACTTACACAAATCCGAATCAATCTTCTCTATCCATATGCGCCTCTCATCACTTTTCAATGAAACCCTGCTGATTTGATCAGTTAGGTTAGTGTTTGTCAAACAAGTTCTTTTTAAACTATCGCTAATGATTGAAAAGGAGAATTTTAAGTCATTTAATTCAGTTTCATATTTTGACATATGTATATTTACAGATTGAAGAATAAGATTTACCTTGCTTATAATCTGTTCACATTCATTGATCTGTTCAGGAACTCGCCTTGTTGCGAAACAACTATCATCTCTTCTTCCACCATCAATGACATACCCCTGCATCTATGACAACTCATTATTTACCATCAAGCATCTTCCTCTGAACTGTGAACCCTCTTCTTTCACAACGAACGTCTTACCATGCGTAGGCCTGCGAACCTCATCATCTTCAGAACCAGTAGACCAAACTTCCACTCCTCCAAACTCATTATCATCATTATTTTCCTGCACAATTAAAGCATGCATAGATATATCAGTATTCTTTTTCTTCTTGATCTCTTCGAGCTTTCGCATGTGGTACGCTTCATCATCTTCTCCTTCTTTCTTTTCGTTCAACGTTTACCGCATGCATTCCCTGGCTAAGTGATTTTTACCATGACAGTAGTTTCAGTCGTACCCGGAGTCACCCATGAGCTTCTTCTCCTTCTTTTCTTCCTCCTTTTGAGATTCGTTCGCACTTTCCTCTTTTACCTTCTCCAAACTATAGCTACCCTACCAGTTTCGGTTCTTGTTGGATGGAAACTTCTTCTTTGCGAACCACATTGGATTCGACACCATTAATGCATATTTTTCATTTGTAAGCTCGCATTCTGAAAGATCAGACTCAGAACCTTCTTCTGCAACTTTCCTGCCCTTTGCAACTAAGGCCATAGATCCCATTCCTAATACAACTTTCGCTTCTTTTGTTACCTTATTTTCATGTGCCTTCAGGATTCCAACCAACTTTGCTAAAGTATAATTTTTGAATTGCTCATGTGCCTTGATCGTTGAAACTACTGCCTTCCACTCAGATCGAAGCTTATTCATAAGTGTGACTTTTTGTTCAATTACTTCACGTCCAATACCATGTTTCATCATCTTACTGAGAAGATGGTTGTAGCGATTGAATGTTTGACTTAGACTTTCTTCAGGCTTTTGTGTGAAGGCACCAAACTCTAAAAAAAGTAGTGTTTGAGTAGAGTGTTCAAGATCTGCATCAGTAGAGTAAAGTTGCTTAAGCCTATCACAGATAGCTTTTGTAGTACCACACGAACTAACTAGACATAAGGTATCGGCGGGCAAAGCAAATCAAATGATCCTCATTTCCTTAACATTGCTGATTAGTTTTTCCTTTTCATCTTGTGGGACATCCTTCACATCTAGAAGTATTTTGTTATAATCAGATTGAGTCTTAATGACTCTTCTGGTTCCAGTGTGAACAAAAGCACCCAGAGTGATAGCATCCCATGTAAGAGAGCCATTGTCCTCCAAACCAAGAACATAATTTCTCAAAATGAAGCGCCCATACTTCATATTCATTAGGAAATAGAATGGGGATCCTAGTTGTTGATCCAATGCTGCTAGAAAGATTTATGGAGTTGATGTGAGAATCATCGTGCTGCATTATGATATTTCCTTTGTAACATGTTAAGAATCGGATGTGTAAACTCAAATAGCCTTATGGTAATATCAAGATCATTGAACACTGTCATGATAACTTATAATAATGATGTAACAAGATCTTATATTAACGGAAACCCTAATGACTCTGTAAACAGAAGAGATGTATATAGATTACACAGTTTCCTGCTCTGATACCAATTGTTGGGATGAGAATCCATGAAGGATCGTTTAGATTCAATATGATTAAAATAAGAACACAACAATGATTCAAAATACGTTGAATGATTCAAATGTCTCGCCTAAGAAGAACTCGATTAAGAAGTGCTACTATAGAGGCATAATTAGGGTTACTAGATAATCTCAGAGTTACCAAAATACGATGCATGCATGCATCTTAAGTACTGTAATTCTAATAAATAAATACGGGAGGACATGCCTAACATGTTTACAAAATAGATCACACATAAGGACCAATGACGCAACATAATTATCCTAACAGGTACTACACGAGCATCCACGGTTGTCAGCTGGAAAGCTCAACTCCTCACAACTGGTGCATCCGCCTTGCCTTAGCGGCTATTGGTGATCTTCGGTATAGCTGGAGCGGGTGCTACAACTGCTTCTCCTGGAAAGCTTGGAAAATTGTCCCTTTTGTGGCCCCTATGGTTTCAATGAAAGCAAATCAGATGACATACCTGGGTGGTGGTGGTGGCGGTGCAATCCCAGTTGTAGTGACCCGTCTTGCTGCATCTGAAAAATCCATAACCACCCACCCTGCAAACCCCATCATATGTCTTGTCACACTTGCCACAACGACTCCGGCCCCGCTGGCATCTCGATTAAGAATCAAAAACCTTGGGCTTCTTAGCTGAGCCCTCTAATACCTGAGCCTGAACTGAATTCCTCTTCCTTACAGTCTCCAAATCAATCTCCCACTTACAGGCCCTCGTTATCATGTCCTCCAAGGTCCTACAATTGGACATGCTCACAAACTCCAATATCTTATCCATAAGCATATCATGGTACCTGGCCTTCTTCTCTTCTCGACCGCCACATACTGTGGAACCATCAAATCCCTCTCACAAAACATGGGGGGTGATCTCTGACAAAGTCTTGCTGAACCTCGATGACTGGTGGAAAATATGCCCCGAACCTGATAACAACGTAATACCAAGTCATAGCCTTAACAACCTCGCCTCATAAGGCATGGAATACCTCTTCCCACCAATCACGAGCAATGTCTTTGGAAGACAGGATACAAGTCTGACTTTCGCCTCCTCAGGACATGAGCCAGTCCGGATAGAGTTCATGATGTCCACCAACCATCACCTATTAACAATGGAGCCCTTTTTCACAAAGAACTTAGGAGCCCCACATGATGAAACTCCTAAAGTTATGAGTGCGCACTCTAACCATAAACACTATCTCAGTATGGAATGCGCCTAGATTCTCATCTACAATCTCCATAATGCCCTCCTTGATCATACCAAAGATTACAGGAGTCTTCTCTAAAATACCACGGGTAATCTCAGACGAAATGAACTCTCGCACCGGTTCATCCAAGAGTCTGGATCTAGAGCCTGAACCCGATGCCTCACTAGGACCTAAACCACCTCGAGTGACCACCATACCGAAAATAAACAATGAAAACTATCGGAAAACACTCGAAGAATCCCACATCCTGTGAGTTCCTTTGTATCTCGGTGACTCCCCTTGAATCGAGTACAGATCCCATGCTTTCAGAAGTACATGCCCAATACTACCTTCCACATATATTGGTACTTTCCTCAAGATTCATCCCAATTCCCCTAAGTAAACTCCTTTACTACCACGCATTCATCATTCCTGCAAAACAACGCATCTGCTAAGCTAACATACTTCCTAGGTCCTCGTAGGATTCCCTTCTCACCACTTTCGACCATTAACAGCAAAAGAGACCCCCACTAACACCCGCTAACTACCATATGAATATAATTACATGCAACATACACTACATAATTCTTCGACTGTAAGGTCTCATAATACAACGGTTGAACTCAAACAAGAGTTGTGTTATAAAGTTAAACCTAACTTTCTAAAATTGTCTAATTTATGTAACATGTAACCTACAATATTCACTTGATAATTAACTAGCATTAACAATGATTCTTAGAAGCACAAAGCAAGCATCATTCGAGTATCGAGTTCTAATTAGTTTACTGCCTAATCAGGTTACTCTATCATATCATCTGTAATCCATTCTAGCATGGAGTTCTAGAGGCTCTTACAATACGCATACAAAGGCATCTCTCCTAACATTTCAGCATACAATTCTAAGCAGATCCTTAACCCTAATGTAGCATACTATACATGTATATAAACACTGAAACAAATAATCATGTATGGATATTTTAGGAAATCTCACTTGAGCTCGGCCGATTGCATGCATCATACCCATTCTTTTATAAAATCCTTTTTAGAAAATCTTTTTTTTTACAATTCTTCAGTTTGAGTTCAGACAGACCCGAGAGTGTGTCTGAATCCCTCAAACCAAGGCTCTGATATCAACTTGTAACGCCCCAAAAATACTAAGTAAAAGTTTTAATTTTTAAGTCAACCAAAATCATCAATCATTCATTTAACAAATTGGTGAAAGTGTGACAATGTAGATAATATTTATCAAGTACAAATCAAAATCATAGAATGCGCAACACTGGTACATGCGGTGCGATCTTGTCGGGCTCATCCAATTCGAACTAGAGGTACCTAAGACCATAAACACAAAACTGTAATCACAAAGCTTAGTGAGTTCCCAAAAATACCACATACCATAAATACATCAGGCGTCGCCCGACATCTATCGGGCCCTGCTCAGCATCAGGGCCTGCCCGATATAAATCTGTCAATCAAAAATGGTGGGCCCCGCCCAACACATTCATTAGGCCCCACTCGACATCAGGCCCACCCAATATTCATACAACACATGCAAAAGTCAAAAATATATCTAGCATCCTATAAACATAAACCAATAGGCCGGAATTGGTGTCTTCGACCCACAAATATTGTGAGGAGACTCAACTCAATCAAAAGATAAAAGAATATCATACACACTGCTACTACAAAAGCTCCTCACACTAAACATATTTAAAAAAAGCCCTAATAAATAATCAGGGTAACAACCCATAATAAAGGTCCAAATTATATTCTCTCTCAATAAAGGTAAAAGAACATTTTAACCTTCCAAGTCTAAACTAACCCAACTTGGCCCAAAGCCCACAAAATGACTTTTTCGTACTTCTGGGAGTACTCCATGCATACTCCTTCTTTACGCCTTGCGTACCGAATTTCCACAAAAAAGAAAATGGGGCAAATCCAGTAACGTGTTGTGTACCCCAGGGTGACGCCCTGCGTAACCCCACTACTGCCAAAATCCACTTTTAAGCTCTTAATACCTAAAGACTAAACGTCCAAGTCACAGATCTTAATCTAAGGAGGTTCGTAACTACTAAATCCGTCAACTTTAAGCTCTTGCATGGCTTAATAGAGCATAAAATCAAGCCTTATATCCAAATCACCCTTAAATTGCTTCAAACCCTTGCATGGGAGAAAAAAACCATCAAAACCCCATTTTTATGACTTAAATCCTCAAAAATGACAAGATATAACCACCACAAGCTCTAGAGTAGCTTTTACTCACTAGAACCAAAAGCATGAAAAAATCTAAGCTAGTCTAGATCTAAGCGATAGAACCATAAATATAGGAACTTTATACCTCCAGAAGTTTGCAAAAGATATGAAAGCCCTCGATCTTCAAGCTTTAGGCACAACAATCCTCAAAGAAAGAAATTCTTAGAACCTTTAATGACTTTAATTCCGAGTTTGGGGATTAGAAGTTGTAGAAGTGTGACAAAACACAAAGTAGAGTTCTTTTAGAGATATCCACTAATAATTTGCTAACTTGATATGGACACTAATCCTTATTTTAATGATAAGTTTAAGAATCTTTTAAGCCTTTTAATACTAGTCCATACATAATTGTTTGGATGAAAACATGATTTTCATATTTTTATGATTTATTTGATATGATATAATTGTCCCCGTTCTATATATGCGTTGTTGACATTTCTAATTCACATTCTATATACCAATTGCGAAGGAGTTATCCTATACATTAAAGTTACATTTTTATCCTTGCATAACTTTTTTTTATAGGTTTGTTTTTATTAATTACAAACGAGTTCTCCGCCGTAACATGCGAAGTGACTTAAGTATTAGTTTTTGTTATTTTAGGATTAATATTGTAATAACCCAATCCTTGTCATAAAGTCCTTGGATGGTTTATATGAAATCTTCCTGCCGTTAAAAAAGGGAATCATATTTCCAAACAATTACTGTAGTAACAAATAAGGACCAAAATGAAAAACTGTATAGATATTTTTATTATTTTATGTTAATATTGTAATAGTTTCAATTTGAACGACTGAAATGAAAATAACAAAATATCACAAATGAATGTGATACTTTACGGCGGAAGCCCTGATTATGAAATTTTACAATACAATTTATAAGCTATTCAAAGCCACAAATTATAAACAGACCCCACCAAAATTTGGAGTTGTATATTGTGAAGCTTCAAGTACAATTACGTGGGTTTCTACTATGCTCACATTAATAAATGATTCATGTTTGTGGTGATAAGACACACTAATTTGCAAGTAGGTTTTTTGGTGGAGTGTTCATGTCAACTTTTGATTTTTACATCTTATTGTAACGAAAGTTATTTTAAATAGTAAATAATATTTAGAAATAGTTGCCAACTATTCAATTATCTAACTATTAAGTTATTAAATAGATTTTGATGTAGTATTGTGTTTAAAAATTTAAGACGCGTCAAAAAATTGCTTGAAATTCTTGTTAAGCCGAATAAGAAAATGCACCTTTCATCGTTTTATTCAATTTTAAAAGTGTTCAGTTATTTGGATCCTTTTAATTTTCTTAAAAGATCCCTTAATAATTACTTTAATAATTAGTTTAACTTTTTTCTTAAAATAAGCTAATCATTACCAAATAATTTTCTTTTTATTAATTATTATTACATAATATTAGACCCTTATGATTATTTTATATTTTACTTTAAATAAAACTAATTATTACATAATAAAATGGCTTAATATAAAGATTTGTTTATAGCAAAAGAATATTATTTTTATAAATAAGTATTAAAATAAAAATATACTTATTTTTTTTCAAATATACAAAATAAAATATTTTAAACAAAAAAATTTAATTTATTTTCGGTTTTTAGTGCAATTTATTAAAATCATTTTTATATGAAAGCATAATAGATACGATATAATAATAATACTTAATTTTCATTTAAATATTTAATATTATTTTATTTTAATTTTTTGGTTTATATAAATATTAAAATATATAGAAAACATTAACATGTTTGTATTATTATTTGATTATAAAAAAATAAAATATATAATAAATAAAAAGTTTATAGGAATTAAATGATAAATATGAGTTTCAAAAAAAATTAAATTTTAGTAATCATAAAAGTCATTAATATTATAAATGCACGGAAATTTATGCCTAAAAAATCATTAATGAGGGGTCCTCTAAGAAAATCTGGGGTCTAATTAGTAGGACCCATTTTAAAATTCTTCATTTTTGCTAGCTTATAAGAAGGCTCAACTTACTATGGGTTAGTGTGTCAGACAATCGACACGCCAACCTATAAAACATTGTTGGGAAAATGTAAAACTAAAAAGTAAAAACAAAAATTAAAACCAAAAGAAAATACAAATTAATTTAAAAGTCGGGTTGCCTCCCGATAAGTATTTCTTTTTTAGGTGAGTCTTGAGCTGAACTCTTAACTTAATAAACTTCTAATAAAATCGATACCAATCCAGATGTTGAATTTATATTTTTTTGTACCGATTTGTAAGATTTGACTTTTTGTTTTGAAAATCGGTAGGTCGAGCTTGAATCTTGACAAGGGTTGGAATCGGTTGGAAACTCAATAGAAATGGATCACACTTTACAACTTTCTCCAAAGTTGGAATCATTACCCTATGCTTCGAAACACAACCCGTAAAAACAAGGATCCACGTCATTGTAATGATCACACAACGGCATGGTTCCTGCAATTTAGCTTGTTGTTGTTCTTTACACGATTCGCATGCTAGCAATCTTTTCAGCTCCTCCAAATCTTTTTCTGGATTAAATTCCTCCTCTTCTAGCTCTAGTGTATGTAACTCAGTTTGTTCTGGCATATCAGGCAATATGTAATCTAACCATATTCCAAACCTCTTCAAAACAAAGTTCAGAGTTACATACGTCATCTTCTCGCTCTAGTTCCTATACTACGTCCCTAGGAAAAGTATCAAGAGCTTCAAGATTTGGAAAATGCATAATATAAATCAAATTAAAATAAATAAGAAATGTAATAACCAAATAAAAATCCGAAATAAATGCACTTGTTTCCCAGAAACGGTGCCAAAAATTTGATGTGTTTTATTTGCACAAGTTTTTTTATTTATAAAGTCTTATCCGATCTCAAGTAGTCTTAAACACAAATAGGCAATGTACCTAGTCATGAATGAAGTAATATAGTTTAAGGTAAGAAAGAGAATTGGACACAGAGAACATGATGGTCTAGATCAAATGATTCAAATGCTAATTAAATTAATAACTATGAAAAGTAAAGATGAGGTTTTTGTGTAAACTAAATTAAACTAGTTTTAACGCTCTATTAATCAAACGGAGTAAAGAACAAAATTAAAACAAAAATTAAGAAATACTTCCGCTAGAATACGAATCCCCCTAGTTTCTACGTTTGGTTTATTAGAAATGCAATGGATTAATGAGTTAATTACCAAATTATAATATTACTAGTTATCATGCTCCGACTCCTAGCGTTTAAAATTGTAAATTGACTTTAAAAATTATTTGGACTATGAATGACAAGATCATATGATTAGCTATATATGATCAAGACAAGTAATACAAACACAAAATATGGATACTTAATTTTCTCTAATACAATCAAAGTTACTAATTAATATAACATAACCCTACGATTTGTTCAATCACTAGATCTAACTATTTACTGATCAAAAATAGTTAAATATCAAGTTCATGCAATTGGAATAGTCATCTAACTACACATAACTTGCAGATAAGAGATAAAAGTCAGAACTTTGACATATTAGGTTGATGGTCTATCAAATAAAAGTAAAAAATCAAACTCGACTAATTCATAAATAACAAAATCAAAGCATATCAACAAGGGTTCATTAATATCTAGTGAAAGTAAAGGATTTTACACCATATTCAGTAAGCTAAAGCAGAAAAACATCACAAGAAGATAGCAAGACACGATTGTCAACCGAAACCGAAGTTAAATCTCGATGTATTAGCTCTTCAATCTTCAAATTCTTGCTCCATTTGAATCTCTAGCTTCAAAATTGACCCTTGGAGCGTTTATGTGAGAACAATAAATAAGATCGAAAGATTCTATAATAATGATGTGAATCAACAACATGAACAATGAAGATCAAAAGTATGCTTAATGATTTGATTAGTTGACTCTAGAAGAATTCTCAAGAACTTCTCTGTTACAGCATGCAAATGGAAATTAGGGTTTCAAGCGTTAACCCTAATGTTACATGCATGCACAATATATATATATATATATATATATATATATATATATATATATACACACACACACACACACACACACATATATATATATATATATATATATATTCTAAATAACCAAGTAGATCCTAGAATGGACTGGCCCAAACCGGAATAAAACAAACTATATTAAGCATACATTTGTCACAACACTATTAAACCCAAAAATCTCTCCCTTTGTGTCAAAATCAGAAGGAGAGTCTTCATTGTTTCATTCTCTACGCGTTGAAAAGTTTGGGCATCGAATTCAGAAGCACATTTTGGACAGAAACATACCAAGTGATCATATCCGAGAAACATTTCGAATCCGCTGTTGTGTTTGCCTTGCGTGTTTCAACCATTGAGAGAATAGTCTTCAGAGCAGTGGTTGGGTAGAGATATTTGTCTCTTAGAAAGAACATACTCTTCTGAACTGTATCACCATACTTCCGATTATACAAAACAGTCCAGTGCTCTTTTTGAATAACTCCCAGCTTCAGCTTCTTAACGTCCTTAGGCTCCTCTTTGGGTTCCAGAATGGGTCTTTTCTGTAAAACCAACGCTATCTCCAAATCCATCTACATAATTTCTAAGATATAATAGATGAGCATTTTTTTCAGAAGGGCAACGATGGGTTTGTATTTCTTTTCATCTTTCATGACAATGTTGAGCGATGAGATCCAGTCGTATGGATTTATAAACGACAAATCTTCCAAAGTGAATTCATCCGAAACTTTATTGATCCCCGAAATCCCTTGAATGTTATTTTCAAAAAATATTTAGTAGGTACTATCGAGCAAACCTTAAAACCCATAATCCTCTTTAAGCTCCAAGACTGATATTGAGGCTTGGCATACTTCTAGTAGAATTTGAAGAGTTTTTGATTCATTTATTTATCAGAAATCGCAGCCTTTTCTAACTTCTCAAAGCACTGAAATATAAAAGCCCTGGGAGTAATGGGAAAATCGAATTGAGATTCTGCTTCGCTATTCAGATCAAAAGATACCGTAGGCTCAAGCCAATAAACGCTCAGATCATCAATGGCTTCCTCTGAATTCTATCAATCGACCATGGAGGAAAGAGTGACTTATGAGTTTCAAGCGTAACTTTTTCAATCTTAGCCTCCGCTTCTTGTGCTTCTAACTCCTTTTGAATCTTCAGAAGTTCATCTAGTTCTTTGTCTCTCTTCTTTCGCACAAGCTTCTCATATTCAAAAAGCTCTTTTTCTTCTTCCTCATCATCATTAATAAGTTTCTCCTTTCCTTTGTTTGATGCAGAAGCTTCATTATCTTTCTGATCATTTGCCTTCGGTTTTTGTTCATGTTCATTGTTCGTTTGCTATGCTTGGGTTTCTTCTTTATATTCTTTGTCTACCCTTGTTTCGAAAGAGTAGCACTACTCCAAACACCTTCTATCTAATTTAGCATTGCAAAAGACTGGTTGAAGTTCGTCCAAAAGTTGTTGTCGAACTGAGACTGTGAACAAGGAGTCATGAGTCTTCACTAGCTGTTGCATATACTTAATTTATTTTAGAAACACAACTTTTAACAACTGTTTTCTCGGATTCCAAATCATCAACACACTTGTTGGTATATTGCAGTTTTACGAAAGGACCTTGGATTTCTGAGTCTTTTCAACCAAGTAATCAATAATGTTGTTTTCAGCTGCCAAGTCCTTCTGTAGTGTTTCTATCTTTGAAAGAATAGAGGCGTTTAGATAAGCATTGTCGACCTTTATTGCTGAACGAACAACATAAAGTTCCTCCTTCTCAACTTGCGGAGAATCACAAAACCCTGCAATAACTTTCTTTATGGCTTCGGTGTTGGAGTTAGATGAAGTTCTGAACTCAACTTTAACTCAACCATAACGTTTCACACTTCTTGAGATAGTGTTTCGACTTTTGCGATCGTCTCGAAAATAGTATGTTCGGAAGCTTTAATCACCTTGTTAAATTCTTCATGGACTTTTGCATTTTCTTTCATTAACATCTCCACTGTAGCCTTGTGGGTTGTCAACAAATACTCCTAGTTGGGTGAAGAAGAAGATTTGGAAGACTCAATTAAGTTGCTTGAACTGTGTTTTCTTCATCGGGGCATCATTATCATCACTATTGACATTGATAGTGAAGGGGCTAAAACTAAAATCCGTAAAGCATCCTGGATCATCTCCATACATAATGTAATCAGTCTCGTCTGTAAGAGAAACACTGGATGTATCCAATTTTGAAATCACACGGGTATTCGCATTTGCCCCCGTATTAGATATGTTGATATTAATGTATGAAGCCCTAGTCGCCTCTGGAATGGACTTGATAATCGTAACTTCTGGTGGAGTAGAAATAGATGAAGTGGCTGGAGGGGTGGAATCAATAAAGATGGTGGAGGTTAATGGAACGAAGATATGAGGAAGTGAAATTCCAACATATGTATTTGGTCTTAGTGGAGGGATGGATGAGATCAGAATCGTAGTGATAATAGGTGAAGATGGTGGAGTGAATGTATGAAAGATATTCGAAACATGAATTGATGTAGGAATTGGAGATGATACCTTAAGAATTGTTTTGGTGGGAGTGGGTTCTGAATTTGCTGCAGTATCATCCTCCTCATTGTAAAATGTACCCTCATCTCGGACTTCAGTAAGACTCCTGGATTCTGAATCCACCTGAACTACAAGAAAAGGAGATCTCGGTTTCTTGGTTTGCTTTCTAGTCTTCTTAGGAGCTTTGATAACATCAAAAGGACCAACCTTCTCTTTTCTCTTACCTCCCCTCTTTGGTTTGGTACCCTCCTCAATCAACTTTTGTAACTCATCTGTTATTGGACGAACACCAAAAGTTGGTTGCTTCTGATATTCATTCACGATGACATTGTTAGAAGGATATTTCACCAACATTACCTCCGTAATAGTTCCAATAAAATCGAAATTCATGGGATCTGACATCATAAACGAGGAAGTCTGGCGAGTCGGAATCACTTCCATCACATAATTAGTCATCAGTGGATCCTTGAAATGGCCAAGTGCATAGTTGACCACAATAGCCAAAACCGATCACAAGATATCTCCGAGTGTCAAGTGGTAGAGACTGTGTTTTGGATGAATTGAGACCACAAAAAAGCACCAAAATCGTGATTGAATTAATGGTGGAGGCCATATATCAGATTATAGAACATCTTACATGCACTATCTGATCCCGCAACTCTTTTAGAAATGCTTTTGAATAGGAGAGTGAATAGTCTATTCCACATAGCAGGAAGGAAGGACATCCTGAACTTTAACAATAAAGCTATGTCACAAATATATCCTATCTAATAGAACATCTCAATAAGGGCAATGTTGGAAATTGATTCTGGATCCATAAGAGCTTCAAATGAGGTAAAACCTAAAAGTCTGCAGAAGCGAGCCTTGGTGATTGAAGTTTTGTAAGATGCAACCTCAAAGTGGATTATTTTGTCTACCTTGGTGTAGATGGCTGATGAGTAAGCCTTGGAAAGATGAACAAGTGGAACGGATTTTGTCATTGTTAATGCCTAAGCCAATGGCGAGAATTTGAGGCACTCGATAATGGGCTTGGAAACTTTGTCATAGCATGAGGATTCAAGATCAATAATCACATTTTGACCATTCTTCATGTTGAGCATGATTAAAGAGGCCAATTAATAAAAAAAAAATAGATACACTCAGATGAAACTGCCATTTTTCTGGTGAAGAAGACGATGAACAATAAAGAGAATTCGAGGGTTTTTTTATTGTAAGGGATTTGAGAATAATGTTTGCAGCGAGAGAAAATCAGTTGAATACCCATTTTGATATGGTAGGTGATAAGCAGTGAGAAAAAAAGAGACATTTCTGTTAAAAAAACACACGTGATGTCAAGGAATTCAAAAATCAAGCCTGATTTGAAATCTTATCTCCAATAAATTGTCGTTTTGGATTTGACAATTTTGGAATCAGCAACCAATTCTCCAATCGTTAAGATCATGACCTGTTCTCAAAATGAAAGTAACCATTTGGAATTTAGATCCAGACTTGGAAAAATCACAAGGATTTTTGTGCAAGAGTGTGCCAAACATAAAAAAATAAAGCAAATTAATTTCAGGGATTCAATGATGTCAAATAAAATTGGCATGAAAATCAGATGGATCCCCGGCAACGATCTCTTCCTTTTGAGTCAAGAGACACTCTGAAGTTCTTGTATGGTATCCTGTTGAATTACAATCACTAGTTTTATAAGAAACGGTGAAAGACTTCTTTTAATAGGCTTCATGAGTGGCTAAGCTTCAATTAGATTTCAAAACTCAAAATAAGTCTGAAGATCTTAAAGAAATACTTGTTTGACCAGTATAGCCATAACAACAAATAAGCTTTGGATATACTTTATGTGACTGGACATTATGGAAATCTCAAAAAAAAAAAAAAAGTTAGATCTTTTGGGCAGAAATGTATTGGATTGAGAACATTTCATTAAGATCACTCAAAAAGAAAAATGAGATTTCAAATTATAATGGTACAGACCAAAAAGGATTTATTCGACAATTCCTTGTTGAAAATATCTAGAACATTTGATTGTTCACCGTCAATTTAGAAATAGGTTTCGGATTTTGGGTCTCACTAAAAATTATGGTTATAACAATTTCAAGATCATAAACATAGATGTTGTGTAACCATAAACCTCAGTGGTAATTTATGAGAGTCTCAAGGGTTACATTTATGAACATGAAAATGATGGAGAAATTGTAGATTGGTTCCAAAGAGGAAAGTGTACCTCTGCTATAAATGAATGACAAAGTAATCAACTGTTAACTCATTGTGAGAAGAGTAAGGTAGCTCAATAACTTATGTGAATGAACAGACTGATTGGGAACAAACGATCGGAATGAAGGTTTCATTAAGGCTTCCAACATAGAATCTCAGAGGCTTCAGACAACATGCAACAACATGTTTCTAGGGACACTTATCCGGTACAAAGATTTAGAATTATACCTTTCCCATTGTCATGAATTGATAAAAAAAATGTTAACCTAAAAACAAAACATTAGATTTACAAAAAAAAATGTTATTTTTCATTTTCAAAAAAACAGAAATACAGAAAAATGTTTATTTTTTATTTTTTATTTTCTGAAAAAGATAAAACAAAAATAAAGAAAAATATTTTAGTTAAAAAGAATTCCGAAAGAGAAATGAACAGTAACTTCCAAATCATTTTGAAGCTCGGAGCAATCGGAAGATACATAGTGTACAAAGGATACAAACCATTCTAAAACTCCGATGAACAATAGATTCTGAAGCTCAGAGCCATTTGGAACATGAACAGTAAATTCCGATTAAGAAGAAGATTTTGGAACTGAGTCAACTTCCATCATTCTTATCCCTTGTAACATCTGATTGAATGTAGGTTCAGGTAAGGCTTTTGTGAAGATGCCATCTAACTGTTATGAGGATCTAACGAAATGAACTTCAATATTATCATCCTCAACATGATCCTTTATAAAATGATATCTCAGTGTAATGTGCTTTGTCTTTGAGTGTTGCACTGGATTATGGCAGACCCTAATTACGCTTTCGGAATCACAATATAGATGGATTCTCTTCATATTAATTCCATAATCCTTAATATGGTTCTAAATCCACACTACTTGTGATGTATAAGATGCAGCAATAATATATTCGACTTCAGTAGAGGATAAGGAGACACAAGTTTGCTTCTTAGATTACGAACTTACAAGTTTGCCATCCAGAAACTAACATCCCCCTAATGTACTTTTCCGATCAACTCCAGACCCTCCTAAGTCAGCATCAGAATATGCTTGTACAAAAAATCATGAATTGGATTGATACCAAAGTCCGAGAGAAGTAGTTCTTTTCAAATGCTGAAAGATGTTCTTGACTGCCAACATGTGAGGTTCTCTAGGGTTAGCATGAAATTGGACACAATAGCACAAAACAAACATGATATCAGGATGACCTGAAGTTAAGTATAGCATATATCCGATCATTTGACGATGAAAAGTCATATCGGTTGATGGTTTATCAAATGAAGGTGTGAGTTTCGTTCCGAACGCCATTTGAACTTGGACTTTAAAATCACCCACCATTCTGAATGTCACCAATATAGTCTTTGTAAAGGCTTATTGATTAATAAAAATACCTTTTGAACTCTGTCTTACATTCACTCCAAAGAAAATTTTAATTTTTCCCAACAAACTCATTTCAAATTTAGTTTCCATTAGCTTTTGGAATTCAGCTGTTAAGCTGGGATTAGTAGATCCGACAATAATGTAATCAATGTAAATTTGAACAATCATCAGATGGTTTCCCTCCTTCTTATGAAAGAAGGTTGGATCAACAGTACCTTGTTTAAATTTATATTGCTTAAGAAATCGAGTCAAACTTTTATACCATGCCCTCAGAGCTTGTTTGAGACCATATACTGCTTTATCCATAACACAATAATGATTCCGATGTTTTTCATTCACAAAGCAAGGTGGTTGTTCGACATAAACAATTTCTTCCAGTTCAAATGCACAGTTTACATCCATTTGATATACATCATTTTTTTTAGCTACATAGGCAATAAAAATCCAAACAGATTCTAGTCTAGCCACCGGTACGAATGTCTCTTCGTAGTCAATATCTTCTTCTTGACAGTATCATTTGATAACCAGGAGTGCCTTGTTTCGGATTACATTTCCTTCTTTTTCCATCTTGTTCCGAAACACGCATTTCATTCTGACAACAGAAGCATCATTCGGTGTAGGAAGCAATCTCCACACTTTATCTCTCTCAAATTCATCCAGTTTCTCCTGCATAGCTTGCACCCAATATACATGATCAAGAGCAATTTTCACATTTTTAGGTTCCATTTTAGAAATTAAATAGTAAAACATGAAAATTTCCAATTTCGAAAATAATGCATTTTGTTTTGCTTTTTGTTGAGCCCATGTAAGAACTCCTGAAGACGAGTCTCCGATCACTTGAGATTGTGGATGATCTTTGGTCGACTTATTCATCGGAGGATAATTTGGATAAAGATTTGGATCAATTTCAACATAAACATCTTCGAATTCCAATTGTACATCTGAGTCATTATTTTCATTCTCCCCCCGGAAGTTTACATGTGAGTCTACATGCGGAATCGGATCCTCCCCCTGGAATGTATCATTCGTTTTGGAGTTCGAAGTGGAACCCTCCACCTGGAATGGATCATCAGAAGGTTGTGGAGAATTTGGGAATTCAGAAGCATTCGGAATTGGTTGTTCCTAGGAAGTCTCGATGTTTTTAGCAGATTCATCAACTATCTTCTTTAATTTATCTTCTTTGTTGTCATTGGCCTTCGATTATGAAGAAATGGATTCTTCAGGCTCATCAAACAAATTTAGAAATTCCTCATATAAATTCATGAGAGGAATTGTCATAGAATTTGTTGATGGAAAGATTTCCCCAGACTGGCAACCTTCTTTCTGATATTTCTTCATATAGTTGTCATCGAAGGTGACATAGTAGGTTCTTCAGTCTTTCTTGATTATTTATTCAGAACCCTATATGCCTTTGAAGTTAAAGAATAACCCAGAAAAATGCATTCGTCTGCTTTCACATCGAATTTGTTCTGATTTTCTTTAGAGTTGAAAATAAAGCACCTGGAACCAAACACATGGAAAAATTTTACATTAGGTTTCCTATTGTTAAGAATTGCGTAAGGTGTAATCAGAAATCTTTTGTTGATAAAGGAGCAGTTTTGAGTGAAACAAGCGGTTGCTATAGCGTCAGCCCAAAAGTAAAGAGGAAGATTCGCAAATGATAACACCGTCCTTGCAACTTTGCAAAGATAGCGGTTTCATCTTTCAACTACACCATTTTGCTATGGAGTGTAAGGAGTAGAGAAGTTGTGAGTTATCCTTTTGTCAGTTAAGAATTCTTGAAATGCTTGATTTTTTAATTTAGAACCATTATCAGTGAGAATTTTGCGAACGAGCTTTCATGATTGAAGCTCAAATTGCTTGATGAAATCTATTAGCTTCGGAGTTGCATTTGATTTCTTTCTAAGAAAGAACACCCAAGTAAATCTAGAAAAATCATCAATAACAACGTAAATATATTTATTACCACCAATACTTTCTATGGTAGATACACCACAAAGATCAATGTGCAATAGTTCCAGTGGCTTAATGATTTTGGTATTGATGATGGTTGAGTGACTCTTCCTAATTTTCTTTCCGAGTTCATAGGCAGCACACAAATTTTCCATTTCAAATATTAGAAGAGGCAGACCACGAACAAGATCACCTAGTACGAGCTTGTTTATATCTTTTAAGTTCTGATAGGAGAGCCTTCGGTGCCATATCTAGCTATCATACAAAGATGTTTTTAAAGTAGGAAAATAGAAGGATTTCCTTTGATTGGATTCAAATTAAAAGGATACATATCTCCCTTCCTTTAGGATTTCAGAAGCACTGACTTAGATTTCTTTTTTATTATCTCTGAACCTTTGTCATCAAATGATACCTTCAGACTATGACCTTCAACCAGTTGTGAAACACTTATCAGATTATGTTGCTGGCCTTCCACATATGCTACCTTCCGAATAGAGAATTCACCATTAGTGATCATTTTGTAGCATTTTTTTCTATTTAGTGGTGTTATTTCCAAACTTAACTCCACCACCATCCTTTCAAGATCTGAACTCTCGTAATTCTTCTCTTCTCCCAGTCATGTGACGAGAACAACCGCTATTGATATACCATTTAGATTTGTACTGTTCGTCACGCAAAACCTGCAAGAATTAGAGAGATTTAAGAACCCAAACCATCTTGGGTCCTTGTGAGGATTTCTTTTGAACAGGAAATATCTTAGTTTTATCAACCCAAAAATATTTTCTTTTCAAAACATGATTCTTCCCTTTTTCGATTTTAAAAACTTCCACTTTATGATCACAAAGATTAATTTCAACAAAATTGGATTTTTGTTAAATATATTCTTTGATTTTTGGTGCCATTCTTTTGGAAAAAAGCCTTTTATTCCCTTTTCAAATTGACTTCGTATTCCTTGAGAGTTATCTCTAGTTCCAAAACAACTTTACTGTTGCCTTAAAATCTTTTGACTTGATGTTAGGTTTTGAAGGTTGGGACTTATGAGAAAAACTTGTTGTTGGCTTTTCAATTGGTTTCGAAACCTGTGATTTTGGAGCAAAATTTGACTTTGGTTTCGGATTTTTAGAAGAATCAACTTTTTGATTAGAAGCTCATTTTGAATTGACTGAACTTTGATTTATAGTCTTGTTTTTCTAAAAACGCTTTCTTTCTTGCAAATTCTTCCTATATCTAGAATTCAATTGTCTTTTCTTAGCAATCAGTTCTTCTGCAGACTTATGAATATTAGATTTAGGTTTTTCTTTTCTGACATGCGTTTCATGCTATTCCGAAGAGGTCTCACTAGAAACGTCTTTTGTTCCACTTGGTGCAGCCTGATCGTAACGAAGATCCACACGATTCAACGGTTCCGAAACATATTTCCCTTTTGTTTTCCATGAGGTCATTTCTAAAAGACCTGTTGTTTCATCGCCATTATCAATCGGCTTCGACCAGAAGAATTCATCGCATCCATTTGCATTATCATCAACAACTGGGGACATTAGCTCAAATTTATCACTTTTGTTCAGTCCTATCTTAACAAAAACTTGATTCGGAATAATTTGGATTTTCGAAAAACAACAGTTGCTTTTTCTTTCAAAATATTTGAACCATAGTTTTTAACAATTCAAATGAATTCGATTGAATTTTCATAAATTAAATTTTTCTTAGGTTCATTAACAAGTTGCACAAAAACAGAACAATCAATTTCATCCTCTACGAAAATTTCACTCATATCACGTCATCAAATTCAGAAACGTTTTCGGAATCAAAACTATTTTCTAAATTTACTTTCTAGCATAATGAGTCATATGTTTACATAGTACTTAATTTGATTTGTTCTTTATCTTTTTCATTCAACATTTCTTTCAACATGTTTTTGTGGTCTTTGGATTGTATGTATTCTAGGGATGTCAAAAAGTCTCGTGGGACCCTGTTCCCGTGGGGTCCGTCCCGTTTGGGAAAATTTAAAAATAAATCGGGGGTGGCGACGGGGGTAGGCAATCCCGTCATAAAAACCCCATGGGTCCTCGTTAATAAATTACACGTATATTTACATATTTTAATATATATATAAATATAATAAACAATAACATGATTTTGAGCTTCCAAAATTCATCAAAAAACATATTTTTTAAGTTGTTAGTATAATGTTTTTAAGATGCCATAACTTTTTTATTTTTAACATGAAAAATTATGCTACATATAATTATTTGTTACCTAAAAAATAGTTTCTTTTAGCCTAAATAGCAACTTCTTTTAACTCAAAAAAGGCAGTCCAAAATCAATCGGGGGTGGGGGTGGGGTGATGGTAATAAAGCGGATTCGGGTGCGGGGGCGGGGGTAGGAAGGCTAAACATTTCGGGGGCGGGGACGAGGGAACAGGGAAATTTCGGGGGTAGGGTGGGGGATGCACTCCCCGTCCCGTTTTCCCCCGTTGACATCCCTAATGCATTCCTCGATTTTCTCAAGTCCAAACCTATATGAATCAGAAACATCATCTGATGAAACAATAGATTTGCATTTATAACAATCAGCATCGATTTCATCCTCTTTCAATTCAAGAAAGGGTAAAATCATTTTATGCAGACCTTTCCCTATTTCACAATCCAAATATAATTGAGTAATATTAAAATATAAACGCTTAGCAGTTAAACAAAAATGTTCCATTGTTTCAAAACTGTACGACTATCTCTTTTAAGATAAATGACATCATCACGTGACCTGGTAAGATCTAATTCCAAAGCTTCTATTCTTAATCTTCTCTCTCACTTTTAAATGTTACCCTGTTAAGTTGATCAGTCATATTAGAATTACCGAGACGAGTTCGTTTTATACTATCACTAAAATTAGAAATAGTATATTTTAAATCATCTACTTCATAATCATAACGAGAGAAAGGAATGTTAAGAGATTTGAGTATAGAATGTACCTTATCGACCACCTTCTCGCATTCTTTAACATACTCCGAAGTAGTCTGTGAAGCAAAATATATTTTGGATGCTTGACCACCATCAGTAGCATACCCTCTTTGTTCCGAAACTCCATTCTGAACCATTAAGCACTTGCCTCCATATCTATGCACTTTTGACTTTTCCACAAAGAATCTGCCATGTATAGGTTTCCTGACCTCATCATCTTCCTATTCTTTAGACCGCACCTCAACTCGTCCGTCATCATCACTACCTTCCTAAACAATCAACATAGGTTTCATATTTGATACATTCTTTTTCCGAAGCTCCTCTATCTTCTATAAATAATAGGCTTCATCCTTTTCATTTTCACTCTTCTCATTTTTCTTCCTCAACATACACTCCTTTGCAAAGTGATTCTTACCATGACAATATTTACAATCATAACCTAAATCACCTAACAACTTCTTTTCTTTCTTTTCTTCCTCACTACCTAAGTTCTTAAAAAACCCATCCCTAGGCTTCTTCTCTGAACTTAAATTACCTTGCATGGACTTGTTTCTATAATGGGAAAAGTTCTTATTATAGAACTTCTTGGGATTAGACACCAAAAGTGCCTTGTCTTCTTTTGAGATTCCAGTTTCTGAAAGGTCTGATTTGGAATCTTTTTCAGCAGTCTTATTTCCCTTTGCAACCAGCGCTAAACACCCCATGCTAGAAACAAGCCTAACTACCATTTTTACTTCATCTTCATGAGAACTTAGAATGGCCACAAGTTTAGCCAACGAATAGTTCTTAAAATTTTCATGTGCCTTCAGAATAGAAACAACAACCTTACATTCGGATCTAAGTCCATTCATAAACGTGACTTTTTTTTCAATTATTTGATGCTCGAGTTTGTTCTTGAGCATTCTGCTTAACAAATGATTGAAGCGATTGAACGTCTGATCTAGCTTCTCGTTAGGATTTTGTACAAACGCTCCAAACTCCGATAAGAGCAATGTTTGCACAAAATGTTCCAAATCGACATCACTAGAATATAACTCTTTCATCTTTTCCCAAATAGCTTTAGTAGTATCACATGCACTCACAAGAAGAAAAGTGTCTGGAGGAAGAGCAAATCAAATGATTTTCATTGCTTCTATATTACTCATCAATTTATCCTTCTCATCTTGTGGAACAGTGTGTTCAACAATAAGTGTATTGTATTCAGCCAGAGTTTTGATTTCTTTTTTGTTATCGGTATGCACATACGTCTCTTGCATAACTGCATGCCATATTGTGGAGCTGTGTTGTTCTATTCCAAGAACATAATCTTCAAAGTGGAGTGCCCAAACTTTATATTCTTCTGGAAAGAGAATTCGAATCCTTGTTGTGGATCCAATATTTCTTGAGAGATAGAACGAGATATAGTGAGGATCTTCCTGAGCCATCTTATCAAGAATTCACAAAAAAAAAAAAAAAAAAAAAAAAAAAAGAACCAGATGTGTAAAACATGAAATGAGTTCAAGGGTATAACTTGAGATCTAGATTTAGAATTTGCAATCGATTGGGACAGCTGAGATAACAAGAATACATCTAAGTAAAACGAAAAACCCTAGCAAAACTCGACATAAAAATAGATAATTAGTTACACTATCTCCTACTCTAATACCAATTGTGAGAACAATAAATAAGATCGAAAGATTCTATAATAATGATGTGAATTAAAGACAAGAATGATAAAAATCAAAAGTGTGCCTAATGTTTTGATTAATCGACTATAGAAGAGTTCTCAAGAACTTCTCTGTTAGAGCGTACAAACGGAAATTAGGGTTTCAAGCGTTAACCCTAATGTTACATGCATGTGTAATATATATAGTCTAAATAACCAATTGAATCCTAGAATGGACAGGCTCAAACCGGAATAAAACAAACTATACTAAGCATACATTTGACACAACACTATTAAACCCAACAGTTTATGGACTTCAAAATCAGGTAAAAGTCGCCTATATAGCCCCCCAAAGGCTTTAGGGTTGGAAATCTTGTGTTTTATAAATTTTTCAGCTCCACGGCACGGGAGATGGAATCTTCACGTCCACGCAAAAAACTGGTTTTTCCACTTCATGGAGATGCATTTTCCACGGCATCGGAACTGAGAATCATAATTTTCATGAGCAAAAACATTGACTGGAATTTTGTATAGTTTGCAAAAGATCTTTAATCCCGTCAATCAAAATTACGAGTCATGAGATATGGTCAAAACAATGATGAGGGTTCGAGCTACCGACAACGTCCATTTTGCGTATTTTTGTGTCTTTTTCAACTCTGTTCTCCTTCTTTTGCGTCTTAGCTCTGATTTTAACTATAATTAAACATTTTCAAGCATATTAAGTATCATATATCTAAAAACATAACATTTTAATCAAATATATTAAGATAATGGCCAAAAATATATAGTTAAATAATGTCATATCAATATAAGAGCTTTGATAAATGCATATACAAAAGACCTTTAATAGGTTGATCTTTTCAAGTATAGTGCTTATAATGCCTCATTCTTTATAATTATCCTATCACAACTGATGTGTTGTATATTACTGCTACAACCCTGAAATCCAACACACAACAATACCGGAGAACCTCCTAGTTGATCTTTTATCAAACATATTACTCAACTTAATGGACAAAACAACTTCCACAAATAATGCATGTCTCTAAATCTTGGAATTCCCTATTATGAATCCTCTGTCGTAAAATGTCACATCCAACATCCCATCGTTAACAACGGTTAAGTTCTCTTGGTCTTCTACTACAATGCACCTCTTCTGACCCTAAACCTTTTAAAGCATTCCCATGTTGACCTTGTAACATCCGAAACTCGAGGTACATTTTCATTTATCAAGTTTAACTTTTAGAAGTTACCACGACGTGGTAAAGGATCACCACCATGTGGCGAGTCATTTTTTGAGTCGTGAATTAATTTTACACGCCATGGCATGGGTGGTATATCCCACGATATGGCTTCTACCAATGACTAAACCCTACTTTTCCGAGATTTGCACACTATTTAAAGGAATGAGAAGGCTAGGGTTTTCTCACCCTCAACCTCCTAAAGATTTGAAGAAACCCTAATCTCCTTCCTCCATTGTTGAAGACCTTTTAGTGTTCTTGAAAGTCTTTTGAACGAAGAAGGAAGAAGGAAGAAGAAGTGACCAAGATTTCTCAAGAAATTCTTGATTCTTTTCCTAGCACTTTTCTGGACCTTTAAAAGTGTCCAAGACTCGATTTTTATCATGATAGGTTACTAGGTCTTGAGTTTTATCCCTTTATGTTCACATTCTAGTTAGTTAGAGTGGTGAGATCTCATAAAGTGAATTTGCAACTTTATCAATCTCTAGATCATTTGTTATGATTATGTAGTTGCATTTGAAGTATAGTTGAGTTTTTGGGCCATGCATGTAATTTTTTTATAAAAAAAACCCTTATGTTGACTCATTATGGCTTCAAGACACAAATTGGACATGTATGTCCATAAAGCATAGAATTTTATTATGGTTTTGGTATTAGAAACTCTTCTTGAGTAAATGAGATAAGGACTTTGTTGGAATAAGTGCTTAACTGGTGAAATCATGTCTTATTTAGCCTCATTGGAACCTAGGGTTTGAGATTTAGACCCTTTGGGTGATCTTGATGGATAAAGTTGGAATCTTTATCCTTCTAGACCATGTTTCGGAATAAATATGGGATTTGGAGCTCATGGAATCGAAGAAAATGGCTTAACCCATTAAGTAGTTGCAAACCCAATGTCCACAACATGGCATAAGGTCATGCTATGGAGTGGAGATTGGGAAAATTGCGATTGTCTCGATGTATAAAGGTGATGACGTGGCCATGGATGGCCAAGGCATAGTGGTTGACTAAAGACAACATTGAGTATTGACTTTAACCATTGTCTTTTGGATTTAGTTGACTTTTGGTCAAACACGTAGTTTTGGAAGAAGAGCTAAGGGTTTATCTGGTATGACTGTATAGGTGGATCGTAGCCTTGGTATTCCTGCAGTGATAGCAGTAGCAGTTGAGCATTGGCTGGAAGATGATCTTGTGGGTCGAAGGCACCAATGTCGGCCCAATGAATTGTGTTATATAGGATGCTAACGGTCTTTGTGACTCTTCCATGTATGATTTAGGTTGAAAAAACCCCAAGGCTGGGCCCATAGTTGTATATTGGGTTGAAGAAACCCCAAGGATGGGCCCATAGTTATATTTTGGGTTGAAAGAAACCCCTGGTATGGGCCCCAGGACTGCACCCATTATTGCATGAACCGGTTGAAACATACCGCAGTGCTAGGCCCATATTTGTATGTTTGTTTAGAATATAGAGTAGGGCTAGGCCCAACTGTATGTATGGTATGTGGTACCTTGGGGAACTCACTAAGCTTTGTGCTTACAGTTTATGTTTACGGTTTCATGTACTTCCGGTACAAAAGGGAAGGGCTGAAGTGATAGCATAACATTCCCCTCATGATTCCACACTACGATTATTTTTAATCTAATGATTTTTGTATTTTGTATCATGGTTGACTTTGAGAAATCTAATGTAAGGAATAACGATTTTTAAAATGAAAAACTTTATCAGAGCCTTGGTTTGAGGGATGCGAGCACACATTCTGGTGTGTCAGAACTCAAACTGAGGAATTGATAATCTTTTAAAAGAAAAATGAAATTTTCTAAAAAGAGTTTTACAAAGGAAGGGGTGTGATGTGTGCAGTCAGTCGAGCTCAAGTAAGTAGTTCCCAAAATACTTATACTTTTGTGTTATGATTAGTATGCCTTATATGTGAAATGCATGCTATAGTAGGGCTATGGATACCTTTAGGAATCATACGATAGAATTTCCTAATTTTTGTGATGCATTATAGCCTAAGAGGATTGATGCTATGTGTTACATTCAATTGATATCAACATACTTAATTTCTAAGTGTATGCTTTAAAAGTTGTATATGATTAAACTCATATATCCCTAGAATGATCGATTTATTTGGTTGGTGTTTAAATCTTTCTATAACTTGCAAAAAGATCCTTGGTGGGTATAAAATATTATGTTATGTTCAAAATTTTAAGTCTTCCGTTGCCATAATTTTTCTAGTTTATGAAACCAAATTTTGAATTAAAACCCAACAATTGGTATCAGAGCTACCTTGTAAGTTTGGTTAGATTTTTTGATTTTTAGAAATCATAGTTTTTGAGAATATGGATAACTTGTTTTTGTATAAAAAAATAAGTTCATACATATTTTCTATGACAACTTTATATTTGTTATTTTATGTGACAAAAGTTTCATGCATCTTTTGTCATTTAAAAGTTGTCTTAGAATTAATATCGATTATTAAAATTTATATAAGAAATAAAATGAAGTTTTATTAAAGATATATAAGGTTCAAATGCACTCAAAATTAATACCGATTATTAAAATTGAATTGCGTCAAATTATATAAAAACTAGCTTTTTATATTGAACCTTTAAAAGTGATTTTCTTTTGAAAATTGATACCATGGTTTATGCATGTAATAACCATGATATCATATGTTTTCAAACTAGAATGATAAAACATATAAAGAGTATTTTTTACAAACCTCAAATCTATGCAATCCTTTTGAAAAACAATCACACATCTCTTGTATGCACTAGTGCGATTAAGGATACCTAACCGCTTAGTGTTGTCTTTTGATGGTTTGGGTGTCTTCGCGATTTCTATAACCAAGTTATAGGCCGATTAGACAAGTTTTTCAAGTTGCATGATGTGATCGGAAATCTTTTGTGATAAAGGATACCTAAGCAAGAGAGTTCCGAGGCATACATGAGATCAAACATGACTAATTAAATTTTTTATTAGAGATCTCATAAATCTAGGATTTATATAGCAAGTACAATTGATAATTGATATCTACCGGGTTGAATTCAACTGGATGGGATAAAGAATACCAACAAATTTTTTTTGTTTGCAACATCGATCCTAGACTTTGATAATTAATGTTTTTGGAAACTAAAAGGGTATTATTTATTGAAGATTAAATATTGAAAATACTAAATGAATTTTGTTAAAAATTTTGTAGTTAAATAATCCATTCTCATTATTATGAATTGTCATTTTCTTTAATGACTAAATGATACAATAACATTCAATAGATGCAACTCCAATGAATAGGCTCATATATTAGGAGACAGTCTTGTAAGAGATATGAAATTGTATACACTTAAAGGTCCTAGTCCTAAACTATTTCTATGAGCAATAAACCTGAACATGATACCTAGTAAAGGCATCACTGTGATGCTTAAGATGATTCTAACATCAAGCTAAGAATAGTTATTCATGACTTCTTGTAAGTTTTCGATAATTTAAACATATATCTGATGATATAATAGGTCAAGCAATATCCCAAAAAATATAGTGATGTTTTATTTAAATACAGTTTAAACATTGGAATAATGCAAGGCTAAAAGAATCACCTTGTGTGATCCAGGAGGCCCATGGTTTATGGACTGAACACCTTTAAGCCCAAGAAATCTACTAAATCCCACATATATAGACCTTGTTTCTTTTGTGAAGAAACTGGACACTGGAAGAGGATTTGCTCCTCTTATTTGGAGAGAAAGTCTGGAAGAGACTAGTACTTCTTGTATCTACTAGATAAAACTTATACTTTTCATGTAACACATAGGTACTTGGTACTTAAATGTTAATCTAATATTTGTAAATGACTTGCAGATATTTACTGAAGAGTATCAGTTGAGCATAATCAAGTTAGAACTACACTCTTGGAGTTTAGTTTATTATTTATGCTTAGAACATAAATTACTTGTAATGTAAAACAATATTTGTCTTGGAACAATGTGTGTTCTAATTTAGCATGTGTAAATTTATGTCTCAATTATTTTATTCAAATGTTTGATAATTTACTTAATCCACTACAAGAAAAACACGATTTTGCTATGGAAGGAATCCGTTGCGAAAAGCTAAAATTTCATTGCAAAAGACGAATAGCGATGGAATTTGCAGTGACCGATTTCCGTCCCTAAAAACTCCTTAACGAGGGTATGCAATAGAAACGAAAATTCCATCACAAATGTGACAACATAATGAAATCTGTGGTACGTCGTATTCCGTAGTAGGATTCCATCACACAATCCGTGGTAGTTATTCCATCACAAATTCTGTGGTGGTGATTCCCTAGCAAATTCCATGGTGGTGATTCCCTAGCAAATTCTGTAGTGATGAATCTCTAGCAAATTCTATGGTGGTGATTCCCTAGTAATTATGTGGTGGTTAGTCCCTAGTAAATTTCGTGGTGGTCGTTCCCTAGTAAATTCCATGGTGGTCATTCCCTAGTAAATTCTATGGTGGTGATCCCGTAGAAAATTTCATCGTTCTGAATCCCTAGCAAATTCCGTTTGATGATTTCCTAGCAAATTCTGTGGTCATTAATCCCTAGCAAATTCCGTTTGATTAATTCCTAGCAAATTTCGTGGTCATGAATCTCTAGCAATTTTAGTGGTGTATATTATATACCAGATTCTATATGGACCAATGGATAATTGATTTATAAATTATATCCAAATTATATTGTAGGAATATATGAAAAAAAAAACAAAAATAACCAAAAAAATCAAATGATTATATCATAAAATAATACAATAATTATTCATTACATGGCAAAAGGAAAGTTGATAATCTAAAACAAATACTCTACAATAAACATATATCAACACTTTATGACCTACTAGTGTTGTTGTTTTGTAAAGACATTAATAAGATCCAATGTCATTTGAAGTTGTTTTTTAAGATGCCCGACCCTTGCTTTGTTTTCTTCTTGTTGGGAGTTCATAATTTCTTTAAGCTCTTCACTTTGTTGTTTCTGTTTAGCAACAAGGTCCCTCATTTCTTCTATTTCATCATTTTTTCCGGAATGTAAGATACATCCGTTTTACTGTTCCTATTGGGAACCGCCTTTGCAAAAGATCCTAATCCATAAAGTCTTTTTTTTTTGTCATGATCTCCAACAACATCATAAAATAGCCTGTCCTCCTCAAATTCAACACCTTCAGCTTCCAACTCTTTCTGTTTTTCTATATAGGCTGCCTACAACATAAAAATAATATAAGTTAAAAGGTATAAAATTTATATATGAATGATATTATGGACTAGGTATAATATAAAAGTTTAACACTAAAATGAATATTACATGAATTTGTCTATCTTTTTCATTTGTGAAAGTGACTCCATCGTGATTCTTCGTGTGTGTATATAGGAACAATTCACTATGGGGTGGATCACATCCTAATTTCCTATTCTGCATAAATACCATTTAAAATGTCAAATATACAGATATATATATATATATTAACATTGATACGATGTACCATTAAAAAAATTACCAAATCGGAAGCTATCTTCAAATGGCTTGCAGATCCACCGTTATGTGTAGGTTTTGCTACTCTATCAGCCACACCAGTATGCCTATTTTTCTTGTTCTGCTCAGATTTTAGCTTGTGTTCTTCTGTATTCCATTTTAATTTCCAGGAGTTCCGGACTTCCTTTGGAATATAAGGTGTTTTAAAGCAATGTTTGTTTCTTTTTTGGCTCCTCATGTTGAAGAGATATTGACCTTAGCTTTGTGCTGCTTTCCTTGCTTAAGCTTGCCTCACCAGCGAGTCTATTGTTTCATCCCAACAACATTTTTTCTACATATTAACAATATAAACATAAGTTTAAGTGTAAATGTTTACCAAACAATAATTTATCACATATAGTTAATTACCTGGAACTCCTCCCAATATAATTCGCGCATTTCTTTGCTTACTTTCCCCCAAGTGTACCCTTCTAGATCTACTCTTTGTAAAAAGGACCGACTGATAAAGTTTTCATAAGGGCCTTGTGGCATTAGCTTTCAAGTAATTAATCAAGTGATGTTTTAAGTTATGAATTGATATGTACGTGTAAACCAAAAGGTTATACATAGAAAAAGTTGTAACTAAGATTTGATTGGTAGCTCACATTTTTTTCCAAACATGAAGATGATCAGAGAACAATCATCACGATAATAGTAAATTAAATAAAAATAAGTTTTAGATGAGTGGCAACCTATATCGCCAAAGTCAGTTCACAAACGTATAATTAACAAAGATTTCGATCAATTAGCTGCCAGAGACGATGATTACAGAAAATGTAAACCATATTTCTAATAAGTAAACTTACCCTAATATGCAACCTAAACGTGTGTAGGTTGGAGGGAAAGGAATTGCGAAATATTTTGAACCTCCGCTAATGAAAATTTTGAATTGTGCTAATTACCGCTAAATATTTACTAATTCAAATTTGTTAAAGTAGTTCCAGATTGATAGATAGGGTATATACATCTAGACAACGTTAAGAAAGAACATAGACTAACGAGGTGTTCATAGTATAATTTTAATTTAAAATTATAAACGAGGATTAAAGATTAATAAATTATACATCTTTATGCTTTCATATTTAAACCAAAATGTATATACAAGACATATGGGTCATGTCAATATATATGGTAGTTGCTTATTGTGTCATGGTATCACCTATGGATGACATTTGGGTCATTGGTCAACATGGTAGTTGTTTATGGTGTCCATGGATGACATACGGGTCATTGGTCAACATGGTAGTTGCTTATGGTGTCGATGGATGACATATGGGTCATTAGTCAACATGGTAGTTTCCTATGGTATCCATGGATGACATATAGGTCATAGGTCAACATGGTAGTTGCTTATGGTGTCCATGGATGACATTTGGGTCATTGGTCAACATGGTAGTGTCTTATGGTGTCCATGGATAACATATGGGTCATTGGTCAACATGGTAGTGTCTTATGTTATCCATGGATAATATATGGGTCATTGGTCAACATGGTAGTTGCTTATGGTGTCCAAGGATGACTTTTGAGTCATTGTTCAACATGGTAGTGTCTTATGTTCTCCATGGATGACATATAGGTCATTGATTAACATGGTAGTTTCTTATGGTATCCATGGTATACCCATGGATGACATATTGGTCATTAGTCAACATCGTAGTCTCTTATTGTGTCCATGGATGACATATGGGTCATTGGTCAACATTGTAGTGTCTTATGGTGTTCATGGATGACATATGTGTCATTGGTCAATATGGTAATTGCTTATGGTGTCCATGGTATCCCATGGATGGCATATGGGTCATTGATCAACATGGTAGTGTCTTATGGTGTCCATGGATGACATATTGGTCGTTGGTCAACATGGTAGTGTCTTATGGTGTCAACGGATGAAATATGACTCATTGGTCAACTTGGTAGTGTCTTATGGTGTCCATGGATGACATATGGCTCATTGATCAACATGGTAGTTGCTTCTGGTGTGCATGGTATACCCTTGGATGACATATGGATCATTAGTTAACATGGTAGTGTCTTATGGTGTCTATGGATGACATACGGGTCATTGGTCAACATGGTAGAGTCTTATGGTGCCTATGCATGACATATAGGTCATTGGTCAACATGGTAGTGTCTTATGGTGTCCATGGATAACATATAGGTTATTGGTCAACATGGTAGTCTCTTAAGTTGTCCATGGATGATGTATGAGTCATTGGTCAACGTGGTAGTTTTTTATGTTGTACATGGATGATATATGGGTCATTGTTCAACATAGTGGTGTCTTATGGTGTCCATGTATGACATATGGGTCATTGGTCAACATGGTAGTGTCTTATGGTGTCCATGGTTGACATATGGGTCACTGATCAACATGGTAGTTGCTTATGGTGTTCACGGTATACCCATTGATAACATATGGGTTATTGGTTAACATGGTAGTGTCTTATGTTGTCCATGGATAACATATAGGACATTAGTCAGCATGGCAGTTGCTTATGGTGTCAATGGATGAATTATGGGTCATTGGTCAACATGGTAGTGTCTTATGGTGTCCGTGGATGACATATGGGTCATTGTTCATCATGGTAGTTGCTTATGGTGTATATGTCCATGGTATACCCATGGATGACATATGGGTCATTGGTTAGCATGGTAGTGTCTTATGGTGTCCATGGATGACATATGGGTCATTGGTCAACATGGTAGTGTCTTATGGTGTCCATGTATGACATATGGATCATTGTTCACCAAGGTAGTATCTTATGGTGTCCATGGATGACGTATGGTCATTAGTCAACATGGTAGTGTCTTATGTTTTCCATGGATGACATATGGGTGATTCGTCAACATGGTTGGTGCTTACGGTGTCCATCGATACCCATTAATGACATATGAGTCATTGCTCAACATGGTAGTGTATTATGGTGTCCAAGGATGACATATGGGTCATTGGTTAACATGGTAGTTGATTATGGTATCCATGGATGACATATGGGTCAGTGGTCAACATGGTAGTTGCTTATGGTGTACATGGTATACCCATGGATGACATATGGGTCATTGGTCAACATGGTAGTGTCTTATGGTGTCCATGGATGACATATGGGTCATTGTTCGACTTGGTAGTGTCTTATGGTGTCCATGGATGGCATATGGGTCATTGGTCAACATGGTAGTGTCTTATGGTGTCCATGGATGACATATGGGTCATTGGTTAACAGTGTAGTGCCTTATGTTGTCTATGGATGACATATGGGTCGTCGATCAACATGGTAGTGTTTTATGTTGCCCATAGATGACGTATGGGTCATTGATCAACAAGGTAGTGTCTTATGGTGTCCATGGATGACGTATGGGTTATTGGTCAACATGGTAGTGTCTTATGTTGTCCATAGATAACATATGGGTCATTTGTCAACATGGTAGTTTCTTATGGTATCCATGGATGACATACGAGCTGCAATATTAATGAACATAATATTATGGTTTTTCAATTTGTTGAAATGGAAGTTACTTTAGTTTAGCTAGAAAATGCGTCTTGCTTCTTACCCGAAGTCGCAGGTTCGAATCCTACTTATGTTAATAATTTTATTTAAATCCATCTCTCTAAATTTAATCTATAATTTTATTTAACTTCATCTTTTTAAATTCAAACCGTCAATTTATTTACAGAAATTCCCATAGGTATGGAAAAAAAATACCCTAACCGTTTACGTAGTAACCTTTGTATGTTAAAGGACAATTATGTCAATTCATAGTCTAAACACTTAGGCGCCATAATTTTTAGTCAGATTCATCCCGTCGTTTTAGTTTATCGGTGATAGATCAACTACAATCCATTCTCAACAATCAAAATTTCGGCACATTGATCAATAAACCTTAAAATCATTGTTGTTACATAATTTGAATTACACTCGACGCAGTTCAACATAATGGCAGCGAGTTATTAATCAGAAAGTATGCAAACAAGACAACACGGAACAAGGATCACTACTTTGCCATCACACTTGATCGAAAAAATAGTAACTACGGTTGGGGGAAATTTACTAATCGATGCTTTTAAGTGATAGTTAGTGTAAGTATGATGTGCATTACTTATTGTATACTTGTATACATACTTAAGTTAGTGTTTAATAGATGAATTTTATTGATTTGTGAATTATAGTTGCAAGCTCTTTAGGGATTTTGTAACATCAGACACAATATATAAAACCATAGACACAAATCGATTAAGGTTTTGTCCATTAAGTGTTCAACAGTATGAAGTCATAAGCAAATGCAGAAAGTTGAACAACCAACACGTACTCTTCAACGATGGAATGGTACTAATTTTTAAGCAATAAGATAATTGTGAATTCAATTAGTTTTCTATATTTGTATTTTTAAAATTCTATGATTACTTATTGTATGCCAGACGAAGTATTTTACGATATGGGAAGAAATAGCAAGGAAACAGTTGCTTCAAGATGCAGCCGATCAGGGGCAGTTGGATGTGGTCTTCATTCTAGAAATGATGTTCATGGCCGAAGGCATTGAAAGGAAGCAAGAAGCTCTGATCATTTTAAATAATGCCTACGTTAATACTAGAAGAATTTAGAATCTAAGACATACATGTAACAAGGTTCAAAACCACTTGGTAAGGAGAACAAAGCAGATAAAATTCCATGACTTACATAAAAGTTATGCAAAGCATCCTTCTGTGAGCAGTTATGGAACAACTTTTATGTATCAATATAGTTGGTTGTTTAATTGTGAAATTTGTTTGTGGGATGCATGTTTCGTTAAGTTTGCTAGGATGTTCGATATTAGTTTCGAGTAGTTACATATATGATTATTGTTTTATTCACACAATTAGTGATGCATATTGTATGTGTATTTTGGTGTAATGGGAATACATACTTTTTATTTAATTAAATGTTTATATATATATATATATATATATATATATATATATATATATATATATATATATATGTAACACCAGCAAAATTTAGGTCAAAAATAAATTTTTCAATAACCTTAATTGGGATAAATAAAGTGATAGAGATCGCAACTAGGTTTCCAAAAATATAAAGAACACTAAAATCCGAATTATAACGAAGAAGTTATGACAAATCATAGATCTGCGACAAAACCGACAAAACGTAGTTTAGTGTAACAGGTGAGTTTAGGATAGACTACTTTTTAGCCTTAATTATCTAAATGAAAGTTGTAGAGTATGTCTCCACCTTCACGTCGATATAAAGAACATCGAAAACGGAGCTCGTATGCAAAAGTTGTGGCCTTCCGAAGATACAGTTGTCTGAGAGTAGAACGCGTGTCGAAAACCCTAATTTAACTGAACTCACGACGTGAGGAGTCAAATCACCACTTTTCAGGCCTAAAATGCAGAAGTCAAGTCTACGTATAAGACTCACGACGTGAGCGAAGATATCTTATCAGAAGATCTGTGGGATTCGGACGCCACATTCGGCTCAGCAAATCGTCCGAATTTAACCAATGGATATAGTCCTTGAAAAGTAACATTTCCTTTGCGATTTTGTTTAATTAGCTCAATAGTGTGAGGGCCCAAGGAATTCATATCAAGTGTATCTCCCTCCTTTACCATGTCAGGAAATTGTTTGTTGATGAAGAGTTGAATGAATCTAGGATACATCAAAAAGGTATCCCGTGTGATGGCATTGATGTTGACCACAAATTCATCCAGGATAAACCTTGAAAAGTTGAAACCACTTCCTGAAGCAAGAGAAACTATAGCACCAGTGTTTCTCAGGGATATTTCATCTGCATCAGACCTCCTGCCTGAGATACAACTCACGAACGCATGGGCTAGGAATCTCTAGTAGGGTGGTAGAAGCTTTTTCATTATCGGAGGAGAATCGCCTTTATACCCCATCTTTCTTCAAAATTTTCTGAGCATCTTCAATACCAATTTTGGTGGGAAAACTCAGTAGGTCATTAATCAACAATGTCTCTCTGATGAACTGCTCATTGATCACAACTTTGCAACCTTGAACGATTGTGTCTCTTGTCATTTTGGCACTCTGCCAGAACTCTCTTATGATTTTCTGATAAACAACGGTGTTCATGGTGATAGCGGAGGCCAAACAACATTCTTTTAGTCCATGAATCATTGACTTGAAATCTAAATGGGCCACCGGTGGATCAGCCAGTACCATTGTCAGATTGTGCATGTCTGCGAATTTTAAGGCTGCCATTTGATATGCACTAAAACATACTAAGTAAGACAAGAAAGATATTTGAGCAAATAATATTTTAAATGATTTAAATTCGAGCCTAAAAGTGAATTATTAATTTTTAAAATTTGGTTTAAAATCAACCGGGAGTTTACGGTCAACGGGGGTTTACGGCTGTAAACTTGTGACCGTAAGCCAATGGCCGCAAATGGAGTTTATTGTCGTAAGCTCTTCACGGCCGTAAGTTTGCGCCGTAAACTCCGATAATTCTTTTTTCGTCGATTTTAGGCTTAAAACTCATCAAATCCCAGAAGTAAACACATATCTAATTGTTTGGTTTTGAAGCAAGCTACTACGATTTGTATAATGCATCTAGACTTCCGGTAATGAAAGTCTGAATATAAAAAATTGTTTTCATTTTAATGTTTTCTTAACTAAATGATGATAGACAAGAAAAAATATTAGATTTATTTAATATATATAGTTACCTACGGTTGCACTAGATGATATGTCATATGTATATGGTTTTTTCAAAAGAAAAGAGATCGTCTATAAATCTAAGAGTGTTAAAAAATAGCTTTAATTTCTTTCTATTAACAAGTTTTAAATATATAAACAATAAGTAATTTATTGAATACTCTGAAGTTAAGTTAATAAATACATATATATTTTTTGTCTATTTAAACATTTAAGTTTATTTATTAACGGTACCACAGTATAAATTAAATTAATATGCATTTTAAATAAATATTTTTAAATAAACAATCTCCAACACTCCTAGAAGTTTAATGCGTATATATCACAACAGAACTTCCTTAGCCTGCACGATAAAAAAACCCTGATTTCTACCTGAGTTTTTCTCCTCTCTGCGGCTTTTTCTTGCACGTTCACTTATAGCTAGTTATAGCTCCAGGTTCCTTATGGCGACGGCGGGCGATGGAAGGGCAACCTACGAAAGTCGCGGAGACGGTGGAAAGTCTCGCAAGGCCTTCCGTCCAGGTTTAAAACTGTTGCTCTCAGTTAGATAAGTTTTAGTTATTTGTTGCGCTGCAGTCAGGCTATTTAGGGAAGGTATCGTAGATTTCTGTAGACATGTTTGTTCTCTAGTGCTCGAATAGTCCTTGCTGCATGTATGAACTGCGTAAGGTTCAATATGGCTACAGAAATCCACTTATGTATAATTAATTAGTCAATGTAGGGTTACTAATGGTTTTTACTCGGGGTGAAGATGGTACAAATTATTTTTCCTGTCTACCATATCAACAATTATAGTTTGTAGAAATTCGTAATGCGTATTAATTATAGTTGGTAGAACTTCTATTAATTTTCCATTGTAAAATTAAAATATAAAGACGATTTGTAGGAAAATTAATGCCATTGAAGTAACGTTTTAATTTTATAATGTAACTTGATAGCAACTATTAACTAATATGGCTAAATGACTTATATCATGGTCTTACCCTTCAACACTAAACACACTTGAGGTTTCAAATATAATATTTCGTTTATATATATATATATATATATATATATATATATATATATATATATATATATATATATATATATATATATATATATATATATATATATATATATATATATATATATATATATATATGAATTGGTTGGTACCGAATTATCATGATATTCAAATTTGTGTACATTTACCAACCAAACATATTGACTATCAACTTTCTTGGTTCGGTTAGTAATATGCTGATTGATTTTCCATTATACAATTTTAACGGCCGTAGTTGTTACTCATTAAATTTGTACAATGAGAAAATTTGAGACTTTTTTTGGGGTAATTAGAGGGGTGTATTATGGTGACAGTGAAAGTTGGCCAATGTCTCTCATCACTGTGGAGGTGAAGTTTATGTACATATAAATCTTTTTTTTTTTTTTTTTTGCTAATTTGGATTTTTAAGCTTTTAAATTGTGCTAAAATTTCTAAAACGGTTGGTATTGGTAATTCAAGGGCCTGAAAGTAGGGGAAACATGTGCTTTTTGGACGTGAAGAATTTGCTTACTGATGAAATTATTTGAGATTATAGTTCTCACGTAGGGTTGAACCAATTCGTTAGACTAGGTTATGAATCTAAGCATCCAATTGTCTTTCCTAGCTGTGCTTCTCTAAATCATTTTTCTTATAATAAGTGATAAGTGGTAATGGGTTTCTAAATGTTCTTATCTGTCTATATGGAAGTTAAGATATTCATATGAATAACCTTTTTACGAATACTTGACTTGAATTTCTGCTTATGATATACTGCCACTTACAAAAACTCTTATGTGACCAGATTTGGATGTAGAACCCCATAATGTTTCGCAGGAGGCTGAACAAATAATTGTAAGTTGTCTCTTAAGTTTTGCTAATTTTAGTAAGAGGGCATAATGATAGTATTTGTTTTTTTTTTTCCATTTTTATGATATTTCTTCAACTTGTGTTGCTGGTTTGATCTTGATTTCTATATATTGTTTCTAATACCGAGTGGGGGTTGGTGTGTTGGGGGTGTGGGCACAGACGGATCCAAGATTTCTTAGTAGGTGTTGCCGGTGACACATTTTTCCTTTTACGTAGTGACAAAAATATAAAAAAAAATGAAAATTTCAAAAAATTTTACACTGTATCCGAAAATTGCCGACATACCATCGCAACGCCTGCTATTCGCTATAGTGATCGCTATTGATAACACTCTCTCTTCACATCTACCTCTTAAGCTAAGAATCTATTACATTGTTGGAAACAAGTTATTTAAAAATTCTCCTCTGTTAATATAAAAGTACTTTCAAGTCCATACCCGAGATTCCCTAGCATTACCTATTAAAAGTAGATGGAGGGGGCTTGGTATAAGTTGATGTTGGTTGTAAATTTGTAATAATTTTCTCTTCATAAATTTATTAGTAATGTGTATTCGTATGTCACTGTCTTGGTTCTTTATCCATCCATTTTTTCTGAAATCACTGTAACATTGATGCACTTTTGTTTTCCTGAACAGAAGAATTCAACCGGGTTATCAGAAGAAGGTGGGAATTGTGCTATTACGTTGATATCAGAGCTTGAACAAATACTAGAAAAGAAACGAATTACTAGGTTGGTCTTTCTTTAAGTACAATCCTACACTTTTATTATTTACGCTCTAGTTGGTGACTCTACTGATGTGATATATATATTAATTGCTGCTACAGGTCTGAAATCCAACACCCAACGACCATGGAGAACCTACCAGACGATCTTTTATCAAACATATTCATCCGCTTATTGGCAAAAGAACTTGCTAAAATGAGGTGCGTTTCCAAATCTTGGAATGCCTTCTTATCTCAACCATCCTTTATAAAATCCCATCTCAAAAGTTCCATCAATAACAACGATCGAGTTCTCCTGGTCTTCTACAAAAAGACATATTCCGACCCTAAACCGTTCACAGCACACCCATGTCAAGCTCCCCATCACATACCCACAGATTTCATCAAACTCCCACCGGTCAATCCCAAAGCTGAACAGGCCACCAGTATGATTAAAGTTATAGGTTCTGTTCACGGATTAATATGCTCTTGTTATGGTGATGATGTCATCCACATTTGGAACCCTTCTCTCTCCGCTGTGTCAACTCTCCCACCATATTCTACCTCCTCCTGCAGCGGTAACACCATCTATTTTCGGTTCGGGTATGATCCCAAAACTGACGATTACAAAGTTGTTAAGCTTCAAGGCCTTTTCGGACTACCTTCAAGATTGTGTACTATATCATATGTTGTTAAAGAGATGCTACAAGTTGAGGTTTATAGCATGAGAAAGGGTTCATGGAAGCTCACTACTCAAAGGTTTCCATCTCACGTCACAAAGATTTTTGAACCTGATTACCTTTGTGTGGATGGGCATGATGGTTATCTTCATTGGCTTGGTTATAATGACGAGGGGAATGTATACACGATAGTGGCTTTTGATTTGGGTTTAGAGACATTTCGTGAGATACCTCTTCCGGATTCTCTATCATCAGATAACAACCGATCAAAACTTTTGGGAGTTTGGGCTGGAAAGATTTGTGTGATGTTATGGGTTAAGGGTGGGGGTAGCATAGATGTGTGGGTGATGGATGAGTATGGGGTGGCTGAATCATGGGTGAAGCGCAATAATGTCTCCTCACAGTGTATCAGTAGCTTCTTTTTTGGGTATACATCACACAATGAGATTTGTATTGTAAATGACAGTGGTCATTTTCTTTTGTACAATCCAGCTGCACATGAGGATAATGTCTTGAAGGAATCTTTTAATGAGGAATACAGTGTGAGTAAAATTGTGGAGTATGTTGACAGTCTTGCTTGGGTAGCATCTGCCATTCGGTGAGCTGCTGCATCATTTGCAGATTTTAATTTTGCGTTCAACCATTGTCTTTTAGCCTTTTTTTTCTATTCAAGGAGTCTTCTTATTTTTAATTGAATGTCTAATGAAAGAAAAGTTTCTGTTTTTTTAGGAGAGTAATGTATAGATATTGATTTCCGTATCTTTTAAAAATATTAAGGCTTTGTGTACTCTGTTTCGGTGTTGTGTTGCATGCATTTGAAGAGGTTAATCTCATGCTTTTTATTTTGTTTTACTGTTGTGAATTTGGTAGTCTTTAGATTAGTTGATTTCCATGTCATTTTATGTTGTGTTCAATATGTTTTTGAATAGCTTAGTTGATTTCCATGTCATTTTCTAAAAAACAAGACAATAAATCTAGCTGTAAATGGTAAAAGAAACACTACAAAGCTGACAAAGTAGTAAAAACAAGTTTGAAATATCTATAAGTGGAACACATGTTAAATTTGGCATTTATATAATGATATTGATCTTTGGATAAGAAAGGTGATCGTACAAAAGGTGTAATGTCTTTAGATTGGATACGTGGCATTTGAGTACATGTCAAAGTATTTGGTATTATTAAGCATTTGACCAATTCCACGATACGATATAACTAATATGTGCACTAAATTTAATATAACTGCAGAACAAAATTCATCTTCAAAGAGCTAATAAAAGTTTTTACCAAAATAATCTAACGAGTCAAATTATACAAAATTTGACGGTAACATTATTCATTACACGATAACTTTAAAACATTTGATTTTGAACATTTTGATTAGTTTAGTGTGAAATGATATTTGGTTTTTTTTAGCATCTAAGACTTTATTAAAAAACAACCAGGAGTTGGAATTACTAGCTACAATAGATCGGGTTTTCACTTTGCTATTAAAGATCAAATCGTTCTTTAAGCTATTACTACAAGAAAAAATGTATTTATCGGCAACACTTTTAGTTGCGACAAAAGCTTTTAGCGATGACATATGCAATTGTCATCGCTAAAGGTGTCAACCCCATCCGTCCATACTACAAGATCAAACTGTTCTTTAAGCTATTCTTTCGTCCATATGACCCATAAAAAAAAACCCTAGAGATAGTTAGAGATAATTTTTTAAGCTATTAGTACAAGAAAAAAGGTATTTATCGGCGACACTTTTAGTTGCGACAAAAGCTTTTAGCGATGACATAAGCAATTGTCATCGCTAAAGGTGTCAACCCCATCCGTCCGATCGAGACTCTAATCCAATGGTTGGGGCTTCGTTTCGCATAGCGGTGACTCCAATATCGGCAATTTGTGTAACCGCTAATGGTCGAAAAAAAAGATGCGACGTAACTTCGCTCCGCAATTGTCACCACAATTGATTGGAGTCGCTACTAAAGGTGTTGACATTGACGGTATTAATTGTAGTGGGTATTGCTTGACGCAAATAAGCAAAAGCGAATGCCTCGCTTTCCCCTTTCATCAATTCCATTTTTCTCTCGTTTTTTCTTTCCCATTTTTTCGACGACTCTGTCAAAATACATAAATTCAACCCAGAACTCTCATATTATGTCAAGAATTCTTGGATACAATTACAATTTATAAAAAATAAATAAATAAATAAAACTCACTCTAACCTATACCTCAAACTAACCTATCTTTCAAAAGTTATAAGCTTCAAATTTTTGCAAGAATCTCACAAGAAAGTACACAGAACATAAGTGGGAGAATTAGGGTTTTGAAAAAAAAAAAACTTATTAATTCAAATCCTAGCTAACATGATGATACAAATATATATAGTTGAACAATTTTCACAAATAGTCCTTAGACTATTCATTGTGACTCTGGTAACCTTGCTCTTTCTCCATATTTGCTCTGATACCCTCCAGGTTTAATATGCACAACACAAATAGCTACAAGTATAAAACTTCATATAACCATCGACTTTAGAGTAATTAATAGTTGCTCCTTAATCTTTATCCAACATTAAAGCAGATACATTCTACACCAAATTTACAAAGATAGAAAACCAAATTTATTAATACAAAGTTTATGTTTGAAAATTGTTAAGAAATCATTATATTTTTCAACACCCTCCCTCGACCCTAAACTTGAAAAGAAAAAGATAAAAGACTTCGGAGAATATCATCAGCCAATTCTGTAAAGTTAGCCATTGATTCAACCACTTGTTCAGCACAACCAATCCTTTAAAACTTACAAAGTCCTATCCTAGAAAACCAAAAAATTAAAGGATATACTAATACATCATTGGTAAGATTACATAGATAGGCAACACCATCCCTTAATCTTACCAATGAAACAATATAAGCTGATAGAATTTTACTAAGAATATCACATTTGAAAAACAAATAATAAGAAATTTTAAATCTTTATTCTCAAGTTAGGTAGAAGAATTTAAAAAAAAAAAAAAAAAAAAATTTGGCAAAACAAATAGCTTTATAAAAAAACAAACTTTTGTAAAAAAAAATATTAATATCCCACCAATAAAAAAACTCTTTAGAACAAATCCAACAATTACAAATACTACAAACCAATTGCCAAGCAAAGACAATCTTTTTAAAGAAAACTTGATTACATTACAAATTGTTGAACATCAATGCAACACTTCAAGAAAAAAAACAAACAAACAAACAACAAAAAAACAAACAAAAAAGAAATCCCAACAATGAAAAATTCTAAGCATGAAATTTACAATCCTAATACTCGATAAAAAAATATACCCATGGGGGGGGGGGGGGGGGGGGAGTAAGCAGCTACATAGGATTCAATTTTTTTCATTATATATTTTATTTAAAATTACAAAATTATAATAAAGATAAGGACTTTTTTTTTTCTTGTTTGTCCTAGACCTTTAAGAATATTTCATTTTTCATGACCGACCCTGCATATACCCTCCTAATATAAGTTGAAATAACTAATAAAACAAACATCTTGTTTTAAAGAACCTTCAACATCCTAAGGAGGAATTCAACACAAAGCAATGAGCTATTAAATTTTTGATTGAATATAAAGAAGACAAATTTCTACAAACAAAAAACACATAACCCCAATAAAGCCATGAAGCCACTTGGAGAATTATCGAGAATGATAACAATCCCACAGCCAAAAAGAATGAGGCTACACAAAACCTCAAAACTGTTCAGAAACAGAAAATTTACCGACTCTAAAATATAACTCGAATATCACCAAATAACAAAACAAAAGTTAATAGTGATAGACACAATAGAAAAATCAACAAATCAAAGAACCATAGAAATATATCCACTAACAAGGATCTGAATCAAAGGCCTAAATAGACCAACATCATGATAAAAAACAATGAACATCTCTTGTTACACAAGTGTTTGCATATTATATAGAACTAAAAATTCAATTCATGCCAAACACAACAAGTTAGATCGAAAACTTAACCTAAAACGGAAATAAAAATAATCCAAAAAAACAAATTTTGCTAGTTTTCAGAAAAAAAAAAAAGTCAAAACAACACTATAAATAAAATGACAATTAGTGGCATAAAAAAATGCCACTAAAAACCAAAAAAATCTCATTAAATGTGTAACATCCCAAATTTCGAGTTCAAAATTTTCATTTTTAATTAAGTAATTTATAAAATCGTTTACTGAAAACATTTTCGATATCATATCAAACCATAAACCATCATGAACATGTCTCAAAATCAAAACATCGAACAGTAATAAAATCAAAGTACAATCCCATGAATCACATAGTGCGGAAATCTGATGTGCGTGTGATGTGCAGCTACCGCGCCGACTCTTTCCCATTCACTGAAGAGGTACCTAAAACAAAACTGAAAACTATAAGCAAGAAGCGTAGTGAGTTCCCCCATCATACAACATACCATATAATCACATAGCATATGTGACAATCGTCAATCTTGAGTCAAGTCAAGTCATCAAGTCAAGACCGGTCAACTCGATTAAACCTTGTGTATTAGGGTTTGTGTTATGTTCATACTGTATAACTTGCTATATTAATGGGAAAACATCACTTGAGAAAAGTCTTGTGTTAAAAATTTCCTAAACCCTAGTTCTAATCAATGAACTAGACCGATAAAACAATGTTGCATACTCATCGAGAATGTGTAAGATCCTTAAACGAGGCTTAATAGGGTTCACGAACCATGCATTTCGATGCCGGACACTCACAACTATCCCACATGGAACCTCTCTCAATCGTTTCCACACTATCTCTCTCTATGTCAAACCTCTCCCAAATCTCTCCAAGTATGCGAAATCTCTCTCAAATATCTCTCTGTATTAGAAATCTCTCCAAGAATGTCAAATCTCTCCCAAATCCCTCTAAGTATGTGAAAACTCTCGCAAATATCTCTTTGTATGAGAAATCTCTCCAAGAATGTCAAATCTCTCCCAAATCTCTCCAAGTATGCGAAATCTCTCTCAAATATCTCTCTGTATTAGAAATCTCTCCAAGAATGTCAAATCTCTCCCAAATCCCTCTAAGTATGTGAAAACTCTCGCAAATATCTCTTTGTATGAGAAATCTCTCCAAGAATGTCAAATCTCTCCCAAATCTCTCCAAGTGTGAGAAATCTCTCCTGAATCTCTCTCAAATAGTTCCCGTAACTTTTTAGAATCATCCGGGTCATTCCGACGCTTAACCGTGTCAAAAACAGCTTAAAACGGGGTAAAAACGAGAAAAATAGACATTAGGAACCGAAACCAAGAGAGAAGCTTCTTAGGACCCGAAGGTCCTCTTAGGGACTGAGAGCAAGAGGAGCCGAACTGAACCCTCCTGAGCCGAACCAAACCCTCCTGAGCCGAACCGAACCCGAAGGTACTGTTCACCACTAACCGAAACCGAACCCTGCTCAAGAGGAACCGAACCGAAGGTACTGTTCACCACTAACCAAAACCGAACCCTGCTCAAGAGGAACCGAACCGAAGGTACTGTTCACTAACCGAACCGAAGGTACTGTTCACTACAGTTCGTTCGGTTCTGACTTCTCGCCTTTCATCGCCAGACCGAACCCTCGCCTTCGCCTCTCACTTCCGGTTCGCGCCTTCTCGTTTCTCACCTCCTCGCCCCTTCGTTTCCCTCTGTTCGTTTCCGGCTACAATCCTCAGCGTGGACCGAGTCTCGGCCTAGGGACCGAACCTCGGCCTAGGACCGAGAGGTCTCGCTGGGAACTCATTTTCTCCCGGTTTTCGCATAGTTTTGCGTTTAAGGCCCGTTTTTAATTATTTTAACGTGGGAATTTCACCCAAAATCATATTTTAACATAATAAACCCTAAATATTCACAATTTAATCATATTTTCATAAAAATCTTTATTTAAATAATGAAAGCAAGTGGGTAAAGTACAAAGAGGTGGAGTGTTGACTTTGCTTTACCTTATAACACAAGCAACCACTCCCACACCCATTCTATGACCAGCCACACCTCCCCACCTTACCTAGGTCACATCAATGTCATTTCCACTCAATTATCACTCTTTCCCACGTTTTTGAGAGCTGAATATTCATCCTCTCTCCTCATTTCCCTCATTTCCTCTCTTTTCACCAAAAAGAGTAAACTCTTTTCTCTCTCTATTTCCCTCTCTAGAACTCGAGATTTGAGGGCTGATCTTTGGATTTTACTCCACATTTGGTAAGAATGATCCATTCTCTTTATGATTATCTCAATTATTTCCACTCGAATCATGGATATCTTAGACAAACTCTCTCATAATTGTGTTAGATCTTCGAATCTTCAAGTGATTCTTCAAGTGTTCTTGGGTTGAACACTTATCTTCTTCAACACTTACCTACTGAAATCACTTAAGGTGAGTCCATACCCCTACATTTTCATGTTTTCTCAAGTTTTCAGGGGGGGAATACAAGTTAAAACACTAAGAACATAATTAAATTTTTCTAACAGCCTTCATCAGAAAAGTTCAACTCCATTCACGGACTGTTTTGGGCATCTTAAACATTTTTGTTTTCAAAACTGTACAAGGTGCAAATAGCTCAAGTTTGTAGCTTTAAAATGACTACTTGCACATCTCCATACGATTTTTCTACAATTTATGGTGATTTTTACAAAACTGCCTATCATTTCAAACAACAATCCGGACCAGTCTGTGATTATGGACATTTTCACCCAAGTTGGAGGTCATTAAAAATCGTGATAAAATTATGAGTAAACTAGACACATTTTGTGAACTCTCAGAATTTACGGATCTAGTTTTCAACTTCGTATGATTTTTCTATGATTTTTCCAAAACTGGGCAGAATTGCTAAAGTTAGCCAACAGCATGTAAATATCATAACACTTTGTAATATGTTGAGCAAAGTGTATAATCATAAGTTCTAATATTTGAATGTGTTTCCTTGTTAGTTTATCATTGTGAACTGAAACTAAGTCATTCATATTAAATATTATTCATTCATTTAGAACACATATTATGTAACTATAAAAAGTATAGTTGGATAAATTCACAACACTAATACATTTCCATAAAAAGAATTCATACATATTATATACATTTTAGATAAACTATAATAGGTATAGTTTATGATACATCACTCAACACACTCGTACAAAAAGGGTACATTCATACAAGAAAGATTTATATCCACACACATTTCACGTAAACTTGTTAACCTATGTTGTGAGACTCTCTCTCCCCGTACGTCCGAGTGCGGGATATAATTCCTGGTAGTTATAATCAAAATCTCCTTGAGGGAGAACGTGATACTTGTATATAGATCTATATTGGGTTTGACACCCCACACCTTGCTGCTAGCTACAGTGGGACCTGCAGGTCTACGGGTGACAAATGTCATTTCATTTTCGCGACGCCTGAGAAACGTTGTGGCAGGTTCACATAGTCACAGTATGATTATAGCGACTCACCTAGGGAGATAACAATTCATAAAGTTTACAGGGTTTCATAAAACCGAAGTAGGTTTTAGGTTGATAAAGAAATTTACTTTCCATATCATTTTAAACTCACGACATTTCTACTAAGAAATGATGATTTCTTATACATTTTAGTCTTTGGTTATAAGGCTACATTTTTCGGATTTCAAGGAAAATATCGGATTTTTCTGACACAAACGCGACATTTACATGTGATAGACTTCTACTAAGTTTATTAATAAAAGCTTATGAACTCACCAACCTTTGTGTTGACACTTTTCAAACAACTCGTATTCTCAGGAAAACACTAAACAGGTAATCAAGTGCTTTTGAGGATGGGACGTTAAGACGTCAAACTTTTCATATTTTGTCAACATATTGTAATTGATTTTGAAACATGTAATTCATACAAGTGATGTAACTTTTTCAATTATATATATGTTGGTTGTGTTTGCTTAAATTACTATTGAAATTGTGGTTATGATACTATACATGAAGTCCTCCACCCCCGGACGTTTCCGCCATCCTTGGTTTGGGGGTGTGACAGATTGGTATCAGAGCACGGTTTATAGCGAATTAAGTATGTCAAACCACATAAGATATACAAACTATAAACACATTTGGGACTAAAGGTCTCTGATTCTTAAAATGCTTTAACAAGTTGTACTTTTAGAAAACAAATAATTTCTTGTTTTAAAGTATACTTACATGCATTCTATACTAGCATGGTGTCATATCTTAGGAGAACATAAATTGAAAGAGGAGGAGTCGAACATTATTAGTACGCCTTAGCATGTGTAACCAGTTCTGGGAGGGATATAGCCTGATCAACTATATCCGTCCAAGAAGTAACTTACGCACACTAAGGAATAGTCGTAATAAGCGACGAATCTGATAACCTAATTACACTCCATAAAGAACACGCTAAGAACCAAATATAAACATCTAAAAATACTATAGGAGTATTTGTACGTTTCTATAGTGCCCGATTATTATTTTCCGATATGTGCTTCTTAACCCCATTTCTCGTGCAGACGACATGGCAGGATTTCACATACCCGGGGACCCCTATTTTCCCAATCAAGGAAACGTGGGATGGATCGATGATGAGCCCGAGGAGGATCCCGAAGAGGATCCTGAGGAGGATCCCGAAGAGGATCCCGAGGAGGATCCCGAAGAGGATCCCGAGGAGGAGTCCGAGGAGGAAGAAGAACAAGAAGAAGAAGAGGAAGACGACCAAGAAGAAGATGAAGACGAAGAGGAAGAAGAGGAAGGTGATGAGATAGTCATGTTTGGGAACGAAGCGGAGGAACCACCAGAAGTATTCAACCCTCCCTACATCGCGAGGGTACCCGCGCACCGTTTTGGATACAACGGACCTGAACCCCCTTGGGTAACAACGATCGAAAGATGGAGCCGACAACAACGCCAGCGGTCACCATATGGCTACCAACGAGGTTACTATGATCTCACTCATGGTGGACCGGCTGACAGAGCTCTCCCCGTCACGATACAACGAATAGCAAGTATGGATGATCGTGGTAGGACGACGACCGATCAGGTCGGAGAGTTAAGTGCCATCGTACAGTCTACTACTGATTGCACCAGAGACCTGGAATGAGACTCCCGCCATAGAGACCAACTCATCCAAGACCTTCTCGCAGCTCAAGCAGAAACAAGAGAGTATCGGGAAAGATACATGGCTCTCGAAGAGAGAATGGTTGCAGCCGAACGCAGATTGGCGGAACTACAGGGCGCATCGACATCATCGCAGCCTCCGTCAAAGAAGGGTCGCAGTGATTAGAACTCATTACTATTCTCATGTTTTGGTAGTAAAATTTTAGGAGTATGCGTTGGTGTTACTCTTTGTATGTAGGTCGACCCTACGACTATGTGATCACACTATTCAAAGGGTTTTTGTAATGCCAAAAACTATCTTTTGTAACGATGTAATGTAGACCCTTATGAGGTCAAACTTTTCCCTCTAAATGTTATGTACTAAAAGTTATCAATGAAATTTGGCATATGTTTTATTTATTGAATATTTGGCACTATACATCATAACCTGATCACACAAACAGTTTACAAATAATAAAGTTTTGATAAAATACAAGAGGGATGAAACCAGTAACACTCGACTCGTTATCACTATTGAAGTCTTACCGACTGGTCATTTTTTTTTATGACAGAACCATGCCACCAAGGAAAAGACCAAGGCCTTCCAACAACACAGTGCCGCCTCCACCACCACCTCCGCAGTTTGATCCTGCAATGTTCCAGGCTGCAGTAACGGCAGCCGTGGCGGCAGCAATGTCGCAAATGGGGACCAATGGTTCTGGCGGTTCTGGATCAGGAGCTACCAATTCCATTCATGGGGACAGCACGGGGCGTACGAGGGAGTGCTCTTACAAAGACTTCACGAATGGAAAACCCGACCCTTTCAATGGAAGCGGGGGCGTTATCACGCTGGTGCAATGGTTCGAAAGGACCGAGGCAGTTTTTGAAATATGCGCTTGTCCCGAAGCGAGCAAGGTCAAGTATGCGGCATTCACTTTCACTGGAAAAGCACTTACTTGGTGGAATGGCCGAGTTAAATCACTTACTCCCGCAATAGCTAACGCAATCAGCTGGGAGGATTTGAAAGCCCTAATGTTAAAGGAATACTGCCCGAGGGGCGAAATACAAAAACTTGAAGAAGAACTTTGGAACCTCAGAATGACAGGCACTGATCTTGAAACTTATACTGCCCGTTTCAATGACTTAGCACTCCTCTGCCCAACAATGGTCACTCCAGAAGAGAAGAAGGTGGAACGATATCCCTGGGGGCTGTCATCCCAGATTCAAGATAGTGTATTGGCCTCGAAACCCACTACCTTTGAGAGTGCCAAGGAATTGGCACAACAACTCATAGATCACAGGGCTAGCCATGGTACCGTGATAACCACCACCGACCGAACAAAAGGAGGGAACAACAAAAGGAGGTTCTGGGGCAATAAAAAGAAACAACCAATTCAGGACCCCGCCAAAAAGCAACAGATTGTTGCTGTTCGTGCCGCCATTACTGCTGTCGCTCCAGCGCCGCCGAAACAGTATACGGGAACTCTTCCCAAGTGCAACAAGTGTAACTACTACCATAACGGTGCTTGTCGAGAGTTACACTGCAATAACTGCAACAAGAAGGGGCACACCGCACGATTCTGTAGAGCGACTACCCAACCCGCCGCACAAGTCGCTACGACCGCCAACACTGGAGCAAGCCAAACCTGCTATGGATGTGGTGAAACAGGACACTTCAGGAGGAACTGCCCCAAGGCACGAGCCCCTAATGCTGGGGGTGTAGGGAGAGTCCTAACTTTAGGGCAGGGAGAAGCAGTCAAGGATCCCTCTGTGGTTACTGGTACGTTCCTCCTCAATAACTCTTATGCATGCGTACTTTTCGATAGTGGGGCAGAAAGAAGTTTCATAAGTCACCAATTCAAACATATACTTAAGCAAAATTCTCAACCACTAGAAGATTCTTACATCGTAGAAATGGCAAATGGAAAGGTTGAGCGCGCTAATGATATTTACATAGGGTGTACTCTCACTCTAGACAACCATTTGTTCAAAATTGACCTTATGCCGGTCACCATAAAAAGCTTCGATATAATCATTGGTATGGATTGGTTAAGCCTTCATCGTGCCGACATTCTATGTTACAAAAGGGCCGTCCGCCTCAACCTGCCGAATGGCAACGTTCTCACCGTTTATGGCAATAAACCTAGTGCGAACCTACAAATCATCTCTTGTGTTAAAACCCAAAAGTACCTCCGAAAGCAATACCATGCTTTCTTAGCCCACATCGTAGACAAGAAACAGGAGGTGAAGGACATCAAAGAAATTCCAGAAGTATGCAACTTCCCTGATGTTTTCCCAGACGATCTGCCTGGTGTACCACTCGCACGACAAGTCGAATTTCGGATCGACTTAATCCCAGGAGCTACCCCCATCGCCAGGGCTCCATATCGCTTAGCACCGGCAGAAATGCAAGAACTATCCAGCCAGCTGAATGAACTATTGAGCAAAGGGTTCATCAGGCCAAGCTTCTCGCCCTGGGGAGCACCAGTCTTATTTGTAAAGAAGAAGGATGGGTCTTTTCGCATGTGCATAGACTATCGAGAACTAAACAAACTCACTATCAAGAACCGTTATCCCCTACCCTGAATAGATTACCTCTTCGACCAGCTCCAAGGAGCCAGCTACTTTTCAAAAATCGACCTGAGGTCGGGTTATCATCAACTACGAGTTCAGGAAGAGGATATCCCCAAGACGGCATTCAGAACTCGTTATGGGCACTATGAGTTTGTAGTAATGCCATTCGGGTTAACTAACGCGCCTGCGGTGTTCATGGATTTGATGAATCGAGTGTGTTGACCCTTCTTGGATAAATTCATCATCGTATTCATCGATGATATCTTGGTCTATTCGAGGAGCGAAGAAGAGCACAGACAACACCTACGACTAGTTCTGGAGATTTTAAGAACCGAGAAGCTTTACGCCAAATTCTCAAAGTGTGAATTTTGGCTCCGTGAAGTAGGATTCCTTGGCCACGTAGTAAGCAAAGAAGGAATACATGTGGACCCCTCAAAGATCAAAGCAATCGAAGATTGGTCAACACCTGCAACGCCAACAGAAATCCGACAGTTTTTGGGACTCGCAGGCTACTATCGAAGATTCATACAAAATTTCTCCAAGATCGCTAAGCCTCTCACCACCTTGACTCAGAAAGGTGTGGTGTTCGAATGGGAAGATAAACAAGAAGCCGCCTTCCAGACACTAAAGCAAGCCCTATGCAGTGCACCGGTCTTGTCTCTTCCAGAAGGAACCGATGATTTTGTGGTGTATTGCGATGCTTCGAATCAAGGCCTCGGTTGTGTGCTCATGCAAAGGGGAAAAGTTATCGCTTATGCATCAAGGCAACTGAAGACACATGAATTTAATTACACAACCCACGACCTTGAACTGGGAGCGGTGGTGTTCACCCTGAAGATCTGGAGGCACTATCTCTACGGCACCAAGTGCACCATCTTCACTGATCACAAAAGTCTTCAGCACATTCTCAATCAGAAAGAACTTAACATGCGCCAAAGAAGATGGGTGGAATTACTGAATGACTACGAATGTGAAATTCGTTACCACCCAGGCAAGGCCAATGTAGTAGCCGATGCCTTAAGCAGGAAAGAATACTCGGGTCGCCGAGTAAAATCCCTAGCCATGACCATCCACTCCCAACTAGCCACCCAGATCAAGGATGCCCAATTAGAAGCCTTGAAACCAGAAAACATGGCAAGCGAAGCACTAAGGGGGATGGATAAGAACTTGGAAGTCAAAGGGGATGGAACTCGTTATCTCATGAATCGAATCTGGACACCGAAGTTCGGTGGGTACCGAGATGTTGTAATGAACGAGGCCCACAAGACTCGATACTCCATTCACCCTGGGTCAGATAAGATGTATCTAGACCTCAAAAGGTTATTCTGGTGGCCAAACATGAAGGCTGAAATTGCTACTTATGTGAGCAAGTGCCTCACTTGTGCCAAGGTCAAGGTGGAATATCAGAAGCCATCAGGACTACTTCAACAACCGGATATACCCGAGTGGAAGTGGGAGCGAATAACCATGGACTTCATAACCAAACTGCCTAAGACATCAGGTGGGATGGATATCATATGGGTGGTTGTGGACACATTGACCAAGTCCGCGCACTTCCTGCCAATAAAGGAAACAGACAAGATGGAAAAGTTAACCAGGACGTACATTAAAGAGATCGTGCGACTACATGGTGTACCAACATCCATTATCTCTGATCGAGATAGTAGATTCACCTCTCGTTTCTGGCAGTCCCTACAGAAGTCTCTGGGAACCAGGCTAGACATGAGTACGGCCTACCATCCACAAACTGACGGACAAAGCGAGAGAACCATCCAGACGTTGGAAGACATGCTGAGAGCCTGTGTGATAGATTTTGGTAAGGCATGGGATACCCATCTACCGCTTATCGAATTCTCTTATAATAACAGTTATCACACTAGCATTGGAGTCGCTCCATTCGAAGCTCTCTACGGTCGCAAGTGTAGATCACCACTGTGTTGGGCCGAAGTTGGAGATACTCAGCTAGCCAGAGGGAAAGTCCCTGATAGCACCCTTACTGGGCCTAAAATCATAAGGGAAACCACAGAAAAGATCATTCAAATTCGGGAAAGACTAAAAGCGTCTCGTGATCGACAAAAGAGTTACGCGGATAAGCGACGCAAACCTTTAGAATTCCAGGTCGGAGACCGGGTACTACTTAAAGTTTCCCCCTGGAAGGGGATGATACATTTCGGTAAACGGGGGAAACTAAACCCAAGGTACATCGGTCCGTTCGAAATCCTTGCTAGGATTGGTCCTGTGGCGTACAAACTCCGACTACCACAAGAACTTAGTAATGTGCACCCTACCTTCCACGTATCCAACTTAAAGAAGTGTCTGTCTGACGAGACACTCGTAGTACCACTCGAAGAAATCGAAGTTAATGAAAATCTCCACTTTGTGGAGGAACCCGTTGAGATCATGGGTCGAGAGATCAAGAGAACAAAACAAAGTCGCATTCCCATAGTGAAGGTTCGTTGGAACGCGAAACGAGGGCCTGAGTTTACCTGGGAACGTGAAGATCAAATGAAGCAAAAGTATCCACATCTTTTCCCAAACCCTTGAAGTTCCCAGCCGAATTTAAATTCCGGGGCGAAATTTCCTCTAACGGGGGGATGATGTGACAATCGTCAATCTTGAGTCAAGTCAAGTCATCAAGTCAAGACCGGTCAACTCGATTAAACCTTGTGTATTAGGGTTTGTGTTATGTTCATACTGTATAACTTGCTATATTAATGGGAAAACATCACTTGAGAAAAGTCTTGTGTTAAAAATTTCCTAAACCCTAGTTCTAATCAATGAACTAGACCGATAAAACAATGTTGCATACTCATCGAGAATGTGTAAGATCCTTAAACAAGGCTTAATAGGGTTCACGAACCATGCATTTCGATGCCGGACACTCACAACTATCCCACATGGAACCTCTCTCAATCGTTTCCACACTATCTCTCTCTATGTCAAACCTCTCCCAAATCTCTCCAAGTATGCGAAATCTCTCTCAAATATCTCTCTGTATTAGAAATCTCTCCAAGAATGTCAAATCTCTCCCAAATCCCTCTAAGTATGTGAAAACTCTCGCAAATATCTCTTTGTATGAGAAATCTCTCCAAGAATGTCAAATCTCTCCCAAATCTCTCCAAGTATGCGAAATCTCTCTCAAATATCTCTCTGTATTAGAAATCTCTCCAAGAATGTCAAATCTCTCCCAAATCCCTCTAAGTATGTGAAAACTCTCGCAAATATCTCTTTGTATGAGAAATCTCTCCAAGAATGTCAAATCTCTCCCAAATCTCTCCAAGTGTGAGAAATCTCTCCCGAATCTCTCTCAAATAGTTCCCGTAACTTTTTAGAATCATCCGGGTCATTCCGACGCTTAACCGTGTCAAAAACAGCTTAAAACGGGGTAAAAACGAGAAAAATAGACATTAGGAACCGAAACCAAGAGAGAAGCTTCTTAGGACCCGAAGGTCCTCTTAGGGACTGAGAGCAAGAGGAGCCGAACCGAACCCTCCTGAGCCGAACCGAACCCTCCTGAGCCGAACCGAACCCGAAGGTACTGTTCACCACTAACCGAAACCGAACCCTGCTCAAGAGGAACCGAACCGAAGGTACTGTTCACCACTAACCGAAACCGAACCCTGCTCAAGAGGAACAGAACCGAAGGTACTGTTCACTAACCGAACCGAAGGTACTGTTCACTACTGTTCACTACAGTTCGTTCGGTTCTGACTTCTCGCCTTTCATCGCCGGACCGAACCCTCGCCTTCGCCTCTCACTTCCGGTTCGCGCCTTCTCGTTTCTCACCTCCTCGCCCCTTCGTTTCCCTCTGTTCGTTTCCGGCTACAATCCTCAGCGTGGACCGACTCTCGGCCTAGGGACCAAACCTCGGCCTAGGACCGAGAGGTCTCGCTGGGAACTCATTTTCTCCCGGTTTTCGCGTAGTTTTGCGTTTAAGGCCCGTTTTTAATTATTTTAACGTGGGAATTTCACCCAAAATCATATTTTAACATAATAAACCCTAAATATTCACAATTTAATCATATTTTCATAAAAATCTTTATTTAAATAATGAAAGCAAGTGGGTAAAGTACAAAGAGGTGGAGTGTTGACTTTGCTTTACCTTATAACACAAGCAACCACTCCCACACCCACTCTATGACCAGCCACACCTCCCCACCTTACCTAGGTCACATCAATGTCCTTTCCACTCAATTATCACTCTTTCCCACGTTTTTGAGAGCTGAATATTCATCCTCTCTCCTCATTTCCCTCATTTCCTCTCTTTTCACCAAAAAGAGTAAACTCTTTTCTCTCTCTATTTCCCTCTCTAGAACTCGAGATTTGAGGGCTGATCTTTGGATTTTCCTCCACATTTGGTAAGAATGATCCATTCTCTTTATGATTATCTCAATTATTTCCACTCGAATCATGGATATCTTAGACAAACTCTCTCATAATTGTGTTAGATCTTCGAATCTTCAAGTGATTCTTCAAGTGTTCTTGGGTTGAACACTTATCTTCTTCAACACTTACCTACTGAAATCACTTAAGGTGAGTCCATACCCCTACATTTTCATGTTTTCTCAAGTTTTCAGGGGGGGAATACAAGTTAAAACACTAAGAACATAATTAAAATTTTCTAACAGCCTTCATCATAAAAGTTCAACTCCATTCACGGACTGTTTTGGGAATCTTAAACATTTTTGTTTTCAAAACTGTACAAGGTGCAAATAGCTCAAGTTTGTAGCTTTAAAATGACTACTTGCACATCTCCATACGATTTTTCTACAATTTATGGTGATTTTTACAAAACTGCCTATCATTTCAAACAACAATCCGGACCAGTCTGTGATTATGGACATTTTCACCCAAGTTGGAGGTCATTAAAAATCGTGATAAAAATTATGAGTAAACTAGACACATTTTTTGAACTCTCAGAATTTACGGATCTAGTTTTCGACTTCGTATGATTTTTCTATGATTTTTCCAAAACTGGGCAGAATTGCTAAAGTTAGCCAACAGCATGTAAATATCATAACACCTTGTAATATGTTGAGCAAAGTGTATAATCATAAGTTCTAATATTTGAATGTGTTTCCTTGTTAGTTTATCATTGTGAACTGAAACTAAGTCATTCATATTAAATATTATTCATTCATTTAGAACACGTATTATGTAACTATAAAAAGTATAGTTGGATAAATTCACAACACTAATACATTTCCATAAAAAGAATCCATACATATTATATACATTTTAGATAAACTATAATAGGTATAGTTTATGATACATCACTCAACACACTCGTACAAAAAGGGTACATTCATACAAGAAAGATTTATATCCACACACATTTCACGTAAACTTGTTAACCTATGTTGTGAGACTCTCTCTCCCCGTACGTCCGAGTGCGGGATATAATTCCTGGTAGTTATAATCAAAATCTCCTTGAGGGAGAACGTGATACTTGTATATAGATCTATATTGGGTTTGACACCCCACACCTTGCTGCTAGCTACAGTGGGACCTGCAGGTCTACGGGTGACAAATGTCATTTCATTTTCGCGACGCCTGAGAAACGTTGTGGCAGGTTCACATAGTCACAGTATGATTATAGCGACTCACCTAGGGAGATAACAATTCATAAAGTTTACGGGGTTTCATAAAACCGAAGTAGGTTTTAGGTTGATAAAGAAATTTACTTTCCATATCATTTTAAACTCACGACATTTCTACTAAGAAATGATGATTTCTTATACATTTTAGTCTTTGGTTATAAGGCTACATTTTTCGGATTTCAAGGAAAATATCGGATTTTTCTGACACAAACGCGACATTTACATGTGATAGACTTCTACTAAGTTTATTAATAAAAGCTTATGAACTCACCAACCTTTGTGTTGACACTTTTCAAACAACTCGTATTCTCAGGAAAACACTAAACAGGTAATCAAGTGCTTTTGAGGATGGGACGTTAAGACGTCAAACTTTTCATATTTTGTCAACATATTGTAATTGATTTTGAAACATGTAATTCATACAAGTGATGTAACTTTTTCAATTATATATATGTTGGTTGTGTTTGCTTAAATTACTATTGAAATTGTGGTTATGATACTATACATGAAGTCCTCCACCCCCGGACGTTTCCGCCATCCTTGGTTTGGGGGTGTGATAGCATACAAATTGCCGAGTAATTCTGGGGCACCCGACCTACCCAGTCGGACCATTCTGGGGTGTCGACCTACCCATGTCAAGCCATTTTGGGTGCTGACATACCCATGTCAAGCCGTTTTGGGTTTCTGACCTACCCTTCGGTCCTAACAACCGAACTTCGGGGATTATTTCACCCCTACCACTACTACCGCATATATCACTGTCAGGCATATTTGGGTGCCCGACCTACCCTTCGGTCCTAACAACCGAACTTAGGGACTAGTCCCCTCCTACTACCACTATCACATACAACATAATCATGCTAGCACATAAACATATTAGGTAGTAGTAATCCATACAATTATCACAAAGACAATCATCTCAACTATAATCAACTACTAGTGGGCCGACCTTGGTGTCTTAGAACCACTTCTACTTGAAGGTAACACACCTCGATGCCGTGTAGTATCCGCACAGTCCTCATCATGGGTATAACCTCGTCTCAACTCCTCAATCTCTACACAACAACCCTTCTTGATTACTAATTTGTACCCCCAACCGTTCTCTTCAAGGGTCGACTCTAGTCCGGGTCAAAGTCAAAGTCAAAGTCAACTTTGGTCAAACTCAACCTCCAGTTGACTTGACTCGCCGAGTTGGTCCACCAACTCGTCGAGTCCATATTCTTTTGAAATGATACAACCCCTGACTCTACTCATCGAGTCTAGTGAGAACTCTACGAGTCCTCCTTCAACCATAATATAGGGACCATCTTCAACCGACTCGCCGAGTTCAGCCTTGAACTTGTCGAGTTCATCTTCATCATACGAATGTGTCCAGTCTATGACTCGCCAAGTTATATGAACAACTCGTCGAGTCCGTATTCATGGGTTGGGAGATTTCTTTGGACTCGTTGAGTCCATTCATACACTCGCCATGTCCCATGATTTCCAGGTCCATAATCACGTCCATCTTATTGAGTCCTCTTCTAGACTCAACCAAATTCCTCAGAAACAGAAAATTTTAGGGAACCAATACCCAACTCGCCGAGACCTAAGAACGACTCGTCGATTCCCCTAAAGTCCATGTCCATAAACTTGATTTATGTTGAGCTCATCTCATCCAAAGGGTAGATCTGACCTCCTAGGGTCGATATACCTTGTAAAGTCACGAACTTTAAATCCATGCATGGGTCTTTAAGCTCAAAAGACCCAACAATGTGGTCTACAAGGTTCATGGGGCTCTCATGGCCATAATGTTGGCACCTTTATGCCATGAGAACCCTCCAAGGTTCAAGATCTGAAGCCCTTACTCTTCATTACACTCTGAAACCCAAAACGACTTAGAAATGCCCCAAAGATGTCAAGTTTCAAGCACTAAATTGGATCTAACAAGTAAGAAGTCAAGGTAGGAGCTTTTTACCTCAAACAAGCTAGAAATGCAATCAAATATGTGGATGTACTAACTTCCTCTTGAACCTTCAACTCTTTCCTTCCTTCTTCAAACTTCAAACACAAAGAATGGCACCAAGTAGCTTCAAGAACACTCAAAAGTTGGCTAGGGTTTCGTGAACAGGGTCTGGAGGTGATGGAGGCTGGGGTGGAGGCCTCATAAAGTGTTTAAATAGGGTGCAAACCCTAAAATTAGGGTTTTGTCTTGACAAATCCTACTCATCGATTCGGTCTCCTGGCTCGTCGAGTAGGTCAATAAACCTCCGGGTCCAAAGTCGATTCTACTCAACGAGTTAGGCCTCCAAATTGCCGAGTCCCAGGTCAAAACATGATAATTACTTGAATTAAAACACGTAACAGGAACCGGGTGCTACAAATCTCCCCCACTTATTTTAGACTTCATCCTCAAAGTTTGTTGCTGAATCCGGAAACAGCTCGGGGTAGTGCTCCCTCGTCTCGTCCTCCGGGTCTCAAGTCCATTCTGAGCCCTTGCGATGCTGCCATTGCACCTTCACCAGCTTGACCCTCTTGTTCCTCAGATCCCTCGACTTTTTGTCGAGGATAGCTACTGGTTGCTCAATGTAGTTCAGGTTGTCATCCACCTGTATATCCTCTAAGGGCACCACTGTTGAAACGTCCACAAAGCACTTCCGTAACTAGGAGACGTGAAAAGTACTATGAATCTGGCTGAGTTCAGCTGGCAAGTCCAACCTATACGCCACCTTACCCACTCGGGTGACAACCTTGAAAGGTCCAATGTACCTGGGGCCCAACTTGCCCTGCTTCTTGAATTGAATGACGCCTTTCCAAGGCGACACCTTCAGGAGGACCGTATCTAAGACCTGGAACTCTACGTCTGAGCGGTGCTTATCGGCGTAGCTTTTCTGCCGACTCTAAGCAGTCTGAAGCATGCTCCTAACCTGCTGAATCCTCTCTGTCGTCCTGAGCACCATTTCGGTGCTTGTGACAACCCGATATTTCAACTCTTTGTAATGGCCTAATAGGTCAAGTATTGTAAACATTTTTGAGTTAATAAAATTAACTTTGATAATAAAATGTCCAAAAAGTTTCTATTTAAATTTCTGCTATGTTTAAATGTCATCAAACCATGATCGTACGTAAAAAGAACGCCCAAATCCGACTTCGTATATTGAAGTTATGATTTTTCCAAGTTCGGCTTAGCAACAGACAACTAAAAACTCGAATTGGAGATCGAGCGACTTTTGGCCGGAATGTCCTAAACGAGAATTGAAGGTCTCGACAATGGTATTTCAGCGGTAAAAAGTCTGGCAAAAACCGACGTCAGATAATGAAGTTATGAATTTTTAAAGAAATTCCTTAATCACGTCATTTTAATAAATAAATAATAAAAATAATTTTGGAATTTGCCAACGGAATCTAAACGAAAGTTGTAGATTGTAGTCTCACCTTCGCGGGGATATAAAGAACGTCGAAAACGGAGTTCGTATGAAGGAGATATGAATTTTAGAAGTTTATTTAAAATAAATATAAAAATAATTAAAAATCCTTGGTAATATCCGAAGGGGAGTCAGCCTAGGGCCGAAGTACGCGCCGCGTACCCTCGTACGCCTCGTGTACCCGAATCAAGGGCCTCGGATCGTCCACGTCGCCCTATGCGAAGCTACCGACCCGTCCCATCCGACCCGTCCCGTCCGAAGTGCGTAAGCGATGACACACGGGTACGCGTTGCGTACGCCCGTACGCCCCGCGTACGGAGGTGGTTCAGCACCCCTATAAAAGGAATGCGAGCCTTTCCGAAAAATTTGCTCATTTTTTCTCTTTCTCTCACGATCTTGCCTTGATTTCCGTGCCCGTTCAAACCCGAAGCTCTGGTATTTTTGCTCAAGTCCCGAGGGTCGATTTTACTCCCAAGATTCCCGAGAATCCCGAGAAAAAAAATCCATTCCCCAAGACGAAACTCTGCCCGGTTTTCCATCTCGCTATCTTCAAACTTCCAAGTGATTTCATACCCCCTTAAATCAACCTTTGAAATGATTTTAAATATTTAAATACTTTATGGGGGGATACAAGTTAAATACTTATAGTTATTGCTTCGATCACATGTGATTGCATTAATCACATGTGATTAATAACTAGGAAACCAATGATTTTATCACTGTTCAAACTGTTTTACTTCAAAATGTTTTACAAACTCTTTTTCTTATCAAATGCTTTTATTTAAACTTTGTTTTACTACTTATAAATTGCATGCCCATATATGTATAGATATATAAGTAATGTTTAAAGGGCTTAGGAAGGCCATCCGCCCTATTTCCTTTTCACGCACTGAGATGTGGTCTGGTGGGATTTCGGGTGACCATCTGAGGGTCGTTTCAATATTAGTTATATATCATATATACATGTATAGACATAAAAGTACTTCCATATTCATACTTATCAATACATCAATAGCTAGTTACCATCGGGGTAACACAGAACATATACAACTATACTAGAAACAGTACATATACAACTATACTAGAAACAGAACATATACAACTATACTAGAAACGGGACATATACAACTATACTAGAAACGGGACATATACAACTATACTAGAAACAGGACATATACAACTATACTAGAATGAGAAACATTACATATACATGGACACGTTAACAATTGTGATCCACTGTATCGGAGCATGCCTTAAATGTCATGGCCCGAGTTGTAGCCAGAATTCTCTTGGAGGGAGAGCGTTGAGTTTGCGTATAGATCTATACTGGATTGACTATCCTACACCTTGCTACTAGCTACAGCCGGACCTGCAGGTCTGCGGGTGCCAAACGTCATTCCGTTATTACGACCGTTCTTTATGTCGTTGTTATCAGTCGATAGTATGGTGCAATTATCACATTATACCTTAATATAAATCCGGTTTAAGGTAGTTAGTACAGCAGTAGTTCCTATAAAACAAAACTACAGTACTACAATGATTTGCCCATACATTTTGGTGATAACCTCACTTAAACTTTAATGTACAAACTATATTTTGTTAAAAGATAGTTACACTTGGGAAATTACACACTTTTACATCAAACGAGCATACAAAACAGTTAAGCCTTGGTAGAAGGCTACTTTAACAGAAAATATAGGTTCTTCTGAGAGATTCAAACTTTGACAAACACTTACATACATTTACAACTTATACTTACGACAGGTTCAAACGTTTTGATAACAAACATCGACACTAAAATACTTATGAACTCACCAGCTTAATGCTGATAAACTCTTTCAAAATAACTTGTATTCTCAGGTCATCAGTAGACAGGTACCGATGCCAACTTTTGAGAAGATGGAGCGCATTCAAGACTCATCATATTATTTTGATTCACATTATATTTTTGGTGTCTAAAACTGTACAGAACACGCTTGTATTAAAATTTTATATTTAATGCAATGGATGATGTTGTTTGCTTATTTACATTTACTGTGTTGTGATACTTTTCATGACGTCCTCCACCCCAGAACGTTTCCGCCATTCTTGGTTTTGGGGTGTGACAGATTGGTATCAGAGCATTTTTTATAGTGAAGCAAGTATATCAACCCATAAAAGATATACTAAACTATAAAGCCATTTGGGATTAAAACACTCTGACCAAGAGTTTATACTTTAAATACTAAAATAGTTAATTAAGTATACTAGTCTGCATTCATACTAAAACCAGTGTCACAACGACAAGAACAAAAGTATTACGATTGTTAAATATCACAGGTAAGCTTGGGGATGTATGGTCAGTCCTGGGAATGGCATAGCCTGATCAACTATGCTGGTCCGAGGAGTGATTAGCATATGCCCTAGAATGGTTGTGATGTGTTAACAAGTCTAAAAACTTACCAACAATGCCACAAAAAGATCAGTAGAACTTAAACTTTAAATACTATAGGTGTATTTTGTACTACTAGTTACACGTATACTATATTCTTATACCTCTCTTCTCGCGTAGATCTAAATGGCTGGATTCCAACAGGGCGACCCATACTTTCCAAATGAAGGCAATGTCGGGTGGATCGATGAAGAGCCCGAAGTTGAGCATCCAATCCCTTTGGATGATCACCTCGCAGAAGGCTTTTCTAATGGATCCGACTCCGAACCTGAAGTCAACAACCTACCGCTCATAGGCCAACCCCCGAACAACAACCCTCAACCAGCTTTTCCAGGTCCTACTCCCTTGTGGGCAAACAACTTGAATCGCTGGAGTGATGAACAGGGTCAACCCTTACCATACTTTGGGGACCGAAGCTTTTACAACGTCAGCGATGGTGGCTCTGCTGACCGAGCTCTGCCTGTCATTATCCGCAGAATAGCTCGTAATGTCGAGCAAGGTCGAGCAGCCACCGACCGGGTCATGGAGATTGATGCCAACTCTGGTGTCAACACAGTCCGCATTCGCCGTCTCGAAGAAGACATGGAACGGACCCGGAGAACCAATGAAACCCTACAGCAACATCTGGTTGCCTCTCAAGCAGAAGTCATGGAACTTCGAGCTCGTCAAAGGGCTCATGAGAGAAACCTTCAAGAGGTGGTCCGTCAAATGAGAGACCTTAGGGTTCTCCCGAGGAATATTCATCGCCGTTAGATGATGTCTAGTACATCATTATCTTTTGGGTTAAGGATTAGCCTTTAACATCTGTGCTCTAAGTAGCACTTATCTGTAAAATATTCCTAACTTTCAGTACTCTAATTAGGAATCTAAGAACTGTCAAACTTTTCTATATGGTATGATGTAAGACCTACTGTTAGGTCGATTTTCCCTGAACTTATTACATCAGTATTACCAGTATTATTGAAATCTATCTAATCTGTGGGAAAAATCTATACACTTGTGCTTTCCTACTAATATTTCTTATTGTGATTTCAAACACTCATTCAACTGTTGGGCGATGGTTAGTTAGTCCATGTGTCACTCTCACGTTGCTTACAAATTGATTCTTACCATTTTTCTTATCTTTATAAACTTATAGCTGAAAGATGCCTCCTCGCAAATCTCCCCGGAATAACCCTACACCTACACCGCCTCCTCCACCTCCGGTCATCGATACAGCAGCCCTAAATGATGCCGTAGTTGCAGCAGTGGCAACTGCCATGGCACAGTATCACTCTACTGATGCCAGCAGAGGTGGAACCCCTGTTAACTCCATTCCAGTTGAAACCCATGTACGCTCGAGAGAGTGCTCTTACAAGGATTTCACCAACTGCAAGCCGAAGTCCTTTCATGGGACCGGTGGAATCATTTCCCTCTCGTAATGGTTCGAGAAGACTGAAGCGGTCTTCGAAATTTGTTCATGCCCTGCTGCGAGCAAAGTGAAATATGCCGCATGCACCTTTGAAGGAAAGGCCCTGACGTGGTGGAACGGCCACGTTAAATCTCTAACTCTCGTCGTAGCCAACGACATAGGCTGGGAAACGATGAAAGACCTCATGATTGAAGAATATTGCCCGAGGGGCGAGATCCATAAACTAGAGCAGGAGCTTTGGAGCCTGACCATGAAGGGCACCAATATTGTTGCTTATACCGCCAGATTCAGCGAACTGGTGGCCCTCTGCCCTAATATGGTTCCCACCGAGGGGAAAAAGATCGAGAGGTACATATGGGGGCTAGTGCCTCCGTAGCAAGGGAATGTTCTAGCATCAAACCCCGCTACCTTCGACAGTGCCAAACGATTGGCACAACGACTCATTGACCATGGAGTCAAAACCCTTGCAACCACAACCACCCTAGCCATCCCGGAACCCTCCAAACCCACTAATACTAAGCGGAAATTCTGGGATGAAAAAAAGAAGCAACAGGCTGCCAAAAAGCAGCAAATTGTGGCAATACATGCTGCAATAACCCCTGCTGCTGCTACTACTGCTCCGGTGGGTGGGTATGCTGGAAGTTCACCCAAGTGCAACAAATGCAACTACCACCACAACGGCCCCTACCGTGAAATGCAGTGCTCTAACTCCAACAGGAAAGGACACACAGTCCGTTTCTGTAAATCTCCGGCGAGACCTATCAACCAAGTCCCTGGCTCTGGCGCGAGCCCAACCTGCTATGGATGTGGCGAAGCAGGCCACTTTAAGAGGGACTGCCCCAAAACGAAGAATGCTGGAGGAGCAGGGAGGGTACTAGCTATAGGCCACGGGGAAGCAATTGCTGACCCGACAGTGGTGATTGGTACGTTCCTCCTCGATGACTCCTATGCATGCATTCTATTCGATAGAGGAGTGGAGCGAAGCTTCGTAAACCATAAATTTGCTCGCATGCTTAATCAACCACCGCACGCACTCAAAGAACTATACACAGTAGAAATGGCTAATGGAAAAACTGAAAGTACGAGTAGCATATACTTAGGTTGTACCCTAACTCTAGATAACCATTCATTCCCAATCGACCTCATGCCAGTATCAATAAAAAGTTTCGACGTTATCATTGGCATGGATTGGTTAAGCCTTCATCGCGCCGACATCATGTGCTACGAGAAAGCAGTCCGTCTAAACCTTCCGTCTAACGAAACTCTTATAGTCTACGGCGACAAACCCGGTGCAAGTCTTCGCATCATATCAAGTATTCAAGCACAAAAGTATCTGCGTAAGGAATACCATGCATTCCTTGCTCACATCGTCGACACGAGCCTCGAAACAAAAGAACTAAAGAACATCCCTGTAGTGAGCGACTTCCCGACATTTTCCCAGAAGAACTACCCGGGTTACCTCCGCAACGATAGGTCGAGTTCAGAATCGAATTAGTCCCAGGAGCTACCCCAGTAGCCAAGTCGCCCTACCACTTAGCACCGGCTGAGATGCAGGAACTCTTTAGTCAACTTAACGAACTGCTCAGCAAGGGCTTTATAAGACCGAGTTTCTCACCTTGGGGAGCACCGGTCTTGTTCGATAAGAAGAAAGACGGATCATTCCGTATGTGTATTGACTACAGAGAACTCAACAAACTGACGGTCAAGAATCGTTACCCTCTGCCTCGCATAGATGATCTATTCGACCAACTGCAAGGGGCGAACTATTTTTCTAAGATTGATCTGAGATCCGGATATCACCAGTTACGAGTGCTAGAGGAGGATGTGCCGAAGACAGCCTTCCGAACTCGTTACAGACATTACGAGTTCGTGGTGATGCCATTCGGATTGACCAATGCGCCCGCAGTCTTCATGGATCTGATGAATAGAGTATGCCGACCTTACTTGGATCAGTTCGTCATCGTTTTCATTGACGACATCCTGATCTACTCCCGAAGTAAGAAAGAGCATGGCGATCACCTGCGACAAGTTCTAGAGACATTACGAAAAGAGAAGCTTTATGTGAAGTTCTCGAAATGTGAATTTTGGATCCGGAGAGTCGAATTCTTAGGACACGTGGTAAGCGAAGAGGGAATCCACGTGGACCCATCCAAAATTAAAGCCATTGAAAATTGGTCAGCACCTAAGACGCCTACAGAAATTCGCCAATTTCTAGGTCTCGCTGGCTACTACCGCAGATTCATTCAGAACTTTTCTCGAATAGTGAAACCTCTTACAACCCTAACCCAGAAAGGCGTGGCCTTTGACTGGGAAGAGAAACAAGAAAGAGCATTCCAAACACTCAAACGAGCCTTGTGCACCGCACCAATACTATCCCTTCCCGAAGGAATAGAAGACTTCGTAGTCTATTGCGATGCATCAAACCAAGGGCTCAGGTGTGTTCTGATGCAGCGAGGGAAGGTCATCGCCTACGCCTCCAGACAGTTGAAGACACACGAGGTTAACTACATGACCCACGATCTTGAACTAGGAGCAGTGGTGTTTGCTCTGAAGATCTGTAGACATTACTTGTATGGAACGAAGAGCACTATCTTTACCGACCACAAGAGTTTACAACACATCTTCAATCAAAAGGAGCTCAACATGAGACAACGACGGTGGGTCGAGCTACTCAGTGATTACGAATGCGATATTCGTTATCATCCGGGTAAAGCCAACATAGTAGCAGACGCCCTAAGTCGGAAGGAATATTCTGGTCGCAAAATCAAGTCATTGTCAATAACCATCCATTCACACTTGTCTAAGAAAATTCAGGAGGCTCAACTTGAAGCCATGAAACCTGAAAATGTGACGAATGAATCCCTTAGAGGAATGGACAAGAATTTAGAAGCCAAGGGTGACGGAGCCTTATATTTCATGAACCGGATCTGGACACCGAAACACGGTGTTTTCCGAGACTTGGTCATGACCGAGGCGCACAACACTCGGTATTCCGTCCACCCAGGTTCAGATAAGATGCATCTGGATCTTAAAAAGCTATACTGGTGGCCTAATATGAAAGCATAGATTGCTACCTTCGTGAGTAAATGCCTTACTTGCGCAAAGGTTAAGGTCGAGTACCAGAAGCCCTCTGGTTTATTGCAACAACCAGAGATCCCGGAATGGAAGTGGGAGCGGATCACTATGGATTTCATAACCAAGTTGCCCAAGACAGCGGGTGGACTTAATACCATATGGGTCATCGTCGATAGATTGACCAAGTCTGCACACTTCCTGCCTATCAAAGAAACCGACAAGATGGAGAAACGGACTAGAACATACATTAGGGAAATTGTACGGCTACATGGTGTGCCTATATCCATTACCTCCGATAGAGATAGTAGGTTCACCTCAAGATTTTGGCAATCACTACAACATTCCCTAGGAACAAGGTTGGACATGAGCACAGCCTACCATCCTCAGACCGACGGACAAAGTGAGAGGACCATCCAAACTCTGGAAGATATGTTGTGAGCCTGCGTGATTGACTTTGGGAAGGCATAGGATGCTCATTTACCCCTTGTCGAGTTTTCCTATAATAACAGTTATCACACGAGCATCAAGGCTGCTCCATTTGAAGCTCTCTACGGCCGAAAGTGCAGATCCCCTCTGTGTTGGGCTGAGGTGGGTGATACCCAATTAGCCAGGGGGCAAGCTTCCGACAGTACTCTTACCGGTCCGGAAATCATTCGGGAAACGACAGAGAAGATCGTTCAGATCCATGAACGATTGAAAGCCTCTAGAGACCGACAGAAGAGCTATGCTAATAAACGAAGAAAACCTTTGGAATTCAGGTAGGAGACCGAGTCCTTCTCAAAGTCTCACCCTGGAAGGGATTGATACGCTTCGGTAAGCGTGGGAAGCTAAATCCTAGGTACATAGGGCCTTTCGAGATTCTCGCAAGAGTCGGCCCCGTAGCTTACAAACTCGATCTACCCGACACACTTCGTAACGTACATTCTACATTCCACGTATCTAACTTGAAAAAGTGTCTGTCCGATGAGACTCTTGTAATCCCACTCGACGAGATCGAGATCAACGAGAGCCTCAACTTCGTGGAAGAACCAGTAGAAATCATGGACCGAGAGGTCAAGCAAACCAAGCAAAGTCGCATCCCTATCGTGAAGGTCCGTTGGAATGCAAAGCGAGGACCTGAATTCACCTGGGAACGCGAAGATCAGATGCAACGCAAGTACCCACATATGTTTCCCTAATCCACAAGTGTTCTCTTACTTTAAATTTCGGGACGAAATTCCCTCTAACGGGGGTGTGATGTGACAACCCGATATTTCAACTCTTTGTAATGGCCTAATAGGTCAAGTATTGTAAACATTTTTGAGTTAATAAAATTAACTTTGATAATAAAATGTCCAAAAAGTTTCTATTTAAATTTCTGCTATGTTTAAATGTCATCAAACCATGATCGTACGTAAAAAGAAGTCCCAAATCCGACGTCGTATATTGAAGTTATGATTTTTCCAAGTTCGGCTTAGCAACAGACAACTAAAAACTCGAATCGGAGATCGAGCGACTTTTGGCCGGAATGTCCTAAACGAGAATCGAAGGTCTCGACAATGGTATTTTAGCAGTAAAAAGTCTGGCAAAAACCGACGTCAGATAAAAAAGTTATGAATTTTTAAAGAAATTCCTTAATCACGTCATTTTAATAAATAAAAAATAAAAATAATTTCGGAATTTGCCAACGGAATCTAAACGAAAGTTGTAGATCGTAGTCTCACCTTCGCGGGGATATAAAGAACGTCGAAAACGGAGTTCGTATGAAGGAGATATGAATTTTAGAAGTTTATTTAAAATAAATATAAAAATAATTAAAAATCCTTGGTAATATCCGAAGGGGAGTCAGCCTAGGGCCGAAGTACGCGCCGCTTACCCTCGTACGCCCCGCGTACCCGAATCAAGGGCCTCGGATCGTCCACGTCGCCCTATGCGAAGCTACCGACCCGTCCCATCCGACCCGCCCCATCCGACCCGTCCCGTCCGAAGTGCGTAAGCGATGACGCACGGGTACGCGCTGCGTACGCCCGTACGCCCCGCGTACGGAGGCGGTTCAGCACCCCTATAAAAGGAATGCGAGCCTTTCCGAAAAATTTGCTCATTTTTTCTCTTTCTCTGACGATCTTGCCTTGATTTCCGTGCCCGTTCAAACCCGAAGCTCTGGTCTTTTTGCTCAAGTCCCGAGGGTCGATTTTACTCCTGAGATTCCCGAGAATCCCGAGAAAAAAAATCCGTTTCCCGAGACGAAACTCTGCCCGGTTTTACATCTCGCTATCTTCAAACGTCCAAGTGAGTTCATACCCCCTTAAATCAACCTTTGAAATTATTTTAAATATTTAAATACTTTATGGGGGGATACAAGTTAAATACTTATAGTTATTGCTTTGATCACATGTGATTGCATTAATCACATGTGATTAATAACTAGGAAACTAATGATTTTATCACTGTTCAAACTGTTTTACTTCAAAATGTTTTACAAACTCTTTTTCTTATCAAATGCTTTTATTTAAACTTTGTTTTACTACTTATAAATTGCATTCCCATATATGTATAAATATATAAGTAATGTTTAAAGGGCTTAGGAAGGCCATCCGCCCTATTTCCTTTTCACGCACTGAGATGTGGTCTGGTGGGATTTCGGGTGACCATCCGAGGGTCGTTTCAATATTAGTTATATATCATATATACATGTATAGACATAAAAGTACTTCCATATTCATACTTATCAATACATCAATTGCTAGTTACCATCGGGGTAACACAGAATATATACAACTATACTAGAAACAGGACATATACAACTATACTAGAAACAAAACATATACAACTATACTAGAAACAGGACATATACAACTATACTGGAAACAGAACATATACAACTATACTAGAAACAGGACATATACAACTATACTAGAACGATAAACATTACATATACATGGACACGTTAACAGTTGTGATCCACTGTATCGGAGCATGCCTTAAATGTCATGGCCCGAGTTGTAGCCAGAATTCTTTTGGAGGGAGAGCGTTGAGTTTGCGTATAGATGTATACTGGATTGACTATCCTACACCTTGCTGCTAGCTACAGCCGGACCTACAGGTCTGCGGGTGCCAAACGTCATTCCGTTATTACGACCGTTCTTTATGTCGTTGTTATCAGTCGATAGTATGGTGCAATTATCACATTATACCTTAATATAAATCTGGTTTAAGGTAGTTAGTACAGCAGTAGTTCCTATAAAACAAAACTACAGTACTACAATGATTTACCCATTACATTTTGGTGATAACCTCACTTAAACTTTAATGTACAAACTATATTTTGTTAAAAGATAGTTACACTTGGGAAATTACACACTTTTACATCAAACGAGCATACAAAACAGTTAAGCCTTGGTAGAAGGCTACTTTAACAGAAAATATAGGTTTTTCTGAGAGATTCAAACTTTTACAAATACTTACATACATTTACAACTTATACTTACGACAGGTTCAAACGTTTTGATAACAAACATCGACACTAAAATACTTATGAACTCACCAGCTTAATGCTCAGGTGAAACGACCCAAAAATACGACCCAAAATAACTTGTATTCTCAGGTGAAACGACCCAAAAATACGACCCAAAAATTTTTGTTTTTAATATAATCAAAACTGTAATCAGAGTATCATATAATAAAACCATGCGTGATGTATTCCAAAACATAATAAAGTACTGTGCGGAAAACTGTATCATACTACATCAAATCAAACAACTAAATCAATCCCAGGCTAAAGCTGAGGCGGTGGTGTGTGCGATGCCGTCATCCCAAGCTCTTCCCTTTGCTTGCGGAAGTACCTGAAACCAAAACTGAAACTGTAAGCACGAAGCTTAGTGAGCTCCCCCAAAATACCACATACCATACAATAACAATATCATATAAACACATATCGGGCCTTGCCCACTACATCGGGACGAAGCCCGGAAACTGCATCGGACCGAAGTCCGGAACTGACTGCATCGGACCGAAGTCCGGAACTGAGCATAGCATGGCATATCATATCAACTAGCATGAACACATATACTGCATACTACATCGGGCCGTAGCCCGGAACACATAATGCATAACACATAACACATAGCTCACAAATCCTGTCTGAGCCACGAAGGCATCAAACATACTAACTACTGCATCGGATCAAGTCCGGAAACTATTGCTAACTGGACGGGCCGGAATTGTGGCCTTAGACCCGTCCCTACTGGAAGGAAACTCACCTCGTAAACTGACGGCTGAGTGTGTGTCTCTGAAAGCTAACGGCTGCTGCTCCGGAATCTCCTCGGCTACAAGTCCATGAACACACTCAATCAAATACTAAACACTGCACTTGGGGTAAAATGACTCTTTTTCCCTTGGTCAGAGTCAACTTACTTTTGGGGCTGACTCGCCGAGTTGGGCCGCCCAACTCGCCGAGTCTCACTCTCACTTCCAACTCATACTCACTGCGACTCGTCGAGTGTGGCATCGACTCGACGAGTACCCTCTTGATCCAAGAACTCAGACAATCTTCATCCGACTCGCCGAGTCGTATGAACAGACTCGACGAGTTGTTCTTGATCCTAAGGAGATTGCCTTGGACTCGCCGAGTTGTATGAACAACTCGTTGAGTCCCTCCATCACTGAGTCTACCCTCAACTCGCTGAGTCCACCCTCTAACTCACTGGGTGCACTCGACACTGCTAAAAAACGAAGGAATCGGGGACTCGCGCCCCGACTCGCCGAGCCGCTCATCCCGACTCGCCGAGTCGCTGCCATGCAGCTAGTTTTTACTCGATTTCTCTTGAATCCAACACATGCAAATGATAGATCTGGGTCCAATAAGCTGTTTTACCACGTAAAGTTTCCAACTTTACGTGCACAACCTCATGAATAAGGGAAATAGGGCTAAAAGATACACAAAATGAGTAGATCCATGGCTAATATGCAATGTAACTCCAAAAAGATAGCAGATATGGGCTCTACAACACCCCAACATTCAGATCCAAAGGTATTTCGACTTATTAAGACATTCATGCAAACATAAGGCTTGGAACAAACATCAAATGGCTCTTAGAAGAGCTCTAATGGAAGTTTAAAGCATATAACAAGAAGGGAACCCGAAAATACCTCAATAAACTCAGATTTGCCCTTGGATCTTTGCACTACAACTCGTTTCCTTGCTTCTTTCTTCTTCTCCTTCTTCACACCTTCACAAAAATGGCACCAAATCACTTATAAACTCTCAAGGGAGGATTAGGGTTCTCTCACTGTGTTCTCAGGGTGAAAGTGGCGAGAATGAGGCTATAATGTGGTTTAAATAGTGGGCAAACCCGGGGATTTAGGGTTTCACCCAGACGGACGGACTCGCCGAGTCCGGGATATAGACTCGTCGAGTCCCCGGCTCCCGCGTGCACAAAATACGCGACCCAACTCGGCGAGTCAGGCTAGAACTCGCCGAGTCCCTCTTGAAAACTTAGACAATTAACAATTAATTAACATACCGGGAACGGGTCATTACATCAGGTCATCAGTAGACAGGTACCGATGCCAACTTTTCAGAAGATGGAGCGCATTCAAGACTCATCATATTATTTTGATTCACATTATATTTTTGGTGTCTAAAACTGTACAGAACACGCTTGTATTAAAATTTTATATTTAATGCAATGGATGATGTTGTTTGCTTATTTACAATTACTGTGTTGTGATACTTTACATGACGTCCTCCGCCCCAGAACGTTTCTGCCATTCTTGGTTTTGGGGTGTGACAGTGCTCCCCATGACCCTCTGTCCGACTTCACCCCAACATATCAGGGTCCTGCACTTCCTTCCGTACAACATCTCAAAGGGAGGACGATCGATACTCGCATGGTAGCTGTTGTTGTAGGAGAACTCAGCTAATGGAAGATAGGTATCCCAGCTACCACCGAAGTCCAGAACACATGCCTGCAGTTAATCCTCTAGGGTTTGGAGGTGAATCGTACATCTCTGTCTGAAATCACAAAGACTAGCACTCCGTGTCGAGCTACTACCTCTCGGATGGAAACATCGGCTAGCTTCTCGGCTGAGATGCTCCCCTAGATTGGTTTGAAATGGGCACTCTTGGTCAACCGATCCACAATGACCCATATCAAATCTACTCCTCGCGCGGTCATGGGAAGCTTCGTGATGAAATCCATAGTGATATCTTCCCATTTCCACAGCGAAATATCCAATGGCTGGGTCTTGTCGTGAGGCCTTTGGTGTAGGGATGAAAGTGGGTCCAAACCCAGACCAGATGGACCTGGACCCGGAAAACTAGGAACCATTTAACGGGATTTTGTAGAACCGGAAACCGGACCAGTATATAGGAACCGGATCTGGTTCGGATCCGGATACGATTCCGGGTAAAGTTGGTCTAGAACCGGAAAACCCGAAAACATCAAAATGGGTAGGTTGGAACCGAATAAAGTGGGTTTAAACCGGAAAAACTGGAATTTTTTGGTAATTACTTACTACTTAGTGGGTTCAACTTTGAAAATTTTCATATTGATATCCCGACTTTGGGGGATTGTAACTCATTGAATATGAAACCAAAATTAACAAAATTATAGTAAAAAATCATGTACAAACTCTAAAATTCACTGTGGAAAAAAAAACTTCATGTCAATCCAACTTTAAACGAATGTGATATGCATGTGTTAACATTTTCACATAATACAAAGTACAAAAACAAATAGCTGAAAAGTTGAAAATTTTCAGTTTTGATATCCCGACATCGGACGACTGTAAATCATTGAATGTTAAACTAAAAATGACAAAATTGTAGTCTAAAATTATGTATAAACTGTAAACTACAAGTTGGAAAAAACCACATGTCAATCCGAATTCAAACGAATTAGATATGCATGTTTTAAAACTTTCACCAAATACAAAAAAAACTGAAAAATAAAAAATTTCCAGCTTTGATATATCAACTTTGGGGGACTGTAATGAATATAAAACTGAAAATAGCAAATTTATAGTCTAAAATCATGTATAAACTCTAAACTACATGTTGGAAAAAACCTTATGTCAATCAGAGTTGAAACAAATGAGATATGCATCTTTTAAACGTTTCAAAAAAAACTGGTTCCGTCCGTAAAAGTGGTTTTGGTTCCAAAAACCGGTTTCGGTTTTTAGAACCGATTTACCCGGACCTGATGGACCCAAACCCGGATTACCTAGAACCCGGAAAAAACCAATTTTCGAACCCAGAACCGGAACCGGTTCTATATATTCCGGTTCTAACGGTTCTGGTTCCGTTCCGATTCCGGTTCCGGTCCGGTTTTCCAATTCTAAATCTCATCCCTACTCTGGTGCTTGGCCTTGACCTTCCTGCACGTCATGCATCTTTCTACGAACCAAGCTACATCCCTCTTCATGCAGGGACACCAATAATCAAGACGAAGATCCCTATACATCTTCGTCGCCACGGGATGGATAGAAAACCTGGATTTGTGCGCCTCCTCCATCAATACCTGGCGCACACCTCCATGATATGGGACCCATACTCTACGGTGTAGTGTCAAGAATCCATGAATGTCATAATCGAAGGAGGAAACCTGGCCCATAATATGCTCACTCTTACGATGTTCCTCCTTCATAGCCTCCTGTTGGGCCTCTCAAATCCGCTCCAACAGTGGAGTCCCCACTGTCATTTGCAGGCAGATGTCTCTGATCGGCGCTGCCTTGCGGCTAAGTGCATCGGCCACGACATTGGCCTTCCCCGGGTGGTATAGGATCTCACAATCATAATCCTTCACCACGTCCAACCACCGATGTTGCCTCATATTCAGATTCGGCTGATCCATGAGGTACCTTAAATTCTTGTGGTCTGTGTAAATGGTACAGTAGACACCATAGAGGTAATGATGCCAAATCTTGAGGTCGAAAACAACTGCCCCCAACTCCAAGTCACGCGTCGGATAGTTTGCCTCATGAGGCTTCAGCTGCCTCGAAGCGTAGGCGCTAACATGCCTCGTCTGCATCAATACTGCGCTCAAAATCGAGATGGATGCATCACACTACACAACAAAAATCCTCCACGCCCTCTGGCAGGGCTAAGATTGATGCCTCACACAATCTCTGTCTCAGCTGCTCAGGCCCCAAGCGAAATACAATGGCTTTGTTCATTAGTCGAGTCAAGTGAACAACTATTTTGGAGAAATCCTGGATGAATCTCCGATAGTAGCCGACTAATCCCAAGAAACTCTGAATCTCAGATGGAGACTTCGGAACCTCCCATCTCATCACAGCCTCCACTTTGGCCGGGTCGACCAGAATACCGTTTTGGTTGACAAGGTGCCCAAGAAACTGCACCTCACGCAACCAGAACTCACACACTTAGAGAACTTGGCGTACAATCTCTCCCTCCTCATAGTATCCAAAAACTCTCGCAGATGCTCCTCATGTTGTTCCTGCATCTTGGAGTAGACCAAAATGTCATCAATAAAAACTATCACCGACCGATCCAGCATCGCTCTGCACACGCGGTTCATGAGATCCATGAACACGGAAGGAGCTTTGATGAACCTGAAGGGCATCACCACGACTTCGTAGTGGCCATATATCATATCATAAACATATTGTCAGGCATATCTGGGGTGCCGACCTACCTTTCGTTCCTAACAACCGAACTTAGGGACTAGTCCCCTCCTACTACCACTATCACATACAACATAATCATGCTAGCACATAAACATATCAGGTAGTAGTAAACCATACATTTATCACAAAGACAATCATCTCAACTATAATCAACTACTAGTGAGCCAGCCTTGGTGCCTTAGACCCAATTCTACTGAAAGGTAACTCACCTCGATGTCGTGTAGTATTCGCACAGTCCTTGGTACAGGTATCAACTCTTCTCAACTCCTCCATCCCTACACAACAACCCTTCTTGATTACTAATTTGTACCCCCAACCCTTCTCATCAAGGGTTGACTCTAGTCCGGGTCAAATTCAAAGTCAAAGTCAACTTCGGTCAAACTCAACCTCCAGTTGACTTGACTCGCCGAGTTGCTCCACCAACTCGTCGAGTCCATATTCTTTCGAAATGATACAACCCCTGACTCTACTCGTCGAGTCTAGCAAGAACTCGATGAGTCCTCCTTCAACCATAATATAGGGACCATCTTCAACTGACTCGTCGAGTTCATCCTTCAACTCGTCGAGTTCATCTTCATCATGTGCATGTGCCCAGTCTATGACTCGCCGAGTTATATGAAAAACTCGTCGAGTCCGTCTTCATGGGTTGGAAGATTGCCTTGGACTCGCCAAGTCCGTTCATACACTCGCCGAGTCCCATGATTTCCAGGTCCATAATCACGTCCATCTTGTTGAGTCCTTTTCTGGACTCAACCAAATTCCTAAGATACATAAAAGTTTGGGTAACCAATACCCGACTCGCCGAGTCCCGAGAACGACTCGTCGAGTCCCCAAAAGTCCATGTCTATAAACTTGATTTCTGTTAAGCTTATCTCATCCAAAGGGTAGATCTGACCTCCTAGGGTCGATATACCACGTAAAGTCACGAACTTTACGTCCATGCATGGGTCTTTAAGCTCAAAAGACCCAAAAATGAGATCTACAAGGTGCATGGGGCTCTCATGGCCATAATGTTGGCACCTTTATGCCATGAGAACCCTCCAAGGTTCAAGATCTGAAGCCCTTACTCTTCATTACACTCTGAAACTCAAAATGGCTTAGAAATGCCCCAAAGATGTCAAGTTTCAAGCACTAAATTGGATCTAACAAGTAAGAAGTCAAGGTAGGAGCTTTTTACCTCAAACAAGCTAGAAATGCAATCAAATATGTGGATGTACTAACTTCCTATTGAACCTTCAAGTCTTTCCTTCCTTCTTCAAACTTCAAACACAAAGAATGGCGCCAAGTAGCTTCAAGAACACTCAAAAGTTGGCTAGGGTTTCGTGAACAGGGTCTGGAGGTGATGGAGGCTGGGGTGGAGGCCTCATAAAGTGTTTAAATAGGGTGCAAACCCTAAAATTAGGGTTTTGTCTAGACAGCTCCTACTCGTCGAGTCGGTCTCCCGACTCGTCGAGTAGGTCACTACACCTCCGGGTCCAAATCCGATTCTACTCGACGAATTGGGTCTCCAACTCGTCGAGTCCCAAGTCAAAACATAATAATTAATTAAATTAAAATACGTACCAGGAACCGGGTACTACAAAAGGCCCCTTGGACAATCAGCAGCACAAAAAAAGTGCAACTAATAACGCTCCCACTAAAGTTCTTTAGTGGCACTTTTTAGTTGTGTCGATGCAGCCTTATTGGGTTATGTCATTAAAAAAGTTGTAGGTTTTTAGTGGCACTATTTTTATGCCACTATTTAACTGCTAAAATAAATATTATTTTTATGCTTTTAATGACAAATTTTGTAAGACAAAAAAATTATTTTAACAAGTTAGATCTGATTTTTTTATTAAATTTAAAGATAATATAAAATAATAATAAGACAGTTAAGCTAATAAATGGAAACATAATATCATTACGTCAATTTGAACTTGTTTAACAACAATATTTTCAATATATTTAAAATAAAATCATCTTCTCAAAAGTTTAATAAGTAAAAATGTTGTGTTAGTACTTAAACCATAATACTATTGAACTAGATAATTGTTGGGGAAGAAACGCGAAGCTTCATTGACTTCGAACTTTGTATAATCGGTCTTCTTATCTACCCAACTTCTGAAAAATTACCTATCATATAACCATAATACATTATATAAAAACATTTTTAAATATTACTATTAAACATGACTTAAAAAGAAGTGTTGGTCCTTAACATGATATAGAAACAAGACATGAAAATTACAAAAATGCCTACCTCCCCTTCCTTAGCCTACTTTGAAACAAATTTTGACAACTCCCTGTAACCAGAAACAGGTTGAATTATATATATTTTGAAACATATAGTCAAGGCATAGACTAATTTGTGTAGTAAAATATTATACAATCAACCTGGAAATGAAAATGGAAAGTACCAACTCGTATAAAAAATACATAAAGTTATGAAATTAAACAAAATGCACATCAATGTTACCTATGATTTTAACAAAACATATTAAAGGTTTAGAATGTTGCAATGTCCTCAACTCTTTTGGTTCATCTTCTGTTTCACATAATGGAAAAAAGTGTTAGCCATCTTAGAAATAAGATAAATAAATAAAAAAAGAGCTGATTATAGCAACTTATTTACGGGTGTGAAAAAAAACCCGAAACCGAATAAAAAGAGGATTAACTGGTTCGGGTTATTCGGTTTTTGGGTGTCTTATTCGGTTAACCTAAAACCGTATAAACCTAACCAGTTCGTTCAATTGTTTTCAGTTAAACCGATTAACACCAATAAAAAATTTCTAAATGGCAATACTTGAATCATTATGTATTTATGTAATGGGTTTTTTAGTTAATAAGTTTTCTAGACAAGAATCTTATTCTTATCTTTACATCCAAGTTACCACATATATAATAAAAAAACAAATTATAAAACACATGCATGTTACAAGACCAAGTATTCAACACACATATTCCTAAAAGCTTTATGTAACTTAACAATTATTTTATCATCTTCCAGTTTCACATTACCTCTTTGAAGTATCCTCTCAAGTAATTTATCCATATCATCCAACAATTTTTTTCGCACCTCAACAACCTTCTGGTAAATCAATAAGCCAACAATATTAGTCGTCTAAATTCAAAATATTTATGAAATATAATTTAGATAGTTAATTATTGGGCCCTTAATTATTCGATGACGTTGTCATGTAAATATATAGATTGTACCTGTATTTTTTGGTAAATATCGCAATTACCTTATCTATTAAGCTTGAACCTATTTATTTAATGTGTCAAATTTGGAGGTTTGTTTATGTTTGCATGATGTGGAAAAATAAGTTTAAACATTTGTTCTCATTACACTTCGTGAACCAGCCTCAACCTTATGGGAATTGCAAAAAGCTAGAGCTACTGATTTTGAGTAACTATTAATGACAAATAAGCTACAGAGACATTAAAAAAGGCTAACTTGATGAAAAACAAGTGGTGTTTGTTTCAGGAATTTCGTCGAGCACTTGATGTGCGTCTCTAAACATGAAAGATGTTCCATTAATATTGAAAAAGAAATGTCAAAAACTTCTGAACAACAACAAATTACAACAATTTATCAACAAACTAACAAATTTTCACATCTAAAATATGTAAATCAGGTACAAAAACCAATAGCTAGGAAGCATACCTTTTGAAACAATGAATCCACCTGTTGAGATATAGTTAATTTTGGGGAAGAAAAGTAGAAGACGCCAGAACCTCAAAAAGAAGAATCAAAATATGTTAGTCAATTACTTATAATTGTGCGAATACAATAGGATCGGAAACCACAAAAAGAAAAGCAGTAAATAAAGAAACCAAGTAATCAAATTAGATTCGGTAATCATACTTTTCGGGGTTAGAGAACAAGATGAAATAGATGGTGAGATATAGAGAGCTTCAATCGGCAGAGAGATACCGAGACGTATTAAATCTGCAATGAACTTCAACCAGGGAGATGTTGAGATTTAACCTGCAATGAGCGACGAAATGAGGCATAGGAGCGACAAAGGTTTGCAAATTGGAAGGGATTTTGATTTAGGGGATCCGATATTTCAAATGTGTTTTGAGTTTTGACCTAGGAGAGAAAAGGGTCGGTGCAAAGCTTTTAATGTTGGGGGAAATAATGAGCGGGTAAAAAAAAATTAGAAGGAAACAAACAGCATGCAAAGTAAATTAGAATTTTCAATATCAAACAGTGGCATATAAAAAAATGTGTCACTAAAAACCTAATATAGTGTCACAAAACTAAATATGTCACTAAATTTAATATTATTTGTAGTGATCGGTATAGATCTAGGCTCTGCAACAGGGCTTCGATCTGAGTTTTCCACCCAAGGTAATTTGTGGATGTTAATTTCAGAGTTGTTGGGAAATTGAGGAGGAGTAATCATTGGTATAGATGTTTTGTTTTAAAGAGGATGGGGAGGAATTTGTAGGTGTGATGTGTGCAGAGCCAAGCTCTCATACCATATAAAGATTACAGAAGAGAAAGAAGATGAATATAAATTATAAGCTCTGATACCATATAAAGATTACATAAGAGAAAAAAGATGAATAGAAATTATATCTGTATTGATTTGCAATAATTGCAGAGAATTACAATTAGGGTGTACATATTGAAAGAAGCGTCTAACTAATGGAAATATTTAGAGAAACAATATTTGACAAAGTAATGTACATGTCGGCTAAATATATGGATCTAAATGTGGATAGATATAACCGAGTTATATCTTAATACTTCACACCGCATCCATGTCAAATATAGTCCTCTCTCTCTCTCTCTCTCTCTCTCTCTCTCTCTCTCCAAACACACAAGACACACAACACCTTCTCTCACTCATGCCATACTTCTGAATCTGAAGATTCGATAATCCGGAGATCCGACAACCCCAAATTCAAAATTATTTTTAATTTCTATTTAGGTTTTGATTTCAAATTTTGATTTTGATTTGAGTGTAGGTTCTGATTTCAAATCAATACACAAGCAATCCAGGCGATTAAGTTTTTTGGTTCCAATATTTTGATTAGATCGTCTCGACCTAATCTGGTCGTCCCAATTCTTATCTTATGTACACCCTAATTTGTATATATGTTTGTAAATAAGTAAGGGTAATATAGTCGTTTTAACTACACCAAGGACCAAAAATATGACAAAAAAATAAATAACACATGGACCCTCAAATATATATGTAATTTACTCTTTAAATTGCCTAATTTCACAAAAATGATACAAAATTGGAAGTTGTGCTGTTATACTTATACCTCTTCAAAAAAATCATTAAAATAGAGTTTGCAAACCTAAAACCTTTTAACTTTTTACCGGATATAACAATAAAGCAGACAATTGTTGAATTTGAGCCGACATCGTCCAAATGTTGAACAAGGTAAAACCTCTCTTCATTATAAAATCAAATTAAACCACAATGACGAGAGAATGTAGATGTACACTAAACATGAATACTATACATAAACCTAATTAAACTAAACATGAATATTATACATAAACCTAATTAAAAAACTTTGTATTATACTTCACATGGTTCCATTCCAATTTTTTGTCCTACACCATCCACCATCTCACGCTGGGCAGGTGTGCTTACCCATACAAGACTATCGACATACTCCACAATTTTACCTTTGATTGGTTTTCCACGACAAAATTTCTCCAAGATTTTAGCCTTGCGTGAAGTTGGATTGTACAAAAGAATACGTAAATCACCATCTAAAATAAGAAACTCGTTGTGCGATGTGGATCCAAAAACCACATCACCAAGAAACATTGAGAAGACATGGCGTTTGACCCATGATTCAGCCACCCCATACTCCTCCATCACCCACACCTCACATACACCATCCGTGACCACCTCTGACATCACACAAATCTTTCCATCCAAAACTCCTAAAGCATTCGGGTGTTTGTTACTTGGTATCGAATCTGGAAGAGGTATCTGAGTGAATGTCTCTGAACCCAAATCAAATGCCACTATCGCATTTCTCTTCTCCCCCTCAGCAAAATACCCTAGCCAGTGAAGATGGCCATCATGCCCATCGGCACAAACGAAATCAATGTCAAAAATTCTTGTGACATCAGATGGAAACCTTTGAGTAATGAACTCCCATGAACCTTTTCTCATGCTATAAACCTCAACTTGCAGCCACTTTTTAACGAGATATGGTAAAATACTGGTGAGGCCTATAAGCTTGACAACTTTGTAATCTTCAGTTTTGGGATCAAACCCAAACCGGAAATGGATTTCATAATTATAGCGAGGGGGCTTAGAATGTGGTGGGAGAGTTGAAACCATGGAGAGAGAAGGGTTCCATATGTGAATGACATTGCCATAAGAAGAGCATATTAAGCCGTGAAAAGAACCAATAACTTTGATGATGCTAGCAGAATACTTGGATTTGGGATTAACCGGGGGGCGTTTGATGAGATTGGTGAGTTTGAGCTTAGGGGATCGAAATGGGTGTGTTGTGAATGGTTTAAGGTTAGAAGAAGAAGATATGTTGTTGTAGAAGACCAAAAGAGTTCGATCGTTGTTATTGATGGAATGATGGAGGTGGGATCTTATAAAGGAGGGGTGAGATAAGAGGGCGTTCCAAGATTTCGAGACACATCTCATTTGAGCAAGTTGTTTGGCCAATAAGCGGATGAATATATTTAATAGAAGATCACTCGAGAGGTTCTCCAGTGTTGGTGGATGTTGGATTTCCGATCTGCATCATCAGTATATAACACATCAGTAAAGTCACAACCAAAGAGTTAATAATAACAACGTAGGATTGCTCACTAACCTAGTAAAGGTTTTCCGTTTCCACATTTGTTCAAGCTCTGATATCCTAGTGGTAGCAGAATTCCAACTTTCGTCAGATACTCCAGTTGAGTTCTTCCGTTGAGGAAATCAAAAGTACGTCAAGATTACAATTTTTTGATCAGGATAAAACATTGAGACAGCAACATAGGATTACACATTACTAATCAACTCGTAAAGAAAAAACGTCCCCTCCATTTATTTTTGATAGTTAGTTGTAATGAGTCCATTCTAATATATGAAGTACACGACTAAAATGATTCAGGAAGCATACACTCAAATCACCAAAACAACTTACATGTCGCCCAGCCTCCTGAGAAACATTCTGAGGTTCTTCATTTATCTCTGGTCACATAAGAGCTTTTGTAAGGGGGCATGTACAACGTAAACAAAAAATTCTTATTCAAGTGAGGTAATACAAACGCTATTTATTCTTATGAATATCTTGAGTTTTAGACCACACAGAAACATCTACAGCAAGATTGACCCATACCCATTGCCTCTTATGATCGATTAAGATCGATTATTAGCATAGTCTATGTGATGGTTTGACCACATAACTATGATTATATTTCAGATTTATTTCTTTTGAGAATTACGCGCAACCTTTTGGTTTTCAGCTATTTACCTCATAAAAAGCAACCTATGTCTACTATAATCTCAATTTATTTAGTATTAAGCAAGATCTATATGTCCAAAGTACATACTTCCCCTGCTTTGAGCACTCTCAACACTAACAAAACTTTAAAAATATGCGCCTACGGACATTTCACCATGATAAGATTTCTACTCTCCCACAAATACTGCTCGCAATTCTTGTCATATCATTGCTATCTACTAATGAACTTGTACACATGCATGAGATCATGTCCTAGTCTATCACATAAAAATTTCACAATTTCTTGTTTCGATTGTCATGACTGCCTTTCTTGAAACATGCAGCAAGGAGTATTCGATCAATAGAAAACATGTCAAAAGCCTACGATGTAAAAAGAGATAAGCAATTCAATGATGCAAAGCAATGGTATCAACGAAAACGAAACTAAATCGTAATTGCAATTTGCATGACCTATGATATGGTCAAATCAGTGCGTTTCTACAAGAAGAAAACCTATTGATCAATTGAAAAAGATGCAAACGATCGTCCAATGAAACAAAGAAAAAACTAGTACCAGAAATAATTAATAATTGATCTGAGAGAAACAGTTTCGAACTTGGACGGAAGGCCCTCTTACCGTGCTTTTCTCCGGCTCCGCCACTTTTGTAGCGAGCCCTTCCGTTGCCCGCCGTCGCCATAGGTAAAACTGGAACTATCGAGGAGATGAATTACGTAGTCAGGAAGTTAGATATATAATTATACTAGCTAATGCCTGCGTGTTATCTTATGTATTTTGTATTTTCGTAAAAATATTACTTTATAAAATAAAATGTTCAATGCTTAAACCTTTATATTGTTCAATGCTTAAACCTTTATATTAAATTTTAATTTTTAATAGACTCGTATCTACTTCTACTCTACTCTAATAAATAAAGATATTTTAACAAACATGTCACACTTTCATTCAATTTTTCAAATATCATTTCGTGATTATTTTGAAATTGGATAAGTTCATCAATGAAATTCATATTCATTTACTATATTTAAGTTAGAAAGAAGGGAGTTCCAAACAAGACTGGATTGTGTGACACATGTCAAACGTCATGATCCATTCGAAATTAATTAAGGTATTCCAAAGAAAGCTCTAGTTTACAGTGTCAATTTGACAGAAGCCTGTTGGATCATGAACTATGAAAAAAAATTACAAACATTCCAACTAAACTGAAACTTGGTATTTAATAAATCCGGTTCAACTATGTTGGATTGTTGCCAAGTCATCTGTCCACATCAGCAAATCTTCAATGCCCAATAGGTAGCAACTTAAAGATTACCTAATTTTACAAAAAAAATAATAGCCGTAGATCACTCAGTTAAAACAAAAGAAAACAAGAAAGAAGAATCCAATGATTGCACGTTGCCTTTTCAAAACGTGAAATCAATAGCCGCATCTCATCTCACAGAAGGTGTCACCCAAACAAGACTATCCACATACTCCACGATTTTATTTGTACCAAATTTAGGACAATATTTCTCCAAAACTTTTTCCCTGTCAGCAATCGGATCATACAAAACAAGACAACGATCATCATCTTCAATAACAAACTCACTATGTGACGTGAATCCAAACGAAGGTGCACCATAACTAAACTGCAAAAACACATGACGTTTAACCCATGATTCAGCCACCCCATACTCCTCCATCACCCACACCTCACACACATCATCATCCGCCACCCATGTGATAAAACAAAGCTTTCCCGCCAAAACCCCTAACGGATAACACCCGTTGCAGTCTATCACAGCATCTGGAACCGGAAGAGTCATCTCACTAAATGTCTCTGATCCCAAATCAAATGCCACTATCATTAGTCGATCCCCCTCCTCACCAATATAACCAAGCCAATGAAGATGCCCATCATGCCCATCTACACAGACGTTTTCGGGTAAAAAAATCTCAGTGACACGCAATGGAAACTTTTGAGTGATGAATCGCCAAGAACCCTTTCGCATGCTATAAACTTCAACCTGCAACCACTCTTTTACAGGATATGGTAAGAGATCAGGTTGCCTGATGTGTGGTGCAGTAAGTCCTATAACCTTAACTACTTTGTAATCATCGGTTTTTGGATCAAACCCAAACTGGAAAAAGATTTCGTAAGGACCTCGGCTGGGTATGTAATGTGGGGGGAGAGTTAACACAGCTGAGAGAGAAGGGTTCCAAATTTGAATGCCATTATCGGAGTAACGAGAGCATATTAAACCATGAACAGAGCCAATAACACTGATCATGTCAGTAGTAGTATCTTCAGAATCGGGAATAACCGGGGGGAGTTTGATGAAATTGGTGAGTTCGTGATGGGGAAATCGACACGGGTGTATTGTGAAAGGTATAGGGTCAAGAGATAACAAGTTGTAGTAGAAAATCAAGAGAAATCGATCGTTGTTATTGATGGAATGATGGAGGTGAGATTTTATAAAGGAGGTTTGAGATAAGAGGGCATTCCATGATTTGGAGACGCATCTCATTTGAGCAAGTTGTTTTGCCAATAAACGGATGAATATTTTTAATAAAATATCACTAGGGAGATTCTCTAGTGTCGCTGGGCATTGTGGTGAATCCCTTGATCTTTTCGGATCTTGTCCAATGGAAAAATGGAAGTTATCAAGTGAACCATTTTTTGTTGATGCTTCATGTGGTAGAAGAGGAAGAGGAGGCATTCCTCCACCCTTTTCAACAAAAGTATTATCACCTGTAACAGCAGTATATAACACATCAGTAGTGACATACGCAAAATTTTCAAAGAATAAGGCACTAAAAATGGATATACTTTCAATATCAACATCAATTTACTTTTATGTTTGTGTTCTGAAAATATGGAATACACACGTTATTCATGAAATTAACCACCATAATGGGACATATATAATACAGAGACATCGAATTAAACAAAATCATTTTTAAAAGTCAAAAAAAAATCGAATTAAGCAACGATTCAACAAAATCGAAATCGGTAAGTTCTATTTCAAAGGACAATGATTCATACAAAATCGAAATCAGGGAAATATATTTAAACAAATTCAGAGATCGATTTTGCAGATTCTTAACAAAACAGCTTCACATATCCACAAATTCAAACTTACACAGTAACACAGATGAAAACGTCCAATTCTGAAAGATTACTCGAGTTCAAACTTCTGACTGGATAAGATTCAGAAAGAAATTAATCCAACTGGTGCAGTTAATCTCGAGTCTCATCTAAAAAACGTATGATTCAGAAATAAAACGGCAGCAGGTAACTTCTAATTGATGGTATTTCAGAAAAATGAAATCAAAAATAAGAAGAGAAAGAATTGGGTATACTGTACTTATGTTGGGAGAATTCAAAAAAAAAAAAAAAATCAGAAAAGACAAGTATAATTGATTATCTTGAACTAGAAATAGACATAGAAGAAAAAGAACTAACCGTTAGGGCGTTGGCTTCAGTTGTTGTTGTTTGGATTTTCCATGGTCATGGAATCGAAAATAAAAGAGGGCGCATAGGAAGTCGGAAACACAGTAGGTCAGCGCTCCTCCCGCTTCTTCATTTTTGGAGTGCCGTCTATAATCTTTGCAATATTGGGCCAAAATCTAGATTTAAAATTAATGGGTTTTCGTTAATAAAATCATCATTATAAAATTAATTAAAATTTTATATTAAAAAATTGAAATTATTAATTAATTATTTTAAATAAATTATTATTTAAGTTATATATTTTTATTTATTTAAAATTATAATTATTGATTTAATTAAATACGTGAAATTAAATCACATTATAATCTGTATTAATTTTATTTTATTTTTTAATTTAATGTTATTAATGTAATTAATGTAATATAATTAAAGTGAAAACTTTTAAAATGTAAAATTTAAAATGTATAATCAATTATTAATTTAATGTAATTAAAATGACAATTTTGAAATTTAAAATTTGAAATTGATAATTAATATGTTAACAAGTGTATGTGATATATAATATTAATAATGAGCTCTTATAGTATGACATTTATCAATAGGATAATAAACTTATTCATTTATTAAAATTAGAATATGGAGATGGAAATAACAATTATATATATATATATATATATATATATATATATATATATATATATATATATATATATATATATATATATTCTCCTACTTTTTGTTCATACCAAACCTCATATTCATTTAATTGATAACATGTGTTATATTAATATATTAAAACATCATTAAATGAACATTAAATGTTATGTCACTATTTTTAAGATCCAAGTTTGTCCAAGCTCATGGATCGTCCTTGATCAAAACTAACAATTTAAATATAATTAGCATATCGTGATCGTTCAAAAATCCAAATTAGCACATGAATAGCTATTTTATTTTTCACATGTGGAAATATATAAGCAAACATTAATGAAATGTTTAAGAATATTATTGCACAAAGCAAGCAACTGGAAATGAGATAGTATGTTTAAGACAAAAGAAAGATCAAATGAAACTATTTCATCCAAAAAAACGTTTATATACACCTATTACGTCCACTCTTAAAGTCATCCTAACGAGCTTTCCTCCGACTCCAACGCTTTCGTATATAGCACTTACATCATCTTTCGACGCCATAAGGGAAGCTACAACTATCTATGAGATAAATTACGTAGAAAAAAAAGGTGAAAGGTGGGGATATAAGAGAAAAAGGGGATGAAAAGGGAAATTAGGGTTTTAAGGGTGTTTGGAATTTTGCTTTTAAAACATCATATTTATTTATTTTATTTTTTTTAAGTGAACAAGTTAAGAAGTGTTTACAAAACTAAAAAGCATTTTTGAAAATAATTTTTCTATAAACTTCAAAAAAGACTTATGATAAAATATGTAGAACCTAACTTTTTGAAATGTTTTTGGTTGTTTGATTCCACAAAGTATTACAATACCCTCATTTAACCTTATACTCATCTAACATTACACTCACATAACCATTTTTAGTCATTTTACATGTAGAAGCTAAGTCAAAACATGTAGCATCCTAAAAATCACGACAAATTTAAACTTCTAAAAACAACTCATAGTCACAAAAATTTTACAAAATCATTGTTTCCAAATTGTTTACCCATATCGGAGTATCAAAAAATCATAAGTCATAAATAGAGGATCTGCACAATCATGCTTTCGCATTCCCGTGATCATCCGAAGTACCTGAAACAACAACTAAAAATTGTAAGCCAAAGCTTAGTGAGTTCCCCTAAAGTACCAACACACAAACACAAACAAATAACATATACAAGAATATGTCGGGTCTAATCAACCATCGTGTTGGAATACCTTAGGCCCAATCAACCTCCGGGTCCAATCATCCTCAGGATGGAATACCCCAGGTTGGAATGCCAATATACAACAAATCCACTCAGTCATCGGACTAAAATACCCTCAGGCCCTCAGTACGATTCTGGCATGCCAAGTGGTGCTCATCTCGTATCCGGAATGCTCCTGAGCCCTTAGTATGAGTCTGGCATGCCAATCGGCCCTTAGCTCAAATATATAGAATGCTCCCGGGTTTGTTGGCTACATCACAAAGCAGTACAACCTCAACCCCAATACAGTATGTTGACATATAATAGATAACAACCATACGAAACATACAAATAATCATGCAGACAGAGTCACAGGTAGTCCTACAAATCTACCAGTCTAAGCATATCAGCAACTAGCATATAATGATGCAGATCGATCTCATACTCAGCATATCAATGTATAGCAGGATATCAATTTAATGGGTTGGCCTTGGTTCCTTCGACCCATAAGTATAGTGAGGAAAACTCACCTCACAGTCTGAACAAAGCTTATAAGGTCCCGACTCCGAATCTCAGCTCTAACCGACAGTTATTCATCCAGATGACCAATTCTCAACCACCATTCAAAATACCCAAAATACTCCTTGGTCAAAGTCAACTGAGTCAACTCATCCGAGTCAACATAGAGTGCGTACGCGGGGCATACTCGAGCATTGACCTCCATCAGGGTGGTTAACCACGTACACGCTGTGTACTCAAATTATGCAGGGTGTACACCCAATCTTCCTAAACTCTCATTAAGAGCTTAATGCCTTAAGATCTTACGTCCAACTTTCAAATCCAAGGCTAAATCATCCTCAAGAGTAATAAAGTTTCCAACTTTATGACTTTGCATGTTCATTAAGTGTTTAACTCAACATCTTAATACATTAAGACACTCTAAAGAATGCATGGAGCAAAACCAACCATTAAGACCTTATTTTTATCACTCGATACTCTTCATAAGGTTTGAAAGGACGTATTAAGGGGTCAAGAACATGCTATGCTCATGAAACACCACATTTGGGACAAAAAGAACCTAAAACTAAGCCAAAAACAAGATCTAAATGAAGCTTCACCAAGTTCAGAACTTTATACCTCTAAGTGATGCCAAATGAGGGTGTGTTTCTAGATCTAAAGTGCTTCACTCCTTTAAGATGGTATCTACTTTCCTTCCTTCTTCTTCAAAGGCACAAAACACACACACGCTGTGACATCCCCAAAATTACGGCCAGAAAAGACCGGTTTGTTTATGTTTTGTTTAAAAATTAGAGTAACATTTTAAATAAAAGTGTTGCGGAATTTGTTCCCAGAAAAATACGATAAATACGTTATCAAAACATTTTCGAAGAAACGTATTTTATTTATGTTAAAACGTTTGGGATGTCATCGTCAATACAGAAACATAAGCATAAACAGAACTTACATTTATTTACACTAGTGATCTACATCTCTTTAAATCTCTCAGTGTGACTTCATATCAATACATGTGATGTAAATAAACTGAGTGGGTCAGGTTGGGAAACCTGGTGAGTACATAGGGTTTTCATCCCACAATAATATAATTATTATGTTTAAATGATCAAACAATCAACCCATTTACCCATCCCCATTATCTTCTTTAATCTTAAGGATCTACCCTAATAATCAGCTATTTCTTGTTCATTTATTCCTAAGGGTTATCCTAAGGAATAGGCACGAAATCCATCGTTGCCAAGGTTTACTCAACGGGCACTAAATCCATAGTTCCCAAGGTTTATCTCGTCTATTGACAGTATCGTTTCTGAGACTCATCTCGCAATACAGGTCAATGGGTTTCATCTCGTTTATCGACGGTATCGTTTCCGAGACTCTATTCGCAATACATGTCGATGGGTTTTTAGAGTACACCTGGTGAACACACAGTTCAAAACACCTACAGGTTGCGAGACTGCTAGTGTCCACTGGACTGTCTACAATAGTCCGTGGTTGTCATCCATACTCTGCTGGATGACGGGGACATCAATTGGGAAAAAGGCTTCTCTCATGGTTTACCTCTCACCCTTACTTCATGGTCTATATCACCTCTTCCCCATTTTATTTTTGTCACACAGAAACTATTTCATCTACCCATGTTTTACCCAACACATTTTGTAGATATAAAATACATATACAGTTTAAATCGTTGAAAACATGTATAAAACGTTCATCCAGCATAGATAGCAAGTATACAGATAATATGCACACATAACACGTAATTTATATAAAATACTTCATATCTATGTGTAAGATGAAAGTAACTATGCACTCACCTGAGTAGGTGGTGACTCAGCACTCGGACAGCGCTTCGATACTCTCAAAACGATATTTCTTCGATAAAACCTAGTACCAATACCACTAGGGTTTAGTCTAACGATAACCGCGACAAATTAATTAGTATGACTATTATTAAGCGTTAATAATGCTCAATACAACTCATAATAATAGCCTGAATACTTATTTTAAGGATCTAATAACATTCCTATAATTATTTGAAAGCTATATTAAAAACTGCGTAAGCGTAGCACACTTACAGTGAATTTTATCGAAAACCGGAACTTAATTGGAGCAGCGTTTCGAAACCGAAAGGCTCTTTTTCTCGGGACTCTGGAAGCCTCGGGGCTTCCCTCGGGGGCTAGGGGTTTTATTTAGGGCTTAGGGGTGTTTAGAAACCCTAGAGAGAGAAAGATTTTAGAGAGAGAATGAGAAATGGTGTGTTTTGCTTGGCAACCCTCGGTTCTATTTATAGCCTCAGCAGCCTCGGTTACGCTGGGCGTAGTTCCGAGGTACGCAGGGCGTAGTTCGCATTGGGCTACCAGATGGCTTCGTACGACACACGCGTCGGACATCGGCTGGAGTTACGCGGCTTCTTGTGGACCGAGGGTGGCAGCTGTACGCAGCGCGTACTCAGCTTCGGACGCTGGGCGTAAGCGATACTTCGTGGCGATCATCAGATGCGAGGCGTGGTCAGCAAGCAACGGTCCAGATCATGCCACGTCATCGATTTAGCAACAGACTTCGCAAATTTCACTACAAACTTTAAAAATTCGAATCTTTCACATACGATCTCCGTTTTTAACGTTCTTTATATCCACGCGAAGGTGGGAACGTACTCTACAACTTTCGTTTAAACTCCGTCGGCTAATTTTGAATCGATTTTAAATTTTATATTATTAACATGTCGGGCATGATTGGTCCGTTAAATCCTCATAACTTCTTCATCCGACATCAGTTTTCGCCTATCTTTTTCTCGTTACGCTACTCTTAACGAGATCTTTAATTCTTGTTTAGGTCATGTTGGCTAAAAATCGCTCGATCAAATATTCGAATTTCGGGTTGTACACTGCTAGTCCGAAACTTCGAAAAATCATAACTTCTTCATACGAAGTCAGATTTGGGCGTTCTTTTTATCGATGTTCTTAGTTTAACATATTCTACCACTTTTGTTTAAATCGCTAAGGCTAAATCTCTCTCTATCGTAAATTCACTATTTACGCTTTCCGGTATCGTGCCGGTTCTGACGCGAAACTTCGACGGGTCATAACTTCTTCGTTATAACTCGGATTTCGGCGTTCTTTATATGCACGAAAACCTTGTAACATACTCTAAAACTTGGTTAAGATTATTTATTCTAAATAATATTTTGTCGAAAAGTCGTTTTCGACCCCTATTGCCTCTAATTCGACTAGCCCAGATCTACGGGCGTTACAATTATCTCCCCCTTAGGATGATTACATCCCAGAATCATCAACGAAACAGGGTCTTATAATGACTCCTTACGTCATCTCTTCATCCTAGGTAATAATTATAACTTCTTCATTCCTTCAAGTCTATCTCTTAAACTCATTGGTTGTAAGAGTATTCGATCGTGCACCTGCTCTCTCCCTCAAGCTAGACTCCCAATTATGACCTTCAAGTCACAATCTCGATCCTTACTGGATACGAACTTGAGATGATTTCTTTTATTACTAATATGGATCGATGTGTCATATTTTAATGACCTATCATCGTATGTTGCAACACTTAGACTTAGGTCTCTTAGAGTTAAATTTTAAAACAAGCTATGCCTTCCTTCATGTTCTAATGTGATATAATCACACTTTAACATTTGGCATTTCTAGCTATCAACTCCTTTAACAATGAGCGTGATATTTCTATTGATCGCTTTGATTTCAATCGTTTGGTTTAAGTCGGACGCTACATCAAACTTGGTTCTCTGAACCACACAACATACTCATTGTAGTCGGACTCGATTCGATATGACCACTAGGGTCGGAATATCACCAATGTTCTAAGTCATTACCGAAACGATGGTAATAACACACTTGAATAAAACGAAATCAATTACTAGCTTCTTGGTAACCTTGTGACTTTCTGTGATCCAAGTGTGAGTCCTGTACTTCCGGTAGTATAAGCCTCTACTACCATTCACACCTACTCATACTCGTCCCAAGTATTGTCCCGCAGTTTTTCCAAGTCACCAAACAAGAAAACCATACAACAACTTAACACATCAGATAACAAAACAAAGGTTTTACATTATTTCTTGAAAACTATTACATAGGTGTTCAAGTTCACCCTAGACTATGCCTCTAACAGGCTACATCGTGAGGTACTATCTACACGATTACTCCATAACTCGATCCTCGGATGTCAAGCCTTCACTCCTAAATCCTCGCATTGTCATCTGCTTCGTCAAGGATCATTTGAAATGCTCTCGCCTTTGGCTTTGGTGGAAATAGTAATATTTAATTAATATTTAATCATAAATTAATTTGAATTAATTTTAGGATTAAAGGAATTAATTACAAGTGTAGGGTCTAAAGTGCAATTATTCAATAGTTGAACAAAAGGCTCCATAACTTTCCTAGGGAAGGTCTGGACAGTTCTATATGGATAATCTAGGGTTTCTAGATTATCACATGTGGATAAATAAGGAGCTAGATAATTACCAATTTGAAATATTATTATTATATTCATATTAGAGTTATCCATGACATCTTTGTTGTACTATAAATAGACCCTTACCCCTAAGGAATTTCGGCCACTGAAAACCTTAGAGAGGTTACCAAAATTCTTAGCTCCCTTCTCCTCTCTCCTCTCTCATCTTCTTGCTAGTGTTAGGTGTGAACCGCTAGAGGCTCGAAATCTGTGGTGCTTGCTCTCGAAGCTTCAACAACACAAGGATTTCTTTGTTATTTGTTAATAACAATCAAGGTATGTTTTCCTAAACCTATTTAGTATTTTTGAAAATATACTACACATCTAAGGGTTTCCTTTTGATGTTCAAATTTGTATGTTCAATTAGAGAAAACATATATCAAAAATTAGGGTTGCATGCACACATAGGAATTTTGTTTGTTTTGTTCAAGAAGAAGCTTCAAAAATGTTATTGTTAGGACATGTTAGGATTATGACAAGTGATGGAGGTGATGAAGGATATTAACTATTGGGGACTAAAGGTTTGATGGAGAATGTCATAAATGACATATAAGGATTAATGATATGTAATAATAGCAAAAGGTCATGGTGATTAAGAGAGAGAGAGAGTTGATGTAAAAAAAATTATGAAACTACCCATGTGGAATGCGTACACACATAAATAGTTATGAAACTAAGAGGCCATATTTCTAATTTACTCGAAAACATGACCCAAAATGATTAGTATAGTTTTTTTTAACAGCTAAAAATTCATATATTCAAAGGATTCTAGCAACAAACTATAATAAAAAAAACCAAGGTATCAATTACAAAGGGTACCGTAACCAAGCATTCTAACTAACATTTATTTTGGAAGCTCTGCTATTTACCCAACTAAAAGAATTTAAAACTATGGAATCAAAAATAGTGTTTCTACGAATCAAATTATTATTAAACAAGACCAAATCCCTATGTCTCCATAACACCCAAATTGTTGTCAAAATAATCACCTCCAAACATTGTTTTTCCACCACTATTCTTTGTGCATCATCCACACAAGAAACCCATTCCGATAGAGACCCCGGCAACGGAAATACCACATTACACCATCAAGCCACCAACTTCCAAACTTCTTCCGCTACTTCACATAGCAAAAACCGACGTCATGTTGTTTCATTAACACATTCACACACTATACATATCAACGAAGGTATATCTACCTCCTTTTATGACATATTTAATCGTGTAGGGAGACTGTCAAATAAAAGTCGCCAAATAAATATATTGACTCTCCTTGGGACTATTTTACACCACTGTGTTTGATAGTCCCCACTAACCAACATGTAATCATCAATGTGACATGTGGTCAATTGCACAGTGAGTTCCCTGACGGATCTAATCTCTGCTAATACATATTAGTATAATAAAAAACTTTAACACCCTATAACACCTCCAACATCCTATTAAGCTGCTCTTCTTCCCTCCTTCCCCTAATCGACATTCTCCATGTCCAATTCTAAATGTCATTATAAAATCGACCAGACAAAAAACAATTAAGACTAATATCAAGTCTATATAACCGGTCAAATCTAATAGCAAAAGGTTAATGGTCAACCCAAATATCCTTCCAAAACATAATGGAATTTCACATTCCCACTCTTTTTTTTTTGTAAAGTGGATAACAGAATAACACATGTATTATGCATCTTTCGAATAGATCGTACTAGTTTTTCCCAAACACCATTCGTAACACTATCTCCATTAACAACATCTAAACCCCCGGTACCGCCATGCATAGCTTGTATAAGCTTAACCCATGCAATCTCATTTTCATTAAAAAAAAGCCAACACCATTTTTGCAATAAAGCATTATTAAAATCTGACAAGCTATCGATTGAAATACCATCGTTATCAAAACTAGATAAAACATGATCCCATCCAATCCAAGCAATTCGGCGTTCAAGACCATCACCACTAAAAAAAACTTTATACAAAGATTCTTTAATTCTTGTAAAACACCAATTGGAGTTTCGAAAAACGACATGTAATGAATGCTTATACTTCCATTGCCGACTTAATCATAGTAAGTCTCCCCTATGCAGATAAACATTTTACCTTCCAACTCGATAATCGCTTCTTAAACTTTTCAATAACAGGCTCCTAGGTAGACTTTTTACTTATACTTGATCCATTAGGAAGACCAAGTTAATTTCCCACAACTACACCCATTGGAGTCGGCAACTCGTTAGTACTCCCACAGAAACACCCTGAATCATATGTCTTTACATTGCATCTTCTATTGAAACACGAAGACCTTCCATAACTAATATAAAAAGAAACGGTGATAAAGGATCTCCTTGTATTAGTCCTCTATGTAGCGAGAATTCCAAAGTGGGGCTTCCATTTACAAGAATAAAGGCCCGAGCAGATATTAAACAAGCTTTTATCCAACCTCTCCATTTTATACCAAAACCGAGAGGCATCATGACATGATCTAGATATTTTAAAGAAAGAGAATCATATGCCTTTTCAAAGTCTATTTTAAATATCATGAGATGTATATTTTTCTTCTTGTACCAGTCAACTACCTCACTCAACATAATTTGACGCCCTTTTATGAATACAATTTGTTCGTTACTAACCATGTCACCCACCATTTTAGCTAATTGAAGCGCCAAGATCTTAGAGATTATTTTATATTGTACCCCTATCAAAGAAAGAAATTGGGCGAAAATATTTTACAATTAGTTGTTTTGCAACTTTGGAATTGAATTTATAAACGACACATCACACCGGCGGGGTATAACTCCTTTGAGAAAAAATTCTTTCACATATGCAACTATATCATTAGCTAATACCGACCAATAACATTTAATGAATTTAAACGATAGGTCATCCAACCCCGAAGCTTTATCTCCTGTACACAACCATGTTGCATTCTTTATTTCCTCGATACTAACCTCAGCTTCTATGGATATTCAGTTTTCATTTGAAAGACTTTTAAAGCGATTGTTAACAGTCCCAATATCAACTGTATAAATAGGTTGATATTTCTCCTTACAAAAAATTATAAAAAATTTCCTTCATCGGATCTTGACACCAATTTCCTTCAAACATGATACCTTTAATTGCTAGATCCTGTCTCCTCTATCTCAACATACCTTGAAAAAGTTTTGAATGTTCATCTCATTCAACATCCCAACAAATTCTAGATTTTTGAGCGATATCCATCATTTGACGACATTCAAGATCTTCTAACCTTTTTAGAAGATTTATTCTTAATGCAACTCTAATTATTACATTATACAACTTTCATCGTTCAAGTTTTTAATAAAAGGAAAATAACTCCTAAACAACAATTTATGCATTATAGAGTTGTACAATACAACATTTTAAAGTACAAATTGTTGTGTATGGAGAAAAATTATTGTTATGTAATTATGTTAATCGATTTATTACATTATTTCACTCTTATCGTTTAAGTTTTTACTTTTTAGCCCTCAACCTATCAATATCTTAATACCTGTATAATGAGTCAATTACTATTCTCTTGTCATCCATTTTCTAATGCCATATTTTAAAAATACTTAATTCTTAGGTGATTATGGTTATTTTATAATACAAAAGCTACAAAAAAAAATGGTATTTGTTTTATTGTTTTAGTATGTATTTGTAAATAAATAACAATCAATGTATCAGATCATGTAAAACATAAATTAGATCTAGGTATTTTCATATGAGCTATGACATGTTACAAATTATAAGATTTTATGTACTATTTAACTCGTAATTATAAATAGAACATGTGTATGCTTTTTGAAGCACTTCCAACTTCCAAGTCAAAACGAGGTAGGAGGTTTTTATGTGGTGAAAATAAAAAGGTGCTCAAGCTTGCAAAGATATAAACCGACACGTTTTTTTGAATAATTTGGCTATATATTGTGAAGGCATTACTACACAAAAGAATCATTAGATCTTATGCATGAAACATTTTTTTAATAAAATCAACGACATGCGAGACAATTATTAAATTCATGTTTTTTAGGTTGGCATAGACTTCAAATTAAAAAAAAAAAAAAAAAAAAAAAAAGATATTTGTGAAGACATGGTTCTTTTTCATGCGAATGACTAAGTCACATAACCATAAAACATGTTTTTTGGTCATGAATTTAGAAACATAGCATATTTTACTTATCATCTTGCTTTTTGCATACTTCTTTGGGTACTCTTTAGGTTAAACGGTATATACATGAAGACCCTTACGTATAGCCGATGTGGCATTGTTACATCATAGTAGCACCATCCCCATTGCTAGTAAGAACCTTCGGGGTTTGGAGTAGGGTAATGGCGGGTTAAGGAGCTTCACAAGGGAGAGCGAATACATTATCCATTTCTCTCTTTCTCTCCATTTCTCTCTTCTTCTTCCTGCGTAAACATTAACCCATAAAATGATAGAATGATTTTGTGAGGCTTTACTATATTACCAATGGAAACAACAATATGTTGATGATTATTAATAAATAAAAATTTGAAAATCCTATCAAAATCACATATATAATTAACATGGTTACATTGTACATATATATAATATACTAGGTGTAAGACTCATGTATTATATGGGTTGATTAAAAAAAATATCAAAATGTAAATATTAAATGTTTTTAAAAAGTAAATTTTAAATAAAGAAGGAAAAAACATATTTATTGTAATTTATGATCACATTTATTACATTTAATACTTTACTATATATATATATATATATATATATATATATATATATATATATATATATATTGTGACTTTTTATTTTTAAAAATTTTAAAAACCTAGAAATTGACATATGGATATTATTTATTTTAAAAATACCATAAAATAACAAGTATCAAAATTATGAAAGATTGAAATGTATCGAAATATATCTTTATTTATTAGAATAAAAGATTACACCCCTAAACCACACACATTTAATGATTTTGCTTATGATTGTATACTTACCACTATCAATTAATATGTCATAGTAGTGAACAATTGGTATAAAGTATATTGAAATGAAATTGACCCAAATTCAAATCTCACATACTTCAATCTTAGTATGACATATCCAAAAAAAATAAAATAAACCCACACAGTCTATCTAATCCACGGTGCCATCATATCCTTACACTGGTATAAAAAACCATAAATGTCATTATTGTAGAAAAAGAAATTTTAAATGAAGATTTAAAAAAAAAAAATGAAGAAATTGAACTGATATGAGATTTAATTAAGGGCCATAAATGTCAATCTTGTAAGAAGGAGCGGTTAGAAAGCAAAGTGAGAGAAAAGCCAGGGTTATTACGAGCATACATACATACATACTATACACCACCACTATAGTAGAGTGCAGTTTCGTTCTGGTTGCCCTTGCAAACAAACAAACACCTCATTTTATACTAACTTTTAATCTCTCTCTCTCTCTCTCTCTCTCTCTCTCATATGATCAACCATGTTTACACTTCGTCACTCCAGGTATGCAAAGATACTATTTTCTCACTCGCTGCTCCATGTACATGCCCCTTGATTCTTACTCTTTTCAATTTGGTACAAGTTCTTAGGGCTTTTGATTTCAATTCGAGAATGATGGTACATTATCTTTTTCGTTTGGTAAATCTAGTGTTTTTTGCGTACTTGGATTTCAATGTAGAAGAATACCCAATTGCCAAAACTCGATTTTGAAACTCAATTTGGCTGTACCTTTTGATTATTTGAAAATGGTGTATCTTGCTGTATATGTGCTTGTGTTTTTGCACAACAACTCCGATCTCCACATTAGGTAGCCTTACAATTTGGGGTACCTGATTTGGGATCCAAAAAATGTTACAGATTGCATTTAAATATAGAAAATATATCTTCCTGTTTTAATTGATTCTGATTTCATACTACTCATTATAGTTTTACTCCAAATTGGATCTTGATTTGTGTTAGATTCACCTAATTCGATGAAGATATCGTTTTTCCAGCGCAAACGTGCTAACAAAATCACAAGTTTTCTGATCTCATATCATTTCCATTTTTATTAAAATCTTCATTATTAAGACTCATATCTATTTATAACCTTGATTTTGTAATATGATTCTATTAATAAAGCGTAAACCCAAAATCGTAATGTAGTGCTTCGTATGCTTCTTCAATTGCATATAATGTGATATATTGTTTTGCAGGTTTAATTAACATTTAACACCCTCTCCACACTCAAATCCCAATCCGCTTCTTTCCCCCCAAATCTCCACCAATGAGTTCCCGATTCCCGTCGCATCAACTGAACAATGGGTTATACGTATCAGGGCGGCCGGAGCCACCAAAAGAAAAAGCGCCGCCAATGTCCTCCACCGCCGTCCCCTACACCGGCGGTGACATCAAAAAATCCGGCGAACTGGGAAAGATGTTTGATGTCGACCATGCCAGTTCCAGGCCAAGAAAATCCGGCCATCTAACCAATCCTCCATTAAGAACAGGATCCATGGGTGGTGGTGGTGGTGGTGGCGGAAACACCAACAGAATGAGTTCATTATCCGGAAATGTCCCCGGAGCATCATTAAAAAAAACAAGTTCCGGCCCCTTAAACAAACACGGAGAACCAATAAGAAAATCATCCGGGCCACAGGGCGGAGGGTTGACCGGGTTGACTTCTGCCTCCAGACAAAATTCCGGTCCTCTCCCTCCGGTTCTCCCTGCCACCGGGCTGTTGACTTCCGGGCCGATTTTGTCTGGCCCGCTTAACTCATCGGGTGGGCCCCGGAAGTCATCGGGCCCATTGGATGTTTCAGGGTCGATTAAGTCAAGGAGCACATCAATGGTTAAGAATCAAGCTGTTACTCATTTGAGCCAGGATGATGGACATTCATTCTTTAGGAGTTTTCCAAAATTGGTTTTTTGGTCAATTGTTTTGCTGTTTGTGATGGGTTTTATTGCTGCAGTTTTTATACTTGCAGCTGTTGGTAATCCGATTCTTTTGGTGGTTGTTGTTGTTCTTTTTGCTATTGTGAGTTTGGGTTTTGCATGGAATGCTTGTTTTGGTAGAAAAGCTGTTATTAAGTTTATTTCTGAGTATCCGGATGCTGAGCTTAGAACTGCAAAAGATGGACAGTTTGTCAAGGTTTCTGGGGTATGTCTCTCTCTCTCTCTCTCTCACACACACACACATAATTATCTATGTATGCATGTGTTACATAACACATGCATATGCATACATGATGCATACACTCTACATTTGTTTGTGCTTTTAACATGTATATGAAGATTATAGTTGTATGTGGACATGTGTGTTATTTTGGTATGTTTTTACAAGTATAATGTCCTAATATAGGAAATTTGAAAGTACAGTGCTATAATTGGGTAGATTTTCCGAAGTTCAATGCTTAATAAGAAAATAAATTGAAAGTACAATGTCGTAATAAAAAAAATGAAAGGGATGCTATAATACACGAATAAATGAAAATATATTGTTGTTTTTCATGTTTAGCTGTTTATCAACTACACACATATGTTCAACATTTGTTGTTAGTTTTGTAATTTTCGCTTCTGGAGAACTTATGATGCCAATGCTTTCAACAACATGCATACGCAGATTTATTTGTCTTATTTTGGTATGTTTACTTTACGTATCATACTTTATTAATGTATGATATCCATCCATGCCTGCCTTATGTTGAAAAAAATATTGGTAATTTAACTTCTATAAATAGACTTCAATGATGTAAGTTGTAAGCTTATAATTTCATATATGTAATTTGTGTGCATGATATGCGAATTCCTTTACTGTAGTATGTTCATATTTCTAGTCTTCTAAATACCATAAATTTAAGGTGATCAAAAATTAGGTAATTTTTAATACTAAATAAGTTCAACCTAATTGTTTTCGTCATGAAGAATACACTAAATATGGCAAACTAATCATGATTCTTTTCCAATAAATTTTGCTAAATGTATTCTTGTTATGGCACTAAATACGGTGATAGGGTTCGAACAACATACATATTTGTTTTGCTTAGATTTCCAATTTAGCATACATTTCATCATTCCTACATGGCTCGATTAAATATAGTATCTTCGTTTTTTTTTATATTTATATATTCTTGAAATGCATTTTGACACCAACATAAATATGCTTTTTTGTGATTAAGAAAATCTTGATTTGTTGAAGGTTGTTACATGTGGGAATGTTCCTTTGGAGTCCTCATTTCAAAGGGTTCCTAGATGTGTTTATACATCCACAAGTTTATATGAATACCGAGGCTGGGATTCAAAAGCTGCCAACTCCACACATCGTCGCTTCACATGGGGTCTCCGATCCATGGAGGTTAGTTAGTAAGGGCAAAATAGTCATTTTAATGTTTTCTTAAAATCAGAATACTTAAAATGCAATAGCTCAATAGCTAAATTTAATCTCTATAGAACATGGTTAAGTAGCTAAAATAAGCATATAGCTGTTTTTCCATAGTGTAAAAAATTTTGATTTTAATCTTTTGTGAATATATATGCAGAGGCATGTGGTGGATTTTTATATATCTGATTTCCAATCTGGGTTAAGGGCGTTAGTGAAGACTGGTTATGGGGCCCGCGTGACTCCATATGTGGAGGAATCTGCTGTTATTGATATCGATCAATCCAACAAAGATATGTCCCCACAATTCATAAGATGGTTGGCTGAAAGAAACCTCTCAAGTGATGATCGTGTAATGCGACTCAAAGAAGGGTATGAAACCCTAATCTCTACTTTATGTAACCTTCAATTTATTTATTTCATTACGTTTTTTTTATACGATGTCAGAGATTAGGTGGGTAACATGTCAAATTGAGTGAATTCTTAGGGTAGGTCAAAAGGGTCACTTAGGTAGGGTTGACCTGCCAACACTTTTTTTTTTGTCTATCTTTTATATTTTATTAGGGTTTTAGTATGATGCGTGAGTTGGGTAAAAGGTCAAAATGATTAGTTTCTTAAATCTTATGTCATGTCAAAAGGGGTCAGTTGGGTAGGTTGACCTGCCAACGCTTTCTTTGTCCATTTTTTTTTATTTCATTAATAATTAAATATCAAATATGATAATTCAAACTATTTGTTAAAGTACTGATCGAAATCAATTTCATTATTCCTTTTTTATCAAAAGACCAAAATTGCTAAATCAATTTCATGTAACATAGGTACATTAAAGAAGGAAGCAGTGTGAGTGTGATGGGAGTTGTCCAAAGAAACGATAATGTATTAATGATAGTGCCTCCACCCGATCCAATTCCAACTGGATGCCTATGGAATAGATGCATGCTTCCTTCAAGCCTAGATGGGGTCATTTTGAGATGTGAAGACTCCTCAAATCATGATGTGATTCCTGTGTAAGTCGACTTTGAGCTAAAGATGATAGGTGTATAGTCTGGTTTTTGTTTCACTTTCACTTCACCCCATGATCTTGTTTGGGAGTGTGTTTTGTTAATGGTGTTGTGTGATTATGGAGCTTTTGGGGGAAACTTGATACTTGAAGGAGTTTTACAATTTTCTTGGTATTTTTTTTCATGAGAAATGTTTGAAGAATTTGAGATTTTGATGGTATTATATGGTTCACATTTGTTATGCCATGTTATTTTTTGTTTGCATGAGCAAGAAAAAGGTTTTGGGCGAGAATTTTGATTTTAATGTGGATTGGTCGATTGGATTGCTTGTGGGCATCCGCTTTGTTTTTTACATAAAAGATTTATTAATGATATGTCTTGAATTTTTAAGTGTAAATGTTTTTTTTTTTTTTAATAATTCAGGAAGAACCATCTAATTGAGAAAATTGAGAAAATCAAGGAAATAAGGTTATAAAAAAAACTTATATTTTGTGTTTTTTTTGGATTAAACTTCAAATTTATTTTTTGTCTGAAATAACCATGTATATGTATATATATATATATTTTTTTTAATCTGACCATTTTAGTCATTTTTTTTCAAAAATATTGTAAAATATGAGGGTTTTTTTGAGAAAAACTGAAAGAGTTGAGGGTTTGTTTGGAAGCATATAGAAAATTAAAAGTTTTTTTCGAAAAAAAAATACAAAGATGAGGGGTGTTTTGGAAAATTGAAAAAAAATACAACGTTTTTTTTTTTTTTTTTTTCAGATCAAAAATAAATTTGAGATTTAATCCGAAAAAAATACAATAAAAAATCACTTTTGAGATTAACCATTAAGTCATGTAATACTAATTTTTGTTAATTTCTGCTCTTTTTTCTTAAACTACTTCTGTAAGTTTATTTATTTAAATAATGGTTAATCAATACACCACTTACAAAAAACAGAACAATATTATTTTTTTTATGCACCCTTCATATCTTGGGAGTTGTCATCAACTATTGTTTCCTTTATGGAATTTGGTTGGCAATTAACCGAATTCTCGTGTCTCCTGGAGGTTTCTTTTTGTCGTTGTTTTCTAGTCATTGTTACTTTGTTAGTTCACCCTTTATACAAAAGAAGTTGACAGTGGATTAACAACGGAGTGATAACTTAGATTATATAAAAACATAATGAGACGTTCATTACAATGACCAAGGGTGTGTTTGGGATTATTTTTTAAAAGCTGAGGGTATGTTTGGGATTATTTTTTAAACTTAAAAGTGTTTTTTATAAAAGGGTTTTTTGTAAGATAAATTTTTCTAAAAAAAGTTTTTAAAATGTGTTTGTTTTGACTTTTAACGTTTTTAAGTGAAAAGATTTCATGACTTATCAAATGTTATTTTTTTGTTATTGGCAAAAGGTTGTTTTAAAGAAAGTATTCTAAAAAATAATTTTAAAATGCAAAATAAATGGAAAAATCTAAAAATTCTTTTTTTAAATATTATTTTCGAAATTTGAATTAACTAAAAAAAAATCCGATTTTTTTTTAAAAATACGTGAAATATTCTAAATACAATATTACACTGTACATATTCTAAAAATAATTTTAAAATGCAAAATAAATGGAAAAATCAAAAAATTCTTTTTTTAAATATTATTCTCGAAACTTGAATTAACTAAAAAAATTAAAAAAATAATAAAAAAAATAAAAAAATGCGTCTCATGGTCTCACAAAATTAGGCCGTCTCACATGAACCTAACCCTATATATGCCTAGGTTATTCTATTCAAAGTAATTATTATGTTATTATATGCATAACTGTAGGCCAATCAATTTTAAGAAAGTCATTAACATATATTATTGAATTAAATGTAATTGAAAAATATCATCTAATTTAATTATATGGGTATTTTAGTCAATTAATATAGATTTAATAAAGGAAAATTGCATATTTTAAGGGATCATAGATTCTATTAATTTTAAAAATCCGATTTTACGAATTATAACTATTTTAATTCGGACATTCTGACAGAATATGTTTATTTATTTAATTATTTACTCAAAAATAAAAATATTATTGAACAATAAATAATAAAAATATTCTTGAACCTATTTCTTGATCGTGACTTTAAGAACTTGTAGAATAACAAATTCTTGAACAATCAATTGAAGAATAAAAATAAAAAATACATTATTTCTTATAGAATACGAGTAATAATTGTTAAGAATTACAACGACTAATACATTCTAAAAGAATAATGTGGTCCGTTTCAATTTTGTGGTCCGTTCTTCAAGCATCAACTTCTGTGATTCCAACAGAATTGGACTTCATTATTCTATTCCAACAGAATTGGAATACGTGATTGGAATCTCACCAATATCATTCATTGAATCATCTACATAAACATACTTGATACCTTTTCAGGATTCAACATTGTCAAGATCTTGTACTATCCACATAAATGAAGTGTTAAAAAAAAGAACATAAATTGAAATATGAATCAGACCATTTGAATCAATCCCTTTGTTGCATTAATCAGACCATTTGAAAGAAACACATATGATCTCCATATCACTCAAAACCCCAAAATTCCACTTGAATTTGAATTATAAAACTGAGTTATCGATTCCTGTAACAAACAAAAACGGAAGGAAAAAACCCTAAGTGAAATTAACTCGAACAAAGCTTCATGTTACTTCATTATATCAAAAATCGAATCTAACCAAACATCGATTCACTCGAACTTTCTCATCATTAACATATGGTCACAGTTTCCTAAGGTTTTGAAATCGTTGCATAATCAAATTGATCTTCGCATTTGCCATTATTTAATATTACAACAATCAATTAGTCATTATCAGGACCGTATTTCCTCAACAAATAAACTATAGTGAAATGAAACACATGCATGTTGATAGATAGATTACATCAACAACGACAATTAAGAGGAAGAAAAGTAAATCGAGATTTAAAATTACGATTGATGTTAAGGTAATAAAAGGATACAAATAAGATAGAGATACCGGAAGTACAGAAGCACCAGAGGATGAAGAAGCACAACATAACGACAAAAGGAGTGAGATGAATTCGTTTGTATTTAACTACTGATCTCATGCTCCATATCTGACTCTCTCTCCGGCCAATGGTGGAAGCAGGATTGTAGATAGGAAGCTCGCTGGTGATATCCGTCGCAGACATCGACCTCTTCCGCCATGATCGCCCCCTGGATCGGTGCTGTCCGGATGCTTCTTTCCTCTGCACCTCCTTGCGATTTCCCAACTATCACAGAAGCTCCGTCGACATGCCCTCTTCCTTCGTTTCTGTCTAGGGATTTAAAGCTGTAAATGTAAACGATTTTGCCTAAAATAAAGAGTTTATGATTTGAATAATTAATTACCAAAATTAATAAAAAGCTAAGATTACAATTTTAGCCATATCCAGGTTTTTAAAATGATCGGTCCATATTATTGTATATAATAACACAATAAATGTATGTATATTATTTATTTAAAAATGTGTATGTGTAATATTTTTTATAACTGCATGTATAATATTTATTTATAAGTTTATTATAAATATAATCTATATAAGTTGAAATAATAGTATATACTAGGAATATATTTTTTGTAGGTAAAAAATAAAATAAAAGATAGAGTATGATTGGAAACGAAACACTATTTACCTTGAAAGGAAAAAATAAATATACGTTGGAGTAAAGGGCTATACTAGCACCTAAATCAAAAACAATTTTTAACTCGAAGGGCTATAGTTGTTTCGAGTGAACGGTTCTCAAATCTCAACTCGCAACTGATTGTTTGATGAACGTGAGAAAAAAAAATATATATCCCTTGGCGTCTTTACGAATTCTTCGAGTCGTTAAACATTTACAACAGATGCCAATATCGAAACATTTTCAAGTCGTTAAAACCTCTGTATTGAAAAACCCTAACCAAAACATACAACAATGGCTTCTAACGTACATTCTCGGAATGTAACCGCTGCCGGAACCTCCGAAACCGAGATTCCCCTCATTGCCACCGTAGAAACCGAGCGGACGGTGGGAGCGGAAGTAAAAGAGGAGAAGCCAGTAGCTGATCATCCAACGGTTACGGAGGTAGCTCCGGCTGCAGAAACGACGATTCCTAAGAAGAAACGACCTGGATACTGTGTGTTTCGGGTTATAGTGCCTGTGCATAAAGTTGAGAGTATTATAGGACGGAATGGAGATCTAATCAAGAAGATGTGCGAAGAGACTAAAGCTAATATTCGTATACTGAAAGGCCCCGTTTCTGACCCTAACCGCATTGTAAGTTGTTCCTTTTGAGATTTCTGGTTCTTTTTGTTTTTGGATAAACAAGTTAGTTTACAATTTACCTAACATTTTTAGGTAGAAATATCTGGCAAGGAAGATATAGAGGCACCTTTATCACCTGCAATGGATGCTGTGATAAGATTATTTAAGCTTGTTAATGGATTCACAGAGAATGAGAATAATGGTGTATCCTCCATTCCATTTTGCTCAATTCGACTATTGTTAACTTCAATGCAAGCCACGAGTTTGCTTGAGAAGCAAGGATCTCTTTTAAAGAGAATACAGGAGAACACGGGTTGTTATATTCGCATTTTATCTTGTGGTATAGATTCTATTCTAAATGTAATGATTATCTATTTATATGTCTATAGGATTTTTTATTTTTTTTCACATAACACACAATTTCTATGCTGTCTTTAAAGTTTAAAACAACAAAAACCAAATCCCACTGGAATACGGTTAGGGGAGGTTAGATTTGTATCTCCACCCAAAGGTAAAGAGACTGCTTCTATAGATAAAATTAGAATTTTATCATCATCATCATCATCATCATTTGTGACAACTCAGCGATTGAATCTAGGGGTGTAAACGAGCCGAGCCGAGCCCGAGCCTGACAAAGCTCGAGCTCGGCTCGTTTAATTTGAGGAAACTCGAGCTCGAGCTCGAGCTCGATTCGAGCCTTAAAATGAAGCTCGAGCTCGGCTCATGAACAATTTATTGGGCTCGCGAGCCTAATCGAGCCTAAACGAGCCTCTATGTGTGTGTGTGTGTGTGTATATATATATATATATGTGTGTGTGTGTGTGTGTGTATATATATATATATAGAGAGAGAGAGAGGCTCGTTTAAGCTCGTTTAGGCTCGCGAGCCCATTAATTGAAGCTCGGCTCGAGCTCATTTAATAAACGAGCCTCATATTTAGGCTCGAGCTCGGCTCAGGCTCGTTTAATTCGATCTCGAGTTGAGCTTTTAACGAGTCGATCCCGAATAGCTCACGAGTAGCTCGGCTCACTTACACCCCTAATTGAATCTGATAAGCTGATTCTTTGATAATAGCATGTATGAGTTATTTTGACATGTCTGATATATATGCTTCAACTTTTTAGAAGCATCTCCTTTTCAATATATGTTTATTTGCAATATTTTCTCTTTTTGTTTTTACGGTTTTTTTATTGGTTTCAAATACTTACTATTTCCACTTTTTTTTCTGCCAGATGAAGTATCAAAATTATCCACCAATTCAGATGATAGAGTTGTCAATTTAAAGGGAGAAGGTCTCAAGGTTCTGGAAGCTTTAGAAGCTGTTCTCAAACACCTATGCATGTTTTTGCTTGATCATACCATTCTTCCTCTCTATGAGAAGACTGTAAGTTGTTCACATTTTGAGCAGTTTATTTTGGGCCAAATGCAAGAAGTAGCAACATACTTTCATTTATTGTTTTAAATGGTTGCATTGAGGAATATAATAATTACTCGAGTATTCGGCTATTTGCTCTATAAGATTCTTTTTGTATTTTTATTAATGTTTATAAAATATTCTTGTAGTTTTCCTCCTGAATATTTCTAAAGCTTCCTGAATACTTTTATTTTACAAAATAGTTATTGAAGTACTCCTTTGTAAATTGATGTGATTAATCAAAACAATTCATTTTTTTTTTTAAATTTTAATGTTCACAAGTTAAGACCGAGCCAAGTAGTCTTAAACACGCGTTGCAGTAAGAAGCGCCGCCGAATTGTTGCTGCTGAAGCACCACAGGCAGAAGGGACGGTGTGTAGCTCTTTGGTTAAAGTACCACCAGAGTTGCCTCAAGTACAACCCACAACTGCATTTGTGACAGTAGAGACTAAAGCTGAGGTACCACCAGAATTGCCTCAAGTACAACCTGCAACTGCATCTGTGTCAATAGATACTAAAAGGAGGATGTTGGTTTTTGAAGAAGAAATATTGGGAGTCTTGAAGATGATAGCCCATAAGATTAACAACAAACCAGAATCACCTCCAAAACCAACATTTGAAGATTGTGAAAAGAAGTTGAATGAGCTTGGGTGGGCGAAAGATGATCCGTTATACCTAGTTGCACTCACGATTTTTTGTGACAAAAAAGAGAAATATAGGGAATGTTGGATGAAATTAAACCCGGAGAGGTGTGCTAATTGGGTTAGAATTATTGGACGTAGTAAAAGATTCACTTAATTGAATTAGTTTATGTTATGGTTTAAATGTGAATATGAATCAGTGTAGAGTTAACATCTATTTGTTTTGGTTTGTGAAGCTTTGATAAATAACCATTTCGCACTCTTATTCTATATTATTATTATTATTATTATTGCTATTAATATCAACTTTGTCTACTGCAAGTCTCCAAGGTCCATCATTGCCAAGAGACTGAAAATAGGAGTAAACCGCCAAACTGCCATGTGAGTTTTGGTGCTGGAGCTGGCTAGGGAGAGGGAGATTGAAGAGGTCGGGGACATGGGAAAGAGGCATTCTGACTAACACTAACCTTAGACGAGATATGATACATATTGAAAGGAATAAGGCAAACATTTTTTTAGTACTTCTATATTTATATATTCAACTTCAAGCAATTAACTAGAATTAAAGCAAAAACCTTACTTTACAAGGCGCATGGCATCCAAGCATTCCAAATTTCCAATTAACATCAGATTTCAAAGCTCGATGTTTTTAGGAAAACAAATTTAAAACTATACTATCAAAAATAATATTGTTACAAATAAGATTGTCATAAAAATACACCGAATTGTGTTGCTTCCACAACACCCAAATTGTATTCAAAATAATCACCTCAACCCGCCTCTTCTCAATACTCAACCATATGGAGTCATCCACCCAAGAAAGTCATTCGACTATAGAATTCAACACATGGAATACGACATCACACCAACGCTCTACACGTCACCACACATTCATCAAAACTTAACAATGAAAGAATTGATGAAAAGTAGTCTCCACCCCCATATTGCAAATTGAACACACCAAGGAATTTAATTCAATGCCTTTTTTGACAAGTTAAAACAAGTTGGAAGCCTATAAAGGATCAACCGACAAATAAATATGTTTACCTTTTTTGGGACTATTTTACACCATCTTACTATTAACATCAACAAGAGAAACATCATCAATATGTTTCCTTGTTGAGTTAGCTGTGAAGCACCCAAGTATATGGGTCTAGATTTGATGATACTTCAATGCCATGCAACACCGCCAACAACCCCCCAAAGTTGCTCCTTTTCATGGCTTAGCTCCCTGAATTTCCCTCCTCCAAGCCCATTTCCAATGACCCCCTTGAACCCGATCTATACAACCAATCAAAACTTCCAACAAACGTAAGATATTATTGATTATGTGTTGAACAAACATTCACATTAGACTTGAACTTAGAATTAACTCCACTTTATGATTGACTTTGTTGGATCAACAATGAACGAAGATGCACATGTTAGTCATATGTGTCCCGCCTGTTAGTTGACAGTCACTCCATTTTATTATTATTATCACACGCTCCCTTAGAATAGGATACCATTATGTTTTCATGAAATTATATTTTTGTGAATGTCAATAACATTCAACCGAAAAACATACAGTTGTAAGAGTTATCTAAATAAAACGTAAGATAATGTTGATTATGTATTTGACTAACATTCACGTTAGACTTGGACTTAGAATTCACTCTACTTTATGATTATGAATTTGTTGGATCAACAATGAACGAAGATGCACATGTTACGCGTATGTGTCCCACCTGTTAGCGGGTAATCACTCAAGTTTTTATTATCAGACGTTCCCTTGGGATGGGATACAATTATGTTTTCGTGTACATCCAACTTGAGGTTTATCCATCAACGATTGTAAAACTTTCATCACTTCATATTATTATTCACATTCAATGTGAACAGACACATGAAAATGCACAACCTCTATGTATGTAGTTGGATTCATCTCCATTGTAAAATAACCTCAATCACTTTATTACATTGTGTAAATCATAGGTGTTTGAAAGTCTATATCACAGGCCCACTTGGTAAACCAATATATCGCCATTTCCTACATTTACCTTATCATCTCTTATAGGTTGACAATACCATTTTTCTTGAGGCCGGATACTTGATAGTTGTTGGTTTCGATTTGGTATGCCCTCCATTTTGCACACTTATGAATCCTCGTTTCAAGAATCTTCTCATCGTGCAGGGCAGTGTTGAAAAATCTTGACTAGATTCCGAACCTTCTCATAACTTAATATAATTATTCCCATTCAATATGAACGGACACATGAAAATGCATAAACTCTATGTATGTAGCTCGATGCGTCTCCATTATGAAATAACCTCAACCAATTTATTACACATTGTGTAAATCGTAGGTGTTTGAAATTCGATATCACATGACCACTTGGTAAACCAATACATTGCCATTTCCCACATATTCCTTATTGTCTCTTGTAGGTTGACAATACCATTTTTCTTGTAGTCAGACACTTGATAGTTGTTGGTGTCGATTTGGTATTCCCTCCATGTTGCACACTTATGAATACTCCTTTCAAGAGCCTTCTCGTCATGCACGACAGTGTTGTAAAATCTTGACTAAGTTCCGATTAATCTTCGATTAGTCCCTAGATGCTACTCGACAGACTGAAGGCACCTAGCAATTAATTTATGCCTACACAATGAACAAAGCAGTAACAAACAATGAAATTTTAACACTTTGAAGGTGTTCTATTTTAGTAGAAACTATTTGAGGGATAATTAGTGTCGTATTAATCATATTAACATATTTTGTTATGATATTAGTCATATTTAAAAAATCAAACAATTAGCAATTTAGAGTCTCAGATTAATCTCTTAACCCGAGTCTATCGACTAGCGAACGTTGAGTGTTTTTTACAACCTTGGTGTAGGGTAATGGGCTTTTAATGTTTCACTATATAGGAAAAAACAACATATTGTCATGCAATGACAAATATAGTTAAATTAGCATAGTTGTGTAATGTAATTACCTTCGGGATTACATCATTGTCGACAAATACCGTTGTTGCATTTGTGCAATGGAAAAAGCCAATCAAAATTGTAATTGGTAGTTTTCTTTCATCTCTTGATAACACATTGATGGATTCAGTGCTATTAGCGACGAAGAAGTAATCAAATCGATGGTTAACATTCGTCTTAATGTTAGAAATCGTTCTTGGATTCGTCCTTTGTAATGATGTTCCCGAAGGTCAAAATGGCCAAAAACCTAAGGCCCAATAATGTTCCCGGTGAGTACGCTAAGCATACCACGTACGCCCAACGTACAACTTACACTGACAAGGAAATCGGGGCTTTAGCCGCGTACACTTAACCTACGCTTATGTAAGCCCGACATACACTCCAGATTGCCAAACTTCATTAAGCACTTAATGCTTTATGTCTAAACATCTAATTTGCAGGTCTAGCTCTTGGGGGATGTCTTAAACGATAAAGTCATCAACTTTATGCCTTTACATGGCTCAAAGAGACTCATTATGCATTTCTAACATTCTAACTTTATAATAAGACTATCAACTCATGCATAGATGAGCTTAACCCATCAATATGCCATCTTTATGGATCCAAAACTCAAAAAATACCAAGAAATGGCCAAAACATGTTTTGGAGTAACTCCTACTCACAAGAACCACACCATGGAACCAAAACATGCCAAATATAACCCCAAACTTAGATCTAAGATAAGGAGTCATAAAGTTTGAAGCTTTATACCTCTAGAAGCTTGAAAATGTGAAGAGAGTGTTGGATCTTCAAGCTCTAAGCAAACTAATCCTCTTCCAATGAGCTCTTTTTCATCAAGATGCACCAAAAACACACCAAAACACACATAACGATCAAATCTCTCTAAAAATGGATTAGGGATTCGAGACAATGCTTTTGGGGACAATTAGGGATGGTAATGAGAGAACCTTAGGGCATAACATGCTTAAATATGGTCTAAACCCTAAAATTTAGGTTTTGCCCTTTGATTAAGTACGCCTAGCATACCATATGTACGTCGGTGTACTAGGAAGGAAGTCCAATGTCCAAGTTTCGACATGGTACGCACAACGTACCATGGTTATGCCCAGCGTACTAGGCCGATGCACAAGGTCAATATTTACTTAGAATTTAAGGAGATTTACCTGAAGACCAGGAATTGAAATTCTCCCCCACTTGAATCAAAATCCGTTCTCGAAGTCTACCACCACAAATCACTTGGGTTAATTCTCTCTCATCTCCTCCTCAGGCTCCCATGTCTATTCTGAACCCTTCTGATGTTGCCATTGCACCTTCACCAATCCCACATTCTTGTTTTGTAGAGTCTTTGCCTTCCTGTCTAGGATCGCAATTGGTCTCTCTATGTAGGTCAGGCGCTCGTGCACCTGCATGTCCTCCAAAGGAACCACTACGAAATCATCAACTAAACACTTCCGCGACTAGGAGACGTGAAAAGTATTGTGGATTTGACTCAGTTCCTCAGGCAGATCTAATCGATATGCAAACTTGGCCACCTGGGCAATAACCTTGAAAGGAATGATATACCTGGGGCCTAACTTGTCTCGATTCCTGAACCGGATGACACCTTTACAAGGTAACACCTTCAGGAGTACCATATCCCCAACCTGAAACCCCAAATTTGAGTCACATCTCTTCATGTAACTCTTCTGACAACTCTGTGCGGTCTACAATCTCCTACGCACCTGCTGAATCAACTCGGTAGTCCGGAACACCACCTCCGTGCTACCCATGACTCGCTGACCGACCTTTCCCTAACAATTCAGGGTCTGACACTTCTTCCCACAAATGATCTCAAATGGAACTCGATCAATACTAGTGTGGTAGTTGTTGTAGTAGGAAAAATCAGCCAATGGAAGATACATATCCCAACTACCACAAAAAACTAGCACACATGCCTAAAGCATATCCTCCAAGGTCTAGATAGTCTGTTCGCTCTAAACATCGTTCTAAGAGTGAAAATACTGAAATGCACACAAGTACCCAACTCCTCATGGAACCGCTTCCAAAATATGGAAGTGAAATGTACATCCCGATTCGAGACTACAAATACCAAAACTTCATGTTGTGCCACAACCTCTTGGATATAAATGTCGGCCAACTAACATGCAAAGATGCTCTCCTGAATAGGAATAAAATGCATACTCTTGGTCAACCAATCCACGATGACCCAAATAGAATTCACCCGTCGTGCTGTCTGTGGAAACTTCATGATGAAGTCCATCGTGATCTCTTCCTATTTCCAAACGAGAATACCTAACGAGTCCATTTTACCGTGAGGTCACTGGTGCTCGGCCTTGATTTTCCTGCAAGTCAAGCACCTCTCCGTATACCAAGCCACATACCACTTCATGCAGGGCCACCAATAATCGATTTGGAGGTCCCTGTACATTTTTGTCGCACTCGAATGAATAGAAATTCTTGACTTGTGTGCCTCCTCCATCAGTACCTGTCGCACACCAACCCAATATGGAACCCAAACCCTCCGATGTAAGGTCAACAATCCCCTGCTATTGTAATTGAAAGAGGACACCTGACCCACAATACACTCACTCTTGCGATGTTCCTCTTTCAGAGCCTCGACCCAAGCCTCGCAAATCCGCACCAATAATGGAGTAACCACCGTTATCCTCAAATATAGATCTCGAATAGATGCACTCGTTACCTTGAGACTGAGCGCATTTACCACCACGTTAGCCTCCCCGGGGGTGATAAAGGATCTTGCAATCATAATCCTTCACTACATCAAGGCATTTGTGCTGCCTCATATTCAGATTTGGTTGGTCCATCAAATACCCCAAACTCTCGTGATCCATGTAAATGGTACAAGGGCTCCATAGAGGTAATGTTGCCAAATCTTGAGGATGAAAACCATCACCCCCAAATCCAAATCATGAGTGGTATAGTTTGCCTCATGAGGCTTAAGATGCCTCGAAGCATAAGCAATAACCCGACCCTTTTGCATTGGTACCGCACCCAAACCTATGATTGACGCATCACAATATACCACAAATCATCAACACCCTCCTGAAAGAGTCAAGATTAGAGTCCCGCATAACCTCTGTCTCAAGATCTCAAATGTCGCATGCTGCTCAGACCCCCAATAGAAAGTAACTGTCTTCTTTCAGTTCTTTGTCAACCTGGTCAATGAAAATGCAATCATGGAGAAGTTCTCGATGAACCTACGATAATACCCTATTAAATCCAAGAAGCTATGAATCTCATATGGAGACTTCGGAAGTCCCACTACATTACGACCTTGATCTTGGACGGATCCACCAATATCCCCTTCTCATTGACAAGGTGCCCTAAAAAATGAGTTTCACGCTACCAGAACTCGCGCATGAAGAACTTGGCATAAAACCTCTCCCTCCTCATAGTCTCCAAAACCTCTCGCATGTGATCCTCATGCTACTCCTTGGTGTTGGAATAGACCAAGATATCGTTAATAAATATAATGACAGACCAATCTAACATCAGCCTACACATGTGGTTCATGAGTTCCATGAACGCAGATGGGAATGAAGTATTTTGCTTTTTAAAATGACTCCAAACTGCAAATGGACTTATCAACTCCATCAATGATTTGCTTTTTAAAATGACTCCAAACTGCATAAGTCAATCTTCTTTTGGTTGTGGTGGTTGTTGATCTTGATTGTTACTACAAAGGAGTAAAAAAAATTAAAGAACTATAATTACACAAAATAAGAATTAAAATACATTAAATAGAAATTAAGTCAATCAAATATTAGATGATATTCACTTATAGTGGAAGGAACAGTCAAAATCAAACCAACCAACGTGCATTTATTTTTCTTATTTTAAACAACCATTGACATTGCCAACTAGTGGACAAGAATTAAACAAGCAATGGAAGGCACAGTCAAAGTTTTATGTAGCAGTAAGGTAGTAATTTTCTGATTCTAATAAACCATAAAATGGCTCGAAACAAATTGAAAATGACAAAATTCTGTGGATTCCAGTAAACCACAACAATGGTTATTGATCCCTCTCAGAAAAATAATTGTAACACCTGTAAATTCAGGCTATAAAGTAAAGTTAGTATAAGCCATAATAATGGCTTTTAAATAAGAGATTGATTAGTATAAATAATCTTAACCGAGTTATAGTATATGTCGTAAACAGTGAGTTGGAGATAGGTTACTTATTATCTCTAGTGATCTAAATGGAAGTCGTAGTATTAGGAAAAATGAATTTGTGTATACAGGGAACGTCCAAATTGACTTCAATAGAGGAAGTTATGATTTTTTTAAGATTTCAGCATAGTAGTGTGCGCATAGAAATCGAGTTTTAGATCGGTTGATTTTTTGCCAAAACAATCTAAATGAGAATTGAAGGTCTCGTTAATAGGATTCCAAAAATATAAAAACCATTGGAAACAGATGATGGATGTGAGAGATATGCATTTTATAAGAGATTTATTAGGCTAAGCCCATGTAAATAAAATGAAGTCTAAACTAGCCGATAGTGTCTAAAGGAAAGTTGTAGTTATCGTCGAGAGCTTTCCGTGGATATAAAGAACGTTAAAAACATAGCTCATACGAAGGGGAGACGCAATTTCTAAGTTCTGAAAATCAGCACGCGTGGTGCGATGCGTGTAACTTGCGCATGAAGTCAACCACACTGCTCCAGTCGATGAGTGACACATGTCAGCTAACTGATGGATCGACGTTTTGAAGTGTGCGGCGCGCACCCTTAAGGCGCGGCGTGCATATGTGTTTTTGGCCCTATAAATAGCCAACAGTCCCTCATTCATTCCACACACTCTTACAACCACTCTCTCTCGATTATCTCTCCTGTAAAGCCATTTTTCCTTCGTTCTAGCCTGCGACGAAGCCCTGTGACACTCTTGTGTGTTCATCTTGTTGTAATCTTCGAGTTGGAAGGCCCTAAATTAGTATTTGGCCCGTTTAGATCACGATTCTCGTCTATAGTACTCTGTAAGTGAGCTACACTTACTTTACTCTCTCGTAATTTATAATTATACTCATAGTCGTTGTTATGAACCTATAATTAAGATTTATTAGTGATGCCAAGTCATATAATGATTAATCTACTTATGGTAGAGGTGTCTAGAATGGCCACATTGGCTTGTTTGTTGGATTTCAGAAAAGCTATATGCCGAAATGATCATGCCTCGCAACTATCCTGCCTAGTTGATCCTTGTTTGTTAGATCTTGATGTAGACATTGGGATTAGTGAGATCTAGACTATAGTTAAGTCACTAGGATGATTATACTTAAACTCTGTATTGATCATACTTAGGTCACGTCAAGGGAATATCTATGGTGTTAAAGCGAAGTGTTATCTTAACTTTGAGTTACTTACCTCTGTCAAGTGAGTGCATAGTATTTAATTTGCCTAAATGCTATATGTGCTTATGATCTAAGTTCTTGATATCTGCCTTATATGAGATAATGATTTTTCCTAAAATATCATATATTTATTTTTACCGTACTCATAGTGTATTAGGTAGGACGGGTAGACAGAGATAAGAGAAATGAGATATTAGTTAGGGCGTATAAGAGGAGAGATATTTGTGAGAGACCATGAGAAAAGAGATAATGGTGAAAAACCATACTAGAGATAGAATAGTGGTGAGAGATCATGCAAGAGTTAGGGAAAAGAGATCATGCCCGAAAGAGATCAATTATTAAGCAAAGTATTGATGACGACCACAGACTATTCTAGACAGTCCAGTGGAACACTAACAGACTTACAATTTTCATGTGTTAATGAAATCACATAAACTGAGAGTATGGATTGTGAAATTCATTTAAGTACTCTATTATTCCATTTTTACATATAATGCTAATCCCGTAAGTAGAATTGTCAGTAAACCTTAGGGTGTAACACTTGAGATAAATCATATAGGATAATAAGAGAGAGAGAGAGAGAGATAGAGAGAGAGTATCAGGAATGGGTAATTAAGCTAATTGTTTTGTGTAAATTATAAAATAGATAAATTATATTATTTTGGGGTGAAAACCCTATGTACTCACCAGGTTTCCCAACCTGACTCACTCAGTTAATTATATCACAGGTAATTAAGTATATGATAATATATGTATCCGATTAGACATTCAAGGAGCTGTAGATCATTAGTATAAAGAGATGTTGTAAGTCTTCGTTTATGCTTATGTTTCTTGTATCGGCGATGACATTTTAAGTTTTTAATAAATCAATGTAAAACATTCATTCAGAAATATTTTATGGGACAAATTTCGATTTTGTAAATTAAAACTATAATTTTAAAATAACCATAAACTGTTTTTTTCTGGCCGCGAAAATGGGGATGTCATTATAATGCCTTCAATGCTTCTATTTCTTTCAAGTATATCTTTTCAATTAATATAAGAACAATGTCCAGGAATAAGCCAACAATTTTGTAGATCCAGTAAACAACAACAATTGATGGATTACTGCTAAGAACAAGTTGAGTTAAGAAAAGCAAATCGGTTATTGCAAAGAATAGTACATGAAATAGATTAAAGAAAACATATTTTAAAAAAATAGATTACTCAAAATCGGTTCAAAACAAATTCTTATTTTAAACAATTTCAACTAGACATTCATCATAAGTCCTTACTTAAAACCGATTGCTTTTGAGTAGAAATAGAAGAAAAAACAATTTCAAATCAACCATTCAATGTGTTAAAGTTATCTCAAATCAAAGAACAATAAAATCAAATTAAAAAGAAATGTACCTGATGGCATTTTGTGATGGAACTTCCATAAGAATCGATTTCAAATTTCAAACGCCCACAACGACACCACTTGAAGTTTTATGATTAGAATGGAAAATTTAGGGTTTATTTGAATGAAAGGTTTTAAAGATGGTCACACCATCAGTCTTGTAGTTTTTCTACGTGAAGGTCCCCGTTTTTATTGCAAATTGCAACTTAATTGAGGCAGTACACACCAAAACCACACATGCTAATTGCTAAACTATTCAATACCTCATGTGGCGATGCCTCGATAGCTTAAGGTATATATATCGGGTCTTAAACGAAGCAAATAGTAGTATACCCGTCCCCGCCCGGTCCCTTCTTCGGGTAAGAAATCAAATTCCCCATGCCCGATTGGTTACCCACTAATACATGGAATACTCGATCCATTCAGGTTGGGTCCCCACGGGTAGTAAGGAATCCCTTATCCGCTTGCATCCCTACCTATAGCTAGTCAAACAAATCATCGATCCTCGGAAGCGGATAACGGTTCTTCACCGTTAGCTTGTTCAGCTCCCGATAATCAATACACATCTTGTGGGAGCCATCCTTCTTCACGAAAAAAAATTGGCTCTCCCCATGGTGAACTACTCGGTCTAATAATCATCTTGTCTAACAACTCCTGTAGTAATGTAGACAACTCCTACATCTTCTGCGGTGCCAACCGATAAGGTTCTTGGCTACTAGATCTGCACCTAGTATCAAATCGATACGAAAATCCACATGTCTCTCCGGAGGTACTCCAGGAAAGTCCTCTGGGAATACGTCCGAATACTCTCGAACTACCGACACATCCTCAATCGTTCTTTTTTCTCCATCCTGGTGTCCAACACATAAGCCACAAAACCTGAACAATCATGTTGAAGATATCTCCTAGCTCTCGCAGCCGAACAAAGAGTCATCCCGTGATGTGCGCCCTCGCCCTGAATAACCAGTTCTCCCCACTAAGGGTTCAAACCCACACTAGACGGTGCCTATAATCAATCATTTCCCTATTAGGACTCAACCAGTCCATCCCCATAATGACCTTGCTCTCGTACAGAGGGATAGGAACCAAATCAATCTGATACCTTTCTCAGAAAAACTAAAGAGTACAACCCTGAAGAACCCTTGATACTCCTACTGAACGATCACCAACGATCTCCACCTCCAACATATAATCTAGCTCCCCAAGAGCATCATCAAATCTCTTACTGAGTGCAAGAGATACAAACAATCGGGTAGCATCTGAATTAAAAAGAACTAGAGCAGGTAAATTGTTCACTAAAAACATCCCTAAACATTACAACATGAAACATAAGCATAAAAAATAATGAAAGCGCATAAATAAATGAAAAACATACATGTAACCACGTTAAGATTCGCACACGCCTCCTTAACCATCAGCTGAAAAGCCTTGCTCTTCATTACACGGTTCGCCTACTAGCTCTCCCATCCATCAGTAATCCTCAATGTCGCTGGTGCGGGTGCTGCAACCGTAATCATCTAGCCCTATTTTAGGGGCGTTACATTAAGGCCCAAGCCTTAAACGATCGACTTCCGAGCCATGACCCAAAAATGGCAGGAAAAAGTTTGTTACATATCATCACCTAAAAACTCCCCTACCTATGACCCTCGACAAAAGAAGGCACGAATAGATGATCCATCTCATCCAACACCACCACCATTTCCGGTCGCTGAACCATCAACTAAAAAGGATCGAATTATTAGTGACTTGAAAAACGAGGTCCTTCAATTGCAAAACGAACTCAATGAATGTCGCGAGCAGTTAAGGTCACAAGATAAGTGTTTAGCAGAACATGACGCTACTTTAGCCATGGTTGTAAAAGTTATCAATCAGAATCTCGGAGATGATGTTGGTACCTCGAAGGGGGTGGAGGTATATTGTTAATTATTTCATCGTTTATGATCCTTAGGTTTTTGCATTGTTTACAAGTAAACATTATTGAACCGTACATGCACTCGTCGTGCCAGATGCTGGTACCACATACTACAATGATGATGACTTATGGGAGCATGATTATGGGTTAGGAACACCTTAATAGCCACTGAATGTCAACACTGAGCAACCGTCTCCGTGTATTTAATTGTCGGATGTAAAAGAGATTTCGCAGGATGAATACAAAACATCGTCGCTTGCACCTCTTAGGTGTTCTAAGCGCCAAAAAGTTATGTCCATATGGTATAAGTCCCCATAGATTCAAATGAAGAGGAAATGGTTTATACGACAACGAACAACACCGTTGAACAATCTTATAGAACCTACCATACACAATGCATATAAAGAACACGATGGTTCGTTGTTGTTTACTCATAGTTATTTGACCGGTTTTTCTACGATTGAGTTTTGGACATGGTTTATACAGATAGTCATGGAGGATTGTTGTAATGTGATGTAAGTAATATAATTATATGCTCATTACATACTGCGCTTCTAATAACAATACTTGCTTTAATGCAAAAAAAAAAATATTGGCATCACATCATGATGTGGATCTCATTGTTGCTAGTGTGTAGAGCGGATGATACTCGGTAGGCGAGTGTGCCGTTAGCTTTCAACACTAATACATTTGACTGGAGTGACATGACTGATATATTTGTTTACCAACTTGGGCAAATTGTGATACGGTATAATTGTGTTTGGATTACATTACTTGAGTATTTATATACTATTTAATTATTTCTAACATTTTTTGTAGCTTTACATCCTAATCAATATATTACATGCTCATTGATTTTTGGTTGCTTTGGATTTGAAGACATTCCAACCGATTATATATGACAGTCACTGGAAAGGTGGCTACTGTTCAGAAAATAACGATTGGTTTATAGGTATTAGAGCCCGCATCCACGGACTGCTAGTGGGTGCCAAGGGTATTGAATCGACTGATTTAATCACACTTGAGACCTTCACATGACCCTCAAAAAGGCCTTAGACTTACCACAACAGTTTGACAGCATAGAGGATTGTAGGGTGTTTTTGTGTTGCTTCCTAGAGGTGTTGATCACCGAAAAAATCAATTTTTATAGAGGGTAAAATCGGTCCATGGGATATGGATTATTGAAAACGACCAACATAAATTTTGGGGGTACAAGGTTAAAGATTATTTGAACATTATATTTGTAATATCACTTAAAGACATATCCCTTTAGTTTATGTATTTATTAGTTGTTTTTTTTATTTTAATTGCATTTTATATGTTATAAAACCAAAACTTATAATTTTATGAAAAAAAACTTATACATTATATAAACCAAAACTTATACTAAAAAAAGAACATATTACTCAGAAAAGTAAATAAATAAATAAATAAATAAAATGTATTACGGAACAATGATCCAGAATCGTACTCTAGATTTCCGAAGATCTATCCAAAACAATGTGGTTACTTTACAAAAAAAAACAAAAAAAAAAAAAACAAAAAAACTTTATGTTATTTTTGTCAAAGAGATAATTTATAAGGGGTTAGATTACTAAGTTTTAAAAAATATTTTCTATAAACCTTAAATAACTATTTTATAGAAGTCACAAATTATAGACTAAACTGTAAATTTAGTTCTTATGGTATGCAAAAAAGTATGGATGAAATCCAAAATATTTTCAATTTGCATCACTGGTTATGGTTATATATATATATATATATATATATATATATATATATATATATATATATATATATATATATATATATATATATATATATATTTATTTATTGTGGGTTTGGTCCCTAAAAATGTTAAAAAAAAAAACTATTTTGCCCTTTTCATTTCTTTTACATTTTATAAAACCAAAATCTATATATTTTATAAAAGCAAAACTTATACATTATATAGATCAAAACTTATACTAAAAAGAACCACATGTTACACGGTGTGTGTATGTGTGTGTGTATATATATATATATTGCAGAATCATGGTCCAAAATCGTACTTCGGAATTCCAGAGACCTCTCCGAAACAATGTGTTTACTTTACCAAAAAAAAAAAAACACACACTTTGGGTAATTTTGTTAAAGAGACCATTTGTAAAGGTTAGATTATTAAGTTTTAAAAAATATTTTCTATGAACCTTAAATAAGTATTTTATTGATGTAAAAAATTATAGATTAAAATTGGTTCTTATGGTATCTAAAAAAAATATGGATGAACTTTAAAATGTTTGGTCCAAAATTATTATTATTATTTTTTTTTTTGTGGTTTTGGTATATGAAAAGATTGAAAAGATTATTTGGTCATTTTAATTTCTTTTTCTATTTTCTTAATATTTGAATAATAAAACAAAATAAAAAAATACTTCACCCACCCTACCCCCTACCCGCACTATCACTTTTTTACTCTCTCTTTTATCCTCTTTTTCTTACCATGAATCTCTCTTGGGAGCTATTATTGCTACCTATTTTTTTTTTTTTATTGTCATAACCCTCCATTATTACATTTTATATAAAAAGATAAGAATTTGATAATGTTTCCGTATGAAGGTCTTTTTTTTTTCTCTCTCGTTGTTACATAAACTAATAATTATTGTTTATGTCAAAGTAATAATTATTTTAATATTAATTTAAAGATGTTATTTAATTTATGTCATTTAGTTTTATTTATTATTAAATTTATATTTAAGATTTGAAATTTATAATAATCTATCAACATTTTATTCATTTATATTATATAATATTCAATATTTTAGATTTTTTTGTTCTATTTTTTTTATAATGATGTCATACATATAAACTAATAAAACATTAAAAATATATTCAAACATCAAACATTTTTTTGTTTAAATTTGTTGTTCAACAAAGATTTAAAGATTTTTGTAACTATACAAAAATGATAAAAATTTAAAGATTTTTTGATTATACAAATAAGCAAAACATCATATGTTTTTTTTAAACAAAGAGTCATATTTTTTTCAATTTGTCGTTTGAAACAGAATAAGTTTTAACAATAAAATTTTGGAATAAATACAAACAAACAAAACTTTAAAATATGTATTTGACGAAAAGGTAGATTAAAAAAATGAAACAACTATACCAAAAATATGAAACAACATGTGTGGTCAATTTATTAAGTAGCCAAACATGATTATTTCTAAACGTGAGGGGATTTAAAGTAGTATACTGATATTCAAAAAAAATATAAAAAAACAAAACGTCAAACATGTTTTTTTACGTTAAACAATGTCTTCAACAAAATGTCAAAAAGAAAAATATATTTTTAAATCATAAAAACAATGGTAAATAACCTAATTAAATAAAAAAAAAAACAAGATGAAGAAAAGAATAAAATAAAGGTAAATAAATTAATTAAATAAAAAAACAAGATTGGTAAAAGAAAAATAAATAAGCTAGTATATATTAAAAGAAAAAAAAACATAATAGTTACATAATCTTTAGTTATTTAAGGAAAAAAGTAAAATGTAATTATGAAGGGGTATGGTTAAGTAAAGAGGGATAGGGATAATTGAAGCCATCTTTCTTCTCATTCTTTGACTCCCTCTCCAATGTTTTTTTTCCTCACTTTCACATGCAAATCAAACCTTTCATACAAACATACATATGTGTTGGAGCACCGACGGTTTCAAATCCGCCAAAGATAGAATCGTTACTTAAATATATGTAATGAAACACGATCCAAAGTAGTTACAAGAAAAATCGAATGGTCTGATGGGCCTCCCCTCCTTCCCACTCTATCTGATCATTTTCTTCATCCTATATTCTTCTTACAACTCAAACCACAAACACTTCTACTACATACATACTGAAAATTAGAAAAGACACATAATTAGCAATCGATACCTACAACTTAAAAACACGTACACACATGCCTCACAAATACTCTCTGAAAAATAAAAAACACAAATAGATAGAGAAAATTTACAACAAATAAATTAATCCGATGATTTACTTTAGAACGTGTTCTGATTCTCCAAGGCTTAATCTGTAACATCCCGAAATATCAAGAGTAGAGTTGAAGGGCTAAAAGAGTAAATTGAAAACGGGAACTCGGCGAGTCCATGGGTAGACTCGGCGAGTAGGGTCGCGATTTGGTTGCGTGTTAAGTGGCCGACTCGGCGAGTCCAAGGCTGGACTCGGCGAGTAGGCGCTGAGTGGAGAAAACCCTAATTCTCGGGGTTGAGCCCTATAAAAAGAACTTAACATCCATTCCCCCAGCCCCTTTACTCATCCTCAAGTCCAGAAACCCTTAGCATTCGTGTGTGAGTGGATCAAAGTGCATTTGGGAGCTTGAAGGGTATTTGTTGAAGGAATCTTGGGAGTTTGGAGGCTTGGAGCAAGGGGCTTTGCTTGGATTCAAATTTCATTGCAGTTGGGGCGTTCTTTTGAGGTAATATCTCGTTCTTGGGCTGTTGCTCATATGGATTCATCATTTTGAGGTTTATGGGGAGCTTATCTTGGGATGTTTTGGAGTTTGGAGGTTAGATCTGAGGTTGCTACCTCAGATCTGGAATGGGGAAGGTCTAGAGTGCATTAAAGTCCCTGTGTTTGAGTGCTTAGTGAAGCCATCATGTCCCAAATCCAAGCCCTAAAGTGTATAAGACCTAGATCTCTTTGGATTCACGTAAAGTTTGCCACTTTACGTGATGGATGGGTTGTAGGAGGCTAGATCTATGTTTTGGATAAATTGCATGGCCTGGAATGCTTCTGTATGGATTCAGACCGGTGGTACTCGGCGAGTCGCATGGGTAGACTCGACGAGTTGCTTGAAGATGAGTTGGAACTCGACGAGTTGGATGAATAACTCGGCGAGTAGGTTGAAGATAGCCTTAGACTCGGCGAGTCTGTTCTTGGACTTGGCGAGTCTTGTCGAAGAGTCCCAATATTTTCTGGTTGAGTCGAGAATCGGTGAGTCAAGGGACGAATCGGTGAGTTGGGTGCGAGTGGACTCAGAGTTGTTGGACTCGGCGAGTCAGGTCACGGATTTAGGGAAGTTCTGAGCTTGGGGACTCGGCGAGTCATCGGGTTGACTCGGCGAGTAGAGTCAGTCAGGGGTTGACTTTGACCGTTGTCCAGAGTTGACTAGTTTGACTTTGTAGTGTTAGTCAGCCAGGGTCAAGGTGGTATTAAGTAGAGATATGCTTGTGTTGTAGGAGGATGATAGCTCAGGAGATCGAGCGCTAGTGATTCCGAGATACGCGAGGTGAGTCTTCTCACTATACGTTACCTTGAGTGGTATTTCGAGTTGACCAGAGGGTCTTATGTGCTATGTATGAGATTATGTGTTATATTAGAGATTTCGTGCTATGTGTTAGCTGTATGCGGTATGATTATATAGACCGGGCCGGAGGGTCCAACGATTCAGACCGGGCCAGAGGGCCCAACGAGCTATGACTGGACCGGAGGGTCCGACGAGCTGTGGGACTGGAGGGTCCCGCTGAGACATCTTGACCGGAGGGTCGGGTTTAGCCTTGAGTGGCGTATTTGTGACATGTGGTATTTTGGGGAACTCACTAAGCATTTATGCTTACAGTTGTTGTGTTGATGTCTCAGGTACCAGCGAGGACCGTGGGAAGGCGACGACTTGACTTGTACACACCCACACCGATGGAGTTTATGTTAGAGAGATATTGGGATTTGTTTGCAAACACTGTTGTTATGGTTTTGAGATTATGATATGATATACATTTTGTGATTTAAAAATGAAAAATTAAATTGGAAATTTTATGTTGTTACAAGTTGGTATCAAAGCCTTGGTTTGAGGGATTTGGATGCACCTTCGGGCGTATTTGAACTCAAACCGAGGATTTGATAAATTTTCAAACAAAACAAAAGTTTTATAAAAAGAAAAAGAAGTTGTGGAGACAAGTAGAGTAGAAGGTGTGTACGGTCAGCCAGCGCTCAAATGGTGAATCCCCAAAATACCCTTACTTTTGTGTTATGAGATATTATGATGCACTTTATGAGATATTATTGCATGCTAGAGACAGGCTAGGTATTCCATATATTAGGACTAGAGTGGCCTGATTTGTGATGCCTTAGCCTAGGGATTGTTGTTATATACGATGTGCTTTTGAGTATGTGATGAGTGAGAATATTTAGTTGGAATCCTTGAGGGGATTCGAGTAGAAGAGTAATCTAGGGGAGATACCTAGATAAGTACTGTGGTACTTAGCAAAGGAGTAGTTAAAACCCGCGAGGGGAAGAGTTGCAGACTTCGGTGGTACTTTCGAGGATGAGCGGAGCAAGCGGAGTTATCAGCCAGAGTGAGTTATATATATATTCTTCGATGCTCGAATGCTGCTTGCTTCGTGCTTTGTGGAACTCTCGATGATGGGAGTCAGCTACCAAGCAAATATGACGATATTCAGGAGGTAGATGGATGGCATCATTAGGAGCTCTTCAGCAACTGATGGAAGAGAAGTGTGGGAATCTAGGAAGTGCCTAGGGAGTAACTTTAGCCAGATGAGTGCGCTGGCAGAGTAGAGAATTTCACCGGAGAGCAAGCACGAGACGGAATTGGGGATCGAGAAGGCCGAGCAGCTACTTAGGAGCTCTGGGATAATCCGTGTGGAAAGTATGGGTAGATGTGGCAGGTAGTATGGGCCCATACTACTGAAAGCAGAGGACCCATACTTGATACAGGGGGTATTCTAAAGTTTCTAATGAGCGTATTGTGGAGTGATGTGATGGTTCGAGTACCATACATTGGAGCAAATGGAGGAGTGATGTCATGGTTTGAGTACCATACATCGGAGCAGATGAAGGATTGATGCTATGGTTTGGGTACCATACACCAGATAATATTGAGAAGAGATGTCATGGGATGGGTACCATGGTTCGTAGTGAATGATGCTTATGGTTCTCCGGTTATCCGGTCACGATTGATGAGGTAGAGATTGGATGCTATGGGTTTTAGGCCTGTGGGCCATGATTGAGTTCGAAGAGGCATCCTTTGAGAGGGAGGTGGAGAGCCTTTCAGAGTACTTTAGTAAGGAGTCAGAGGGAGGGGAGAATTTCGGTCTGAGTTGAGCAATCAATCGATAGAGGAGATGTCACCTTCTATGACCTGAGTGGTGTTATTTATGTTCGTGTGCGAAACATGAGAGGCATGATGTTTAAGTTTTGGTTTGGGAGTAAACCCTGCAGGTTGTCATTGATGATGATTTTCCACCAGAGTATCAGGTAGCATGTGTGCCGCGAGGCAGTGATTTATCATGAGCAGATAGTCAGTTAGGACTGAGATAGTCGAGGACCACGTTACACCTATTTGAGCATAGTAGGGCGTATTGTAGTGGTGTCAGTGGGGAGTCCAGTAGAGTTTATCAGTGCAGTGGTTTTGTATCTATGTTAGGGAGTGAATATGGGAGTAGGTCCCTGTTCTTGGGACGATCCATGTGTTGGAACATTGGTTGATGAGTCGAGGTGGGGGAGTATGATGATTTCTTGAATCATCCTATGGGTCAGTGATGTTATTGGACAGTTGAGTTGTTTGGTATTGGATTGGTATGAGACCTGGAATGACTAGAGGCCGTCGTGACAAGAAGTTCTTGAGAATTTCATCTGAGGTTTAGAGTCCATAAGATCAATTGATTTCCTTAAAGGGGATTTTCGGGCGTTGCGCAGCACTTGCCAGGGGCAGGTGCGATTCTGCTGGTAAAAATAATTGGCAGGATGGTTGTATGCCAATTGGGGACGGTTCGAACCCTAGTGGGGGAGAACCGGGTATTTTATTGAGGGAACCAGAGATTTGTGCAAGAGCGGTTAGGGGTTGGATACAGGAACCTGCGACTTGAATTCATGAGAGCAGGGTCATTGGTGATCAGGGAAAGTTGCAGGGCAAGATAATGCAGGTGGTATATGTCTGAGAGAGAGATGGGCGTCTCCACGGCGGGTGGTAAATGGACAGGAATTTGGCGGTGTTCAGGGCCGTTTCAAATTAGAAGGCTCGTGATGACAGTATGGGCAGTCGAGAACTTCTGGGTCGAAGTATGGATTGTATATGCCTTTTTGGGGTGGTTAGAAGATCATCGAGCAGCCAACTTCCGGGTCGGTATGTGTATTCTTGCGTGGATTCTGAGCAGTAGAGGAAAGGATTCCGGAGGATCATCAGTGTGTTCTGAAGCGTCAGCGCTTTCTTTGTATTCCAAGTGAGTGTTTGGATACACTAAAGTTGCGCATTGGGTAAAATGAAGAATTATTATGAGGCTCAGAGGAATGTATTGTTGTATATGTATGGTGTTGGGAGTGAGAGAATCAGTAGTAGAGGCAGGACATTGTGATGTTCGGTGATGGTGTTCCCTGGTTTCCGCGTATAGCGTCTTGATTTCGGAGTTATTTAGAGTCTTGAGTTTGAAGCGACTAGTGATGTATCATGTATCTAGGGTTCCAGTGGGAGCCCTTCGCGTATTGTCATCAAGAGGGAATTATTTAAGGAAGTGGATCTCCGCAGAGATGGGTTCTGTGTATAGCGGTTGCCGCTAGAGTCTGTAATGCATATTGGGGCAAGTGTGTAACTATCTATGATAGTCTTCGGTGCATGAGTTAGTGAGCATAGTGTGGCGTTGTAATGAGAATAAGGGTATAGGGTGATACTACGGGGGGCCGTAGTATTCGCCAGTCAGAGGGTTTTGTGATGCTACGGGGAGCCGTAGTACTCGCAAGTTAGAGAGAGAGAGTCGTGATACTACGGGGAGCCGTAGGATTCACCAGTCAGAGGGTGTTGTGATGCTACGGGGAGCTGTAGTACTCACAAGTCAGAGAGTGGGAGTCATGGTACTGCGGGGAGCCGTAGTACTCACTAGTCAGTTGGCGTTGTGGTGCTACGGGGAATCGTAGTACTCACTAGTCAGAGGCTGTCGTGATATTGCAAGAAGCCATAGAACTCGCTAGACGGCAAGAGAGTGTGATGATGGGTGTTCTCTGATCAGTGTACGATGCATAGGAGTTTTAGGCTTTAGTAGCCCTAATATTGAGTTTTGGAGCCTAGTGGTTAAACCGGGGCGAGGCTGGGGCCTCCGCCTCTGTCGAGAGATTCAACAAGGTGCGCAGGAGATATGCGCAGTAGACTCCAGAGGTCAGAGCCGATTCGATCTTCGATCGGATTGTATTTTTCGTATGAGGAGAAGAGAATTTAGTGACTTGCGTGTCACTAGGCCGGAATATTTGTCAAAGGGAGGAAGTTGGTGGGATATCTTGGGTCATGATATGTGTGACCTTTGGAGGTTCAGCTGTGGGGCCAAAAAGTTGATCTGGTGTTCAGTATCGAAGAGGGATATGAGAAATGAGGTAGAGTTTACCATGGTGATGTCTGAGGACACTACAGAGCAATCGAACGATTCAAACACTCGAGGACATACTTCGGGCATATGTATATTAGATTTCGGAGAGAGTTGTGACACGTATTTGCCCTTGGCAGAGCTTTCCTGCAACAACAGCCATCAGTTGAGCACCGGTGTGCCACCCTTTGAGCTGTTGTATGGGAGGAGGTGTCATTAGACCGGTGGTCATTGAGCAACGTGATTGCAGTGGTGGTATGAAATGACATCATGTTGGGGTGTCTGCTTAGGACGCGGAAGGGATTCCGCGGGTGTAGAGCCAAGAGTCTCAGGATGGATGCAGGGATGGAGTCTGGGACTCCCAGCTTGATTCTGATAAGGGATTCTTGTGTGTAGTGGTGGTTCCCCTGGGGATGTTGGAGATGTAGTCAGTGTGACGGGTTTTCCTAACACAAGAGTGCGAGGACTGGTGCAGCACGTGCGGGTGATTGCAAGAAGAGGACTCGTGGGAGTTGCTCTGAGATTGAAGAATGGATGTTTCGGTCAGCATGGAATGGATAAAGTGGGATTCGGATCAGGGATCCGGTGGTTCATGGTTTTCTAGCTCATATGGGTCGAGTCATTGTTGAGATTTGGAGCAGTGATGCATCATGGGAAGTACTCGGTTGTTGAGTACGATTATCAGAGGGTACAACCGGTGCCCGGTTTGAGACAGTGGTCAGGACACCGCAAGGAAAGAGAAAGTGAGTTCGATTTTCGATGGGTATGCCTTGAGGGACCTGGTCCGGTTAAGGCCAGGTGGCGTGTTGTGGGAGTATTTTTGGAGTTGAGTTGCTGTAGGCTTCGAGGACGAAGCCTAATTTAAGTGGGGGAGAATTGTAACATCCCAAAATATCAAGAGTAGAGTTGAAGGGGTAAAATAGTAAATTGAAAAAGGGAACTCGGCGAGTCCATGGGTAGACTCGGCGAGTAGGGTCGCAATTTGGTTGCGTGTTAAGTGGCCGACTCGGCGAGTCCAAGGCTGGACTCGGCGAGTAGGTACTGAGTGGAGAAATGTGACAACCGTCAAATTTCGGTCAAGTCAAAGTCAACTAAAGTCAGCAAGTCAAACCGTTTGACTCAATTTCCCCGTGAGTACTAAAATTTACACTATGAAACTTCTACATAACTCTCTATTCTAATGAGAAATCATAAAGCAAAAAGTGCGAACACCTATACCTCCTTAACCTAAAAACGGTGGTACGTGGCGAGCCAAACCGATAAAACAATGTTGCATACTCATCGGGAGTGTGTGAGATCCTTAAACAAGGCTTAACAGGGTTTACGAACCATGCATTGCGATGCCGGACACTCATAATTGTCACACATGGAACCTCTCCCAATCGTTTTCACTCTATCTCTCTCTATGTCAAATCTCTCCCAAATCTCTCCAAGTATGTGAAATCTCTCTCAAATATCTCTCTGTATTAGAAATCTCTCCAAGAATGTCAAATCTCTCCCAAATCCCTCTAAGCATGTGAAATCTCTCTCAAATATCTCTCTCTATGAGAAATCTCTCCAAGAATGTCAAATCTCTCCCAAATCTCTCCAAGTAAGTGAAATCTCTCTCAAATATCTCTCTGAATGAGAAATCTCTCCAAGAATGTCAAATCTCTCCCAAATCCCTCTAAGCATGTGAAATCTCTCTCAAATATCTCTCTGTATGAGAAATCTCTCCAAGAATGTCAAATCTCTCCAAGTAAGTGAAATCTCTCTCAAATATCTCTCTGAATGAGAAATCTCTCCAAGAATGTCAAATCTCTCCCAAATCTCTCCAAGTATGTGAAACCTCTCTCAAATATCTCTTTGTATGAGAAATCTCTCCAAGAATGTCAAATCTCTCCCAAATCTCTCCAAGTATGAGAAATCTCTCCCAAATCTCCCTCAAATAGTTCCCGTAACTTTTTAGAATCATTCGGGTCATTCCGGCCCTTAACCGGGTCAAAAACGGCTTAAAACGGGGTAAAAACGAGAAAACGGGACTTTAGGAACCGAAACCCTTCTTAAGGAGCCGAAGCTCCTTAAGGCCGAGACCCAGGACCGAGAGCACAGGACCGAACAGAGCCTCTGTTGGCCGAACCGGAGGACCGAATCACTATAGCAGAGACCGAGCCTCGGTCTCTGTTCGCTTCTCACTCTCTGTCACGTCCCTTCTCTCGCTCGGTCTCTGCCCCTCTCTGTTCCCTTCTCTCGCTCTGTCTCGCGCCTCTCTGTCCCTTCCCACCTCTCGGTTCCCTCTCTCTCCTTTCTTCCCTCTCGGTTTCCACCCTCCCCCTCTCGGTTCCTCTCCTTTCTCTTCTCTCCTCTCGGTTTCTGGCTCCCTCCTCTCGGTTTCAGCATCAGAAGGCCGAACCTCGGCCAGAATCCGGAAAACTGTCACTTTTAGCCCATTTTTGATATTTTTAACATTTTAAGCCCGTTTTTCGTGATTTTAAAGCGGGATTTTCTCCAGAAATTATATTTTAACATAATAAACTCTAAATATTCATAATTTAAACATATTTTGATGAAAATCATTATTTAAATAATAAAAATCAAATGGGTGAATTATTAAAGGTGGAGTGTTGACTTTGCCTTATCCAATGTCACAAGCAACCACCCCACACCCACTCTTTGACTAACCACACCTCCCCACCTTACCTAGGTCACATCAATGTCATTTCCACTCAATTTACACTCATTCCCACGTTTTTAGAGCTGGAACAAACATCCTCTCTCCTCATTTTCTCTCATTTGCCCTCATTTCACTAAGTATCAAACACCACTTTCTCTCAAACTTTTCCCACTCCAAACTCGAGATTCAAGGCTGATCTTCACGTGTTCTTCCACTCTTAGTAAGTATAATTCATCCTCCTTATGATTATTTCACTTCATTCTACTCAAATCATGAATATCTTACACAAACTCCATCATATTAGCGTTAGAGCTTCGAATCTTCAAGTGATTCTTCAAGTGTTCTTGGGTTGAACACTTCTCTTCTTCAACACTTACCTACTGAAATCACTCAAGGTGAGTTCATACCCCTACATTTTCATGTTTTCTCAAGTTTTCAGGGGGGGAATACAAGTTAAAATACTAAGAACATAACTAAATTTTTCTAACAGCCTTCATCAGAAAAGTTCAACTCCATTCACGGACTGTTTTGGGCATCTTAAACATTTTTGTTTTCAAAACTGTACAAGGTGCAAATAGTTCAAGTTTTTAGCTTTAAAATGGCTACTTGCACATCTCCATACGATTTTTCTACAATTTATGGTGATTTTTACAAAACTGCCTATCATTTCAAACAACAATCCGGACCAGTCTGTGATTTTGGACTTTTTCACCCAAGTTGGAGGTCATTAAAAATCGTGATAAAAATTATGAGTAAACTAGACACATTTTGTGAACTCTCAGAATTTACGGATCTAGTTTTCGACTTCGTATGATTTTTCTATGATTTTTCCAAAAACAGGGCAGAATGGCTAAAGTTAGCCAACAGCATGTAAATATCATAACACTTTGTATTGTGTTGAGCAAAGTGTATAATCATAAGTTCTAATATTTGAATGTGTTTCCTTATTAGTTTATCATTATGAACTGGAACTAAGACATTCATATTAAATATTATTCATTCATTTTGGAACACGTATTATTTAACTATAAAAAGTATAGTTTGAATATATTTATAACACTAATACATTTCCATAAAAGGGTTCATACATATTATATACATTTTAGATAAACTATAATAGGTATAGTTTATGATACATCACTCAACGCACTCGTACAAGGAGAGTACATTCATACAAGAAAGATTTCTATTCACACACATTTCACGTAAATTTGTTAATCTATGGTTTGATAAATTCACAACACTAATGCATTTCCATAAAAGAGTTCATACATATTACATACATTTTAGATAAACTATAATAGGTATAGTTTATGATACATCACTCTACGCACTCGTACAAGAAGGGTACATTCATACAAGAGATATTTATATTCACACACATTTCACGTAAACTTGTTACCCTATATTGTGAGACTCTCTCTCTCTCTCACTCCCCGTACGTCCGAGTGCGGGATATAATTCCTGGTAGTTATAATCAGAATCTCCTTGAGGGAGAACGTGATACTTGTATATAGATCTATATTGGGTTTGACACCCCACACCTTGCTGCTAGCTACAGTTGGACCTGCAGGTCTACGGGTGACAAATGTCATTTTATTTTTCGCGACACTGAGAACGTCGTGGCAGGTTCACATAGTCATAGTATGATTATAGCGACTCACATAGGGATATAACAATCCATAAGTTTACGGGATTTTATTTTCAAAACCTAAATGAGTTTTATGTCGATTTAAAATCACTTTTTATCTCTATGAGTACAGATATTACTGTACACTTTTGGTTTTGGTAGTTACGACTACACATCATTTGAAACCACATTTATACTTTTAAGTATGGTCAATACTTGTTACTCTCGGTCCACTAATTTAGGACTACATATATATAAAGTATTAACGAACATGAGAACATTAAGAAATTTCATTTTATTCAAATGCGTCCATGTCCATTTAAGTACATAATATTTTCTATTAATAAGAAAAGTTACTTATACATTTTGGTCTTCAGTCATAAGACTACATTACGCAGATTTAAAGAAAATATCGGATTTTCTGGATACATATTCTAACGCTTTTACAAGGAAAACGATTTACTTTTCCAACGAAATCTCTTATGAACTCACCAACCTTTGTGTTGACACTTTTCAAAACTACTTGTATTCTCAGGAATTCAGTGAAAACAGGAAATCAACAACGTTTTGAGGATGGGACGATAAATCGTCAAACAGTTCATTTTGTATTATAATGTAATTGATGTGAATCATGTAAACATGTGCTTTGATATAACGTTTTCAATTATATTTGTGTTGGTTGTATTTACTTTGAGCACTATTATACTCATTGTTGTGATACTCTACATGAAGTCCTCCACCCCCGGACGTTTCCGCCATCCTTGGTTTGGGGGTGTGACAGATTGGTATCAGAGCATTGTTTATAGTGAACTCAGTATATCAAACCACATAAGATATACAAACTATAAATGCATTGGGACTAAGTCTCTGATTTAAAGTTTCAAAACAACCATACTTTTAGAAATAAATAGTTTCTTATTAAAGGTATACATGCATACATACATATTAAGGTCAGCACCACTCTAGAATAAAAGAAAAGTAATGATTGTTGAATATCACAGGTAAGCTCGGGGATGTATGGTCAGTCTTGGGAGTGGCATAGCCTGATCAACTATGCTGGTCCGAGGAGTGATTAGCACATGCCCAAGAATAGTTGTGATATGGCAACAAGTCTAAAAACTTACCAACACTACCACAATGAGAACATAAGAATGGAACATGAGTTTAAAATACTATAGGAGTATTTTGTAATATCATAATTTATATGAAAAGTAAATAGATCCTCAATGATAGGTCTATAGTCCCTAGGTGGATACCTTAAGGTTATATATAACTTAGAAATTATAGACTTAGAATTTGTGGTCATTACTTTACTTCCTTTTCCTTGTTTGGATGTGGACTTAGAGTGGGATCACTTATTCAAAGGTCTATCGTATCTTGTTATATGTAATTAGTATGCACTATGTCATTATAGAAGTAACTAATAAGGATTTCCCCCTATAAGTAATTGATAATAGAGTTAGACGCATAGTACTTATCTCCTCCACTTCTATTCTCGCAAATACGGCATAGCAAAAATCCTACTCACCGGACGATCCTTACTTTCCTAATCTGAACTCGAGGAATGGTGAATGATTATGAGAAGAATCATAAGCGGGACCGGAGGTAATCAATCCTCCAAGCATAGCAAGGGTTCCGTGAACCGTTTCGACTATAACGAAACCGTGAGCCGTTGGGCAATCGTGATCGAGGGTTGAATGTCGACAACAATGAAAACAACCACCATGTGGAGACCAACGAGGGTGCTATGACCTCAACCACGGGGGACCGACGGACAGAGCCCTCCCGGCAAGGACCCGGCAGATCGCGATGATCATGGATCAAAACAGGAAGACTACAATCTGAGTTCAGAAAACTGCGCGCTACTATAAACCCCACCATCTCATGTACCGGTGACTCAGAATTATACTACTATTCCCGAGACCAACTCTCTTTTTAGGACCTTATCGCCACTCGTGAAGAGGAAAGAGAGTAACAGGGTAGGACACACATCATTCCAAGAAAGGATGATTGTAGCCAGACGTTGATCGGCAAAGCTACAAAATTGCATCGACCTTGCCTCAGGCATCACAAGGGATGGATCATCGTGAGTAGAGTTCATGCCGCTCACCAGACCTGGTAAATTAGCTCCATAAGTATGCGTTGGTGCTACACTATTGTAAGTAAAATCACGACACTACAAACTAAATGGTCATACTAATTGAGGAAACTATCTATTATCAAAACCCGCCCATGCACAAATGTGAAGTAGACCTGCATCGAGGTCAAAATTTTCACTGAAACCACGATTTCTAGAGTCATATTAACAAGATGGGTTTAGGACGTACCTAACAGACTCGAAGGACTATCTAGCCTTAATTATATAACTAAGCATACATCAATAGGTCGTGATAAGGACCTAGCTTGGGTCAAGTATAAGGTTTCACTTGGAAACAGAACTACTAAAATACATGAGTTTATTATACAAAGAATCTCGTTATAAATTGTTTTCAGAACACCCTAAACAACCAAACTTTGATACAAATCGATATGAGATAAACTTAGTTAGAAAAACTCGCGACATATAGCCATCCTAGAAACTCATTATCGTCTCGCCTTTAAGCATTTATTGAGAAGTTTCTTCTTCATAGACCTATGGGTGCGATCATACCAGCACTAATGCACCGGATCCCCTCAAAATTTCCTCAGCCAAGATTGTTAGGACAAACATGATTCTAAGAGGAGTAAGATTTAACGTCCGTATGAAACCCACTCCTACCTACTGCCATAACTCCATCTCGGGAGCGTTAGTAGAAACACTAAGGATAGTACAGTAATGTGCAAAAATTTATATGCGTAAATATAAATTATAAGGATGCACTTAAGACAATCATTTCCACTAACGAAGTCGTTTTTCGTCATGAAATAGAGCTATGTCTTCACCAAGAGGCAACAAACCAACTAGCAAGGCGCCAACACTTCGGATAGACGCTGCTACTTTTCAAGCTGCAGTCACGGCAGCTGTGGCAGCCGTCATGGTGCATTTCAATACTAACAACATCAACAAGGGTGGAAGCGGTACTAACAATACAAATTGTGGTAACAATCAGGGACACCAATGGGTACCTACCAACAAAAATACCTCAGGCCATGAACCTACGAACAAGAAGAGAAAGTTTTGGGACATGAAAAAGCGCCACCAATCAAAGGGATACACTAAAAGACAACAGCCTAAGGCCGCCCCTACCATTACAACAGCAGTCATGACAAATGCCTCGACACTAGCCTCGGGGTTTGCCACCCAAATGCCTGCCAGACCATATGAGGGATCACTCCCAAAGTGCAACAAATGTGGCTTTCATCACCATGGGGCTTGCCGGGAGATGCACTGTAAAAACTGCAACAGGAAAGGGGCATACCGCTCGTTTCTGTAGGGCCTCGGCCCATCACCTCCCTTCAATCAACTGCACCAAGGTAGGCCCAGTATGCTACCTATGCGGTGAAACGGGACACTTCAAGAGAGAATGTCCAACTGATAAGAACGACGAAGGAACAGGAGGAATGTGATGAACACACTAACAGGAGCAGCAAGGGAACCATGTTAGGACTTTTGTAATGTTCCCAACGATAATACGTTTAAGTACTATATGTTTGTAATGAATTTGGTACGCTTACTAAAGTAACCTTCCTTCTAACAAGTAGCTAAGATATTTTCTCTCTCATACAAATCAAACCAAAGACATTCATATGTGACCTTAGGAGCATTACTTGTAAGTTGTAATGACCTTGTCCATACATCGGGGTTAATTTAAAATCAAAATACTTAAGTCTTGAAATAGAAAATTCCATCTTGACTCCGATTCCATGTCTAGTATTAGGGGTTGAGTGGGGTCACCCACTCGACAAATTTCGCGATGTCAATTTACATACGACAATCATATACCGCTCGATCGTAAGGAGACCTGTCAGGAGTCATGATATCAAGTATCATTACTGGCTATCGAAAACACACCCGCTACCAGTGCTAGACACTATGGTAGGAATCATCTACAATAATCATAACATCAAACAAAACGGAACACACAGAAAAGAAATATAGGACACTCTATCACTCTAGTGATCTCTTCCTTCGAATACAACTTATCTCCTGTTATCTAAAAAGATAGTGTTGTCGTATTCCAATTTTGATTGATATTGCCCTCGTCTTCCTGATTAAACGACTATAAAAAGGGGCTTTTCGCCTAACCCCTGATTATCTAAACTATCGTCTCTCGTAGACACCCAGCACGGACCTTTGGGTCGTCTCGCGCTGTGGAACTCCAAACACGCACCAGAGGAGTGTCATACTTCCCGAAGCTTTATCACAAGTATATACAGGAGACCTTCGGGAATGTCGCGCATGTAGCTGACAAGGTTCAAGCATAGAAGCTTGGGACAGATAGGGTACGAGTCCTGCCATGAGCTTCGGGCTAAGGTTGCCCAGAAGGACGAGTAAATTCCCTACCATTCAAAAAGTCATAGTCGTGTGGACCAAACCCACATACTTCCTACCGAGCTACAAGAGCTGTCGGGTCAAACCTGTCGAACTACTCAACAATGAAATTGAAGAACCAAGTTTCTCACCCTGAAAAGATCTCATCTTATTTTTCAAATTATAAAGACAAATTGCTCACGATTCCATCGATTTCAGAGGCCCCGACAACATCTCTAATAGAAACCTTTACTATCTACCTCGCATTGACGAATAGGCCGGCCAACCTCAAGAGACGAGGTAACCTTCAGGAATTGGACCTGAGATCTGAATATCACCAGTCACGAGTATTGAAGAAGGATATCTGAGAACGATCCTCCAATTTCGATAAGAACGCTGAAAGTTCGTTGTGATAACCCTCGGATAGGACCAGATCCACTCGTTGGATTCATGAACGTAATAAATAGGATATACCCTTCTTGCTAGGATTAACTCATCATCGTCATTACAAATGACTTACTTATCTCCCCTCGTAGTAAGAAGGAAACCAAGGGGAGCAGCTACAACAAACCACGGAAGAAATACGATCAGAGAAGTATTACCCGATGTTCTCTAGATACGAGTATTGGAATTGAGGGGTTCAATTCTCAAGACACATCGTTACCAAGGTGGAAATTCATAAGGACCCTTTCAATTGATCATAACCGTTGAGAAACAGTCAGCACTGAAGGCGTTAGCAGAAATACACCAAGATTCTGGGTCTCGCTGACCTATCGTCTTAACTCCTTCGGAACTTCTCGAAAAATACGACCCCCCTCCCAACTTTGACCCTAAAGGGAGCAACCCTTGACAGGAAGAGAAACAAGAAGAAGAAACCTCTAGAACTCCGGTATGACCGACCGAATTCCTCTAGAAACACTCACTCTGGGAAGGCTTAGTACGCTTCGGAAAGCATGGAAAGCCAATACCCCAAATAATTATGTCTTTCGAGATTCTTGTCAGAATCAGCCCTGTAACTCGCTACTTCAATCTACTCCTGCGAACTTGGTAAAGTACACCCTACCCAACACGTCCCAAATTTACAAGAAGTATCTATCCGTCGAGACTCTTGCAACTCCCCTCGACGAGATCGAGTTCCACAAGAGCCTCACCTTCTTAGAAGGACCATGGTGACCATGGGACGAGATCAAGCGGATGAAACAACGCCACTTCCCATTAGTGAAAGTTCGTTGGAATATTAACCACGGACCTAGAGTCACATGGGAGCGCGTGAGTCAGTCAATTAAGAAGTATCCTCACTTCTCGGCTTGATTATTCATACCTACTCCTTTCCTAAATTCAAATTTCGGGACGAAATTCCCTCTAACGGGGGGATGATGTGACAACCGTCAAATTTCGGTCAAGTCAAAGTCAACTAAAGTCAGCAAGTCAAACCGTTTGACTCAATTTCCCCGTGAGTACTAAAATTTACACTATGAAACTTCTACACAACTCTCTATTCTAATGAGAAATCATAAAGCAAAAAGTGCGAAAACCTATACCTCCTTAACCTAAAAACTGTGGTACGTGGCGAGCCAAATCGATAAAACAATGTTGCATACTCATCGGGAGTGTGTGAGATCCTTAAACAAGGCTTAACAGGGTTTACGAACCATGCATTGCGATGCCGGACACTCACAATTGTCACACATGGAACCTCTCCCAATCGTTTTCACTCTATCTCTCTCTATGTCAAATCTCTCCCAAATCTCTCCAAGTATGTGAAATCTCTCTCAAATATCTCTCTGTATTAGAAATCTCTCCAAGAATGTCAAATCTCTCCCAAATCCCTCTAAGCATGTGAAATCTCTCTCAAATATCTCTCTCTATGAGAAATCTCTCCAAGAATGTCAAATCTCTCCCAAATCTCTCCAAGTAAGTGAAATCTCTCTCAAATATCTCTCTGAATGAGAAATCTCTCCAAGAATGTCAAATCTCTCCCAAATCCCTCTAAGCATGTGAAATCTCTCTCAAATATCTCTCTGTATGAGAAATCTCTCCAAGAATGTCAAATCTCTCCAAGTAAGTGAAATCTCTCTCAAATATCTCTCTGAATGAGAAATCTCTCCAAGAATGTCAAATCTCTCCCAAATCTCTCCAAGTATGTGAAACCTCTCTCAAATATCTCTTTGTATGAGAAATCTCTCCAAGAATGTCAAATCTCTCCCAAATCTCTCCAAGTATGAGAAATCTCTCCCAAATCTCCCTCAAATAGTTCCCGTAACTTTTTAGAATCATTCGGGTCATTCCGGCCCTTAACCGGGTCAAAAACGGCTTAAAACGGGGTAAAAACGAGAAAACGGGACTTTAGGAACCGAAACCCTTCTTAAGGAGCCGAAGCTCCTTAAGGCCGAGACCCAGGACCGAGAGCACAGGACCGAACAGAGCCTCTGTTGGCCGAACCGGAGGACCGAATCACTATAGCAGAGACCGAGCCTCGGTCTCTGTTCGCTTCTCACTCTCTGTCCCTTCCCACCTCTCGGTTCCCTCTCTCTCCTTTCTTCCCTCTCGGTTTCCACCCTCCCCCTCTCGGTTCCTCTCCTTTCTCTTCTCTCCTCTCGGTTTCTGGCTCCCTCCTCTCGGTTTCAGCATCAGAAGGCCGAACCTCGGCCAGAATCCGGAAAACTGTCACTTTTAGCCCATTTTTGATATTTTTAACATTTTAAGCCCGTTTTTCGTGATTTTAAAGCGGGATTTTCTCCAGAAATTATATTTTAACATAATAAACTCTAAATATTCATAATTTAAACATATTTTGATGAAAATCATTATTTAAATAATAAAAATCAAATGGGTGAATTATTAAAGGTGGAGTGTTGACTTTGCCTTATCCAATGTCACAAGCAACCACCTCACACCCACTCTTTGACTAACCACACCTCCCCACCTTACCTAGGTCACATCAATGTCATTTCCACTCAATTTACACTCATTCCCACGTTTTTAGAGCTGGAACAAACATCCTCTCTCCTCATTTTCTCTCATTTGCCCTCATTTCACTAAGTATCAAACACCACTTTCTCTCAAACTTTTCCCACTCCAAACTCGAGATTCAAGGCTGATCTTCACGTGTTCTTCCACTCTTAGTAAGTATAATTCATCCTCCTTATGATTATTTCACTTCATTCTACTCAAATCATGAATATCTTACACAAACTCCATCATATTAGCGTTAGAGCTTCGAATCTTCAAGTGATTCTTCAAGTGTTCTTGGGTTGAACACTTCTCTTCTTCAACACTTACCTACTGAAATCACTCAAGGTGAGTTCATACCCCTACATTTTCATGTTTTCTCAAGTTTTCAGGGGGGGAATACAAGTTAAAATACTAAGAACATAACTAAATTTTTCTAACAGCCTTCATCAGAAAAGTTCAACTCCATTCACGGACTGTTTTGGGCATCTTAAACATTTTTGTTTTCAAAACTGTACAAGGTGCAAATAGTTCAAGTTTTTAGCTTTAAAATGGCTACTTGCACATCTCCATACGATTTTTCTACAATTTATGGTGATTTTTACAAAACTGCCTATCATTTCAAACAACAATCCGGACCAGTCTGTGATTTTGGACTTTTTCACCCAAGTTGGAGGTCATTAAAAATCGTGATAAAAATTATGAGTAAACTAGACACATTTTGTGAACTCTCAGAATTTATGGATCTAGTTTTCGACTTCGTATGATTTTTCTATGATTTTTCCAAAAACAGGGCAGAATGGCTAAAGTTAGCCAACAGCATGTAAATATCATAACACTTTGTATTGTGTTGAGCAAAGTGTATAATCATAAGTTCTAATATTTGAATGTGTTTCCTTATTAGTTTATCATTATGAACTGGAACTAAGACATTCATATTAAATATTATTCATTCATTTTGGAACACGTATTATTTAACTATAAAAAGTATAGTTTGAATATATTTATAACACTAATACATTTCCATAAAAGGGTTCATACATATTATATACATTTTAGATAAACTATAATAGGTATAGTTTATGATACATCACTCAACGCACTCGTACAAGGAGAGTACATTCATACAAGAAAGATTTCTATTCACACACATTTCACGTAAATTTGTTAATCTATGGTTTGATAAATTCACAACACTAATGCATTTCCATAAAAGAGTTCATACATATTACATACATTTTAGATAAACTATAATAGGTATAGTTTATGATACATCACTCTACGCACTCGTACAAGAAGGGTACATTCATACAAGAGATATTTATATTCACACACATTTCACGTAAACTTGTTACCCTATATTGTGAGACTCTCTCTCTCTCTCACTCCCCGTACGTCCGAGTGCGGGATATAATTCCTGGTAGTTATAATCAGAATCTCCTTGAGGGAGAACGTGATACTTGTATATAGATCTATATTGGGTTTGACACCCCACACCTTGCTGCTAGCTACAGTTGGACCTGCAGGTCTACGGGTGACAAATGTCATTTTATTTTTCGCGACACTGAGAACGTCGTGGCAGGTTCACATAGTCATAGTATGATTATAGCGACTCACATAGGGATATAACAATCCATAAGTTTACGGGATTTTATTTTCAAAACCTAAATGAGTTTTATGTCGATTTAAAATCACTTTTTATCTCTATGAGTACAGATATTACTGTACACTTTTGGTTTTGGTAGTTACGACTACACATCATTTGAAACCACATTTATACTTTTAAGTATGGTCAATACTTGTTACTCTCGGTCCACTAATTTAGGACTACATATATATAAAGTATTAACGAACATGAGAACATTAAGAAATTTCATTTTATTCAAATGCGTCCATGTCCATTTAAGTACATAATATTTTCTATTAATAAGAAAAGTTACTTATACATTTTGGTCTTCAGTCATAAGACTACATTACGCAGATTTAAAGAAAATATCGGATTTTCTGGATACATATTCTAACGCTTTTACAAGGAAAACGATTTACTTTTCCAACGAAATCTCTTATGAACTCACCAACCTTTGTGTTGACACTTTTCAAAACTACTTGTATTCTCAGGAATTCAGTGAAAACAGGAAATCAACAACGTTTTGAGGATGGGACGATAAATCGTCAAACAGTTCATTTTGTATTATAATGTAATTGATGTGAATCATGTAAACATGTGCTTTGATATAACGTTTTCAATTATATTTGTGTTGGTTGTATTTACTTTGAGCACTATTATACTCATTGTTGTGATACTCTACATGAAGTCCTCCACCCCCGGACGTTTCCGCCATCCTTGGTTTGGGGGTGTGACAAGAAAACCCTAATTCCCGGGGTTGAGCCCTATATAAGGAACTTAACATCCATTCCCCCAACCCCTTTACTCATCCTCAAGTCCAGAAACCCTTAGCATTCGTGTGTGAGTGGATCAAAGTGCATTTGGGAGCTTGAAGGGTATTTGTTGAAGGAATCTTGGGAGTTTGGAGGCTTGGAGTAAGGGGCTTTGCTTGGATTCGAATTTCATTGCAGTTGGGGCGCTTTTTTGAGGTAATATCTCGTTCTTGGGTTGTTGCTCATATGGATTCATCATTTTGAGGTTTATGGGGAGCTTATCTTGGGATGTTTTGGAGTTTGGAGGTTAGATCTGAGGTTACTACCTCGGATCTGGAATGGGGAAGGTCTAGAGTGCATTAAAGTCCCTGTGTTTGAGTGCTTAGTGAAGCCATCATGTCCCAAATCCTAGCCCTAAAGTGTATAAGACCTAGATCTCTTTGGATTCACGTAAAGTTTGCCACTTTACGTGATGGATGGGTTGTAGGAGGCTAGATCTATGTTTTGGATAAATTGCATGGCCTGGAATGCTTCTGTATGGATTCAGACCGGTGGTACTCGGCGAGTCGCATGGGTAGACTCGACGAGTTGCTTGAAGATGAGTTGGAACTCGACGAGTTGGATGAATAACTCGGCGAGTAGGTTGAAGATAGCCTTAGACTCGGCGAGTCTGTTCTTGGACTTGGCGAGTCTTGTCGAAGAGTCCCAATATTTTCTGGTTGAGTCGAGAATCGGTGAGTCAAGGGACGAATCGGTGAGTTGGGTGCGAGTGGACTCAGAGTTGTTGGACTCGGCGAGTCTCGGGGTGACTCGGCGAGTCAGGTCACGGATTTAGGGAAGTTATGAGCTTGGGGACTCGGCGAGTCATCGGGTTGACTCGGCGAGTAGAGTCAGTCAGGGGTTGACTTTGACCGTTGTCCAGAGTTGACTAGTTTGACTTTGTAGTGTTAGTCAGCCAGGGTCAAGGTGGTATTAAGTAGAGATATGCTTGTGTTGTAGGAGGACGATAGCTCAGGAGATCGAGCGCTAGTGATTCCGAGATACGCGAGGTGAGTCTTCTCACTATACGTTACCTTGAGTGGTATTTCGAGTTGACCAGAGGGTCTTATGTGCTATGTATGAGATTATGTGTTATATTAGAGATTTCGTGCTATGTATTAGCTGTATGCGGTATGATTATATAGACCGGGCCGGAGGGTCCAACGATTCAGACCGGGCCAGAGGGCCCAACGAGCTATGACTGGACCGGAGGGTCCGACGAGCTGTGGGACTGGAGGGTCCCGCTGAGACATCTTGACCGGAGGGTCGAGTTTAGCCTTGAGTGGCGTATTTGTGACATGTGGTATTTTGGGGAACTCACTAAACATTTATGCTTACAGTTGTTGTGTTGATGTCTCAGGTACCAGCGAGGACCGTGGGAAGGCGACGGCTTGACTTGTACACACCCACACCGATGGAGTTTATGTTAGAGAGATCTTGGGATTTGTTTGCAAACACTGTTTTTATGGTTTTGAGATTATGATATGATATACATTTTGTGATTTAAAAATGAAAAATTAAATTGAAAATTTTACGTTGTTACATAATCCCAATTGATGCCATTAGAATCATATGCTTTGTTAACATCAAGAAGGCTCAATCCAAGAATGAATTTTACATGTTTACTACAAAATAACAGAGTCAATTTCTACCAATGACTGCTCCACTCGAAATTAAAATCAAACGTAACTTGAACCACAATAGTAGAAGAAATGGAAGATTTATTCGCCGTTGTTGTTGCAGCTAAAGAGTAAACCATAGTAGGAATAAAGAAACTTTGATTGCATCAACATATAAAAAAATCTTAGCCCCAAAATAAACCCTAGAATTTTGCAATGTTCTCGTTAACCATAAAATGGTTAACGTAAAGATCAAATGGACAAGTTAACAATCGATTACTTCTTCTTTCACTGAAGGATAATAGATGGGCGTTGAAGGAGGACAAAAGAAGTCGTTGAATCTAGTGTCAGAGGAAAACATCACAGTTATAGTGAAATTGTTGCTTGCTGGAATCCATAACGTTAGGGGAAGTGACACAAACTTCGGGAAAGCAGCAGTGGTGGGATTGCTAAAACAAGGAGATAAGAGAGAGATGCAAATTTGAGGGACTAAAACCAAAAAAAAAAAAAAAAAAAAAAAAAAAAAGATTTTGAACCAACTGTTCAAATTGAAAATATTTTTTTACGTCCCACTGGACCAAAATTGCAGTTTAGTCGAAGTTATAACTTATAAAGAAACAACTAATAGATTATACACATAAAAGTCATTTTTTATAGTAAGAAAATCTAATGACTTATTTGATTTTTTTTTTTTTTTTTTTTTTTTTTTTTTTTTTAAATTTGGATTAACCAAAGAAAACTGATTTCGTTAGGAAGGTATGACGTATCACGTTGCTGATGCGAAGAAATAGCTTGCTGAAAGAACGAAATGAGAATTGACAATCAGTGCCATTTCAAGTCGTTAAACCCTCACTATAAAGCCCTAACCAACGGAACCGCTATTGAAACCGTCAGTATAAAGCAATGGCTTCTAAGGTACATTCAGGGAGTGGAACCGCTATTGAAACCCCCAAAACCGTGATAGATGACGAGATTCGCGCCACTGACGCCATAGAAACCGAGCGGGCGGTGGAAGCGGCGAAGGAGAAGGAGGTTGAGCATCACCCCACGGTGGGAGTGAAAATGAAAGAGACACTGGAGAAGGAGGCGAAGTCAGTAGCTGATCACCTTACGGAGGTAGCGGGGGCTGCGGAAACAACGATTCCTTATAAGAAATTGCCGGTAGATTCTGTAATTCGGATTATAGTGCCTGTGCATAAAGTTGAGAGTATTTTCGGCCGGAATGGAGATTTCATCAAGAAGATATGCGAAGAGACTAAAGCTAACATTCGTGTGCTGGAAGGACCCGATTACGATCCTAAATGCATTGTAAGTTGTTCCTTTGAGATTCCCTGTTCTTTTTGTTTTGGATGATCAAGTTATTTTTTTGATTTGGGTTTTTTCATTTTTTTTAGTACCCTGCGTCATTTGGTAATTCAGTAGCATGTTTTATTCACCATGTAAAATCGGTACGTCATAAATATGAGTTCGAAACATGTAAATAATCCAATCTTAGATTTCGTTGCTTCAGAAAAAATGATGTTTCCATGGTCATAATCACTTTAGTTGCATACACAGGTTACTAAATGACCTGCGGTTGACACTTTTGGAAAGTAGAGGAACTAGGTATTTATAGTTGCCCCTTTAGTGTCCCCTTTCATCATTCCCTTTACAATAGTGTTCGTTTCTATCTTTTAGGTAGAAATATCTAGCAAGGAAGATATGGAGGCACCTTTGTCATCTGCAATGGATGGTGTGATAAGATTATTTAAATGTGTGAATGGATTTCCAGAAAATGAGAGTGATGGTGTAGCATCCATTCCATTTTGCTCAAGTCGACTATTGTTAACATCAATGCAAGCCACAAGTCTGATTGGGAATCGAGGATCCTCAGTCAATACAATACAGGACAACATCGGTTGTTCTGTTCGTATCCTACCTAGTGGTATAATTTCTTTTCTAAATATAATGATTATTATTTATTCATATATGCATATAGGATGTTAGGATGTTTCCTTTAATATGACACAATTTTCTATGCTGTCTTTACAACAACAAAACCTAAATCCAGTATGAGCTAGTTTCATTTTATCCATTTTTGTATTGGTTTCAATTACTTTTTATTTCCAAATTCCTTTTTTTTTTTTTCCTGGCAGATGAAGTATCAACATTATCCGCCAACTCAGATGATAGAATTGTAGAGTTAAAGGGAGAAGCTCTCAAGGTTCGGCAAGCTTTAGAAGCTGTTCATAGACACCTGCACATGTTTTCGGTTGATCATAGCATCCCTCCTCTCTTTGATTCAAACATGGTTGAAGTGGCAATGAAGATGGCAGCTGAGGAACCCGTTATATGGACCGGGTCAAGTCGGGCTATTTCCGGAGCGGGCCGTGCTTTTTACAGGCTAGACCGGGATTTTTTCGGGCCGGCTCTCATGCCAACCTTTTACCCCATGTACGTACCGCCCCCTCCTCATCATTGTCGCAGACGCTGTCGCTGTCGACGCCGCCCAATTTTGCCGCCACCATCAGGTAATCATTTGTTTATTTTTGGAATATATATATATTTTTCCCATTTCTCATCTCTATTTGTGGCTTCCATCTCCATTGCTCATCATTAGTAATTTTGTAAATGATTTGTTTTGTTTATATTCATGTTTTTTTTAGGTATGGAAAGTATGAACGGACCAAAACGAACTAGGTATCTTTGGAAGGATGACATAGTTAATACGTTTCTTGATGCATGTATTCATGAGATCACCAACAATGGCCGAGAAAACGGTAGTTTAAAAGCAGTTTCATGGAAGAAAGTTGGGGAGATGCTTAAAGATAGACATAACTTTCCTGTTGATACTAAACAAATGAAAAACTATTTTGATGGACTCAAGACCAAGTACAGAGCTTGGCTATCACTGAAAAACAAAACCGACAACAAATATGATCCTTCCACCAACATGTTTAATTTGACAGACATTGAATGGGAGACTGAAATCAAGGTACCTTTTGCTAAAGTAATTTTTTTGTTGTTGTTTTGGTTATGAATTTGTTAAAGTATTTCATACAGAAAAATAAATGCATAGAAGAGTTGAGGGATTCCCCCCTACGGTTTCCGGATCTTTGTGCACAACTTTTTGACGGCGGTGTTGACCAGGCTTTGACCAAACCGGGACTGAGCCTCCCTACATTGTCGCCGTCCCACGTCACTACCACCCCATCAGGTAATGGTTTGTGTCTAATGTTTTCTCTTTTGCAAGGATTTGTGTATATTTTGAAAAATATTTTGTCCCAATCAGTTTCTGCAGAATATATTTAACATTTTTTTTTTTTTTTTTTTTTTGTGGAAGAAAATTATATTGTTTTTTCATGTTCGGTTGAAGCATCCCTTGAACCTCAAGCGGCAGATGCTCTCATTCCACCATCTACCCAAACACTACCACCATTACCCGCTACTGAAACACCAGCAGAACCACAAAAAGAACCAATGGTTGAAGTACCACCGGAAATGCCTCAAGTACAACCTGCAAGTGAAGTCGTGGTAATAGAGACGAAACGACCAATGTCGGTTTTTGAAGAAGAAATGTTGGGTGTCTTGAAGATGATAGCTGAAAAGATGAACAAACCTGAACCACCTTCAAAACCGACATTTGAAGATTGTGAAAAGAAGTTGAATGAGCTTGGGTGGCCCAAAGATGATCCGCTCCAACTAGTTGCACTCACGATTTTTTGTGACGAAAATGATAACTATAGGGAATGTTGGATGAAATTAGACCCGGATGTGTGTGCTAATTGGGTTAGAATGATTGGTCGTAGTAAAAGATTCAGTTAGTAGTTTGATGAGTTAGTTTATGTGAATATGAATTAATATTGTCATATTGTTCACTAATGCAGTAATGCTATGTTTATATTCCCGTATGTTAGTATGTATGTTTATGAATATTTATTCAAAGTTCTAGTTTATAAGAGTTATTAGGTAATTCATATTCTTATAGTTTATACATCATGTGTTATTGATCTCTAAAGTTATCAATATCGATTTAACCAAAATTGAATTTGAAAACACACGGGTATCGTTTGGTTCGCTGAAATCCATTGAAATTAGAAGGAATTATAATCCAATTCAAACACCTTGTATGTTTGGTTCCAACTTTTAAAAGGATTTGGATACTTAAATGAGTTAGGTGCTGTCTGTTTTTTTGAAGCCAAAATGTCTGCAGTCTGCGGATCACATCTGCAAGCCTCTGCAGCAGAAGAGGTGGACCAAATGTCTGCAGTCTGCAATAAGAAAACTGTTTGTTTTTAACGTCTGCAGCTGTTGAAATAAATTAATTTATTGAACTTAATTTCATGTCATAAAGATTAAAAATGCATTTTCAGCAAAAAGAGAGAAAAAACAAATGGTTTTTTTTTTTCGGTTAAAATGAGGTCTGAAGACCTTTGAAGACTGTGACCCATGTCTGCGCCAGGAAGACGTCGCGCAGACGTTTTTTTGTCTGCACACTTCCAAAAAACAAACACTCTACGATGGCATATGTTTGCGCGTTGTCTGCGCGGCGCAGACAAAAGTGGTTGTGCAACTTTTCACAAAAAAAACAAACAACCCCTTAGATTCCATCCAAAGTATGGTTGGTTCCAACTTTTAAAAGGATTTGGATACTTAAATGAGTTAAATTTCATCCAAAAACTGAAGGAGTTAAACAAGTGAAAATGTCAGAAGATTACAATATCACATTTTTATTTTTAACCTTGAGAAGTAAAGCCGTTTAGCAAGATGGACCAAAATTACAAAAAGAATCTGCAAACCCGAAATTTGATCACCGGTACAAAGCCAAACTTTTTTTTTTTACTAAAACTTCAGTTTTTTTTCCCAACTATACAGATAATTTTTACAATTTTCTTATAATTCAACTAAAATAATATATATATATATATATATATATATAGAGAGAGAGAGAGAGAGAGGTTCAAATGTTTCTCACATTTATTGTGTGTTAGAATGCACCAATAGGAATTTAGTATTAATTATATGTATATTAAATGTTATCCATAGTTATAACTCATTTTTATAGAAACTAATTAAATTCTTCAATAATGTCAACAATAATATTCTTTCAGAATGAATTCATATCTAGAAAAATGAGAGTATATGCCAGCAGAATGAGAGTGTATTCTAGTATAATACACTCTCGTTCTTCATATTCTATGCAACTCTATTGTATTTTAAGTGAGTGAAACCTGAAACAAAATACGAACTCATATATAAAAACCTAGATGCGAATTCATTATGAAAGAATGTTATTGCTGACATTAATGACGGATTTAATTAGTTTCCATAAAAATAGAATTATAATTATGAATATCATTTAATATACATATAATTATGGAAATTATTTAATATCTATATTTATTTAATTAGATAATTATTTAATTTACTAAATTCTTATTGGTGCATTCTAGCACACAGTAAATGTAAGAAACAAAATAACCTAGCCCTATATATATATATATATATATATATATATATATATACATACATATATATATATATATATATATATATATATATATATATATATATATATATATATTGGCCACAATTGTTTTCCTAAGTTTTCCACTTTGGAATTTGGCTACAGTTTGTTAACACTTTTACTCCCTATGTTTCTGAGTTTATAGTTCTACCCCATTTTCATGGGTTTTCCACTAGTTAGGATTAACGAGTTTGTTAGAAAGGGATGACGTGCGACATCGCGAATACACATGAATAAGGTGCACAGAGAGAAGAACGGAGAACTGGTAATTAGTGTGATTACAAAACCCTGTGTGCCAATATGGTAAGTGGTAACCTTTTCAAGTCGTTAAACCTTCTGTATCGTAAAACCCTAACTAATGCCACATACAACAATGGCTTCTAAGCTACATTCAGGGAACTGAACTGCTACCGAAATCCCCCAAACCGTGAAAGAATCTGAGGTTCACGCTACTGACGCGTAGGAACCGAGCGGACATTGGAAGCGGCGCCGGAGAAGGAGCTAGTTTAAGCCATTAGATGATCACCCTACGGTAACTGAGTAACTCCGGCTGCTGAAACGACTATTCCTAAGAAGGTATGTTCACCAATGGCTTCTAAGGTACATTCAGGGAAAGGAACCGCTGCCCAACTTTTAAAAAGATTTGGATACTTAAATGAGTTAAATTCCATCCAAAAACTGAAGGAGTTAAACAAGTGAAAATGTCAGAAGATTACAATATCACATTTTTATTTTTAACCCTGAGAACTAAAGCCATTTAGTGAGACGGACCAAAATTACATAAAGAATCTGCAAACCCGAAATTTGATCACCGGTACAAAGCCAAACTTTTTTTTTTTACTAAAACTTCAGTTTTTTTTCCCAACTATACAGACAATTTGTACATTTTTCTTATAATTCAACTAAAATAAAATTAATATATATATATATATATATATATATATATATATAGAGAGAGAGAGAGAGAGAGAGAGGTTCAAATGTTTCTCACATCTATTGTGTGTTAGAATGCACCAATAAGAATTTTGTATTAATTATATGTATATTAAATGCTATCCATACTTATAACTCATTTTTATAGAAACTAATTAAATTCTTCAATAATGTCAACAATAATATTCTTTCAGAATGAATTCATATCTAAAAGAATGAGAGTGTATTCCAGCAGAATGAGAGGGTATTCTACTGTAATACACTCTCGTTCTTCATATTCCATGCAACTCTATTGTATTTTAAGTAAGTGAGTCCTGAAACAAAATACGAACTCATATATAAAAACCTAGATGCGAATTCATTCTGAAAGAATGTTATTGCTGACATTAATGATGGATTTAATTAATTTCCATAAAAATATAATTATAATTATGAATATCATTTAATATACATATAATTATGGAAATCATTTAATATCTATATTTATTTAATTAATTAATTATTTAATTTACTAAATTCTTATTGGTGCATTCGAGTACACAATAAATGTAAGAAACAAAATAACCTAGCCCTATATATATACTAGTTTATAACTTGTGAGAACCACAGTTATAAAATTAATTAAACTTTCGTATAAAAAATCAAAATTATTAATTAATTTTTTTAAATAAATTATTAGTTAAGAAATTTTTTTAGTTATATAAAATTATAATCGTTAATTTAAATAAATACATGAAATTATATCATCTTATAATATGTATTAAATTTATTTTATTTTTATATCTAATGTTATTAATTTAATATAATTAGAGTGAGAAAAATTAAAATTTGAAATTTAAATAAAAGAATCAATTATTAGTTTAATGTAATTAGAGTGAAAAAATTTGAAATTTGAAATTTGAAATTAATAACTAATAGGTTGACAGTAGCATGATAATGAATATATAACATTAATGAGATGTTCTAATTGTATGACACTTGTCAATAGAAGATTAAACATATTCTTTTATTAGAATAGGAATATATATATATATATATATATATATATATATATATATATATATATATATATATATATATATATATATATATATATATATATATATATATATATATATATATATATATATATATATATATATTGGCCACAGTTGTTTTCCTAAGTTTTCCACTTTGGATTTTGGCCACAGTTTGTTGACACTTTTACTCCCTGTGTTTCTTAGTTTACAGTTTTACCCCATTTGCATGGGTTTTCAACTAGTTAGGATTAACGAGTTTGTTAGAAAGGGATGACGTGCGACATCGCGAATACACATGAATAGGGTGCACAGAGAGAAGAACGGAGAACTGGTAATCAGTGTGATTATAAAACCCTGTGTGCCAATATGGTAACCTTTTCAAGTCGTTAAACCCTCTGTATCGTAAAACCCTAACCAATGCCACATTCAACAATGGCTTCTAAGCTACATTCAGGGAACTGAACCGTTACCAAAAATCCCCCAAACCGTGACAGAATCCGAGGTTCACGCTACTGACGCCGTAGGAACCGAGCGGACGTTGGAAGTAGAGGCGGAGAAGGAGCTAGTTTAAGCCATTAGATAATCACCCTACGGTAACTGAGTAACTCCAACTGCGGAAACGACTATTCTTAAGAAGGTACGTTCACCAATGGCTTCTAAGGTACATTCAGGGAAAGGAACCGCTGCCCTAACCCCGGAAACCCAGATTCCCCTCACTGCCGCCGTAGAAACCGAGCGGACGGTGGAAGCGGAACTGAAAGAGGCTCCGAAGGAGGCGAAGCCAGTAGCGGATCACCCAACGGTTGCGGAGGTAGCTCCGGCCGCAGAAACGACTATTCCTAAGAAGAAATGACCTGGAGACTGTGTGATTCAGGTTATAGCGCCTGCATAAAGTTGAGAGTATTATTGGACATAATGGAGATCTCATCAAGAAGACGTGCCAAGAGACTAACGCTATCATTCGTGTACTGGAAGCCCCTATTTGGCATCCTTGCCGCATTGTAAGTTGTTTCTTTTGAGATTTCTGCTTCTTTTTATTTTGGATAAGCAATGTATTTTTCGAATTGTGTCATTGTTTCTTTTTCATACTTTTTAGTACTCATGCCAAAGGTTACATCATAAATATGAAAGGCAAACATGTAAATAAACCAATCTCGGATTTCCATTGCTTTAAATAAAATGATGTTTCCGTTGTCATAATCAATTGTTTCCAACAAAATCCACTAACTGTGCACTCATACAAGTTGGATAATCACAAGCTAGTAATAAATTGGTTGTTAAGGGGTTTAATTATGTATAAATGGTTACTAAAATGACCCAGGGTTAACACTTTTGGAAAGTTGAGGGTTTAGGTTGTAGGTACTAAGATAAAATAGGGACATAAGCAGGAAAAATCAAAAAGTATGTTGTTTTTTTATGACCTTATCCTATTTTTTTTTATCTTACTGAAATTGCTTCATTATTTTAGGGCGTGAATCATGGTCTTCTTTTTTTAATTCTAATGATTTATGCTTGTTATTTATCTTTTAGTATAATTATCGATGATTCTTTTCAATTTTTGGAAGTAGTTATTAGTTGATGTTAATTCCCTTACCCAACAATATTTTTTTTTCATCTTTTGGTTAACTATAACAATGCAAGCTACTTTACCATTCTACCGATTCATGCAAATATGCAATATACTTTTATAAACATGTAATGTAAAAAACTTACCATTTCTTTACTATTTTACAGAAACTTTTAGGTAGAAATATCTGGCAAGGAAGAAATAGAGGTACCTTTGTCACCTGTAATGGATGGTGTGATAAGAGTATTCAAACGTGTTAATGGATATCCAGAAAATGAGAGTGATGGTGTAACATCCATTCCAGTTTGCTCAATCTGATTATTGTTAACATCAATGCAAGCCACGAGTCCGATTGGGAATCAAGGATCCTCAGTCAATAGAATACAAGAGAACATCGATTGCTCTGTTCGCATCCTACTTAGTGGTATAAATTATATTCTATATCTAATGATTATTCATATAATGCATGTTTGCATATAGGATGTTTCCTTCGCAACAAAAAACACAAATCCTGTAGGAATGGGGTTAGGGAGAGGTTAGATGCAGACAGATGTACCTCTACCCAGAGGTAGAGATATTGCTTCTATAGACAAAAATTAGAATCTTATTATCATTATTATTATCTGTGGGGACATAGCGATATTTGATTAAATTCAGGCTAAATGTGGGAAATAGCAACATACTTTCATTTATTTGTGTATTATAGCTAACAGATAGACTTTTGGGAGGAAAAATTCTTTATGAAGAGTCCTCGTTATATATTCGACATATTAGCAATAACAGCCCAAAGTTATTGATTCTTAGCAAGTAAAACAATATATATATATATATATATATATATATATATATATATATATATATATATATATATATATATATCCTAATATAGGAAAACTAAATATATTACGATTAATGAAGTTGATTTGATTTTTTGTATATTGTCTATGAGATTGATTTGCAGCATTGAATTGGATAAGCTAATATTTTTAAAAATAGCATCCTGCTTTCATATCTTTCTTTAAAAGATTTCTTATAAAGGCATCATACTTTGATAAATCTATCCAATTATTGTATTGTACTTTCAAATATTATTCTTTATAAGGACATTATAAATTGAAATCTGCCCAATTATAGCAGTGAAAATTGCTTTGTACTTGGATGATATTGCTATTATTGGGTGGATTTTTCGAAGTTGAATGTTCTAATAAAAAGAAATGAAAGTGGGATAGAAAGAACTGAAAGTATACCGCTATAGTGAACAAATAAATGGAAACATGTTACTATTTCTTGCATTTAGCTTATACTAAACAAATTAATGGAAGCACATTGCTATTTGTCTATTTCTTGCTTTTTTCCCTAAAGTTTATTTGAAACTCATTTTTTTGACATGTTTTATATATATGCTTCAACTTTTTAGAATCCTTCTTGATATTTATGATTTCTTTTTCATCTCTTCTCAACTTCACTCTTCCTTTGTCTGCAAGGTCTCTCTCTCTCTCTCTCTCTTTGTTTTTCTATTGGTTTCAATTACTTACTGCTTTCACACTACATTTTTCTGTCAGATGAAGTATCAACATTGTCCACTAACTCAGATGATAGAGTTATCGATATACATGGAAAAGGTCTCAAGGTTCTGCAAGCTTTAGAAGTTGTTCTCGGACACCTGTGAATGTTTTTGGTTGATCATACCATTCTTCCTCTCTTAGAAAAGACAGTACGTCATTTGTACTTCAGGCACTTTATAGGAGGATAAATATAGGAAGCAGCAACTTACATTCATTAATTGATTGTACTTTCACCTTTCATATCAAGGCATTCTTACTAGGAAAATTTCACCTAGTTATAGCATTGTACTTTCAATCTTTTTCCTTATTAATATTATGACATTAAATTTGAAAAATCCACTTGAATATAGCAGTGGAAGTTTATTTGTATTTGGATGACACTACAATAATTTGGTAGATTATCAAACTATGTACAATGCTATAACAGTAAGTAATGAAGGTGGGATGTTATAATAAAGAAACCAATGAAAGTATGTTGCTATTTATTGAATCTAACCCTTGTAAGTAACAAATATTTATGTGCCTTATACAGCACAACGCCATAACAACCACACATGAAAAATATCAAGTGGTCACATGGGTTGAAAAATCCATGGTTCATATTGATAAACATCCTCAGAGTGAGTCACCGTTATCCACAACATGTTCTCTTGGATTTAATCGTATTGTTGTTGTAACTCAGGTCATTGGTCTTAATTATAACTTTCTTCGAAGTATGAAATGAATAGGGCTAAATGTTGGAAATAACAACGTGCTTTTATCTATAGCATTCTACTTTCATTTCTTTTTATAACAATTTAACATGCACTTTCAACCTTTTCTTTTCAAGACATTGTGCTTTAAGATCTCTTCCCAATTATAGCGTTGTTTTATCTTTATTTCTTTCCTTATTAGAATATTGTACTTGGAACCTTTTACCCACGTTGCTTTGTATTTTAGATGACATTGTAGGTTTTTTAAAATACAATCATGTCATAGGAAGAAATGAAAAGTAGGATGCTATATTAAACAAATCAATGAAAGTATGTTGTTATTTATTGAATTTAACCCGGTTGAATATTGGTCATTTGCTTGTGTTCAACCAGGTTGTTCAAATCATGCAAATACCAGTAGGTGATGTGGTGAATGTCATTGGTGTTGGATGGGCTAATATTGGTTGTATGAGTGGTGCAATTTTTACAGTTCAAGAGAGCAATATTTCACGCAAAACAATTAAAGTTGAAATAAGAGGGACTTTGTCACAAGTTCAGGCCACTCAACAACTTATTCAGGCAAGAGACTCTTTCATCTTCTTTTTTTACAAGGTTCTTCAAATTCCCCACTCAACATTACTGTTGAATGGGGAATTTTGTAATTTCCCAACCAAATACATGTAATGCTTTCACCATTACCACGACTAGAATGTTTATAATTTACCTTTGATTTTCCAACAGAGTTTAGATTAAAATACAAAAATGGTCCTTGTGGTTTGCCGGTTTTTTTGGTTGGAGTCCAGAAAGTTTTATACTTGCAAATATAGTTCTTTTAAGAGGGTTTCTTGGTGGTTTTGGTCCCTACACTTAACACCTGTTTGTTTTACCTGTTAAGTTTACCCTTTATTTTATGTTTTTCTTAGTTGTTACTATTATTGAATTATTTCTTACTTTTTACATAAAAGAACAAACCCTAATGCCTCCACCCATGCCTTTCCTTGCCCCCACAAGGCCACAACCTTACTTTCCAGCGAGACACCACACCACACCACCACCTGCTTCTTCTTCTCTGGATGCTTCTGTGTGGTTTCATCATGGAGAAGTTTGGGGTTGGGTTTTATAATTTAGAGGGATGCTTCTAGAAACCTATTTATATGGTCCCTGCTGAAGTCTCCATCCTTGTAAATTGATGTTAATACATCAAAATAATAGTAATTTTAATTCACAGGTTAACAACCTTTTTTTGTTTTTCTTTTTTGTATCAGGCTAAGACTGCACCGGGTCGGGCTTCTTTCAAACCAGTCAAACAGGTAGGTTGTTCAAACCATGCAAATACCAGTAGTTGATGCGGTGAGTATCATTGGTGTTGGAGGCTCTAATTTTGGTTGTACGAGTGGTGCAACTTTTACAGTTCAGGAGAGCAAAAATTCACTCAAAAGAATTCCAGTTGAAGAGGGACCTCAACACAAGTTCAAACTACTCAACAACTTATTCAGACAAGAGACTCTTCATCTTCTCTTTTCTTACAAGATTCTTTTTTTTAAATAGAATAGGATGTGATACGATTTTTTTGTATTTGTATTAATATTTATAAAAACATTAGTGTTGAGTGGGTAGGGTGGGGAATTTTGTAATATCCTTGCCGAATACTTGCAGAGTCTTGCACCATTACCACAACAAGAATGTTTATAAAGTTATAATTAACCTTTTAGTTTACAAAATATGTATTGTATTCGTTTGTAAATTGATGTAAATATTTCAAAAGATGCATTTTCTGTTGATAGCAAACAAATGAAAAACTATTTTGATGAACTCAAGAGCAAGTACAGAGCATGGGTATCACTAAAAAACAAATATGATCCGTCCACCGATATGTTTTATTTGACTGACAAGGAATGGGAGACTGAAATCAAGGTAAATTCTGTATTCATTTGCTAAACTTTCTTTTATTGTTGTTTTAGTTATGAATTTGTTAAAACTATTTCATACAGAAAAATAAATGCATAGAAACATTGAGGAATGTGCCTCTACTGTTTCCGGATCTTTGTGCACTGCTTTTTGATGGTGCTATATCCACGGCCTTTTTTCAAACCGGCGTTGACCAGCATTTGACTGGACTGAAACCGGGTAATGGTTTCTTTTTCTTTTTTGAAAGGATTTGTGTTCATTTCTCATATCTGTTTGTGCTTTCCACCTATACTGCTCTTGAAATGGGACCTGGTTTACAAAGTGTATTTTTGTAGCAAGACAATGGAAGTATGAGATTTGGAGTAAATTACATAAATTGTTTCTTTGTTTTAGGGTAAATTGCATATGTGGTAACCTCCTTTAGCAATTTTTATCCATACCAAACATAAAATGATCGATTTACTTTTATTGACCTTTTTATATTTTGTATTTTTACGTTAATATATACATTATTTAATAAAGTAGAGAGGTCCCCTTGTTCTTCAACAAACCCCTAATGTGAAAACCAAGTCTAAGCATTTAAATTGAAATTCACATCCAAAGAATTTAAAAAACCAGCGACATCCACGTCCAAAATGGAATTATGGGGGTGTTTGGCTTAGCTTTTCAAGTCCAAAAGTCCTTTTTGAAAAAGAAAAAAAGCAAAAGATGTTTGGTAAAACTGGGTTTAAAAGTTACTTTTAGAGTTTTTATACAAGGAATATCAACTTTTTGGAAAAGTCAGGAAATCCTAACTTTTTGTAACTTTTCCAAAAAGGACTTTTGGGCTTTTAAAAGCAAAGCCAAACACCCCCATATATTGTTTTGTTTCATGGGTGATCTTTCATGTGAAATAACCAATGAACCTCAAGAAGGAGTACTTATCGCTCCGCCATCATCCGAAACTTCACCGCCCTCAGCCGCTACCGAGGCACTAGTGGAACCACATAAAGAACAGTTAACGTGTAGCTCTCTGGTTGAAGTTGAAGTATTACCAGAATTTCCTCAAGTTAAAAGGAGGATGTCGGTTTTTGAAGAAGAAATGTTGGGTGTCTTGAAGATGATAGCCCATAAGATTAACAGAAAACCGCCTTCAAAACCAACATTTGAAGATTGTATAAAGAAGTTGAATGAGCTCGGGTGGCCCAAAGATGATCCGCTCCAACTAGTTGCACTCACGATTTTTTGTGACAAAAATGATAACTATAGGGAATTATGGATGAAATTAGACCCGGATGTGTGTGCTAATTGGGTTAGAATGATTGGTCATGGTAAAAGATTCACTTAATTGTCTGATGAATTGGTTTATGTTGGGAATTGTATACATGTGAATACTAATCAATAACCAATGGTATGTTTATATTCTCGTTCCTAATATATATATCGTATGTTAGTATTTTTATAAATCTTTTTTCAAACTTCTAATTTATAAGAATTATAGTGTATATTAAAATGCTTATTTTATATTTTAACCATATATTTTTTTTCACATATTTGGTTTGTAGAATATAGTTTTATGTAGGGATGAGCATCGGAACCGGGTAACTGCTTTCGGAACCGGAACCGCCTTGGAACTGCCAGTTCCGAAACTGGAACCGCCTTAAGCGGTTCCGGTTCCTAAAGTTACGGAACCGCCTTAAGTGGTTCCGGTTCCGGTTCTCATTTTTTAGGAACCGCTACCCGCTGGGTACCCGCCGGAACCGGTATGTATATATATATATATATATATATATATATATATATATATATATATATATATATATATATATATATATATATATATATATATTGGTATCTAGTATGAATATATGTGTGTGCTATTTTGATCGATTTAGAAAATATTGATCCAATTTTATGCGTTTTTGTTCCGAATTTATTCGATTCCGACCGAAATAAATTATAGTTTTATTGAAATTTTTTAAAAAAGTTTATGTAACCGGGTTACCCGCTCCCGGAACCGGAACCGCCGGTTCCGGGACTGGTTCCAAAAATTGAAGAACTGCCTAGACCGGTTTCGGTTCCGGTTCTAACTTTCTAGGAACCGCCGGTTCCGGTTCTTGCCAAATGAGGCGGGTACCCGCCTACGCTCATCCCTAGTTTTATGGTTTCCTACTCTGGCCATAAAAAATTTCTTTTGTTGAAAGATTTAACTCTTATACTTTTGTATGTTTGCACTTTCCACCTATACTTTGTAGAATGTCACTTTCGACCCATTTACTCTGTAAAATATCACTTTTATCTTCACATTTGAAGATTGACATTTTCCACCCTTTAAACCTTTGTATGTTTGCATATTTGCAGGTTTTGTCTCTAGACTTTTGATATTGTTATATTTATACACTTATTTAGGCATTATTTTAATACATTTAAGTTATATTTTGGTAAAATGCAAATATATTTGATACTTATAATGTATCAAATATATATAGTAGATTTAAGCTATATTTTAGTTAAATTGCAACGGTAGTGCTTGAACCCAAAGGTTCTTCCATTAACAATTGTCGATCATATCAAAACAGGCAATAAAACCACTGAACCCTGACTTCACTGGAGAACTAATCCGCTAACCCTGACCAAAGATCCTCTAAGCAATACCTTTGAATTGATCCCGACAAAGACTCGGATCAACAACTGAACACGCTGAAACCCGCTCAAGAGTATACGACCCTCTAAAGATTCATTGAAGACTCCCGGGATGTAAAATGGCATATAACAATCCTTGATAACCCAGAAAATAGCAAGGAACCAACTCGGGATATAACTTACCCAAACCCAATCAGAATTACAACGCAATACAGTCCCTGCGAACAACCCAAAAAAACACAAGATATCATACTCGCAAAAGCATATGAAGGGATCCTGACCTCCTCCTCCTAAGGACGTGGTGCAAAACTCACATCCGATCCCAAATGACAATAATTAACAACAGGATCCTCCTTCTTGAAGGATTCTATGGATCCATAAGCTTTAGGCTCCAAATGAGCTCCCTACTGTCCTACCATAATCCTAGCCCAAAAGGCCCTGAGATGACCATCAAAGAACTCGAAAATCCCTTCCTTGGATGAAACCAAGACCACCGAGGTCTATTCCAAAATACCGCAAGTAATCTGAGATGAGATAAACTCTCGTGTCAGTGCATCGATCGACTTAGTACCTGCTATTGAGTCGGAACCAGAACCTGAACCTCATTCTCGAGTGCTCAACACCATACCGAAAACAATATGCAAACGATACGAATATACCCAAGAATCCTCATCCCACAGGATTCCTAGATTCTCCAAGACTCTCCTTGATTCGAGTATGGATCATGTGCTTCCAGTAGTATGGGCCTAATACTACCTTCCACACCTATCAATACTTTTCTCAAGAATCCTTCTAAATCCTCTAAGTTACCTTCTCAATCCGTACTCTAAAACTCGCTAACCTGCATAAAAAAAACCCACTAAAGCAATCCCTAGGCTTTCTTAGGTTCCCGGCCTCACCCTGCCATCAGCTGCTGAAGAACTCCCTATAATGTCAATCACCCACCTCATGAATACAATCACATGCAACAAAGATTATATAATCTTTTGAGTAACAGACATCCCTATAACAGTTAGACTCAGATAAGAGCTGTGAAATAGGGTCAAATCCATCACTATAAGATTATTCAACCCTTGTCACATGTAACTTGACATATTAACTTAGTAGCTAACTCCCATCACCTAAGAGTTCTACAAAGCACAAAGCAAGCAGCATTCATGCAGTAGCACTCTAATCCACATAATAATCACGAGCATCTACTTCCACATACTACCATACATACTAAGAGCTCCCACTTACTGATTTCCTTACGCATACAAATCATACCTAATCCAACATTCCATGCTCCCTATGGTACCAGGCATCACATATCAAGTAAACCTATCCCTGGCTAATCAGAACTAGCATGCAAGTCTACAAGCTTATACAATAGGCATACAAGGCATCTCTCATAGCATTCTATCATGCAAAACTTGAGCAGATCCTTAGCCCTAACTAGCATGCGATTCATTGATTCACATATCAAAGCATATTAGATAACATGTATTTGTATTTTGGGAAAACTTACTTAAGCTCGGATGATTGCATGCACCATACCTTTGCTTCTTTAGAAAAATCCATTTCTAAAAATATATACCTTTTTGAAAAACTTTACCAAATCCTTAGTTTGAGTTCAGACACACCTGGGAGTGTGCCCGAATCCCTCAAACCAAGGCTTTGATACCAACTTGAAACGTCCCAAAAATAATGACATAATATTTTGTTTTTAGATTAATAAATCGTTAATACATATCATTTCCATAAAACTAAGTTAAGTGAAAGTTATCAAAACATCATCATATCAGAGTAAATTACAAGATGCGGAAACATGTGGTGTGTACTATGCAATCATCCCGAGCTCTTCCATTAGAAAACCGAAGTACCTGAAACATAAACTAAAAACCATAAGCACAAAGCTTAGTGAGTTCCCCAAGATACAACATACCACACATATATATAAAAACTCATAATGGGCCCTGCCCTTCATCGGGTCGTTTCCGGTATCGGGCCCCGCCCGGCATCGAGCCCTGCTCGGTAAGCAGATCTGCCAGTCACCAGGCCCCTCCTGGCATCGGAACCTACCCTGTATAAGCATATAAACATATAAACATATGAGCATATAAAAACACAGCACATGCCATAATCATAGAGATAAAAAACATACATATTAGCATTCAGGCCCCGCCCGACATCAGGTTATACCCGACAATCATAAAATACATACAAATAACTAACATGCAATATACTTATCAGACCCTACCGGGCATCGAGCCCTGCCCAACATCGATCACCGCTCAGTAAACATAAAATGCATAACAATGCAAGGCTCATGCAGACAACAAGCATACTAAACATAACAAATCATGGGCCGACATTGGTGTCTTCGACCTACTAAACATAGTGAGGAAACTCACCTCGTGCTACCACATCCTTCAGATAATTCCTGGCTGTTGGCTTGATAGATCCGCACGCTATCAACCACAAGATAAACATCCATCAATAATCGAATCCGAACCACATTATGTGCTCAAACTAGTGTAAAAGACCTTTCTACCCTCTTATAACTTGGACCCAAATCCAAGGCCCAATTTAACAATCTAAAAGGCCCAAACATGGACCAATACATCCCAAGGTCAACCCTAATCATACTTCTGGTCAAAGTCAAAGTTAAAAGCCCATGTTGACCAAACATGTCGTGTTGCCCCTTGGATACGTCGTGTTCCTTCCTCAGCCAGATAATCAGGACATCCCTAGCCAACATGCCGTGTTGGCTTGCAAACACGCCCTGTTTGCCCAATATTTGAACCAATAAGCACCTAATCCTTAAAGATATGTCTTCAAAACATAGATTTGACCTCCTTGAGTTGGATTATCATGTAAAGTTTCCAACTTGACGTGTATATATGTAACGCCTGTTCCAGATATTATCTGATTTAAATGATTTTAGGGTTTTAGCTGTGGACTCGGCGAGTCTAAGGATCAACTCGTTGAGTAGAAGTATTAATTTTGGATGTAGGATGGGGACCTACTCGACGATTCAGAAGGCCCCGACTCGGCGAGTAGGAGCTGTAAAGAGACACCCAAACTTTCAAGGGTTTGTACCCTATTTAAAGGACTTATGTCTCATTTGTGGCCTCCCTTAGCAACTTACCACCCAGAGAAAAGCGTTTTCAGCCGTGAACCCCTATTAAGTGAGAGAAAGAGCCTTGGTGAGCATTTTTGGGAGGATTTGTGGAGGTTGAAGGAGAAGGAACATGAGAGGAGCAGTAGATCCAACATCTACATCATATTGAACATCATTCTAAGGTATAAAGTCGTGACCTTGATCTCTAGTTGTTTAGATCTCCTTTCTTGAAAGTAAATGACAATTTTTGTGGAAAAATGGGGTCAAACTTGGGTCTGGACTTATGGTCCAAGATTTGGACCTCTTTAAGTCCCCAATGGCATAAAGTTGCTCCCTTTATGAAGTTTAGCATCTTTCTATGCACAAGAACCTTGTATGAAGCCTAGTTTGGAGATTTAACTTCGGAGGACCTTGCATGCATGTAAAGTTTGCAACTTTACGTGGTATCTGCACTAGGAAAAGTTGGATCTGAAGTTTGGGACCTTAGATCCCACTGGAAAGGCTGAAATTGGGGATGGATGAAGGAACTCGTTACAAGTCGGGTCCCTTACCTGACTCGACGAGTCGAGTAGGGTTACTCATTTTCAGTTCAGGTTTTTTAGTTGGAATGAATTTTCGGTTCAGGAGTTTTTGGCTGTCATGAGTTTTCTAAAGGGTTTTGAGCATTCTAACACTCTTAAGGTGTACATGCAACCCTAGAAACCTTGGATCTATGTTTTACTAAGATACATGCAAAAATGATTTTCCAAGGTTCTTAACTTAACTAGCATGGCATGGGGAACTTTAAAACATAATTGCTAGTAGAAGAACATACCTTATAGTTGCTTGGATTCTTTGAAAACCTTGTGAGCCTAGCACCCCAAGTGTGATGCCTCAAAAGTCTCACACAACACCACAAAACTTAGAATAACTTTGAGAGAAGTTCACTTACACCTCAAAATCAGCTAGCCCTCTGTTTCTTGCTTGTAGTAATCGATTTTCCTAGCTATGGGGTCTTTATATAGTTTTGAATCAAGTAGGGTTACACCATGTAAACCCTAATTGTCATAGCTTTTCATATTCCATGATCCATGGGTTTGTAACCTCCATGGAGCACCTTATAGGTTTTAACCCAATCCATACAAACCATGGATCATTAGCCCAACTATTTGTTTATGTGGTGAAAATTCATCCGGTAGGATGTTTGGAAGTGTCATCAGTGTATCGGGGTTTTCCTAACCCGAGGACACTAGAACCAGTTCGGTGCGGTTATGAGATTGCGGTGGAGAACTCGTGGGAGTTGCTCTAGGGCTGAAGCTTGTGCCATCCTGTCAGCAAGAAAGATAAAGTTGGGTTTCGGATTTCGATGGTTGAGTCTTGGTCAGCCTGGTTCGGTGAATGCCAGGCGGAGCATTGCAGGGATAGTTTCGGAGTAGAGTTGTCGCAGGCTTCGAGGACGAAGCCTAATTTAAGTGGGGGAGAATTGTAACACCCCGTTCTTTAAGTTTTTAATTATAAGTCCCTGAGATTTAAGAGGAAGGGTAATTCTGGTCCTTTTTCGAGAAATGAGTTTCATCCGAGAAGGTTTCAGGCTGATGTATGTGTTAGAAGCATTTGGGCTTCTCGTCACTCTCGTATGAATGATAAGTTAATTGGGAGCGGGTTTAGATTAAAGACGTTGCGGTGTTTTGAAGTTGATCATTGTTATAGCTCCGTGTGGAATTGGAGGAAATGGTCCCATGCATGCAAGCATTTACTTTTGAAGTCTGGCTGGTTACGCCCAGCGTAAGCTGGACGTACGCCCAACGTATGGGAGCGATAAGTTGCGGGTGGCCAGGTGAGTACGCCCAGTGTACCAGGGAGGTACGCCCAGTGTACTCTCAGAAACCCCAAACCCTATTTTAGGGTCAGCCACTATATAAAGAACATGTTGGTTCACCCGTTAGCCTCCTTATACTCATGTTCAACCTCATAGAAACCTTAGATCTCGTGTTCTCTCCTTTATTGGGTGTGTTTGACCTTGTAAAACTCTTTTTGGCAAAAGAAAGGCTTGAAGGAGAAAAGAGAAGTTGTCAAAGAAGAAGAAGAACGTGTGGAGCTTGTAGATCTGAAGAGATACCATCCTTTGGAGCTTGTTTGAGGTATAAAGCTTCTTGCTTGACCTTCGTATTGTATAGATCTATGTATTTTGAAGCTTTGTCACCATTCTTGTCCCAAAAATCCTCACTTTGTTGCATATTTCGATTTGGTCAAGATAATTTGTCCTTTCAGACCTTTGGAGAGGTCTTGAGTGAGAAAAATGAGGTCCCAAGGGCTGTAGTTGTTCCATGTGTGAGATATATAGGTCTTAATGGATTAATACCTTGGATTAAGAGCTTAAGGACGTCCCAAGTGATAAAGTCTGAGACTTTATGAATTCTAATCATATTTGGCCTATGGATCTGAAGTTTGGGCTTAAGGGATTAAGCCATTAAGAGGTTAAAAGGACTTAATGAGCAATGCAGTTACGCCCCGCATAACCTCTGAGTACGCCCCGCGTAGCGGGCCAAAGCCCCGATCCTCATTTGCGTTTCATTGTTGTACACCCAGCGTACCAAGGAGGGTACGCCCAGCGTACTCCTCCTGTTGGACTTTCATTTTTGGGCTTTGAGTTTGGGCCGTTGATGGATAGTTGGTTATTGGGCCAAGTCTGGAAATTTATGGATAGAGTATTTTGGGCCCAATTATTGTTATGGATATTGGTTCTAGGCCCATTTGGTGAAGTGCGGCCAATTTGGTAAATTGGGCCAATGTTGGACTTTGTATGAGATTTGGACTTTGGTCTTGGCCCGATAAGTGGAAGCATGATTGACCTAATGCTTATTTTGTTATGTTGGTTAGTTCGGGATTTGCGGTGAGTTGGTGGTTCAAGATTCTGCTTCTTCAGTTCAGAGTATCGGCATTCGCGAGGTGAGTTATCCTCACTATATCGACAGGGTCTAAGGCACCAAGGTCGGCCCTTATTTGGATTGAGATTCGGATATGGTTGTTATGTTATTGCTTTGATATGTCTGCGTCCTGGTAGCTAGGATGGTATATGCTAGAGACCTGGTTAAGGTCGATTTCCCGTTATGTAGAGTGATGCTATGCTAGTGACCGGTTAGGTCGGTATCCTGGTTAGGGTAATGATATGTTATGTGATCTGCTTGATCGGTTTGTGGACTATGAACTGTTATATGATTGTATGTTATGTGCACATGGTTGTTTGAACTGGAGTTGGGTTGAGGCGGGTCCTGCTTTGTGTCGTAGGCTACGATACCCAGGGCGGACTGGTTGTTCCGAAGGCCCAGCGAGCGGTCCGGATAGGATGTAGGCCCCACGAGGTCGGACCAGACGTGCTGAGGCTCGAAGAGTGGACCAGGCCGACTGAAGGCCCGATGCGGGCGGACCAGTCATACTGTAGACTCGGAGAGTGGACCAGGTGGGTTGAAGGCCCGGTGCGGGCGGACCAACCACACTGCAGACTCGAAGGACATGACTAGACACGGAGGGTGGACTGAAGGCCGATACGGAGGACCAGTCACATAGTAGACCCGATATGCATGGCTGTTCTATGTTCTGTTATGTTATGTATGTTATTTATGTTATGGGCCGGAAGGCAATATGTTATAGGTCGGAAGGCAATATGTTTTGGACCGGAAGGTCGTAGCCTGGAAGGGCGTATATGTGGTTGGTATTTTGGGGGTATCTCACTAAGCTTTCGGGCTTACAGTTGTGGTTTAAATGTTTTTCAGGTTCTTCGGGAGACCGTGGCAAGGAGAAGGCAAGATCGTACCGCTCCTCGTGTTTATGTTTATGGCATGATTCTGGGAATACTCTGATAATAAATGTATTGAAAACCTTTTTGTAATAACGTTATTAAAATGGATTGTTTTCGAAAAGTTTAAATTGTGTTGAAATTTTTGGTCGTTACAGGGGTCCACTACCTATAATACAGAAAACTGAGTGGGTCAGGCTTGTGAGCCTGGTGAGCATATAGGGTTTTCAACCCACAATAAATAAATTTATTAATTTCATCACACAACAATAACCCGATTACCCATTCCCGTTATCCTCACTTTACGTCCCTAAAACAACTATCACAAGGGACCTAGCCTAAGGATTTTCATCGGAGCGACAACACTGCTTTGGGGGTTTCCCAGCAATTTATGTCAAATAAGGAAACCATGTGGAGATGGAGTACAACAAATGAACACCCAAGCTCATTAGCACCTACAGGTTGCGAGCCTGCCAGCGTTCCACAGGACTATCTAGAAAAGTTTGTGGTCATCATCCATACTCCACTAGATGACTGGATCACAATAACATCGAGGCCTCTCATCATTTTATTTCATCACACATCAACTATCTACCATGTTTTACCCAACATTTTCGTAGATAAAAATACATATACAGTTTAAAACTTGTATAAAACATTCATTCAACACTCATCTTAAATAAACAAACAATAAATATACACATGGCACGTATTTTATAGAAAATACTTCATATCTATGTGTAAGATGAAAGTGACTGCACACTCACTTGTTTTAATGAAAATTGGGCAACACTTCGTTACTTAACACAATATTCTTCGATGAAACCAGGATATTTTTTTCAAGAACCGGGCTTCACGCGGGTAGAGTTTCGGCTTGAAAATATAATTTTCTTGGAAACTTCGGAGCGTTGGGACTTGCTTCGGGTGTCGGGACAAAACCGGGGCTTCGGGGGTATGACTTGCACATAGAAAGAAAGTTTAGGGGTAAGGGAAATGAAAATTAGCAACAAAATCCGGTAGCCCTCGAGTTCTCTTTATAGGGGTTGAACCCTCGATTTACGTTGGGCGTACATCCTCGTACGCTAGGCGTACTGCGAGGTGGTCCAGTATGTTGGGCGTACACCTAGTACGTTGGGCGTACTAAGTGGATCAGATCGGATACGTCAATGCTTCAGACCTGAGACACTCAAGTGATGGAGTAGGGCGACGTGGCCCAACTCAGACCATGAACACGAGTACGCTGGGCGTACTTCGAATTTCCAAACTTCTAAAATTCGTAACTTTTGCATATGAACTTCGTTTTTAATGTTCTTTATATCCATGCATAGGTGAAATTATGCTATACAACTTTCGTTTAGACTTCGTCGGCTAATTTTGATTTTATTTTTAAAGTTATATTTTTAACAGGCCAGGACAGGAAAAGTCTGTTAAAAATTCATAACTTCTTCATCCGACGTCCGTTTTCGTCTGTCTTTTTACCGTTAAACTTCAATCAACAGGATCTTCGATTCTCGTTTAGATTGTTTCGGCTATAAATCACTCGATCTAAAATTCGAGTTTTGGGCTACATACCGCTAAGCTGAAACTTAGAAAAATCATAATTTCCTCATACGGAGTCAGATTTGGACATTCTTTTTATGCACGCTCTAGGTTTAACAAATTTTATGATTTTCGTTTAGATCACTAAGGCTAAAAAGCACTTTAACTAAAATTCATTTTTTACGTCACATAACGTTGTGTCAGTTCTGTCACGAAACTTCGACAGGTCATATCTTCTTCGTTATAACTTGGATTTTGGTATTCTTTATATCTTCAGAATTCTTATTTCAACCACTACAACTTTCTTCATAGATGTTGGGTTTATCTAACGTTTATTTTCGATGCTTATTTTTATTCTTAATTCATTAAATTATAATAATTAAGCAAATAAACACATAATTCACATAATATTCACATAATTCCTCTTTATTACTTCAAAATGTATTACAAAGGTTAACCTAGACTATCACACCATCATTAATGCTCTAGCCCAGAAACACGAGCGTTACACATTGACCTAACTAAGTCATTAACATAATCATATCACCATCCCTACTACCAGGATGTAAACCAATTACATATCATGCCATAATCTGGATACAATCATAAAGGGTCAACCTTGGTGACTTAGACCCTATTGATATAGTGAGGATAACTCACCTCATAACTGTCAATTCGTAAGATTAGCTCAAACTCTCGGATCACTGCCACGAACTCCACCACCTATATTCATTTTAAAACATACTTGTAAATTTCCAACATCCCAAAACGTTCCCATAAGAACACTGGTCAAAACTTAGTCAAAGTCAAAGTCAACTGTCAAGGTCAACAGTCCATGTTGACCTCAACTCGTCAAGTACCCTTAGTTACTCACCGAGTTTCATGCATAACTCACAAACTCGTCGAGTCACTAGAGTGACTCGTCGAGTTCCTAAGGTTTGCGGCCGTAAACTCCTTGGCCGACTCGTTGAGTTTACCTTGCAACTCAACAATTTCATATATGTCTAAAAGTTAGGAAACCCCATCCAACTCGCCGAGTTCACGACAATCTTCATCGGACTCGGCGACTCGCCAAGGCGTGATCGTACAGCTCCTCCTATTATGTTATTTTTGGGGACAAGACTCTGATAAACAATGTTTTGAAAATAAAGATGTAATATTTGATGAACTTGATATGTTTTTAAAAGTTTAAATTTGTTTGAAAATTTGGATGTTACAATATTGTTACAAAACAATTCTAGATGTGATGTTTCGCACTCAAAGTACATTCCTTTGAACATCCTTTTTGCATAAAATTTTCTAATCTAGACATAAAATTCTTAATATCCAACTCCCAATACATAAACATTTCCATATTTTCCATATGACAGCTCATTCTAAATAGAATCTTATCTATTCATAATAATGTCAATATGGTCCATCCAGTACTATACTTCCAACTACTCACAAGCGACCAATCCTCAATGAACTTTGGATCGTCCTTTGATAGTTGTTTAATTATTTTACTCAAAACCGATTCTAGTCCATTTTCCCTCTAAATGCACTAGGCATTTGGAAAAAAATTTAAAATGGTCAAATATTACAACATATGTAATCGATCCTATACCCGAAGTGTATTGGACACGATGCATAATGTTCCACATAAAGGCATATGATACTTTATCATCCTTCTGCCATAATATTTTATGTGCCATGTTCTCACAACTCGAACTATGAAGAGGGATGCTGTAATCATAATCGAATTTTGAGAATGCACTATGTATCCTTTACTAAATTTGTTAAAATTTCTCAATCTAAGCTTTAGATTTTGAAACAAAGTATAATATTCTCTCCCTTAATTATAGCAAAACAACTTTTCAACCCTTGCGACTTTGCAAAGTATAACTCTTGTTTTCTATAATTAATATTGCGAACTTGCAATACTTACCATAATAATCATGCTCCCACTAACATGATGATTATTTCTTTATTGGCATAACACTTATGCTCCCACTAGCTTTGACATGTATTCATAAAACAACTGAACTTCCAGAAAACAATGCTTATTTAATTCCTTAAGTTCATATTTCTAATACCAGATGCTTTGATAATCCTTTATCTAAGCTTCTTAAACTCATACACCTTTTCTTAGATAGCTTATGTGTGTCTAAACAATTTTAGAACTCATGTTACTAAGTCTCAAAATGCTCAAACTAATTGCTAAATCTCACAATTCGAACTATGAAGAGGGATGTCGTAATCATAATCGAATTTGAGAATACAATTTTCACAATTGATATCTTCTTAAAATCTCTTTTAGTGAAAGCATTTCCTCACAATCATTTTCATGAAAGAGAGAAACCTTATGACACTTAGATTTTATAGCGTATGTGTTCCTATCCATGTAAATTTTTCATAACAACAATCATAAGACAATGTTTGTGACAAATCCAACTGCTATGGATTGAACTTGTTCAATCTTAATTTCTTGCCTCACGGCAGCATGAGTGCCCACCATTGCTTCCAGGTAGTTAAGCAACTCACCTTTACCAATCAATGTACTTTCCATTGATCAGGGTATCTTGCCTTTATGCAATTAATTTAGAACTCATATAACTCACATGCATAATTAACTCAACTGGAATAGCACAGAACAAAATTATGTCAACATGATAGGTTGTAAAACTCAAGTCATGTGCTAGTGATGATTGATAAGGTTTATTCTTGAAACTTTTTCAAGATCATTAAAAACTCTCACTGACCTCTTAGCATATAAGATTCTCTTGTCAAGAAACATTCCTTGACAAAACTAATATTCAAGAGTTAGTGTAGTTCTTATCAAGACAAAACACTTTACATAATTGGTTCTAGTTGGTGTTTATCTTATGAAAGACATCACAACTTACCAATTTCAAATGTACAGGAATAAGAAACTTTCAAACTCCACATTTGATAAGTGTTATAAACCTACTAAAAACATGTTACTCAATTCACAATCTTAAAGTATAACTCTAAGACTCGATATTGGAATGAAGTATGATTGACTTCTTGATTTAACTATTTCCACAATTCTCGATTCCACTTCTTAGACATACAAATACACTAAGACTCACTTAGAGGATCAATTGAGGTATGATTCTTAATCATTAAGATGATCATAAAATATGATAAAAGGTACTCTCCCTTCTTCTTATAATGGAGAAACTTTTATCTTTCTGCCTTACTGATCCTTTATATTCGTCCTGCCTTTCATTGAGACCTTTCTAATGATGCAGAATTATACTTAAACTTGTAAGCATAACCATATTCACCAAGACTTTGGCAATTCATAACGAATCTATTATCTTTCCTTGTGGTGGACTAGACCATTGCACAACATTGCAAACTTGATCTTTTAGTCCTTCACTTGATTCTTTGTCAATGAATTAGTCTTAAAATTTTCAAATATAAAGTTTCTCATTCATCACACAAACCAAGTTGCACGATTTCAAGTTTCTATCCAATTCATCACACTAATTTTCTCATTCATCACACAAACCCAGTGGACTCGGCGAGTCCAGCCCTAAAAACTCAAAATTTTCGATTTTCAGTTAATATTCAATCAAATAAGCATCAAATTCATCAACAAACATCCCTATGCTCTGATACCACTGATGGGTTTTGAGCACTACATCATTCATATGGTGTACATGCAAACCCTAATGCTTCGGATCTGGTTTGTCTAATGAACATGCAATTGAATTATCCAAAGCTCTAAACCCTAGATCTAACAAATTATAAACTGAATTAGGGTTTAGAGAACACCTTTGATTGTTATGTAGCAATACCAATCTATTCCTCCTTGTAATTGGCTTCAGAAAGCTTAGTGCCTCAAGTGTTGCACCTCTAATGGAGTCACAAACAACACTAGCAATAAGGATGAAGGAGGAGAAGAGAAGAGGCACCCAAAAACGTCTAGAAATCCTAAGGAATCAGTTGGCCACGTTTTTGGTGCCCTAAGGGTCCTTAAATATGTAAGGCTATTAGGAATTTGAACTTAGGAAACCCTAATATGACTGCTTAGGCTCTAAGCAGTCCATGGACTCCCTCCTTAGAGGCCTTGGACGATTTCTCATGGGTTTCCCCATAGAATTCATCCACTCCATCCTCTATGGAGTCCATTAGCCTAATATTCAACTATTACACAATTGACAATTCTAGTCCCTTTTATTTAATTAATGCCTTTTAGCCACAAAATTAATTATCAATTAATTCTTGACTAATATTAATTAAACAATATGATTTCTCCTTTAATATATTATTCTTATAATATATTAATAAATCATATTTAATCTCCTCTCTCCTTAATTCTTCCTACAAGTTGCTATGGTGAAGGCAACCCAAAAGGACCATGCTCATAATCGGGTCAAGTACATACCAAAATAATTATGGACTTAGACACTAATCCAACATATGATACTTGAGAGAGAATTCATGTCTATTGACTTGAAATGGTGAATAATGAGGAAGAAATGAAAGAACATCATGTATAAGGCATGAGTTTACGGCCTCCATGAGTTTACGACCGTAAACTCATGGTGATGTGACCGTAAACTCCACATGATGAAGTTTAAGGCTTGTTTGGTGGTTTAGAACTTCAACATACACTTCCTAACACTCTTTCCTTAGATGTAATAGGGTTAGAATGCTCAAAGAGACTCTAAACAATGCTAAAAAGATAGCAGAAACAAGTCTGACTTTGATTGAGTTGAATGGTTGTACAAGATAGAAATTTTGGGTTGTCACATTTTGTGATTGTTACGGTGGTTATTAAAAAAGCGAAACACTATCATATACGTCAAAAACTAGAGTCAGTGAAAGTATGTGAGATGGAATATATTTAGGGACACTTGAAATTGATGGGTTTTATCCATATGAACATTCATATGTGCACATACAAACCCTAATGCTTGGATCTAGGTTTCTCTAATTGAACATGCATGAATCCAAGACTTATAATGGATATTCTAGCATAATAACAAAGATAAATCAGAGTTATAAGTTTACCTTGAATCACTTGCTTGATCTTCTTGTTCTTGGAGCTTTAGAGTCACAATTGTCACTCCTCTAATGGCTTACAAACACCAACTAGCAAGAGGATGATTTGAGAGAATGAGGAAAGGACTTAGAAATCGGCCAGGGTTTCCTTAGGAACAAGGTGTGTCGATTTCCATGACCCCAAGGGTCTATTTATACTTGTAAGGCTCCTAGGGTTTCACCCTTAAACCCTAATTGGATAACTTAAGCCCAAAGCAATCCTAATCCCTTTATGATAATCCCTTGGACGATTTTAGGTCTATCCTAAGCCATAAAATCGTCCACCACATTATCCATAATTGATTATAGCCTAAAGTATAACTATCACGCATTTGACAGTTTAAGTCCTTCTATTTAATTAGTCTCTTTAAGTCACCAAATTAATTCCTAATTAATTTATGACTTATATTAATCAAATAATAATAATATTATTCCTTATAATATTTCAACTCTCATTGTAAATCATCCTATCAAGTTGCTATGGTGAAGGCAACCCAAAAGGACCATGCTCAATCGGGTCAAATACTTGCTTAATATAGTTGCAGCCTTAGACACTATTCCAACAGTCTCCCACTTGGATAAGTCTAGTAACTATATACACCGATCAACAATCGTAGCTCTCAAAGACGTTGTTAAACTCTGATCTAATCAATCTCGTCCTTTAGATAAGGGATCGTACAGTCCTCTGTATGGATATCATGCTGACATTTATATGGAACCAATTATCTAGCATTTGGCTTCTCGATCTCAAATTTATTTGACATAGAACTTAATCGAACACATAAATTTAGTTCTGACCGAGCCCGGTACATAAGTCAAATCAAATCATCGAGCGGCCGAGATATCGCTTTTTCCTTCTTAGGATAAAAGTAACAGATAAACTTCGACTTATATGCATTTACTTTATCATTAACCAATTATACACAGCAATGCGTTTTATAGCATCAAGTTACTGATGCGGTTTTCCATTATCAATGTACAACCAGTTAACAAATAACAAACCATATATCTAGGTTTTAAGACCATATGATATTATCGTCTTGTGATCACCCTTTTGTCACATTCCATAAGGTGATTCCAGCAAGTGCGAGTTTGTTCCAATGCTCAAAACAAATTCATAAGCACTCATGAACGTTGTAGCAAACTTTTGCTATGTCTAATACCATTTAGACAATCTACAAACCAATTCATGACAATCTTCATTCATACCTACTTCCAACATATGAACGATTGTGGACATTTGAATAATTCGATTATTCTTAATAAACTCAATTATTCTGGAAGTCAAAACATGCAAAGTGAAACAATAGTTAAATGATTAACATAGGATACTAACTTTACTTATAAATAATACTCTTTTATTTAATCATCAAATGTTAATTACATTTATCTATTATACGTTTCTAAAACTATCTAATCTATACTAATATCATCCTTCAGCCCACTGCTCCTAGCATGCTGCAAGTGCTTAACCCTGCTCAGTCCCTTCGTAAGCGGATCTGCTGGGTTATCTTCTGATGATATCCTCTTCACCACGAGTTGTCCTTCTTCTACACGATATCTTATAAAATGATATTTTCTGTCGATATGTCGAGATCTACCATGATCTCTTGGTTCCTTGGTCAAGGCAACCGCTCCTTCATTATCACAGAAAATCTCCATGGCCTCCTTTATGGTAGGTACAACTCCAAGATCACCAATGAAGTTCTTTAACCATATTGCCTCTTTTGACGCTTTGCTGGCTGCGATGTACTCTAATTCGCACGTTGAATCAGCTACGGTTTCTTATTTGGAACTTTTCCAAGTTACTGCTCCTCCATTCAGGGTAAAGACCCAGCCCGACTGCGAACGGTAGTTGTCCCTGTCGGTCTGAAAGCTGGCGTCACTATACCCTCGCACCTTCAAGTCATCACTCCCTCCAAGGACTAAAAACCATTCCTTGGTCCTCCGAAGGTACTTAAGGATATTTTTCACCGCAATCCAATGGGATCTGCCAGGATTCCCTTGATATCTACTAACCATGCTCAAAGCAAAGGCTACATCAGGGTGAGTACAAGTCATAGCATACATGATTGAGCCAACTGCAGAAGCGTACGGTACTCGTCTCATTTCTGCTATCTCGGCTTCGGTACTCGGACTTTGAGACTTACTCAAATTGGAATTATATTGTATCGGTAATTCTCCCTTCTTCGAGTTCTCCATACTAAAACGTTTTAGTACCTTATCAAAGTAAGTGTTCTGACTAAGTCCTATTAGTCTCTTACTTCGTTCTCTTGCTATCCTCATTCCCAGAATATAGGAAGCCTCTCCGAGGTCCTTTATAGCGAAGCACTTCCCGAGCCAGGACTTAATCTCCTGCAGTGTCGGGATGTCGTTTCCTATGAGCAATATGTCATCGATATATAAAACGAGAAAGCTAACTATACTTTCACTGGCTTTGACATATACACATGATTCATCTTCACTTCGTACAAATCCAAACTCTTTGACTTTCTCATCGAAGCAAAGATTCCATCTGCGAGACGCTTGCTTAAGTCCATAAATGGACTTCTCAAGCTTACACACTCTATTTGGATGCTTCGGATCGACAAAACTGTAACGCCCGTAGATCAGGGCTAGTCAATTTAGAGACAATAAGCGTCAAAAATGACTTCTTGATAGAAGATTATTTAGGATGAATAATCCTAACTAAGTTTTAGTATATGTTAAAAGGTTTCCGAGCATATAAAGAACGCCAAAATCCGAGTTATAACGAAGAAGTTATGACCTGTCGAAGTTTCGCGACAGAATCGGCACGACACAGCGCGACGTAAAAAGTGAATTTACATTAGACCGACATTTAGCCCTAGCAATCTAAACGAGGATCGATGATCTCGTTGTTGGTATCGAAGCGATAAAAAGTTAGGCGAGAACGGACGTTAAACGAAGAAGTTATGAATTTATAACGAAAGTTTCTGTCCCAACCTATTAAAAATAAATAATAAAAATAAAGTCAAAACTAGCCGAAGGAGTCTAAAAGAAATTTGTAGATCATAGTCTCACCTTCGCGTGGATATAAAGAACGTCGAAAACGGAGTTCGTATGAAGAAGATATGAATTTCCGAAGTTTATTAAATATTTTGTATTTAATTTTAATTAGAAAAATCCGGCATTATCCGAAGGAGTCACTGATCTGATCCGAAGTACGCCCCACGTACAGCGAAGCATGACGACCCTCTCAGCAAGTGGCTTCGGATGACGCATGCCATGACGAATTCGGATGCGTACGCCCCGCGTACTCCGAGGCTCCAGCCTCCTATAAATAGGATGCGAGGGCAACCGGTTCTTTTGTTCATTTTCTCTCTTCTCTCTCCCGTTTTGCATCGATTCGCGTGCCAGAAATACCCTGAAGCCCCGGTATTATTCTCGAGCCCCGAAGCGAGTCCCGAGATCCTGAAGATCCCGAGAAGTGCGGTTCCCGAGCCAAAGCTCTGCCCGCGAGAAGTTCGATTTTTGAAGAGATTTTCCAGATCTGCTGAGGATTACTACTTCTACAAGTCGTAGTGCTGTCCGATCGTATTCTAATCAAGTGAGTGTATACTACCTTTCATAAACACGATAATAATACAAGTATGGTTTAAGTGTTTTAAGTATATTGTTGTTTATATGTGTGAGTGTGTAGTTACTTTCTTCTAACACATAAAAATGAAGTATTTGCTATGAAATACGTGTTATGTGTTTATATGTTATTTGTCTATTTGAGATGGACATGGAAATTGGAGTTTTATACAGGTGTTAAATGATTTAAATTGTGTAAGTATTTATATCTACAAAATTGTTGGGTAGAACATAGGTAGATGGAATAGTTGGTGACTATGGAGTTAGCACCTATTGTATAAACCTTGGCAACGATGTGACTTCGTGCCTATTTGATGAATCTTGGCGACTATGGAGTTAGTGCACGTTGAGTAAACTTTGGCGACTATGGAGTTAGCCCTTGTTGAGTAAACCTTGGCGACTATGGAGTTAGCGCCTGTTGTTGAGTGAACCTTGGTGACTATGGAGTTAGTGCCTGATAACTATGGATTTAGTACCTGATAGATAAACTTTGGCAGCAATGGACTTCGTGCCAATTCCTTAGGTAAATCCTTAGGAATGAATGAATGAAGGATAATAGATTCTTAGGGTAAAACCTTAAGAAGATAATGGGGATGGGTATTTGGGTTGATTGTTTGATAATTGATTATAATAAATGTATTATTGTGGGTTGAAAACCCTATATGCTCACCAGGCTCCCAAGCCTGACCCACTCAGTTTTCTTTGCATTACAGGTAATGAAACAAGAGTATAAGTCGGCGGACTTGACGAGAGGTTTTGGATTATAGATCGGTAGTTATAAATAACTATTGTAAGGCCTATTTTATATTGTTTATGCTTTTGGTCTATATCGGAACATGACATCCCGAGGTTTTATTATTTAATGAAAATACATTCTCTTTGAGAAATGTTTTGATAAATGGTTATCGTATTTTATTTTGGGAACAAATTCCGCAACCGTTTTCTTTAAACGATCACTCTGATTTATAAAACAAAGCATAAACAAATCGGTCTTTTCTGGCCGTGAAATTGGGGATGTCACAGTTGGTATCAGAGCATTAGTTTAAGCGAACTAGGAATATGGATTTATTTCTAGACTTAAACTTAGAATGCTAAGCAATGATTGCGAGTTGACTGTGTCCATTATATTTTAGGTAGTACACCTAAATTGACACAGGCACTATTTTATTTTAGGAAAATTTCATTAAAATGCTATTATGTGCTAATTGTTATATGTTTTCCATATATGACATTATTTGTTCGAATCTATGGTCTGTTGCCGACCGGATCTGGAAACCTTATGTGTATAGGATTCTAAGCGTACGTCTACGATATTAGAACTAGCATGTAAACGTTTCGGAGTGATAAGGATGATTTGAATATCTATCGTGATTAAGGATCTAATTCCACCATATTCGGTGTACAGATCAAAAATGGTGAGAACGAGGAGTGGAGTTGAGAATGCTGATGAAAACAGGAATGAAGTACCAGTAATTGAAAAAATACCTGTTGTAGCAGCAGCGCCTGAACCAATGACAATGGCCGGAGTTCAAGTGATGATCCAGGCAATGTTGAATAATCAGATGGAAGAAACCAGATGTCTGATCAGGCAGAATCGCGAGGAATTGTCAATTCAAGTTGAAGAGCCCGAAGTAAATGGAGGGCAGTCTGAAGGAGGAAACTATAGTGGGACCGTTGGTCAAGCCAACCCACCAATAGTTCGCCAAAACAACCAGGATAGAGGAAATAATGGACGTGGATGCAAGTACAAGGATTTCATGGCATCCAAACCACCATGTCTTTCTGGGAGCCCGACACCGGTGCAAGTCATGGACTGGATCTCCGAAATGGAGACAATGTTTGAAAGTTGCGAGTGTAGCAACAGACAGAAGACCGCTCTTGCAATCCCTCTGTTAAAATCTGGAGTATTGAGCTGGTGGAAGTTACTGGCTGGTTCGATGCCCAAGGGGGAAGCTAGCAAGATGTCTTGGGAAGAATTCGTGGTGCAACTGAAATTGCAATACTGCTCTGAGCAAGATCTTCTGGAAATCAACAATGAGTTCCAGAATCTGAAGAAAGGAAAATTGAGCGTTACTGAATACGCTATGAGCTTTACGGAGAAGATGAAGCTTATTCCACACCTAATTCCAACTGAGCTTTCCAAGGTCAACAAGTTTGCCAATGGATTACCAGCGGACTTTGGTCCGATAGTCAAACAAGCAACCACTCTGAAAGCCGCCATTTGGGCAGCCAAGAATGTTGAGACCCAAATAAAAGAAAAGGGTCTGGAAAGAGCTGAAGTTGGAGAGAAAAGGAAGCGTGAAGGATCTTCAATAATCGACAAAGAAAGTAAATTCTCGAAATCTGGGGGAAGGGATGAAGCTAAGTGGTGTGAGAAGTGTAAGAAGAAACACTTCGGGAAATGTAGTGAGGAGATGACTTGCTACAAATGTGGGAAGACAGGGCACTACGCCAACAAGTGCACACCTATCAAGAAGGTGTGCTATAGGTGTAACGAAGAAGGACATATTTCTAAAGACTGCCCACAGAAAAACACACCTCCACAGCCAAGGGCATTCAACATGTTCCTTAACGAAGCAGAAAAGGATGGGAGGATTAAAAGATGAAAACTTCATATTATTATATATAAAGTTTGTATCAGGAAGCATAGCCTGTTAGAGGCATAGTATAAGGTGAGCTTGAACTTTTGTGTAATAGTTTCAAGAATTAATATAAACCCTGGTTTTGTTATCTGATGTGTTGAATGATTATATGATTTATGTATGGTGATTTGGTTAACTGCGAGACAATACTTGGGACGAGTATGAGTAGGTGTGAATGGTAGTAGAGATCTATACTACCGGAAGCACAAGACTCACGCTTGGATCAGGGGAAGTCACAAGGTTATCAAGAAGCTAGTAATTGATTCCGTTTTATTCAAGTATGTCATTACCATTGTTTCGGTAATGTCTAGTAAGATAGTTGTTATTCCGACCCTAGGGGTCATATCAATTGAGTCCGACTACGATGAGAGGTCATCGGGACACGACCCATCAAGGTTATTACTTAGAATGGAGAGATAACTTATGGAGACAGTATACGAATCCTATTTCGCTAATGATTCCGGGACGTAATCATCCTAATGGGAGATAATTGTAACGCCCGTAGATCAGGGCTAGTCAATTTAGAGACAATAAGCGTCAAAAATGACTTTTTGATAGAAGATTATTTAGGATGAATAATCCTAACTAAGTTGTAGTATATGTTACATGTTTTCCGTGCATATAAAGAACGTCAAAATCCGAGTTATAACGAAGAAGTTATGACATGTCGAAGTTTCGCGACAGAATCGGCACGACACAGCGCGACGTAAAAAGTGAATTTACGTTAGACCGACATTTAGCCCTAGCAATCTAAACAAGGATCGAAGGTCTCGTTGTTGGTATCGAAGCGATAAAAAGTTAGGCGAGAACGGACGTCAAACGAAGAAGTTATGAATTTATAACGAAAGTTTCTGTCCCGACCTATTAAAAATAAATAATAAAAATAAAGTCAAAATTAGCCGACGGAGTCTAAACAAAAGTTGTAGATCGTAGTCTCACCTTCGCGCGGATATAAAGAACATCGAAAACGGAGTTCATATGAAGAAGATATGAATTTCCGAAGTTTATTAAATATTTTGTATTTAATTTTAATTAGAAAAATCCGGCATTATCCGAAAGAGTTACTGATCTGATCCGAAGTACGCCCCGCGTACTCGTGTACGCCCCGCGTATAGCGAAGCATGACGACCCTCGCAGCAAGTGGCTTCGGATGACGCATGCCATGACGAATTCGGACGCGTACGCCCCGCGTACGCCTGTACGCCCCACGTACTCCGAAGGTCCAGCCTCCTATAAATAGGATGCGAGGGCAGTCGGTTCTTTTGTTCATTTTCTCTCTTCTCTCTCCCGTTTTACATCGATTCGCGTGCCAGAAATACCCCGAAGCCCCTGTATTATTCTCGAGCCCCAAAGCAAGTCCCGAGATCCCGAAGATCCCGAGAAGTGCGGTTCCCGAGCCAAAGCTCTGCCCGCGAGAAGTTCGATTTTTGAAGAGATCTTCCAGATCTGCTGAGGATTACTACTTCTGCAAGTCGTAGTGCTGTCCGATCGTATTCTAATCAAGTGAGTGTATACTACCTTTCATAAACACGATAATAATACAAGTATGGTTTAAGTGTTTTAAGTATATTGTTGTTTATATGTGTGAGTGTGTAGTTACTTTCTTCTAACACATAAAAATGAAGTATTTGCTATGAAATACGTGCTATGTGTTTATATGTTATTTGTCTATTTGAGATGGACATGGAAATTGGAGTTTTATACAGGTGTTAAATGATTTAAACTGTGTAAGTATTTATATCTACAAAATTGTTGGGTAGAACATAGGTAGATGGAATAGTTGGTGACTATGGAGTTAGCACCTATTGTATAAACCTTGGCAACGATGTGACTTCGTGCCTATTTGATGAATCTTGGCGACTATGGAGTTAGCGCATGTTGAGTAAACTTTGGCGACTATGGAGTTAGCGCTTGTTGAGTAAACCTTGGCGACTATGGAGTTAGCGCTTGTTGTTGAGTGAACCTTGGTGACTATGGAGTTAGTGCCTGATAACTATGGATTTAGTATCTGATAGATAAACTTTGGCAGCAATGGACTTCGTGCCAATTCCTTAGGTAAATCCTTAGGAATAAATGAATGAAGGATAATAGATTCTTAGGGTAAAACCTTAAGAAGATAATGGGGATGGGTATTTGGGTTGATTGTTTGATAATTGAATATAATAAATGTATTATTGTGGGTTGAAAACCCTATATGCTCACCAGGCTCCCAAGCCTGACCCACTCAGTTTTCTTTGCATTACAGGTAATGACACAAGAGTATAAGTCGGCGGACTTGACGAGAGGTTTTGGATTATAGATCGGTAGTTATAAATAACTATTGTAAGGCCTATTTTATATCGTTTATGCTTTTGGTCTGTATCGGAACATGACATCCCGAGGTTTTATTATTTAATGAAAATACATTCTCTTTGAGAAATGTTTTGATAAATGGTTATCATATTTTATTTTGGGAACAAATTCCGCAACCGTTTTCTTTAAACGATCACTCTGATTTATAAAACAAAGCATAAACAAATCGGTCTTTTCTGGCCGTGAAATTGGGGATGTCACAAAAACCCTCTGGCTAAGCCATGTAAACATCCTCAGCCAACTTCGCATTAAGGAAAGCGGTTTTGACATCCATTTGCCAAATTTCATAATCATGAAATGTGGCAATTGCTAGCATCACTCTAATAGATTTTATCTTTGCAACTGGCGAGAAGGTTTCATCATAGTCAACTCCGGGAGTTTGAGTAAAACCCTTCGCAACCAACCACGCCTTATATGTGTGTACGTTTCCATCCACGTCGGTCTTCTTCTTGAAGATCCATTTGCACCCAACGGTCTTACGTCCGGGCACATAATCAACCAAATTCCAAACTTGGTTGTCATACATGGATTGGATCTCGCTGTCCATTGCCTCTTTCCACTTCGCAGACTCCGAGCCTGCCATGGCTTCCTTATAGCTATTAGGTTCATCTAGATTTATTAGTGTAGTATCACTAATATATGTGTCCCTTTCGGTAGTAATATGAAAACCATATAACTGGGGTTGAACTCTGTAATAGCCCGAATCCAGGTATTCTTCTATTTTGGGTTATGTTGTTAATTTAGGGTTTCATGTTAGGCGAGTACGCTGGGCGTACAAGGCGTACGCCGCGCGTACTCGCGCGCCTCATTTTGGACGCGTTCACCCTCAGGTACGCGGGGCGTACCCAAGGTTACGTCCGGTGTAACTTATTCAGATCTAAACCCTAATTTCCTTTGGAGGGCTATAAAAGGAATGTGTGGCTGGACTTCTCAGCCACCATCCCTCATAGTGAAACCCTAAAAAGTGTGTACATTCGTTCTTTAGCCATTGTGTGTGCATTCTAAGCTTGGTGTTGCCATTCCAAGGTTGCAAAGGAGAAGAAGAGCTTATTGGAGAGACTAGAAGTGGTGCTCAAGTGTAAATCTGAGCTTTGCAAGGGTTAAAGCTGTTGGATTAATGTCTAAGTCCATAACTATATTTGGTATGTACTTGACCCGACCTGGCATGGTCTATTTGGGTTGCACTTCACCGACACAATTTATATGGATAATCTTTTGAGAATAGTATGTTTATGATTAATACTAATATATTATAAGTTCTAATATATTAATATGAAATCATATTATTTAATTAGTATTGATGAAGAATTAATTTAGAATTAATTAAGTGATCAAAAGGAACTAATTAAATATGGACTCTTATATATATGGAATGGGCCAAGTTCATTTAGGTTGGGCTAAGCTTTCATGGATAGTCCATGGAGTGTTTAACCCATGGATCCTAGGAAATGAAAGGTCATGGGTATTAGGGTTTAACCCTAATCCTCCACACTATATAAAGATGTCCTTGGTTGGTGAAATTGGCCACTAGTGTGGTACACTAAGAAGGGCTAGCCAATTTCACTAGAGAGAACCAAGTATCCATATTCTCTAAAGTCTTCCAAGGTGTTTTGGTGATTTGTGATTCCATTTGAGGCTTCCACACTATTGGGGATAAGCTCTTAAAGCTTGAAGACATTAAGCTTCATTAAGAGGTATGTATTCTATCTTGCAATAGTCATTGTTTTGTATGCTAGATTAGGATAAACCTTGGATGTTCTTATTTGCATGTATAATAGAGAAAACATAGATCCAAGGTATTTAGGGTTGCATGTACACCATAGGAGTGTTAGAATGCTCAAAACCCAACAGTGGTATCAGAGCCATGGGTTGTTTTCTATTATATTTGATGCAAATGTATTTTTTTACTCAAGTCCCGAAGGTCGATTTTACTCCCGAGATTCCCGAGGATCCCGAGAAAAATCCGTTTCCCGAGACGAAACTCTGCCCAGTTTTCCATCTCGCTATCTTCAAACTTTCAAGTGAGTTCATACCCCTAATCAATGTTTTAAGTGATTATAAATGCTTTAATGGGGGGGGGGGGGATACAAGTAGAAACAAACATGTTATTAAATCATTGATATGTATTTTATAATTGTGTTTGTCATTTAACAGATTCACATACTACAAAATGTGATGCATGAAATGGTTTTAAATCTTAAAAACACATTGTTATCAAAAGTTTTACCTTCTAAATGTATATTAAAATGACCTCAGGTTATTGTTAATCATTGTTCAAAACCCATAAGATGTCTTACAAAAACCATTTTTACATTCTTGAACTAAACTATGCATATACACTTATATTCTTATATATGTATTGATGTTATAGTTTGCATCTTTCATTTAAGTTTTCCCACACCCTTGAGTAGTAAGAGTGTGTAAACCTACATGATCAACTAGTTAGATTACAGTAAATTATCATAGGGATAAATTTGAAGATAACAAAACATTATTCCAATTACAAGGAATCTCACAAGAGTCAGTTCATTCATGAGTCTTTACTAGTACCTTACCTGATACTTGAGTACCTTTACATATGCTTACATGATACATGAACACATTACATGAGTACCTTTACATATGCTTACATGATACATGAACACATTACATGAGTACCTTTACGTGGATACCTTTACCTATGTATACTTATTTGAATATTTGTATCACGAATTGAAAGGATAATTTAATTGTACCTTCTGTGTAAATTGTCCTGCCTATCCCTAGTACCTTGGGATATCTAGAATAGGACCCTATCCCCAATACCTCGGGATATATGGATGGGACTAACCATTCAGGAACCCATCTGTTAGCAACAGTGGGTGATGAACATCTACGGATGCCTATGGTTATTACTTATACTAGGAGTACCTTTACAGGGACTAACCCTTCCTCCCCCCTGCTGCTGCTACAGAGGAAAATTGGACAATCTTCGGATGTTCATTAGGTTATATAGGTCGTGTTAACCCTAGTACCTTGGGATAACAGTTACATATGATGTGTTAATCCTAGTACCCAGTGACAACACTTACAGTAGTACATTTTCCTGTTTACTTTATTTTGTGATACTTTCACATAAACGATGAGTTAGACTAAGTACCTTAGTACTAAACAATTAAAGGAAAACTATCATTTTACAAACAAAACATTCGGGTCTTGGTAGAAGACCACATCTCAAACTGATAGGAAATAAGGGATTTTCTAAGGCTTTTCATACTTACATCAACATTTTCAATTAACGATCCACAAGGCCTTCATAACAGCTTTTCACAAACAAGGCAATGACACTTATATACTTATGAATTCACCAGCTTTAAAGCTGATACTCGCTTTCAAAATAACTTGTATTCTCAGGTCATTAGTACACAGGTACGGAGGCCAGGTTTTGAGAAGACGGAGCAGACAAATCTCGTCTTTTATTTTGATTTGTATATTTTTGGTGTCTTACTACAATGAAAGAACACACATGTATTAAAACTTTACTTATAATGCAATGGATGATGTTGTTGCTTGTTTATTATATTACACTGTTGAGATACTGTACATGACGTCCTCCACCCCTGAACGTTTCCGCCGTTTGTGGTTTTGGGGTGTGACAGATTGGTATCAGAGAATTGTTTATAGTGAATATAGTATATCAACCCATAAAAGATATACTAACTATAAATACATGGGATTAAAACACTATGTCTAAGAGATATACTTTTAAATGATAAAATATACGTGCCTGCATACATACTAAAACCAGTGTCACAATGACAAGAACAAAAGTATTACGATTGTTGAATATCACAAGTAGGCCTGGGGATATATGGTCAGTCTTGGGAATGGCATAGCCTGATCAACTATGCTGGTCCAAGGAGTGATTAGCATATGCCCAAGAATGGTTGTGATGTGGCAACAAGTCTAAAATCTTACCAACACAACCATAAAGAAATACCATAGGGGTATTTGGTCTTACTGTAATTATCTTAGTTAGTTAGTCTATTTTAGCTATTTCTTATATCCCGTTTCTCGCGTAGATTAAAATGGTAGGATTTCTCGAAACACGATCATGGCTCAGGCTTCCATCAATCAAGTTTTGGAAGTTGACGCCAACTCTGGTGTTAACACTGTCCACATTCGCCAACTAGAGTCTGCTCATGAAAGGACTCTGGTCCGCAATGCAAATCTGCAGAGGGAACTTGCTGAAACCCGAGCAGAAGTTTGAGAACTTCGAGCTCAGCAAGCAAGGTCGGACAGGCGTATAAGGGGCATTGAACGTCTACTGTCGGGATCGAGGACTCATGCAAGCAGCTCTCATCGCCGATAGAAGCTCGTCGGCTCATCTTTTGGATATAACCTAGTTATTGTAAAACTTTGGTCTAATTTCCTATCTGTATAAATCTTAGGCCTGTTAGGTCTTGATCTAGTCTTAATTCTGTCAAAATTTTCCATCTTAGTTGATGTAAGGCCTACTTCTAGGCCATTTTTCCCGAACTTGTTACATCTGTAATTCCAGTACTATTGATAGATATCTAATCTTATGGAAATTATTATCCAAATGTTATCATTTTCAGTTAGTCATTCTATTCATTATGTGGTTGGAGTATGGGGAGTTAGTCCATGAGACACATTCATAAATCATTTATTCTTATCCATGTCATCATCTTTTAAACGTGCAGTTAAAGAGGCCGCCACGCAGAAGTACAAGGCGTAATCCAATCAACGAAACACCAATACCACCACCTCCACCACCGCCTGTACCTGTTCAACCACCTAATCCTTTCGATGCCAGCATGTTCCAGGCAGCTTTCACAGCAGCAGTTGCAGCTGCTGTGTCAGCAATCAACGCTCTTGTCCCTAGTGGATCGGGAACAGGTGCACCCCCCTCGAACCACGGCGAAAGCCATGGACACCCTCGGGAATGCACTTACAAGGATTTCACGAACGCCAAACCCCGCAGCTTCAATGGAACTGGGGGTGTTATGGTGTTAAGGTAGTGGATTGAGAAGATGGAATCTGTCTTCGAGATCTGCGGATGCCAAGAAGGCAACAAGGTCAAATTTGCAGTTTGTACCTTCTCTGACAGAGCATTAACATGGTGGAACAGCCATGTTAAGTATCTGACTCTGGTGGTGGCGTATTCCATCAACTGGGAAAAGTTGAAAGACATGCTGATGAAGGAGTACTGCCCTCGGGGCGAAGTACAGAAACTCGAGCAGGAGTTTTGGGGTCTGCAAATGGTAGGATCTGACATCACGACCTACACTAATAGGTTCTGTGATCTAGCGAACTTATGCCCTGATATGGCTGCTCTCGAGAGCAAGAAGATCGAAAGGTATATTTGGGGACTATCGTCCCAGATCCAGTCAAGTGTACTAGCTTCCAGGCCTATCACTTTTGATAGTGCCAAGGAACTGGCACAATCTCTCATCGATCACCGAAAACCTCAGACCCCAACAATCCCTACACCCGTGCCACAAAAGTGTTGGATTAATGTCTAAGTCCATAACTATATTTGGTATGTACTTGACCCGACCCGACATGGTCCATTTTGGTTGCACTTCACCGACACAATATATATGGATAATCTTTTGAGAATAGTATGTTTATGATTAATATTAATATATTATAAGTTCTAATATATTATTATGGAATCATATTATTTAATTAGTATTGATCAAGAATTAATTTATAATTAATTAAGTGATAAAAAGGAACTAATTAAATATGGACTCTTATATATATGGAATGGGCCAAGTTCATTTAGGTTGGGCTAAGCTTTCATGGATAGTCCATGGAGTGTTTAACCCATGGATCCTAGGAAATGAAAGGTCATGGGTATTAGGGTTTAACCCTAATCCTCCACACTATATAAAGATGTCCTTGGTTGGTGAAAATGGCATTAGTGTGGTACACTAAGAAGGGCTAGCCAATTTCACTAGAGAGAACCAAGTATCCATATTCTCTAAAGTCTTCCAAGGTGTTTTGGTGATTTGTGATTCCACTTGAGGGTTCCACACTATTGGGGCTAAGCTCTTAAAGCTTGAAGACATCAAGCTACATCAAAAGGTATCTTATCTAACTAGTACTTTGTAGTATAACAACTTCATAATATGCTAGTTAGGATTAAATCCTTGAATGATCTTATTTGCATGTATAATAGAGAAAACATAGATCCAAGGTATTTAGGGTTGCATGCACACTTAGGAGTGTTAGAATGCCCAAAACCCAACAGTGGTATCAGAGCCATGGGTTGTTTTCTATTATATTTGATGCAAATGTATTTTTTTTTCAAGTTGAAGGGAAAAAAAAAGAAAAAAAAAACATGAAGTTTGTCAAATTTTAAGATAATTTCTTTTTTTTGTGAAAAACTAATTATTTGTAAAATTTGAATCATTTGCTATATGAGTTGAATTAAGTCAAATTTAGTAAAAGTTAAAATGATATGATTATTTTATTAGTTTTAAAAGTTTGATCTAAAGCGTTTTTTGAAACCTCCATAAGTTATGGATATGAAAAGGTTTTAAAAAATTGATTCAAAGTTTTTTTATGGAGTTACAAAACTTGGTCTTAATGTTTTAAAGAATTCCATAATTTGTTCTTAAGTTATGGAACATGAAAAGTTTTTTTTGTGTTATCTTGTTTTATGAGTTAATTTAGATTGATGAAAAATATTATTTGTTAGTTGGTTTTAATCCAAATTAATCTAAAAGAAGTTCATAAAATGTGTTTATGTAACTTAAAAGTCACATTTATGAATCTTAAAACTCATAAAGTTGGCAATGGTTACAAAAAATGAAGAGTCTTGTCCTTAAGTTATGGAGGTTCAAGAGTCACTTCATTAAGTAATAAATATGTAACCTTAATTAATTCCATAAGTTACAAAATAAAGAAAAAGTTACATTCTTTAAATAATTTAAAGTCTTCCATAACTTGTCCTCAAATTATGGAACTTGAAGAGTTTTTGGATTAAAACTACTTTAAACACATAAGTTATGGAATTAATTAGTTTTGAATAGTTTCAAAACTTGCCCTCAAGTTTTGGAATTTGTAAAGTTTTCTCTTATGAATACTTTAATTCCAAGTTAGCCCTTAGAATTTTAAGAGTTAAAATTCAACCATTATACTTTATAATACTATAAGTTAATAATATATATATATATATGTATAAGAGTAAAGTCAGTCTTACCGCTAGTACGCCTCATTCACGAAGCCGGTCTATAAGGTGGGTATAAGTTTGTTGCCTATAAAATGGCTACTTAATGGGTGTCCACTTTCACCCACCGCTTGCTTGACCGGTGGAGGGTCGTTAGCCGAACGGGTTTGACAGGACTATAATTCTCCCTTCATTAAAAGTATCAATGATAAGTAACTAAACTCTTAATAATACCCAATCTTAGTTACTTAGGAAAATGTGAATAAGGTGCTAATCCATGAAATTACACTTTGCACCTTATTTAAGTCGGTTAGTGGAGCGTGTGTGGTTAACCGGCACACTAACTCGTATTTAACAAGGTAGGCAAAGGGTAACTTAATGTTTATCATAGTATCGATGGAGCGTGTGTGGTTAACCGGCACATCGATTGAGGGGTAAACACTTAAGGGTACCAAGTCATTTGCATGGTTACTTCACACCTTGTTTTGTGATCCTCGGCATCCCAGTCACAAAACTTGAAGGGCACACTCGAGATTGAAACATGCCATTGAACAGTTCAATGAATCTCAAAGATCTAGGAGTTTCAAATCCAATTAAAACCTAATAATACATTTCGTTTATCTTGGTGGAAATTGGTGAATCGTCACTCACCTACCTTCAAATATTTTATAGCTTGGATTACGGCATACCTCTTCTAAGTTATAAAATAGTTTGTTGGGTCCTAGCCTTAATATTTCATATTGGGTGTCATATTAAGGACTTTAGATCAACTATCTTGAATATCTCCCAAAACATGTCTGGTTTAGACATTTATGATCTTCCCAAATCTCTTGAAACAAGCTTTCCTAAATGAAGATGATGTCCCATGGAAATCATACTTCTTTCACCTCCTCCAAATTATTCTCCCTAACCCACAAGTTCAAGGTCACTCAAGCCTTATTGGCAAGGCAAGGTCTAGGTGTGGTCACATCTTGGAGATGTAGTCACATATTGACAAGTCGGGAGAGTTGGGTGTCAAAGTCTTGAGAAAGTTAGTGGCTTAACTACTTTCTAAGTCACATAGTGAGTTCCTTTGGGACATCTATGAAATAGACTATGACAAGACCCTTAATGATCTTATTTATTTGTTAAGATCAACTTCCTCAAAACTTGATGGACATTGACAATAGTGACACAGGATATACAGAAAAAGCATTCTCTTCCCAAGGAAAGGGATTGACCATAGTCAACTCGGTTGACCAAATGGTAAAGAGAAAAGCTAAGTCTGTGATAGTCTCGTGTATCATTAGCAAAGGGTCCATATGTTTATATTGCCAAAGGAAGGGTCATTAGTTGTGAAGCTGCCAAATTTACCTAAGGATGTTAAAGTCAATAAGTTTGACTCTACTTCAGGTAAAGTCCACTATCTAACTCTGCTAAGTTTCTATTCTGAGATTCTTAATACATGATGTGACTGGGTCACATGTTGATGTTGTAAGAATCAAAGAAAAGTGAAGAAACTTAAAGAAAGAATATGCTGAATCTGATCGCATAGATGGATTTCTATCGCGTAGTTTGAAGATCGGATTCTTGAGCTACTTCTTAGGAGTTATGAGATATTGCTTAGGAATAGATAACAACAAGTTTTCATATGGATTGTAAGGATAGTTTTTTCCGCAAAGTTTTTAAAATAAAAGGAAAAAAATATGATGATTTTATTTATTTTAAAAATATCCTTACAATGGCATTTAAGGAAAAAATTGTTGCTTATATGATTCCATTAATAGCAAGAGTGGAAATATGAAATTGATTCTTTCATTTGTGGTAATGTCTAAATTTACCAAATAAAGGAAAGATTCTCATCACCCAAGTCTCAATTGGACCAGAACTTGGAATCATGCAAGGTGGATAGCATGATGAATGAGAACTTTCAAGTATTGGAAAATTAAGACTAATTACTTGTTCACATGGATGTGTGAGTAATGTGAAGGACTAAGGGATTGAGTACACATTCTTGTGCACTGGTCAATTCCACCACAAAAGATCGATAAGACTATTCGTCATAGTTTACTAAAGCTTAGTAAATGTGGTTATACTTACAAGCTTAAGTGTAACTCTGAGACATTGGAAAAGGTTCCAATGTAAGGCAGAGCGAATAAGAAGAATCAAATTAGGTAGAAGGATAAAAGTTTCTCAAATCTGAAAAGATGGGAGACTACTTTAGTATCAGTTTTGTGATCATCTTAATGATTAAGAAACCATATTAAAATTAGTTCTCTAAGGAAGTCTTGGTGCATTTTTATGACTAAGAAGAAGGGATCTTGAATTGTTGAAATGGTTAAATCAAGAAGATGAGTCATACTTCGTTTCAATACAAGTCTTAGAATCATACTCCAAGATTGTAATTTGAGTGATATGTCTTTAAGAAGGTTTAAAACACGTGTCAAATGTAAGAGTAAAAGTGTCCTACTCTTGTTCATCTAAAGTTGGTAAGTTGTGATGTTTTGGATAAAACAAAGACCAACTTAGGCCAACTATGTGAAGCGTTTGTCTTGATAAAGAATCTGCACTATCCCTTGAATATTTGACAATAGAGTCTTATATGTCAAGAGGACAGTGGGAGTCTTAAAGGTCTTGAAAGTCTCAAGAACTAATCAAGAATATAACCTGAAGTTCTTCACTAGCACACGACTTGCGGTTTATAACCTATCGTGTTGACATATTCTGTGCCCATTCCAGTTAAAGTTGGCTTTGCATATGAGTTCTTAGAGTTCTCAATTTGTTGCACAACAACGTGGAAGCAATGTTAGGCCCTTGAGCTGCCAGGTGGCAAGAAATTCAGATTGAGTTCAATCCATATGAGTTTGGATTTGTCATTATCCTTGTCTTGTGACTATGGTTTTGATAATTCACATGGATAAGAACATATACACCATTAAATCTAAGTGTCATAAGGTTTCTCTCCGATTCATGAGAATGATGGTGAGGAAACACTTTCACTAAGTAGATTTTAGCTAGATAGCAATTGTGATATTTGCATTCTCAAAGTCGTTAGTGGAGCGTGTGTGGTTTACCGGCACACTAACCTGGACTTGTGAGAAGTGGCAAAAAGGTCTAACCATTATGATTACGGCATCCCTCTTCATAATTGTTTAGACACACAAGTGTGCTATCTAAGGGAAGGTGTATGTTTTTGATAAAGTCTTATCAAAACAATCTAGTATCAGAAATCTGAACTTTGGTATGAAAGTCAATAAAGTATTGATTTCTAGAAGTCGAGCTTTCTGAGTACATGTCAAAGCTAGTGAGAGCATAAGTGTTATGCTAATAATCATCATGTTAGTGGGAGCATGATAATTATGATAAGTATTGCAAGTTAGCAATGTTAATTATTGAAAACAAAAAGTTTCAATTCGTGAGGTTGCAGGGATTGAAAAAGTTGTTTTGCTATAATTAAGGGAGAGGAAATTATACTTCATCTCAAATCTATAAGCTTAGATCGTGAAATTTTAATCATTTAGTCAAGGATATATATGAATTTCATGTTGGAATGGCTCAACATAAGGAAATTTTGTATATGGGTCCATTATTTGCGTTCTAAAATTCGATTATGATTACGACATCCCTTTTCATAATCTGAATTATGAGAACTTGGCAAGTAGAAATGGAAATGTTATAGCAAAAGACTGGTTTAGTCTTTATGTGAGACATCATGAATCGTGTCCCATATGCTTCGGATATAGGATCGATTACATGTGCTATATTCATCCTTTCTAAAATTTTCCAAATGCCTGGGGCATTAAGAAGGGAAAAGGTTTAGAACTGGATATGACTAAAAGGATTAAACAATTGTCGAGGACAATCTAACGTTTACCAAATATTGGTTGCTCAAGGACATTCGGAAGTATAGTGATAATTCTGGAAGGACCATATTGACATAATCTGTAAGGAGGCAACTCTTGTTCAGAAGTGATAGTCAAAATGGAATCTGGAAATGTTTCAAAGTTAGAATTTTTCAATCTGTTTAAGATTAGGAAACTTAATGCAAGAAGGATGTTCCCAAGGAGCTGATTTCCTTTGGAATGGTCTGTAATGATTGTTGTCAAGTCTTTCTGACTTTGTGCATAATCATTACAAGACGATCAATGCATATAAGTTTAGAATCTAACAGATTTTAGTAAATGGCATGAATTTGGAATTCTTGCATTTGCAGTAAGGATTTGGGAGTGTGAAAAGAGAATCATTGAAGTTATGTTCAATTGATCTAGTTCACAAAGTAAAGATCATAGACAAACATAGTATGCATACTTGGTGTGTGGCATGACTAGTGTTTAGAAAAACATAGTGTACATGCTTGGAGCATGGGACAACTATTGTTTTAAATTCAAGAATAAAGTTGATAGCTGAAATAGTATACAATGAATAATGTGTAATCATATGGTGATAAATAAAAGGTGTTTTATTTATGTTCATAGGGTTTGATACCATATTGGATTCAATTATTATTGTGTTTCATTTTGCATGTTTTGACTTCCCGAATAAACTAGGTTATTCTTCCGGAACGACTAAGTTATTCAAACCATCCACAGTCAGTCATATGTTGGAAGTAGATATGAATTAAGACTGTCATGGGTTGGCTTGTAGAGGTCTAAGGTGTTGGACAAAGGGCTACAACACTCATGAGTGCTCATAAGTTCTGAGTATTGGATTCAACCCGCGCTCATTGGAATCACTTCATGGATTTTATCACGAGTGATCATGAGACGATAATATCTTATATTCTTCAAACCTAGAGATATGAGTTGTTACTATGAGTTGATAGTACATTGATTGCACGAAAACGCATTTGGTAACTCGGTGTTATAAAACGTGCCTTTGTGTATGATTCAACAAGTAGTAGAACAAGCCATATGAGTCGAAGTTTATCCATTCCTTTTACCTTCGGGATAAAAGCGATATCTGTGGGCCCCTCGATGATTTGATGATGACAAATGGAAGTGCTCGGCCGAGCCAGGATTGATTTGATTTGTTCAATTAGTCAGTCGTCATAAATCGAAAATCGGGAAACAACAAATGGATAGAGAGAATGATTATAATCCATGTCTCAGTCCATATGATATCCAGAATGGATGAATATATGATCCCTTATCTAATGGACAAGTCGTTGACAAGATCAGAGTTCGACAACAGCTTTAAGAGCTACGATTGCCAGTTAGGTTTGAAGTCATACGCAATAATAGTTTTAGACTTATCCAAGTGGGAGACTGTTGGATTAATGTCTAACTCCATAACTATATTTGGTATGTACTTGACCCGACCCGGCATGGTCCATTTGGGTTGCACTTCACCGACACAATTTATATGGATAATCTTTTGAGAATAGTATGTTTATGATTAATATTAATATATTATAAGTTCTAATATATTAATATGAAATCATATTATTTAATTAGTATTGATGAAGAATTAATTTAGAATTAATTAAGTGATCAAAAGGAACTAATTAAATATGGACTCTTATATATATGGAATGGGCCAAGTTCATTTAGGTTGGGCTAAGCTTTCATGGATAGTCCATGGAGTGTTTAACCCATGGATCCTAGGAAATGAAAGGTCATGGGTATTAGGGTTTAACCCTAATCCTCCACACTATATAAAGATGTCCTTGGTTGGTGAAATTGGCCACTAGTGTGGTACACTAAGAAGGGCTAGCCAATTTCACTAGAGAGAACCAAGTATCCATATTCTCTAAAGTCTTCCAAGGTGTTTTGGTGATTTGTGATTCCATTTGAGGCTTCCACACTATTGGGGCTAAGCTCTTAAAGCTTGAAGACATCAAGCTTCATTAAGAGGTATGTATTCTATCTTGCAATAGTCATTGTTTTGTATGCTAGATTAGGATAATACCTTGGATGTTCTTATTTGCATGTATAATAGAGAAAACATAGATCCAACGTATTTAGGGTTGCGTGTACACCATAGGAGTGTTAGAATGCTCAAAACCCAACAAAAGCTTCATTATCAGGCAAAAAGTTCGGATCTTGTCACTTGGTTCATGTTATATGCTTAAGGTATCATTTTTTAGGGTTTAAGTCCCAAAGGTGGAGACTTTTTGTGCAAATGGCCTCCATAAGCTTAGATACTTCATATTTTTGATCTATTGGAGTTGTAGACTCATAAAAATGACATCTTGGACGTGGATATTGCACTATGCATGAGATCTAGGTCCTTGAGTTTGAATAGAATGTTGTTATGTGATGTTGGAGCCTTTACAGCCATGCCAAGGCTTAAAGGTCTCGACTTTATGGGTTTATACACACTAAAATAGTCGGATCTAGAAGTTGGAGTAATGGCTTAACCGATTAAGACCAGAAATGAAGAGTGTTGGATTCTGATGGTTACGTTGGGCGTAACTTCCAGTACGCGCAACGTACTGGGTGGAGACCCCAATCCAGGGGATTGGCGGTGTATGCCCCACGTACATCTAGCAGTACGCCCCGCGTACTCTCAGAGTTGACTTTTTTTGACTTTTAGGGTTTTGGTCAACATGAGGACTTTAGGTCAAGGAAGGGTAAAATGGTCTTTTACCCTCTGAGGAATGATGATAAGAGGTAAAGTTTTAGTGGTGGAAGTCTTTGTGTATTAAATGATATTTTATGTTTAGGCAGGGTAGAGTCGTCATTGGGATTCGGTGATAGCAAGGACGCGAGATCTTAGACTTTCCACGAGGTGAGTCTTCTCACTATACTGTACCCGGAAGGGTTTGACTGTGTGACCGGAAGGTCAGATATGATATGAGATATATGTATTATGTGTGATAAGTTAATCGTTATATGTGCCATGTATGATATGCTTGATATGGGTCGGAAGGCATTATGTCGTGGGCCGGAAGGCGAATATGTTATGGGCCGGAAGGTGTTGTGATATGGATCGTAAGGTTGACATGGTTAGGACCGGAAGGTTTACCTAGTCGGGACGGAAGTCCCCTGAGACACATGGACCGGAAGGTCAGGGCCTGGAAAGGCGTATGTGCGTAAGTTGTATTTTGAGGAACTCACTAAGCATTTATGCTTACAGTTGTTGTGTTATGTGTTTCAGGTACTAGCGAGGACCGTGGGAAGGCGCCGGCGTGATTGTACACATTGTCGGGAAAAACTATTTTATGATCATTGGGATGTATTTTGTTGTGACAATATTGTTCATGTTTGAATTTGAAATATTAATCGATGTTTTTGATGTTTACAAAAATGAAGAATTGGTTTTAAAATTTACGTCGTTACAAACTCTAACTCTTTCGGAACGTCTAAGAGGTAAGGTTTCGTCAATTGGTTCAACCGGAGGTTCCTCCTCGGGTTGAGGGCGAGCGGTAGAGGTTCCTTCATCTATCGACTCTTGAATTTCTTCAAGCTCGATTTGCCTCCCACTGTCTCCTTGGCTTATGAGTTCTCGCTCTCGGAAAACTCCTCTCCTCGCAACAAAGACAACATTGTCCTTCGATCTATAGAAGAGATATCCAAAGGATTTCTGCGGGTAGCCGATGAAAATACATCTCTTACTACGAGGTTCGAGTTTGTCGTGAGTGTCTCATCTTACGAAAGCCCCGCAACCCCAAACCTTGATATATGCTAACGAGGGAGCTTTCCCTGTCCACAACTCGTGAGGTGTGTGGCAACCTTCTTAGTAGGGACTCGGTTAAGGATATGGGCGACAGTCTCTAAGGCATACCCCCATAATGAGATAGATAGTGAAGCACGACTCATCATAGAGCGGACCATGTCCAACAAGGTTCGATTACGCCTTTCTGCCACACCATTCAATTGTGGTGTCCTAGGTGGCGTCAATTGTGAAACTATTCCACACTCTTTTAGATAGTCGTGGAATTCAAGACTTAGGTACTCTCCTCCTCGATCGGATCGAAGAATCTTGATTTTCCTGCCCAATTGATTCTCCACTTCATTCTTGAACTCTCTAAACTTTTCAAATGTTTCTGACTTTTGCTTGATTAGATAGATATACCGATATCTACTGTAATCATCGGTAGAAGTCACATAGAAGCGGTTTCCATCCTTTGTGGTTGATCTAAACGATCCACATACATCGGTATGTATTAGGTCCAATAAACCCTCACCCCTTTCACATGTGCTAGTGAAGGGTGACTTAGTTATCTTTCCAAGTAAACAAGATTCACATGTGTCATCTTCCCTAAGGTCGAATGACTCCAACACTCCATCCTTTTGGAGTTGGGCTATACGCCTTTTGTTGACATGTCCAAGACGACAATGCCACAAGGATGCTCTATCCATACTATTGGAATAATCCATGCATAAAACATCATTTCCTAGGTTATCTATGTTGGAATAGTTTCTAAGGCTATAACTATATCCGGTTGTGCATGGTCCTTTTGGGTTGCCTTCACCATAGCAACTTGATGGATGATTTGTTAAAAGAGAGTAAATATTATAAGGAATAATATATATGGTTATTTGATTAATATAAGTCATAAATTAATTGGTATTAATTTGGTGACTTAAAGAGATTAATTAGATAAGAGGGTATAAACTGTCAATTGTTTGATAGTTAAACTTTAGACTATAAATCCTTATCCTAGATAGGATGGACGATTTCTAGGGCTTGGATAAGCCAAAATCGTCCATAGGGTTATCAAGGAAAGGATATGGATCAACTTAAAGTCTAAGTTATCCAATTAGGGTTAAAGCTGTAATCCTTAAGGAGTCTACAAGTATAAATAGACCCTAGGGGTGAGGGAATTCGACACACAACCTAAAGCAAGGAACCTCTAGCCGAATTCCTCCCCTCTCCTCTCTCCTAAATCATCTTGCTTGCTATTGGTGTTTGTAAGCCATTAGAGGAGTGACATTTGTGACTCTAGAAGCTCCAAGACAACAAGATCAACAAGGAACTCAAAGGTATGATTCTAGATCTGTTTCATCATTGTTATTTATCCTATTAGCTATTAGAAGTCTTGGATTCAAAGCATGTTTAATTAGAAAGCCTAGATCCGAGCAATAGGGTTTTGCATGCGCACATAGGAAAGTTCTTATGGCTAAAACCCATCAGTGGTATCAGAGCCTAGCTTGGTTTTCTTTAAATTGTTGCTTGATTAACTGAAACAAACCTGCAAAATTCGATTTTTGGGTTTTTGAGTCACTGACTCGGCGAGTTCCAAGGTGGACTCGGCGAGTCCCCTTGTGACTCGGCGAGTCCAGGCGTCAGGAATGGCCAGATTCAGGATTTTTTCATAATTATCTTATGGAAACTTACCTTAATCATATTAGATCAATCTAAATCCGATTTTTTGATAAATATGACTATTATCTTGATCTAATTAAAGATATTTATCATCTAATAAAATATTTAATTTCCTTATATGATAATGATTAATTATTTTGATAATTATCTTGAAAGAAATCTTAGATAAATCAAATAAAGATAATTAGGATATTAATTGTTTATTGGAATTATTTGTTATTTGATCCTCCATGTTTTAAATGTTTAAAACCTACCCTAAAGTTTTGAAATTTATATTTGTGATTAAAAGTTTTAATTTAGACAACTTAAATTTCAAACCCTAGATTTTAAAAGGTTTTAAAATGCAACCCTATACTTATATGATATTACTAGAATAATATATATATGTATAACTAAATGCTAGTCTTACCGCTAGTAGGCCTCATTCACGAAACCGATCTATAAGGTGGGTATAAGGTTGCAGCCTATAAAATGGCGCTTAATGGGTGTACACTCACACCCACCGCTTGCTTGATTGGTGGAGGGTCGTTAGCCGAACGGGTAGGATAGGGCAACCTCATCCTCTCATTAAAAGTATAATAAGAAACACAAAGTAACTACACGTTTTAAAAAAGTTTCCCAATCTTAGTTACTTTAGGAAAAGTGAATTGATGCAATCCCATGAAATTACACTTGCACCTTGCTAAGAAGTTAGTGGAGCGTGTGAGGTTTACCGGCACACTAATTGGTTCTAAGCGAAGGTGGCAAAGGGTGATTCATTGTTTATCATAGTTCGATGGAGCGTGTGTGGTTTACCGGCACATCGAATAGGTGATCGTTACAATGAAGGCACCATGTGAATTTGCATGGTAATTCACACCCGCTTTGTGATCCTCGGCATCCCAGTCACAAACAAGAGGGGCATATCGAGATTTAAACATGCCATTGAATAGTTCAATGAATCTCATCCGAACCTAGGAATTCTCAAAAACACTTAGGACTAATAGTTTAAGTTTTGTAATGGAGAATTAGTGAATCGTCATTCACTTACCTTCAATTTATTTGCATATTGGATTACGGCATCCCTTTTCTAGTATGTAAATGTTATTGTTGGATCCTAGCCCTAATTTTTCTTATTGGGTGATAATTAGGGATTCTTGTTCTAATCTATCTTTGTCCTTTCTATAGATGTCAAACGCAAACAACGCTGCTGCTAGTTCTTTCACGTTGATGAGCCTTTGCCAAAAGGTCACCTTCGATGGAACGAACTTTAGCGAATGGATAAGATACATTCGCACCATTGCTCGCTATGAGGATAAAGAGTATGTCCTCGACGAGAAGCTCGAGAAAATCAACCCCGAAGTTGCTACTCCCGCCGAAATCACCGCCTTTGAAACTCATGAGCGAGATGCAACGAAAGTACATTGCATCATGATCGCCACCATGAACTCCGAATTCCAAAAGTCCTACGAGGACATGTATCCATACGAGATGCATCAAGACTTGTTGGAGAGGTACCACCAAAACGTGAGACAAGAGCGTTACGAGATTTTCACTAACATGATCTCCGCTAAGATGGGTCATGGAGAATCTCTTACCGTGCACCTGCAAAAGATGCAAAGGTATGTCGACCGCCTTCGCAAGTTAAATGTTGACTTCGGCGAAGACTTGGCGATCGACATGGTGCTTCACTCTTTGCCTCCGATGTACAACCAATTTAGGATGACCTACCACATGAACAAAGAGGAGGTCACCCTAAGCAAACTCCAAGGTCTCTTGAGGGTTGCTGAGAGCAACTTCAAGGACAAGTCTGTTGCACCAACTCCCAATCCATCCGCTGCTCCTGTCTTGGCTATTGGTCAAGGGAAGGGAAAGAAGAGGAAAGGTTCATCGAATAACTATCGAAAGGTGAAAGCCCGAGATGGTTCCTCTTCTAGTGGGACCAAAGTTGATCCCTCTAAGCCCTATTCCAACCCAAGGGAGGCAGAGTGCCACCACTGCCACAAGATAGGACATTGGAAGAGAAGCTGCCCGGATTACCTGCAAGCCATCAAGGAAGGAAAGATCAAGCCATCTTTCGCAGGTATATACACAATCAAATCTAACGATTCTAACCATGCTATTTCTTGGGTTCTTGATACTGGTTGCGGTTATCACATTTGTTCTAATGTGCAGGGACTAAAAAGAAGTAGGGATGTGGAGCAAGGAAGGATCAATCTAATCATGGGGAACAGAAGATCGTCGCCTGTGACCAAGATTGGAGTGTATTCTTTAGTGCTTAGGAATAGTTTAGTTTTAGATTTGAACAATTGTTGCTATTCGCCATAAATGGCTAGAAACATCATTTCATTTCATGGTTTATATAGACAAGGATTTAGATTTTCCTTTAATAATGAGAATGGTTCTATTTTGGCTTATCTAAATGGTGTCTTTTACTTTGAAGCTATACCATGTAATGGAATATATGAAACTGTTATGATTGTTGATAACTTAGGAAATGATGTTTTGAATATTGATTCTTCCACTAGTATGGATAAAGCATCCTTGTGGCATTGTCGTCTTGGACATGTCAACAAGAAACGCATAGCCCAACTCCAAAAGGATGGAGTGTTGGAGTCATTCGACCTTAGGGAAGATGACACATGCGAGTCTTGTTTACTTGGAAAGATGACTAAGTCACCCTTCACGAGTACTTGTGAAAGGGGTGAGAGGCTATTGGACCTAATACATACCGATGTATGTGGACCCTTTAGATCAACCACGAAGGATGGGAACCGCTTCTATGTGACTTTTACCGATGACTATAGTAGATATGGGTATATCTACTTAATCAAGCAAAAGTCAGAAACCTTTGAAAAGTTCAAAGAGTTCAAGAATGAAGTGGAGAATCAATTGGGTAGGAAAATCAAGATGCTTCGATCCGATCGAGGAGGAGAGTACCTAAGTCTTGAATTCCACGATTATCTCAAGGAGTGTGGAATAGTTTCGCAATTGACGCCTCCTAGGACACCGCAGTTGAATGGTGTGGCAGAAAGGCGTAATCGAACCTTATTGGATATGGTTCGCTCTATGATGAGTCGTGCACTACCTATCTTCTTTTGGGGGTATGCCTTAGAGACTACCACCCATATCCTTAACCGAGTCCCAATTAAGAAGGTTGCCAAAACACCTCACGAGATGTGGACAGGGAAAGCTCCCTCGTTGGCACATATCAAGGTTTGGGGTTGCGAGACTTTCGTAAGACGAGATACTCACGACAAGCTTGAACCTCGAAGTGAGCGATGTATTTTCATCGGCTACCCGCAAACTTCCTTTGGATATCTCTTCTATAGACCGAAAGACAATGTTGTTTTTGTTGCGAGGAGAGGAGTTTTCCGAGAGCGAGAACTCATAAGCCAAGGAGACAGTGGGAGGCAAATCGAACTTGAAGAGATTCAAGAGTCGATAGATGAAGGAACCTCTACCGCTGGCATTCAACCCGAGGAGGAAACTCCGGTTGAACCGATTGACGAATCCTTACCTCTTATACGTTCCGATAGAGTTAGAGTTCATCCCCAGTTTTATGGTTTTCATATTACTACCGAAGGGGACACGTATATTAGTGATGGTACACTAGTAAATCTTGATGAACCTAATAGCTATAAGGAAGCCATGGCAGGCCTGAAGTCTGCGAAATGGAAAGAGGCGATGGATAGCGAGATCCAATCCATGTACGATAACCAAGTTTGGAATTTGGTTGATTATGTGCCCGAACGTAAGACCGTAGGGTGCAAGTGGATCTTCAAAAAGAAGACCGACGTGGATGGGAACGTACACACATATAAAGCGCGATTGGTCGCGAAGGGCTTTACTCAAACTCCCGGAGTTGACTATGATGAGACCTTCTCACCAGTTGCGAAGATTAAATCTATTAGAGTGATGCTAGCAATTGCCACATTTCATGATTGTGAGATTTGGCAAATGGATGTCAAGACCGCTTTCCTTAACGGAAAGTTGGCTGAGGATGTTTACATAGCTCAGCCAGAGGGGTTTGTGGATCCGAAGCATCCGAATAGAGTGTGTAAGCTTGAGAAGTCCATTTATGGACTTAAGCAAGCATCTCGCAGATGGAATCTTTGCTTCGATGAGAAAGTCAAAGAGTTTGGATTTGTACGAAGCGAAGACGAATCTTGTGTATATGTCAAAGCCAGTGGGAGTATAGTAAGCTTCCTCGTTCTATATGTCGATGACATATTACTCATAGGAAACGACATCCCGACTCTGAAGGAGGTTAAGTCCTGGCTCGGGAAGTGCTTCGCTATGAAGGACCTCGGAGAGGCTTCTTACATTTTGGGAATAAGGATAGTAAGAGAAAGAAGTAAGAGACTAATTGGACTTAGTCAGAATACTTACTTAGAGAAGGTACTAAAACGTTTTAGTATGGAAAACTCAAAGAAGGGAGAACTACCGATACAAGGAAATGCCAAGTTGAGTAAGACTCAAAGTCCAAGTACCGAAGCTGAGATAGCAGAAATGAGCCGAGTACCATACGCTTCCACAGTTGGCTCAATCATGTACGCTATGACTTGTACTCGCCCTGATGTAGCCTTCGCTTTGAGCATGGTTAGCAGATATCAAGGGAACCCTGGCAAAGCACATTGGATTGCGGTGAAGAACATCCTTAAGTACCTTCGGAGGACGAAAGAATGGTTCTTAGTCCTTGGAGGGAGTGATGACTTGAAGGTGCGAGGGTATAGTGACGCCAGTTTTCAGACCGACAGGGACAACTACCGTTCGCAGTCGGGCTGGGTCTTTACCCTAAATGGAGGAGCAGTGACTTGGAAGAGTTCCAAGCAAGAAACCGTAGCTGATTCAACGTGCGAATCAGAGTACATCGCAGCGAGCGAAGCATCGAAGGAGGCAATATGGCTAAAGAACTTCATTGGTGATCTTGGAGTTGTACCGGCCATAAAGGAGCCCATGGAGATTTTCTGTGATAACGAAGGTGCGGTTGCCTTGACCAAGGAACCGAGGGATCATGGTAGATCTCGACATATCGACAGAAAATATCACTTCATTAGACATCGTGTAGAAGAAGGACAACTCGTAGTGAAGAGGATATCATCAGAAGATAACCCAGCAGATCCGCTTACGAAGGGACTGAGTAGGGTTAAGCACTTGCAGCATGCTAGGAGTATTGGGCTGAAGGATGATATTAGTATAGATTAGATAGTATTAGAAACGTATAATAGATAAATGTAATTAACATTTGATGATTAAATAAAGGAGTTTTATTTATGAGTAAAGTTACTGTCACATGTTAGTTGTTTAACTATTGTTTCACTTTGCATGTTTTGACTTCCAGAATAATTGAGTTTATTAGGAATAATCGAATTATTCAAATGGTCCACAATCGTTCATATATTGGGAGTAGGTATGAATGAAGATTGTCATGAATTGGTGTGTAGAATGTCTAAATGGTGTTAGACATAGCAAGGGTTGCTGCAACGTTCATGAGTGCTTATGAACTGGTTTTGAGCATTGGAATAAACCCGCGCTTGCTGGAATCACCTTATGGAATACGATATAAAAGGTGATCGCAAGACGATAATATCATATAGTCTTAAAACCTAGATATATGGTTTATTATTTGTTAATTGATTGTGCATTGATAATGCGAAAACGCATCAGTAACTTGATGTTATAAAACGCATTGTTGTGCATTGTTGGTTAATGAATAAGTAAATGCATATAAGTCGAAGTTTATCTGTAAATTTTATCCTAAGAGGGTAGAAGAGATATCTTGGACACTCGATGATTTGATTTGACTTATGTGCCGGGCCCGGTCAGAACTAAATTGATGTGTTTGATTAAGTTCTATGTCGAATAAATCGGAGATCGAGAAATTTAAATGCATGACTAACCATTCCATAGGATTGTCAGCATGATATCTAACAAAGGACTGTACGATCCCTTATCTAAAGGACAAGATTGATTAGATCAGAGTTGACAGCGTCTTTGAGAGCTACGATTGCAAACCGAATTTTACTTGTATAGTTACTAGACTTATCCAAGTGGGAGACTGTTGGAATAGTGTCTAAGGCTATAACTATATCCGGTTGTGCATGGTCCTTTTGGGTTGCCTTCACCATAGCAACTTGATGGATGATTTGTTAAAAGAGAGTAAATATTATAAGGAATAATATATATGGTTATTTGATTAATATAAGTCATAAATTAATTGGTATTAATTTGGTGACTTAAAGAGATTAATTAGATAAGAGGGTATAAACTGTCAATTGTTTGATAGTTAAACTTTAGACTATAAATCCTTATCCTAGATAGGATGGACGATTTCTAGGGCTTGGATAAGCCAAAATCGTCCATAGGGTTATCAAGGAAAGGATATGGATCAACTTAAAGTCTAAGTTATCCAATTAGGGTTAAAGCTGTAATCCTTAAGGAGTCTACAAGTATAAATAGACCCTAGGGGTGAGGGAATTCGACACACAACCTAAAGCAAGGAACCTCTGGCTGAATTCCTCCCCTCTCCTCTCTCCTAAATCATCTTGCTTGCTATTGGTGTTTGTAAGCCATTAGAGGAGTGACATTTGTGACTCTAGAAGCTCCAAGACAACAAGATCAATAAGGAACTCAAAGGTATGATTCTAGATCTGTTTCATCATTGTTATTTATCCTAATTAGCTATTAGAAGTCTTGGATTCAAAGCATGTTTAATTAGAAAGCCTAGATCCGAGCAATAGGGTTTTGCATGCGCACATAGGAAAGTTCTTATGGCTAAAACCCATCAATCTACAATCATAACAGTTTCATAAATTCCATTACATGGTATTGCTTCAAAATATAAGACACCATTTAGATAAGCACAAATAGAACCATTCTCATTATTAAAAGAAAATATAAATCCTTGTCTAAACAAACCATGAAATGAAATGATGTTTCTTGCCATTTCTGGCGAATAGCAACAATTGTTCAAATCTAAAGATAAAACATTCCTAAGCACTAGAGAATACACTCCAATCTTGGTCACAGGCGACGATCTTCTGTTCCCCATGATTAGATTTATTCTTCCATGCTCCACATCCCTATTTCTTCTTAGTCCCTGCAATTCAGAACAAATGTGGTAACCACAACCGGTATCGAGGACCCAAGAAATATCATGAGATGAATCATTATATTTAATTGTGTATATACCTGCGAAAGACGGCTTGATCTTTCCTTCCTTGATGGCTTGCAGGTACTCTGGGCAGCTTCTCTTCTAATGCCCTATTTTATGGCAATGGTGGCACTCTGCTTCCTTTGGGTTAGAAGTAGGCTTGGTGGGATCAACTTTTGTCCCACTAGAGGAGGAACCATATCGGGACTTTCCCTTGCGGTGTCTCTTAGACGGAGCCTTCCTCTTCTTACCTCTTCCTCGCCCAATGGCTAAAACAGGAGCAGCGGGTGGATTGGGAGTGGGTGCAACGGACTTGTCCTTGAGATTGCTCTCAGCAACCCTAAAGAGACCTTGGAGTTTGCTTAGGGTGACCTCTTCCTTATTCATGTGGTAGGTCATCCTAAATTGATTGTAACACGACGATAAGGAGTGAAGCACCATGTTTATCGTCAAGTCTTCCCCAAAGTCAACATTTAACTTGCGAAGTCGATCGACATACCTTTGCATCTTTTGCAGGTGCACGGTAAGAGATTCTCCATGACCCATTTTTGGCGGAAATCATGTTAGTGAAAATCTCGTAACGCTCTTGTCTCGCGTTTTGATGGTATCTCTCCAACAAGTCTTGGTGCATTTCGTACAGATACATGTCCTCGTAGGACTTTTGGAATTCGGCATTCATGGTGGCTATCATGATGCAATGTACTTTCGTTGCATCACATTCGTGAGTTTCAAAAACAGCCATTTCACCCGGAGTAGCGATTTCAAGATTGATCTTCTCGAGCTTCTCATCAAGGACATACTCCTTGTCCTCGTAGCGAGCAATCATGCGAATGTATCTTATCCATTCGCTAAAGTTTGTTCCATCGAAAGTAACCTTTTGGCAAAGGCTCATCAATGTGAACAAGCTTGCAGCAGCGTTGTTTGCGTTTGACATCTACAAATAGAAAGGACAAAGATAGATTAGAATTTGAATCCCTAATTACCACCCAATAAGAAAAATTAGGGCTAGGATCCAACAACAATATTTACATATTAGAAAAGGGGTGCCGTAATCTAACATGTAAACAATTTGAAGGTAAGTGAATGACGATTCACTAATTCTACACCACAAAACATCACTTTGACTCTTAGTGTAATGAGAATTCCTAGATTTAGATGAGATTCATTGAACTTTTCAATGGCATGTTTAAATCTCGATATGCCCCTCTCCTTTGTGACTGGGATACCGAGGATCACAAAGTGGGTGTGAATTACCATGCAAATTCACATGGTGCCTTCATTGTAACGATCACCTATTCGATGTGCCGGTAAACCACACACGCTCCATCGAACTATGATAAACAATGAATCACCCTTTGCCACCTTTTCTTAGAACCAATTAGTGTGCCGGTAAACAACACACGCTCCACTAACTTCTTAGCAACGGTGCAAAGTGTAATTTCATGGGATTGCATCAATTCACTTTTCCTAAAGTAACTAGGATTGGGAATTTTGAAAAACATGTAATTACTTTGTATTTCTTATTATACTTTTAATGAGAAGATGAGGTTGCCCTATCCTACCAGTTCGGCTAACGACCCTCCACCGATCAAGCAAGCGGTGGGTGTGAGTGTACACCCATTAAGCGCCATTTTATAGGCAGCAACCTTATACCCACCTTATAGACCGGCTTCGTGAATGAGGCCTACTAACGGTAAGACTAACATTTTAATTATATATATATATATATATATATATATATATATATATATATTAATCTTGTAATATTATATTAGTAGAGGGTTTAAACTTGTAAAATTCTAGAGTTTGAAATTTAAATTGTCCAAATTAAACTTTTAATTACAAAACATAAATTTCAAAACTTGAGGGTAGGTTTTAAACTTTTCAAAACATAGAGGATCAAACAACAAATAATTTAAATTAACATTTGATCACATAATTATCCATATTTGATTTATTTAATTATTTTTTGCAAAATAATTTACCAATTTAATTAAAATAATTAGTAAATTATCACATAAGGAAACTAATATTTAATCAATTGATAAATATCTTCAATTAGGTCAAGGATATACTCAAATATATCAAAAAATCGGATTTATATTGACCTAATATGATTAAGGTAAGTTTCAAAAGGATAAACAACAAGAAATCCCGAAATTAGCTCTTTCTGACGCTCGAACTCGCCGAGTACCACAATGGACTCGCCGAGTTGAGGCCTACTCGCCGAGTCCACTATGGAACTCGCCGAGTTCATTAGGCAGGAACACAAAATTGAATTTTGCAAGCATCAAACAAGTAACCGATGCATCAATTCAATAGAAACCAATCTAGGCTCTGATACCACTGATGGGTTTTAGCCATATGAACATTCCTATGTGCACATACAAACCATAATGCTTGGATCTAGGTTTCTCTAATTGAACATGCATGAATCCAAGACTTATAATGGATATTCTAGCATAATAACAAAAATAAACCAGAGTTATAAGTTTACCTTGAATCACTTGCTTGATCTTCTTGTTCTTGGAGCTTTAGAGTCACAATTGTCACTCCTCTAATGGCTTACAAACACCAACTAGCAAGAGGATGATTTGAGAGAGTGAGGAGAGGACTTAGAAATTGGCCAGGGTTTCCTTAGGAACAAGGTGTGTCGATTTCCATGACCCCAAGGGTCTATTTATACTTGTAATGCTCCTAGGGTTTCACCCTTAAATCCTAATTGGATAACTTAAGCCCAAAGCAATCCTAATCCCTTTATGATAATCCCTTGGACGATTTTAGGTCTATCCTAAGCCATAAAATCGTCCACCACATTATCCATAATTGATTACAGCCTAAAGTATAACTATCACACATTTGACAGTTTAAGTCCTTCTATTTAATTAATCTCTTTAAGTCACCAAATTAATTCCTAATTAATTTATGACTTATATTAATCAAATAATAATAATATTATTCCTTATAATATTTCAACTCTCATTGTAAATCATCCTATCAAGTTGCTATGGTGAAGGCAACCCAAAAGGACCATGCTCAATCGGGTCAAATACTTGCTTAATATAGTTGCAGCCTTAGACACTATTCCAACAGAAATGGTAACTGACTTTCGACTTTGTTCACATTTAATCACTAAACTTTTTTTCATTATCTATTTGACATTGAACTATTAAAATTGTTCACATTTTACCCTTATGACCGGTAACGCACTATTTTTTTTCATTATCTAGGCCTAGAAGCCTTACCCCACAGTGGTTCGTGAGGCCTAACTATTTTCAGGCCCAACATCCTAAGGCCCAAATACCCATTTGACCATGCTGCATGCGTACGTGCGGCGTACATCGCACGTACGCTGGTCTTGACCACTTCAGGGAGATTGACCCAGTACGCGTAGCGTAACAGGGGTACGCCCAACGTACTGACCAATTTCCTTAGAGCTCCTTTGTGACTTAATCCATTAAGTCCTAATGTCCAAAACATAGATCCAAGTCCTTTAAGACATCCTAAACCATAAAGTTACAAACTTTACGTCTCTGCATGAATGGATGGGGGTCAAGACATGATTTAAGTCCTTAAACACACTTTGTGACCATCTAACACTTGCATGGTTGTGGCTTAACCATCAAGGTCTGATTTTTATGGTTATGAATGCTTCCAAGAACTCAAAAGGACAACTCTTATGGACTGAAACTACCATAACACAAGAAATCTCAACCACGGAGTAAGAATGCCGCATAAAGCACACCAAAACTACAACTAAGCATGCAATGGTCAAGTTTGAAGCTTGATACCTCAAATGAGTCAAAAAAGATGCCAAACTCCTGGATCTACAAGCCCCTTTCACATTCTTTCTCCTTCTTCTAACTTCTTCTTATTTAAAACCACCAAAATCACCCAAAAACGCAGCAAATTATCTCATAAAGCATGCAAGAGGTTTAGGGTTAGATTTATACTCTTTAGGGACAATGGAGGTTGAGGGAATGAGTTTTGGGACGGAGTTAATGTCTTTATATAGGGTGCAAACCCTAAAATTTTGGGTTTGCAAATGGACAAGTTACGCCCAACGTACGCAACGCTTCCCCCCGCTTCGCGCCTCAATCATGTACACCATGTGTACACTATGTACGCCCAACGTACGCCCTTTTCTCAATATCACAATGTATTAAACACTTAAATAAATCGAAGGGAAATACCTAGTGACTCGGACGTTATGATAGCTATCTATGACATAATTTTTTTTTTTACAAATTAATTTTTTAAGAAATATTAATAATGATAATTTAATTATAGATTAGCGATATGATATTTGTTGAATTCATTAAGGTTGGATAGCAAAACAAAATACTCCTCTATGACAGGCTGACAAGACAACCGCCCATTGAAAGCCTTCTTTAATAGATATAAAAGACATACATGGACTGTATCCTGTATCCTTGTCTGATAACTTATTAAGCTAATGTTTAAACACATTAACCACATCATCTAATTTCATGAAGACATTCCTCGAAACCATAGGAAATACAAGGGATTGGAAGGTGACTCTGAAAACGGAGGCAAGAAAATAGTCCCAAAAGTGGAAGCCGGTTAGAAGACAAAATTCTTTTTCATGAAAGACATGTCATAATCCCAATCTTAAAAACCATTTCCTCTACTTTACTTTGAGGGTTTGTGATAAATTCGTGGCAAAACATATAATGTAAAAGTAAAGGATCTCCATCTACCGCATGAATATTTAACCACTTCCCAAAATATGAATTCTGTAACATAGTCTTACATATCAGTCTTCCTTCAAGTTTTTCACGAATATCGAAAACCGAGTTTGGGGTTTGCAAGAAAGTGTAAATGATACAAACAAAAATCTTATCGTGCTGCAAATACAAAACAAGTTAAAATCGTATTCCGTAAAGAAATCAAAGAACATTCTAGACATGTTCTTCGCATTCCAGGCTGTTCTTTGTGTTCCGAACAGGATCATCACATTGCGGAACGATTGTTTTTTGTTTCGAATTACTAATTTAGGACATATAATACCCTAACACACATAATTAAACTAGTTTTTGTGTTGTTCCTAATGTAAGGTTAGCATGTAATGCGACTCCGGAACGTATTCTATGCATTTCAGAGACGCTCTTCATATCCCAGACTAACTTACTAAGTATACAAATGTTTAAATCAAACTACTAAAAGTGTAAGAACAAAGAACTTACCTGTAAAACAACGATGTCTCTATGATCATGTTTCATATCTTAAGTCTGAAATGTGTATTAGTGTTAGTGCCCAGAATGAGTCGGAATGTGTTTGTAAATGGAGATCCAAAATGTGTCGGGATATAATCCGAAAAGTGATTTTCAAAATTGAACTTCGGAATAAGCTGTTTTAGTCCGGATGTATATTCCAGACGGTCTTTGATAAGCCAACCAACAACTTATTTTGAAATAGACTCCATTCCGCAAAAATAGTTATTTTGAAAAAAAAAAAAACTATACAAATTATTTTTTTCAATAGTTCACCAAAGTGGATAGGTTACTCCATTTGCCTTGTATTAAGCTCATAAGCATGATTAATTAACTGAAATAGAATATTAAAATCGAATTTTGATTACCGAGAAAGAAAAGTGATTTAGGCGGTTGGCGAGGGGATGTGTGCGAGGTGCGGAATATGCAGATTCCTGTAAAAGGAAAAGGATAATTGATGTGCACGGTGGTTTATCGGGTCGTTAAACCCTCTTATATTGTAAAACCCTAATTCACACATCATATGTTAATGTATTCTAAGGTACATTCATCGAACGGAACTGCTGTCGAAATTGAGCTTCCGGCCACTGCCGCTGTAGAAACAGAGCAGACGGTGGAAGCGCAAGCGGCGCCAAAGAAGGAGGCGGAGCCAGTAGCTGATCATTCAACATGTACGGGTTTTGCTCCGGCTACGACGATACATGAGAAGGTACATTCACCAATGGCTTCTAAGATACATTCAGGGAACGGAACCGCAGCCGGATCCCCTGAAACCGAGATTCCCGCCACCGCCGTGGAAGTGGCCCCGGAGAAGGAGGTGAAACCAACAGCTGATCGCCCAGCTCCGGCTGCGGAAACGACAGTTCCTAAGAAGGAAGATTGCCTGTTTCGTGTTATAGTGCCCGCGCTTAAAGCTAAGAGTATAACTGGACGGAATGGAAATCTCATCAAGAAGATGTGCGAAGAGACTAAAGCTCACATTATTGTATTGGAAGGACCTGTTTGGCATCCTGATCGCATTGTAAGTTGTTCCTTTTGAGATTTCTGCTTCTTTTTGTTTTGGATAAAGTATTTTCGATTCAGGTCATTGTGGTTTTTTCATACTTTTTCTCCGTACCTTGTTCATATGGTAATTTAGTAACATGTTTATTGACCATGGATTTAGCCTTAATGGTATCCGTCATACATGAACAAAATCAACGACAAACATGAACGGAGATCATGTAATAACCCAATCTTAGATTTCCATTGCTTCAAATTAAGTGATGTTCCATGTTCATAATAACTTGCATTCGACCAAAATTGACTGATTGTGCACCCATACATGTCAACCCATGAGCACAATCACAAGCTGAAAAGGTCACATAAACACGTTTCTAGATGACTTGAGTTTAACAGTTTTTGAAAGTAGAGGACTAGGTACTTAGAAAAATAGCAACCAAGCTGACATCGTCCTTTTTTATCTTCATTCTTTTAAAAAAGATACCATATAGCCTTGTTCATATTGTTGATGTATCAGCATTTCTGTAAAATCGCATGCAAGAATTGTATCATGGCAATTTATGCTTTTTGGTGTTAGTTTGTTGAGGACATCGAATTTTGCCTAAATTCTATTATGGTTCAGTGAAGTTTGACCTCTAGTCTTTTTTCTTTTGTATGGTTTTGGTAAGTGCATTAGGCTTATTACTTGTTTTGGAGTATAGTTTAACTATGGTTTCTTATCAATACTTGAAAGTAGTTACCAATTGATGTTTATTACTTTATTCCATTACTTCATTTTCTGCCAATTAGTTTCCCCTTTAATCAATGCAAGATATGTTTATTATTTTACCAATTCATGCAACGTACTTCTTAACCATTTAATGTGACAAATTTACTATTGTTGTAATGTTTTTAGGTAGAAATATCTGGCAAGGAAGAAATAGAGGCACCCTTGTCGCCTGCAATGGATGCTGTGATAAGAGTATTCAAATGTGTTAATGGATTTCCAGAAAATGAGAGTGATGGTGTAGCATCCATTCCATTTTCCTCAATTCGACTACTGTTAACATCAATGCAAGCCACGAGTCTGATTGGGAATCAAGGATCCTCAGTCAATACAATACAACAGAACATAGGTTGTTCTGTTCGTATCCTACCTAGTGGTATAAATTCTTTTCTAAATCGAATGATTATTCATAAATTCAGGAAATAGCAACATACTTTGCATTAATTGTGTATTATAGCTGATAAATTTAAAACATTGCACTTTGTGAATTCTACCTAGTTAGAGCAATGTCATCCGAGTATAAAGAATTTTTCACTGCTATATATAATTTGCTAGATTTTTCAAAGTAGAATGCTTTAAGCAGAGTGCAATCCCTTAATAAGATTTTTTTTAAGTAATGAAAGTAGGATGCTATAATAAAACAAATAAATGGAAGTTCATTAACGGTTTTTGCATTTAGCTCCATAATAAACAAATTAATGAAAGTACATTGCTATTTAGCTCCATATCAGATTCGATATATATGCTTCAACTTTTTAGAGACATTTTGATATCTATGATTTTTTGTGGTTGCTTCTCAACTCACTCACCCTTTGTCGTCAAGAATCTGTTTTCTTTTTATTTTTGTATTGGTTTCAACTTTCAAATACTTATTATTTCCACATTACTTTTTTTCTGCCAGATGAAATATCAACATTATCCACCAACTCAGCTGATAGAGTTGTCGATTTAAAGGGAGAAGGTCTCAAGGTTCTGCAAGCTTTAGAAGCTGTTCTCAAACACCTGCACATGCTTTTGGTTGATCATAGCATCTCTCCTCTCTTTATAGCTACCGTATGTTATTCTCATTTCATCATTTTATTTGAGGGCTGAATGCAAGAAATAGCAACCTACTTTCATTCATTTGTTTATTATTAACACTTCACCAAAATTTTCACAATAAGACATTGTACTATGAAAAATATACCCAATTATAGCATCACGCTTTCAATCTTTTTCTTTCTCATTCAAACATTATTGTTAGAACTTAGAAATATCTACCTGATTACAGCAGCGGAAGTTGCTTTGTATTTGGATGACACTCTTATAATTGGGCAAATTTTTTAACTACAATATTATAATAAGAAGTTTAGAAGAAATCAAAGTAGAATGGTACTATAAAAAAAATCAATGAAAGTACATTTTCTTTCATTTGACACTCTACTGTAACACCATATCATAAGGTTATGTGACTAATATTTTGCTGCCTTATACAGCACAATGCCACATCCACATTAGAAAAACATCAAGTGCTGACTCAGGTGAGTTGTCCTAATCCTAACTTTCAAAAATGTAGGAAGGTAGTTTTGTGTATTTCACTTTCTTGGAAGTATGAAAAGAACAGGGTTAAATGCAGGAAATAGCAACATATGCTTTCAAAATTTTGTTCTTTTTCTTTGAAAACCTTTTTCTTATTAGAACATTAGACTTTGAATTTGGATAAGATTGCTTTATCTGGGCAGATTTTTCAAAGTTCAAATGCTGTGATATGAAGAAAAATGAAAATAGGATGCTATATCAAACAAACCAATGAAAGTATATTGGTATTTCTTGTATTTAACCCAAATGAAAGTTGAGGAATATACTCCAGTAATTACTCAAGCATTTGCAGTATACGTTGTTAAGATTCTTATTAGAAGTTTGTAATTTTGATCGTGTTGGAGCAGGTCACTCAAAGGATAGCGATATCAATACGTAAAGTGGTAGATATCATTGGCATTGGAGGGATGAATATTGCAAATATTGGTCTTAGGAGTGGTGCAATTCTTACAGTTCAGGAGAGAAAAGGTTTACACAAGGAAATTGCAGTTGTAATAAAAGGGACCCACTCACAAGTTAAGACTGCTGGACAACTTTTACATATTCAGGCAAGAGACTCTTTTCTTTCCCTCTTTTTTACAACTTGGGGGTGTTGATGGACATCACATGATGGGGATAAGACTTGGTTTGGTGGCTGTTTCTTTTTGATTTTATTATGGAGTTAATGTGGACTGATATATAAGGTTGTTTCTTTTAGTTTATTATTTAATTATGTGATGCATGTGTAAGTTTAAGTTTAAAAGGATACATTTTTTGTTTGTTTACCAGATCAAGACTGTAAAGGACCGAGATAGACCAGCAGTCCTCAACAAGCGGAATTTTCACCCGCAAGTCGGAATCACAAGCGCTACTAAAACACCCGTGAAAGTGGAACCACAGAAAGAAGTACCACCAGAGTTGCCTCAAGTACAACCTGCAACTCACCAATTGCTGCCACCAGGTAACAGTCATTTATTCGGATATTTTTGTGGTTTCCATCACAATATATAATGGGACCTAAGAACTGAAACTACTAGTTGGCATTGGTAATTTTGCAAATGGCTTGATTTGTTTATGTTGTTTGTGTGTAGGTAAGGAATCAAAACAAAATATGGTTCGATGGAATGTAAACATAGTTAAAACATTTCTTGATGCCTGTATTCACGAGATCACCATCAATGGCTGGGAAAATGGTGGTTTAAAAGCAGTGTCATGGAAGAAAGTTGGGGAGATGCTTAAAGATAGACATAACTTTTCTGTTGATTATATACAAATGATTAATTATTTTTATGGTCTCAAGAGGAAGTACACAGCATGGGTATCACTAAAAAACAAAACCCCCAACATTTATGATCCGTCCACTAACACGTTTAATTTGACGGACAAAGAATGGGAGACTGAAATCAAGGTAAATTTAATATACATTTTCTAAAGTATTTTTTTGTTACTAATGTGTTAAAGTTAAACTATTTCACACAGAAAAACAAATGCATAGAAACATTGAGAAAGGCTCCCTTACGGTTTCCGGATCTTTGTGCACAACTTTTTGACAGTGCTACCTTTTTTCAAACCGGCCCATCAGGTTTGTGTCCATTTTTCGTCACAATATAGAATGGGACCTAATTCATGGAGTAAATTTAATTTTGTAGTAAGACAATAGAATTATAACATTTTATTGGCAAAATAGATTATATTCCAATCATTGCTATTGGTTTTACATGTTTATGTGATTTTGTTTTAATTATTTCTTGCACAGTATATATATATATATATATATATAAGATTTTGATTTGTAAACGAAAATTGTATTGTTTTTCATGTGTGATCTTTCAGGTGAACCTCAAGCAGCGGTGCCTCTCATTCCACCATCATCCGGATCCGAAACATCACCGCTGTTAGCCGCTACTGAAATACCACAGGAAGAAGGGATGGCGTGTAACTCTTTGGTTAAAGTACCACCAGAGTTGCCTCAAGTACAACCTGCAAGTGAACTCAAGGCAGTAGAGGTACCACCAGAATTGCCTCACGTACAACTTGCAACTGCACTTGAGTCAATAGAGACTAAAGCCGTGGGGCCCGTGGTGCCTGTTTGTACTGGTGATTCGAATGTGGTTGAGGAGGTAATGGAGATGGAACCCCAAGTCACTGCCACCCAATCAGGTAACCGTTTGTGTCCCTCCTTTATTTGACCATTTCTCGTCTCCATAAGTGATTATGGTTATCATCTTCATTGCTCATCACAGTATAAAATGGGACTTATTGATTGAAATTCAAGAAGTTTCTATCTCCATTGGCAACAACCTAGTTATTGTGAAAATGCAATTTCTGTATGCTACATTCGCGGAGTAAAATTAATTTTGCAGTAATAGAGTGTAAGTTTAACATTTGCTATGGGATTGACCCAAGTAAGTTGACTAAACGTATTTGATATGAAGAAAAAGATTAATGCAAAATAGACTATCAATTTCGTCCCAAGTGAACTTTTAATCACTGATAATGGTAAACTTTGCATTATTGAAGAAGTTTTCTTCAGTTTTTGTACCTTTTGTTCCATGATGGTAAACTTTCCATAAATACCAAAATTGACATACATTTGTTTTAGGATTTAGTAGGTGTTCTCTGTCTTGTAAAGGGTTTGATTTTTGTTTATGGGTTGTATTTATGGTCAAACCACAAGCACAAGATGGCATTATTAATCTTGTAAATGGTACCATAAGATTTGTTTATGCTCATGTTCATCTGTTTGAGTGTAGGTGTGGAAAGTATCGAGGAACCAAAACGAATTAGGGTTAGTTGGGAAAACATAAATGTAGTTAAAACATTTCTTGATTCATGTATTCATGAGATCACCATCAATGGCCAAGAAAATGGTAGTTTAAAAGCAATGTCATGGAAGAAAGTTGGGGAGATGCTTAAAGATAGACATAACTTTCCTGTTGATAGTAAACAAATGAAAAACTATTTTGATGGCCTCAAGACCAAGTACAGAGCTTGGGTATCACTAAAAAACAAAAACAAATATGATCCTTCCACCAACACGTTTCATTTGACAGACAAGGAATGGGAGATTGAAATCAAGGTAAGTTCCTTATTGATTTGCTAAAGTATCTTTTTTGTTGTTGTTGTTTTGGTTTAAAATTTGTTAATTTATTTCATACAGAAAAATAAATGCATAGAAGCATTGAGGAATGCACCCCTACCATTTCCAGATCTTTGTGCACAACTTTTTGGATCCACGGGCATTAGAAGCTGGGGACTGGGTTTTGCCAAACATAAACCAGAGACCAACATCCAAAAGGACACCATGTCTTTAGCATCGCCATCCTCATCCATTATTATTAAAAACAAACAAAAAGATTCACAGTTTTCTTCATCTGGGCTTCCGTGTTTTGGGGCTTCTTCAACTTCACCTTCGATTTGGAATACGACTACTGAGGTTAGTTGGCCTTTTTCTACAAGCTGCTTTGGATCATCATCACCAACTACAATGAATACTGCTACTAAGACTCTGTCACTCCCTGCATTTGGTGTAACACCTTCATCTAGTACTAGTACTACAACTGCTACTCCTGCATTTGGTGTAACATCTTCTTCATCTATTACTACAAATGCTACTGGATCTGTTACTCAATTCGCAAACCCTACTACTACTGGAACATCAAGTTCCTTTTTGGTATCTAAAACTGTAGCTGCTGCTACCCCACAATCTACAGCTGCTTCATCTTTGTGTGGTACTTATTTGCTTCTCCAAATCTGATTATTTTGATTTCATCATGAGTGATCGATTTGTTCCTGTTTGTGTGTAGGTATGCAAAGTATCAAGGAATCAAATCAAAATAAGCGTCACTGCAACAATGCTAGAAGCTCATCAGGTAACATTCTACTTTGAATTCTTTCTATAACATCGTTTTACTTTCAAAATTTTCTCATTAAGGCATTGTACTTTGTAAATCTATTCAGATGTAGCATTATACCTTTATCAGTTTATTTATTTTATCAGTGAAATTTGCTTTCTTTCTGCATGACATTGCTACAATTTGGTAAGCATACTAGCATAGTAATAACCAACACAGACACAGTTGAACTACATCTTTGGAAAACAATAATAAAAAAAAAGTCTGTCAAAGATATTTGCTATGATTTTATGAACAAATCAAATCTGCAGAATATATGTTTTCAATGTCAATTTATGTTAATTTTTGTTTTCCTAGATCAGGATATAGAAGCTGAATTTTAGGATAAAAAGCTGTATGCTTGCTGCATCTTAGAGAGCTTGTATATTTTTTAGTATATATTATGAGATAACAGTTAGGAAACAAAAAGATATGAAATTACATTACTCTGTATCAATGTGTTCATAATTTCTGGCATGGTCTATAAGTGGCATCATTGATCATAAATCACAATGAAAATTTAAAAGATAATATCAACATATTGGCATGCTTTACCATTATGGCTCTTTTGCCAATCCAGAGAATAAGTTACACCATCAGATGCATGGCTTAATTTTCTGAGAGTAGAAAAAGATTACCTGAAATGTAAAAATTCAACTCTATGAAAGACACTAAACATAGCAACGTACAGGACTTTTATTTATTTGTTTATTATAGCACATTTTCCTTTCATTTCTTTTTATGACAGCATTGTACTTCCAGTTTTTTCTCTTATTAAGCCATTGTACTTTCATAAAGCTAGTTATAGCTTTGCACTTTCAGTTATTTTCTTATTACCACATTATACTTTGGAAATTTTACCCAATTCTTAGAGCAGTGAAAGTTTGTGTTGTCTTTAGATGACATTGGCATTGCTATAAATATAATTCAGTAAAGATTTTTCACAGAAGGTACATGCATGCTGTAATTAATATGAAGAAATGAAAAATAAACAAATTGATGAAACCACCTTGCGTTTAACCCTTTTGATGTGTACAAGAAATTTGTATTGTTTTTTATTAGTCCTGCCTTTACCCGGTAAAGAACTGATAGTTAAAGTACCACCAGAATTGCCTAAAGTACAACCTGCAAGTGTAGTGGCAATAGAGACTAAAAGGAGGATGTCGGTTTTTGAAGAAGAAATATTGAGTGTCTTGAAGATGATAGCCCATAACATCAACAACAAACCAGAACCTCCTCCAAAACCAACATTTGAAGATTGTGAAAAGAAGTTGAATGAGCTTGGGTGGCCCAAAGATGATCCGTTGCACCTAGTTGCACTCACCATTTTTTGTGACGAAAAAGAGAACTATAGGGAAATTATGGATGAAATTAAACCCGGAGAGGTGTGCTAATTGGGTTCGAATTATTGGACGTAGTAAAAACTTCCTTTAGTCATTAAGTCTACGGTATAGTTTGTTGATGGGAATGTATAAATGTGAATATCAGTTGGTATATATAGCCATTTTGTTAAAACTTCAAAACAATACCACTTTTATTAAATGGATCCACCATTTTGGTTGGTATTTTAGTGATTTGGATGATGTGATTTAAAACTGTTTCACTAAAACAACTAAGACGTATCTTATGGATATGAATTACCTATAGTAACTCCCAAGTATTTTTTATATATAACCGTTTGTATATACACAACCTTGAAGATATTGATTTACGAAATATGCTGTTTAATTTGACCTTACAAATAAGTCTTTAAAAGTTCAAACACAAACAATATTTAAACAAAATAAAATTATTTATTTATATTCAAACAAAAACATTACATATTAAAATAGTTGACTTTCTTATAAAAAGAAATAAAAGCAAAAAGATGCTTCTTTTCGTTTTCAAACCTCGTCCGGGGACTCGATGAGAAAATTTTATCAGTACGGTTTTGTTCAAACATACAAACTCACTACTTTACATCCATGCATCAGCAGATTACCCAAAACAGATGAACGTCAATGGTGCCCTCATCGACAACAATTATGCAGATTGGTCTCAAGAGATGATGAATTTTCTTTTTGCCAAAACAAGGTAGGCTTCATTGATGGTTTGATTCAAAAGAAACCTGGTAAAGATTCTCATATGGATGCGATGTGATGCTATGGTAAAGGGATGGCTCACAATGGCGATGGAAAATGACATCATGGTTAGTGTGAAGTACGCCAATACGACTTCATAGATAGGGTTCGATCTACTTGAAAGGTTTGGAAAAGAAAGTATCATGAGTTGAAACATGCACTTACTACCACTCATCAGAATGAATCTTCCGTATCACCATATTACACTAGGTTTCGAGGCATCTGGGACGAGATGCAGGGGCATCGTCGATGCCCCGATGCACTTGTAGCGGCTGCACCTGTGACATTGGAAAGAACCTAAGCCAACTCAAAAAAAAAAAAAAAAAAAAAAAACTTTATGAGCTTCTCATGGGACTTGATAATGATTTATCTATCATCAGAACCCAGATATTGGCAAAAATCTGATCCCTGCCCTTGGGAATGCCTATCACCTCGTTCCAGAAGAAGAACGACAGAGAGCAATATCCGCCAATAAGAAACCCACGACGGAGGCAATGATTTTCAAGACCAACATATATGGACGACGTGAGGAAAATCTCAACCAAAGTCATGATAAGCCAGGACCAAAAGATACCAAACCTAGGACCAAAAGATACCAAACCTAGTGATGTCACTGAACATTGCATTTTTTGTGGAAAAGACGGGCACTCTCGAGAAGGTTGCTTCAAAATGATATGATATCTCGAGTGGTGGCCAGGAAACCGAAAGCGACATGAGTCGAAACCCAAAGCAACATGCATTAGAACGGGTCCTAGTCCTATTCTAGGTTTGACGATTAGCCAATATGACACCTTCTTCAAGCATTTTGAAGAAAACGGGAGGTACGATCAAATATGACACCAAACCATAGGCTTACATGAAAGGTAAAGGGGACTGTGATGATGATTGGGTAGTTGACTCGGGCTCCACCAAACACATCACCATGATGTCAATATCCCTGAAAACAAAACGAAAAATCATTTTGAAAAATATGTTCTTATTCCCAATAGGGATGCCATACCCATTGAAGGAAGAGGTGAATACACATTATCAGGTGAAACCAAATTAAAAGGGGCTCTACACATACCAAAATTCAATTGTAATGTTTTATCTGTCAGTAGAATAAGTAAGGACCTCCATGTTGGATCTATATGCTCAAGAATCATTATTGAGTGATATTGCTAATAACATATGATCCTATAAGGTCACATCTTAATCAAGTTGGTACTTATTGAATATTTATTAAGCATTTGATCATTAATAAATAAATTCAACTCTTGTATTTAGTTAAAGAAAAATTATTTTTTTTATGAAAATAATAATAAAAAAGGAACCAACTAGTTATTATATCATATGGTATGATAAATAAGTCATGTACAAAGTTTTGGACACTTTGGCTAACCATGACTTAACTTACTACTTAATGTTTTATGGTTGAAGAAACTTTGAGACAATTTTTGTCTTTTATCACCTCATGGCCAAAAATATAGAGGCATGAAAGGTCGCTTTTCAACCTCCCTCCTTGTCACAACTAGAAATTTTATGTCTTGTAAACACTATACTCAAGTGAATGTGGAAATCAAAAACTCAAAAGCATGTATGATGCTTACTCAATGGAAAACTAAACCCCAAATTCACTACATCAAGCAATTGGAAAACCCTAGAAGTTCTTGTTAAGTCCATTTTGGACTAGAACTTCCTTATTGGATCCAAATGGACCAACAAGCTTCCAATTGGACTATCATGGGTTTAGAACCCTAATTTGGCTCTAATTGGACCCACATTCATTTATTTCAATATTATGGGCCATATTGGGCCTAGAATGAAATAAATTGAAAGTTTTGATCCATGATTAACCCAATCTAGCTTATTAAAACATAAAAATCACAATTTTATTTTATAGGCCAATAAATACCTAAGACTAACTCTAATATTGGGCTTAGGAGCAAAAAGCCCAAATTTTCCTTTTTCCTTCCATGTTTTCGGCCCAAAACAAGCCCAAGAGAAAGGTTTGACTTTCTCATGCCACCTCACTATTAACTAAAGGACTTCCATGCAAGAAACTCATATCTCCATGCAAACCTCACCTCAAACATCATTTCTTCTCCTCTCTCTCTCACTCTCGGCCGAACACAACACACACACACTCACAAAATCCATCCCATTCTCTCTAGATCACTCAAGACCACTCCTTCCTCCCCACTCCAAAAATCTCGAAAATTAAGAGCTTTCAAGAGGATCTTGCAAGTTAGACATCATCTAAGGTGAGGTTTTGCTTGGATCTATGACTTGTATTCCTTGTTTTATCAAAATCCCTTCCTAATCCATGCAAAAATCGTGATCTTGCACTCTAGAAAACTCCATAAACTCGAAAACTTCATCAAGGAGTGCAAAGGCCAAAAATCACTTCATTTCTTCCATTCTTTCTTCAAAAACCGAATCAACACCCAAGGTGAGTTTCATACCCCCTTATTTTCGGTTTTTATAAGTTTTTGTGGGGGAGAATACAAGCAAAGGTGTAGATCCATCATTATGTGTATGTTGTGGTTGATTTCTATGCTTATATGTATGTTTTGTATGATTTTGATGCTAGATCTAGTGATGAAATACTAAAAACCGAGATATATATTTTATTCTAGCATAAAATATACTATTACATGCAAAGTATACTAAGAAAAATAGCCAAATGGCTTGACAACACTTATTTTGGGCTAAAAACTCATTTTTTTGACATAAAATGTTAAAAATACAAAGTTGAAGGGTCTAAAATGAAATATTTCGAAATCTGATGGGTGAGATGAGTCAAAACAGTTTACATAATGCATTTTCTGAAAATGTACTATTTGGAGGGTTAAAAACATAAATTCCAAGCTTATTGGGCTAAATATGACATTTTCGGCCCAATGAGGCCCAATATGCGAAATTTTCTAATTTGGAGGACCAAAACTGCATTTTTCTGTAAAACAGTGGACTATAAGTGTTCCATGTACTTTTCAAAGGTTTAAAATGCTTTTCAAATTTAAAAAGGACCAAAGTTGCAAATTTTTTCCAAATTGGGCCAAAAATGTAAAAATTGCGAAAAAAGAGGGGTTATAACCGAGAAAACTGCAATTTCAAGGACTTAAGCTGTTTTCTATGAAAAATATGCTGGAAAATACTTATTTCAATAATTTTTGGTGTTAAAATGTCAAGAAAATTGATTTAAGGACCAAACCGGAAAGTTTTTAAATAAAGGGGTGAAAAGGGTAAATTTTACAATTAAGGAGGGACTGAAAACAGAAAATTCTCAAGGCTAGTTCAATACATGCAATTTGACCAAATGATGGTACCACGCCTATCGACGAAATACAATACATTACAATACCAAAAGTCGTTGTCAAACGAATTGGTTCGGTCTCGAACCAATAACAATCCGAAACTACTAACACGACGACACTATGACATTACGACATTACGATTCATAACTAATAACGATTGGGAAGTCACTATACATGCGAGTGTGCACAGACGTCTACGCACCATCTTTGGGCCCCAAAAGTGTAAAATCTTGTTTGTTGAGCCTAGCTAGCCCAATGACCTGATCTTAAGGCCCGAAGACCTCTCTCTCTTACGAAGTGTTGGGTTTTACCGATCCGACATAACGTAAAAGGACTTTCAATGGCAAACATGCTGCTGGTCCCCAAGGGTCCTTTAGTGCTGCTAGTAAAGTCTGTAACTCACGATTGCGGGTTGGGCTTCGGGCCCTTCGCAATTGCAATGGTCTTGAACGACGCGGGGAAATACCGAGGGTTTCACACCTTCTTTTCTTCCCTCCGGTCGTGGGACTACACAAGTCCGGGAGGATTGAGTGGTGTGAAGAATTACGAGTGACGCCTAAGGGATCGCTTGTAAGGTTGTCGATTGGACGTTTTCATTAACGCACGTCACAACACTTCACCACCCACTGTATTCTCAATGCCTCCGGAGCTCAACGGTTTCCTCTAACGCAACGAAACAATGGTACACAAACTAAGTAAAGCAAAGTGATAGGAAAACGTCGGGTTTTCCTAGGGTTTTCAACAAGTACAATTACGAATTACCGGTCGAATTTCACAACTCTTACGCTTACATCTATAGAATTCAAACAAGCATACTCATGGATCATCACATATTTTTACACTATTCTATTTTTAGAAAATATCGGATTTTCTGGTGGTTTTCAAAACGATACAAACATTGGATTTCAAACATTACTTATGAACTCACCAACATTTCATATGTTGACGTTTTTCAAAATACTTGTATTCTCAGGTAACAGATAAGGTGAATGGTGATTTGTACTCTATGACGTTTTGCTGTGGTTTAAGTAGTATCAAACAGTTATTTTTTTTGAGAATGTAATGTTTTGAACAATGTAATGAATGTAACGTTACTAGTTGTATCATTCCAAATGTTGGTGATGTATAATGTTATGTTTCATGTATATGCATTGTGATGGTATTCAATGAGTCACGATAGCCCTCGGACGTTTCCGCCGTCTGGTTCGGGGGTGTGACACTCCTCTTGTTCCCCATGCTTGCTTTAGTAGCCAATAATTTATGTTTGAATAATGGGTAGACTTTACTTTGCATATAGGGGTATTTAAATAAGTGTCTTGCATAGGTTTTTGGTTAATTTTTTGGTCTCTTCCTCCATAATAAGATGCAGTCGTAGCTTCTCTTCTTCACTTCACCTCTCTCTCTCTCTCTCTCTCATAGCTAGTTTGGTGATTAAAGCTTCCTTAAGTTATCTCCTTTAGTGCTTATTTGAGTTAAGTTCTTAAATGCTTAAGATACTCAAGAATACAAGAAGGAACTAGCAATCCAAAGTGCCTTATTCTTGATGGTGGATACTTGTAGAGAAAATCATATTTTTTGATCTTTCTATCTTCATCAACACCCTAAAACCAAGTGGGTTCAAACGCTCCAAAGGTTGTCATTGTAAAACACCATATGGTTGCTTTTAATATCATTATAACCTCTATAAATGGATCTTTGGTGGTTTTGTTTTGAAATAATCTCGAAATAATCTTGTTATTTTTAAAGTTTTCGTTGCGGTTTTTATGAAAAACACTCTTTTATTTTGTATCACAGCCCATCGGTGGTATCAAAACCATCTTTTATATGTTAGAATGATTTTTTATGTTTGGTAATCTTTGGATTTTGGGGAAACAAACATGAATTTCTTTTGGTTAAGAAATGCTCATATTTGTCTTCTTTGGCAACTTGTAGTTTAAAATTGTTTATTTTTATATATAACTATTTTTCATGCATTTTGGTTACATAAAAGTTGTCTTAAAAAAACAAAGAGTTGTTTGTTATTATATTTGATATCTTGTTGCATATAAACAAGCCATTTGGACATTTTTGTTGTGTTTGGTTGATATTTATTTATTCATAAGATGTAATAGATAAATATATATCATTTGTTTATTTATTTGTAATAAATTAGTTACACTTGTTGTATTGTTATTTAAATGTAACAAGATCAAGAAATGATAATTTTGAAGATGACTTAACCACTTGAGACTATAATCTCAACTTTGACCTTCTACTCTTGATTTTGGGCTTAATTATAGTCTTAATGATTTAAGTGTTACAATCTTTACAACATGAAGATTTGAAGTTCTTTTTACAAGCAAGAGTTATGTTGACAAGTGGGAGCTTGAAAACCTTTTGAAGTGTCCTTTAAGTCCTTTAGGGAAGACTTAATAATTCATGTGATCGTTCGTAAAAATTATTACTAGATATGGCTTGGTTTATATACATTTTAATGTATGCATGTGATGGTTATTTTATGATTGTTGTATGCTATGTTTGATGTATGAAAATGGTTTTACAAGCTAAATAACATTGTAACATAAAATAATATCACTTGGATTTTGAGCAAAAAATATTTAAAAGGTAACATAATATGTTTATAAATGGCTATTTATAAAAAAAGGTTTTATCGGTTACCGGTTAAAAATCAATTTTTTGTTGAAAATAGTTTTATTGTAAAACTTATAAATAGCTAACTTTAAAATATATAAAATTATTTAAAAGGTGTTTAAACATTATATAAACTCCATTTATTTATAATAAATAAGAGATTTTATTAAAAAGACTAAAATGGTTTTTAGCATTATAACGACAAGTAATAATACTAGTGATTATTTTTTACGTCAAAACGTAATATATGATATTGATTTTTTAAACTTAACGCAACATGTTAATATTATGTTTTATGCATGCCAAATGATATTTAAAACATAAGTATCTGTAACACCCATAATATTCAAGTTAATTTAAAACTTTTTAAAACATTTAAAACCGTCACGTCAAGTTATTACAGTTTGTTCTCAAAATATTTTAAACATTAGAGTTGTTGGATCAAAATATGGTTTATACTTTACTTTTCTGGGCAACTATATTTTTCTGTAATATTTATGAATTTATGGTCTAGTTTACGGCTGAGTTTACGGCCGTAAACACCTTACGACCGTAAACTCATTTACGGCCCATGTGTGTCCGGCCCATATTCAAGTATAAATAGAGGTGTTAGGGTGAGGAGTAAGGATTGATGAACTAAAAGAAGTTTACGGCCAGAGAGAATAAGGAGCGTATGTGTGTGAATCTTTTGTATCTGGAACTTTAATTCTAATCAATTCATACAGAGATTCTTATTATTCTTCTTCTCCCTCTCTTCTATTTTATCTGACATCATCCGTTTGATTGGGATTCCGCACCATCAAACGGATCTGATTGATACACGGGTAGATTAGGGATTTACAATTGGTATCAGAGCCAAGTTGTATCAGTCAAAAGGATTTACTGTTTCATCCAAAAATCGAATATTTTGTGTTTACGGTCCAAGCTTACGGCCGTAAACACCGAGTTCTTGGGCCGCAAACTCTATTTTGGAGCATTATTTGATCTTATTTTCGAAATATTCTTTCGTTTTTGGATAGATCTCGCAAAAATAAGGGGGATTTGTTCTTCGTGTTTTTCATAAAAAATGGTTTTTGATCGAGTTTTTGAGCTTCAAAGTCGAAAAATCAGTGTTTTTGATCGGAGTTCTCGGCCGGAGAGCGATTCAATAAAAAAAGGAAATCGGCTTTGAAGGCTGCAACGATCGAACCTGGATCCATTCTACAATCAATCACGCGCCTTGCCAACTCCTCCATCAGATCACTTGTTGATTTCATTCCATATTTTAAACTTAAACACTATTGTCGCTTCCTATTTCCGAAAAATTGACACTTTTAACCCAAAAACTCAATTTCTTTTATTTTTAAATTCCTTTTTCATTCAAAATAAAAAAATATATATATAATAAAATAATAATAATAATAATAATAATAAATTGTTTTTATTTTTTTCTTTTATTTTTGACTTATTAGTTCAAATTTTGACTTTGACTTCCAAGTTTGACCTTTGACTTTAAACTTTGACTTTTTCGCTTAACTTTTAAAATTTCAAATTTAACTTTTTGGTTTGACTTTTAATTTTGAGTTTTGAGTTTAATTTTTTAGATTTGACTTTTAAGGTTGACTTTAAAAAAAAACATTTTAAATTTGACGTTTAATTTTTATTTTAGCTTCTAGTTTTTTTATTATTGATTTTAAGGTCTACGAGGGAGTTGAAAACATGAAAGAAAGTCGTCAGGATATGTTAAGACAAAATTTCAACTTTTTCGATTATGTCCCTGGAGAAACGCTCGAAACTCAGTTGCAGCGGTTTTACTACACTCACTACTGAGATGAATATAGCCGGGATCTTCTTGGCTAAGTCCGAGATAAACAAAAAGCTATTGAATTCACTTCCAAAATCATGGGATATGAATGTAGCTGTCATCAAGAAGACAAAAGATCTCAATCGTCTTAGTATTGTTGAAGTAATTAAAGAGCTTGACGCTTTAAAGAGTTCTGTAAACCTTCCGGTCAATGAAGTGTCATGTTCTCATTCATGTGAAGTTTCATGTTCTCAATCATGTGAAGATACAATTAAATTTCTTCGGGAACAAACTAATTTATTAAAAAGAGAAGTTGAGGACCTGAGATATGAAGGATATCAACTCAGGAAAGGACAGAAACCCCTGAAGGCTAAGTTGGAAGCAAAAACCAAGGACTTTAGGAAACTTCAGGAAGACTACAGTAACAAATGTGAAAACTATGATTATGTAGTCAAACAAAATGCTGAGCTAGTGGCTGAAGTTGAATCTTTGAAAGGAAAGTTTGAAACCGCCAAACTTGATGTTAGAAAATATGATTTCTCAAGTGAGGTGGTTGCAAATATGATAGACCAAAGCATGCAGTTTAAAAGGAATCAAAACAAGGGTCTAGGATATGATAGTGTACCTCCTCCTTTCAATCATAACTACACATCCATCCCCATGACAAAGAAAGAAATTGACAAGGAGGCACATCTTCAATATGGAAAACGAGCTGGATTTGTGTCAGGAGGAGTTATTAATTTTGAAGATACTAATGTTGCTACTTCATGTGCAGGTAAAGTAGCAGAGGATGAGAACAAGGAGAGTTCTTCTGAACAAACAAACGACCCCTTGAACTCTAAATTTGTTGCTTCTAATCAACCCGTCGTTGGTAAATACAGGCCACCATTTCAAGCTAAACAGAGTGCCTGTTGCAACTGTGCGTGTGGGAAAAACAAGAAACGAGGCAAGGATATGCCACCAGGGGCAGGAAGAGACAACTCCCCAGTGAAGAAAAGGACATGTTTTCACTGTGGAACACCTGGACACATTGCCAGAAATTGTTCTAATCGCGCGTATGTTCCCTACTACGCACAAGGATGGAAAAACGCGCCAAGTGGGAGATACTTTAAAAGAAATCCTTCCAGTTCACGTTCAGACAATGTTGACTGGAACGCGCAGAAGGCTAAGACTCAATCCCACAAGGCCAAGAATCTAAATCCCAAGGGCAAGAAGGGAATGCCAGCCAAGAAGCCCAGCTCAAGAGGTGCTCCTGTGAAGCCAAGACCGGCTAGGTCAAAGTCTTCTCGGCAGCCGACTTCAAGTTCAAAAGCAAGTATTGAGCCACCCGTAGGATCAAAAAAGAAATGGGTTAAACCCAACTACAAATGGGTTCCGAAGGATCAATCTCCCAAATCAACTAACGATTCTAATATTTCTATGTATTCTGTTTGTGATAAACAGGACATGTCATGGGAGAGAGTAACGTGCAAGGATGACAAAGATCGAACCAGTTTCAAAATGGACTGGGTTCCAAAGACCAATTAATCCCGCTCTGTGTCGGAGCAGCTATAGAGGCATATCATCAGACTTTGGTTTGTTGGTAGTGGCTGCTCCTGGCATATGATTAGGGACATCTCTCAACTGTACAACATTCAGACCTTTGTTGAGAGTATGTGTCCTTTTGCGGGAAAGGAAGAAAGGAAGAGATCACTCATGGGATTAGTGCTTAATGACATGAAGAATTTTCGGATCTGTTCTGAGATTATGCGTGCTGTTCTCAGACCTTCTGAATGCAGATTCAATCGATGAATTACGGTTTGCATTTTCTTCTCTATACTCCGGAGTTTTTCTTAAGCTGATTCACTTTAAAGACTAATTTTTGTTTTAGCATAGTTTAAATTTGCGCATTTACTTTCGTTTCTCTCCTATGCACAAATTTAGGGGGAGGAATAAAAACAAAACAAAAAATTAGAAAATTTTTTAAAAAAAATCCAAAAACATTAGAAAATCAGAAAATAAAAAATGTGGTGTTAATGGAATGTGCTTGCGGGAGATGTTTTGGGAAATGAAATCAGCAAGTGATAACGGGCAATCTGAATCGGCGTAACGTACCTAAGTTGAATCGTCTACGCTCTGTGCTCGATGTGCTGGTAGACCCGAAAGATTTTACATGGACTTGACTAAGGAAAGTTGAACCTAATGAATTTAAGGGCTTGACAAACTTTGACCTAGTTAGATCCGTTTAACCTGATGTCACGACGCTCGTATAGGTTGAGCAGGGAGATATACATGGGAATCTACCGGTCACGTTAAATAACCCGTATTTAGAACTGTGGATTCACTTTTCCTCGATGTGCGGATTCTGTCCTTAATTCTGGTTGGATGGGGCAACTGGTAAATTCTGATAAATTAGGTCTGTAGAATATCATTTTCTTTCTTTTCGTCTGTTAGTCATATGTTGCACCCTCTGCGTGATTGGAAGAGATCCGACCTGGATTGCAACATATGCAACTCTATTTCTCTGCATGTTATATCTATGAAATTCCTCCTATCTGTTAGCCATATGCTGTCTCCTTTGCATGACCTCAAATCCGACCTGGTACACAGCATATGCAACTTTCTACTTCTCAACCCCTCTAAAGTGATAAGTTATTAAATTATGAATCTATCCTCTCTCTGAATGATTGTCTGCTCACCCGGTGTAAGGAGTACTCTGGAAGTTCTTGAAGGCTGGAGCATGTCAGGAAGCGGGAAACACGTTCTGATACACTTAAAATTGAACATTTACAGATTGTCTGTAGATCTTGCTGCTCAATTTAGGTGGACAACAATATCCCTGGTCGTCGTCAGATGAATGGTCCTTAAGACATAGTATTTAAGGAATTAGGATCAGCTATAATATCTAGGAACTTAAGTTCACCTTGTCTTGTAACAAATAGTATGTCCTAAATATGTCACAAATTTTTCGTGTTTAAGTGGACCACAATACCGACGATCGACCAGACAAATATGTGAATATGGAAGGTACCGACAAGTGGATAAAGATTGTCTAAAAATCTTTGATCCCAAATCACTCTTAAAGTTTGATATCATTTTATTTTTGTTAAATTTGTCATAGTTTCTTCTAATTTAAATATTAGGGGAGAATTAAAAATTAAAAAAAAAATCATCATCAGAAAAATTTTAAAAATCCAAAAATAGTGTTATTTCTGTTTTATTTCTTGTTAAAAAAAAAAAAAAAAAAAAATTCCATAAGTATTTATTTCTATTTTAATTTGTGTGCAAAGTTTTCTTTTAGTTTTGTTTTTGTCTTGAAAAGTGACTTCAGGTATAGATAAGACTCATGGAGTTTGTGTTGAAGATTTCTAAGCCAATGCTTCATCCGTGAGCATCGAAGAATTCACATTCGAAGGAGCAAGAAATGAAGATTATTCTTTCGACATTCAATCCTTCAACCCCAGAAGCAAGGTGAAGCTGAAATTGAAGATTATGGGACGGATTGCATTGAAGTCTCCTCAATCAGTCTGCTGCTATCTATGAACCTGCTGAAGTGATCCAGAAGATTTGTTCTCTCTGATGTTTTCTCTGAAGATTCTCAAGCTGAAAGCACTATCTTTCAAGAATCAGTACGTCAAGCCTCCTCACCTAACGTGCGTTCAATGCCAAACTCTGAAGAAATGCCCAACCGCTCAAGATGAAGTCATTCATTGAAGATTCATCAAGTTCATCCTGAAGTCGTGAAGAATTTGAAGATTAATGCTGAAGCCAAGCTCTCATTGAAGATTCAAGAAGAGCCAGCTACCTTTTAGGGGGAGCTTGTTGGGTCATTAAGAAAAGAAAGCTATAAACCAAGGGGGAGATTGTTGGGTCAAAATATGGTTTATACTATACTTTTCTGGGCAATTATATTTTTCTGTAATATTTATAAATTTATGGTCTAGTTTACGGCCGTAAACTCATTTACGGCCCATGTGTGTCCGGCCCATATTCAAGTATAAATAGAGGTGTTAGGGTGAGGAGTAAGGATTGATGAACTAAAAGGAGTTTACGGCCAGAGAGAATAAGGAGCGTATGTGTGTGTGAATCTTTTGTATCTGGAACTTTAATTATAATCAATTCATACAGAGATTCTTATTATTCTTCTTCTCCTTCTCTTCTATTTTATCTGACATCATCCATTTGATTGGGATTCCGCACCATCAAACGGATCTGATTGATACACGGGAAGATTAGGGATTTACAAGAGTATCCCCATAATCAAATCATGAAAATATAAGGAGGTGCACGATCACGCCTTCTCCTTCCCGCGATCATTAGAAGTACCTGAAACAATAATCGATAAATGTAAGCTCGAAGGCTTAGTGAGTTGCCCCCAAAATACCAACGCCATACAATCATAACCATATCATATAACCAAACACAACATGCATAATGAGCCTTCAGGCTGACTGGACCGCGTCACAGGCCTTCAGTCTATCTGGACCGCTCTCCGAGCCTTCGGCACGTTTGGACCGCCTCGCAAGGCCTACAGCCTATCCGGACCGTTCGTTGGACCTTCGGCCTGACTGAACCCCCTTGCAACAGGGCCTTCAGTCTATCCGAACCGCCCTGGGTATATTGGCCTTCAGCACAAAGCAAGACCGCCTCAACCCAACCCCCAATCAAACAAACATGTGCACATAAATATCATACGCTAGCATATATCACAGTCAAATCGGTCTAACAGATCACTAATCATAGTAACATCCTACAATCAAGATACAGACCTAACTGGTCACTAACATAGCATCATCCTATATACCAGGATACTGACCTAACCAGGTCACTAAGCATATCACCATCCTAACTACCAGGATGTAAATCAATAAGCATATCATGCAATAACCTGGATACAAATCCAAAAAGGGTCGGCATTGGTGCCTTAGACCCTGTGATATAGTGAGGAGAACTCACATCACAAGTAGCTCAGGATGATACTGTCAACTCTTCCAAATACAGCTCCAAACTCCGACACCTATAAATTTCTGAATTACCAAAATGCCCTCAGAAGTTAAATTGGTCAACCCTTGGGAAAAGTCAAAGTCAACAGTCCATGTTGACCCAAAACGTCGAGTACAGTATACCGACTCGTCGAGTTCCTCCAGAACTCATGTGACAACCTGATAACTTTCCAGTCAACAAAAGTCAAATCCGTTATATAAAATTTTGAAATTTAATTATTCTGTTAAGTTCATAAGGGTTAGAGAATCATTTAAATTATATATATAAAGATTATATAAATTTTGGAACAAAAAAAACTCGAAAAAAATCAAGTTTTCCCTCGAAAAATCAGCAAACTCGTCCAACCACGCATTTACGGTCGTAAACCCGTTTACAACCGAGAACCCATTTACGGCCGCAAACCCAACCGATATAAAGGTTTTTCCCAGAGAGATTTTTCATTTCTCACCTTCTTCACCCGAAAACTCTCTCAAGTTATGTCACACCCCCGAACCAGACGGCGGAAACGTTTGGGGGCTTGCGCGCGACTTCATCTTGTAATATCATCACAATTGTATATAATTGAAATTAGACAACACCATCATCATACATATCAAATACAAACCAGCATTGTTTACATCAAGCATAATATCATAAATTACATGTCCAATGTATTAAATGTATGATGATAACAAAACATAACAAATTCCACGTTTCCTGTTAACCTTTCCGCTTAACAATTTCCTGAGAATACAAGTTATTTTAAAAATGTCAACATATATAATGTTGGTGAGTTCATAAGCATTTTTGAATGAAAAGTTTTGGATTAATTGTAAAACTCTAGAAAATCCGATATTTTCTAAATTAAAATGGTTTAAACGTGATGTATCGACATCAAGTATTTATGCATGTGTGCTTTCAGTATTTGGAATGTATAAAAGTGTAATCCAGATAAAAACGTTGTATTTTCTGTAACAAGTAAAAAGATATTGTTTAACTGTGTATTATCCTAAAAAATCCAATATTTTATGTTTATAGAAGTGTTGTGGTCTCAACCCTAAGACCGAATAATAGTATGTGTATGTTTTTGTATCCACAAGATTTTATAGGTATTCCATAAAATTATGTTGGAGAGGATTTCTAAGTGATCCGTTTTAACCATACTTGATGATGACGAATTCGCCTGTCGTGGCGTCCTTAGGCGCCGACTTGTTTTACGGTAAGGTTTGTCACCCTAGACTGGCCTAGTCTAACTGTAGCTAACAGCTCAGGTGTGGGGTGTCACCCCGTATAGATCTATACACAAACTCTCGCTCTCCCTGCAGGAGACTCTAGTTATAACTACAGGCTACGATCATACACACTAGAGGTGTCAACCGACATGTCTCACTAGCAATCTTAACCGAGTTTACGCGATTATTGTATTAAGTTATATAATGTTCGCTTGTATATTCTATGTTTTTAATAAAATATCCAACGAGTATGTAAATGAATGTACGAGGCCCAAAAGACATGTAGTAAGCCCAATATGGCCCAGTAAACATGTAATGTATAGTTGGGTCCAGTAAGCATATATATGGGCCACTAAGGCCCATTAACTATGTAATACATAGTTTAGGTCCAAGTAGCATGTATATGGACAACTAAGGCCCATTAAACTTGTAATACATAGTTTATGTCTAAGTAGCATGTATATGGGCCACTAAGGCCCATTAAACATGTAATACATAAGTTATGTCCAAATTAGCACGTAAAATTTATATCTTTAGTCCAATTGCATGTAGGTTGACATTTTTGGCCCAAGTAACCATAAATTGATGTATTTGACCCATTTATATATAAATTCACATTTTTAACCCCTTTTTAAATAAAATGACATTTTAGGCCCAAGTTTTGTAAAAATAACCTTTCAGCCCATATATAAATAAATTGACATTTTTGGCCCAAATATTTATATATTTTTGTTTTTAGCCCGTTATTATAGGAATTTACATTTTAGCCCATTTTTGATAAAAACGACATCTTCGGCCCAAACTTTTGTATAAATAACATTTTAAGCCTAAATTTGTGTAAATTGTCATTTTCAGCCCATAAAACCATAGATTTTCATTTTTGGCTCAAATTTGTATAGAATGACATTTTGGTCCACAAAAATCATGATTTTTACATTTTTGGGCCCAATAACCGTAAAGGCCCATAATATGGCCCATTTTGCGAAAATTACACTTTTGGCCCCTTAAATGTCGTAAATATCATAAAGACCTACTTTTTAAAATAAAATGACTCTTTTTGACCCTTGCAAAAACCGTAAATGTCAACAAGGTCTCATTTTTTTGTATATTTGTCAAAAATTGCCCTTTTTCAAGATTTTGTTTAGTTTCTTATGAATCTTCACATGTTTAACACATTTATCTTTATAGTAAGTTGTATGAAGTGTTTTAGTTACAAATATCACATCTTTTGGTTGTAGTTTTCAAGATCTATAGTGCTTCATCACATAATCACAACTTAAATCAAGAAAAACACACATAACATGCATAAATACATAAATCTAACACATAGCAACTTGCATTCTCCCCCAAAACATGTTAAAATAAAAAACAAGGGGTATGAAACTCACTTTGCTTTGAAGTTCTTGGTTTAATGAAGAGATGGGAAGAGATGATGTGATTCTCGGCCCTAGTGTGACAACTCGATATTTCGAATCAATGTAATGACCTAAAAAGTAAAAAATTTGTAATCTCTTTAGATATAATGAAATTAGCATCGAAAATAAAATGTTCAAAAGTCTCTATTGGGTTACCTAAAATGATAGTTATCATGTCAAGATTTTCAGAAATATAAAGAACACTGAAAATCGAGTTATAACGAAGAAGTTATGACCAACCAAAGATTCACAACAAAAACCATCAATACAGTTAAACGTAAAACGATAAATTTCAATAAAATACTTATTAGCCTTAGGTATTTAAATAAAAGTCGTAGTTATCATTAAACCGTGAACATGCATAAAAAGAATGCCCAAGTCTAACCTCATATGAGGAAGTTATAATTTTTCGAAGTTTGGGTATATAGCGGTAGACAACTAAAAAAACTCGAAACAAAGATCGAGCGACTTTTGGCCGAAACAACCTAAATGAGAATCGAAGGTCTCGATAATAGTATTTCAACGGTAAAAAGTCTGGTGAAAACGGACATCGGATGAAGAAGTTATGGACTTTTAACGGACTTTTCCTACCCCGGCCTTTTAAAAATAAATAATAAAAATAATTTCAAAATTTGCCGACGGAGTCTAAACAAAAATTGTAGAGCCTAGTCTCACCTACGTGTGGATATAAAGAACGTCAAAAACGGAGTTCATATGAGAAAGATATGAATTTTTGAAGTTTATTAAATAATTAAAATATAAAATTTAATTTAAAACCTGGTATTATCCAAAGGAGGAGTCACCGGACTGATCCGAGTTACGCCCAGCGTACTCAGGTGCTAGGCCTCAGATCGTCCACGTCGCCCCTCTACGCCTCTACGCCCCGTCGCATCCGAAATCCGGCAGACGAGGATGCGGTCATGCATAACGTCCGGTAAGCCCAGCGTAACCCGGAGGTAAGCCCCGCGTACCGAGGGTTTCCAACCCCTATAAAAGGGATGCGAGGGTTCCGGGCATTAGTGCTCATTTTCTCTCCTTCTCTTGCATTTTTACTCCGTTTTGCGTGCAAGAAATATCCCGAAGCCTCGGTCTTCACATCCAAGTTCCGAAGGAAGGTTTTACACTCCCGAGATTCCCGAGAATCCCGAGAAATCCGCTTTCTCCTGTCAAAGTTCTGCACGGTTTTCGTCTCACTTTCTTCAACCTATCAAGCGAGTTCATACCCCTATATCTACGTTTTCAACTACTTTATAAATGTTTTTATACGCTTTCAAAAGGGGGGGGGGGGAATACAAGTAGAACACGCGGTTACTCTCGTGTGGAAAACAATAAACTTTTACTACATTTATATAACAAATCACATGTGATTCTTAACTATCATATGAAAACGTTCGCATACAACACCTATTCTATAACATCTTGTCCTTTAAGAATATATACATGTTGTTATACGAATGTCAAACACTTCATTTATATTTTGAGTATAAATGTTCAATGACGTTATACTTTACATACAAAGTCGACACTTTTGGAAAAACTATAATAGGTATAGTTTACTAGATATTCATGAGATTTTACCTACTATAAGTACTATATCAAAGAAATACCTTCATATACAAGAACAAACGAGCTTTTATATGTAAATCTATTTGATACTAAGTTTTGTGAGACGTTCAGCTTCACGTACTTTCGAGTATGCGGTTAAAGTCCTGTATTATATACCATAATCTCTTGTAGGGAGAGCGTGATACTTGTGTGTAGATCTATACGGGATTGACAATCCCGCACCTAAACTGTAAGCTACAGTTAGACTGGCAGGTCTGGGGTGACAAACGTCATAACATTCCAACGCCTGAAGAACGTTGTTACAGGCAGTCTGGGTCAATAGCATGGTTGTAAAACTCTCATGGAGTATTAAAAACACGTTGATTTATGGGGATATCAAATGTCTTAGCAATTTTATACACACATAAAACTACTATTCTAGGCATAAAAAACACTATTGCATTATAGTTTTGGAACTTTTAAACTATCATACACTTATGGAAAAATATTGGAATTCTAGAAACGACATACAAAACAGTCGGGTCTTAGTAGAAGACTACTTTTATACTAGTAGAAAATATGGGATTTTCTAGGAGTTTTCAAACACCTATAAACAAATTTATTCAAATTCATACAAACATTGACATCAAATACTTATGAACTCACCAGCTTAAATGTTGACCTACTCTTTCAAATCTACTTATATTTCTCAGGGATTCAGTAATACAGGTAAACCCCAGCTTTTGGAGAAGTGATGCTAAGGCGTCAGTTTTAAACTCATTTTGTCATCATATTGTAATTTGTTTTTTTTGAAACGGGTATCTTATAACAATGTAACTCTTAAATTATATATATGATGGTTGTGTTTACTTTCTTTACTATGTATTCAATTGTTTCGATACTACATGAAGTCATCCGCCTCCGAACGATTCCGCCATTCTGGTTTGGGGTGTGAAAGATTGGTATCAGAGCATTGTTTATAGTGAACTAAGTATATCGAACCACATAAGATATACAAACTATAAATGCTTAAGGACTAAAACTCTTTAACAAAATGTTTTTACGCCTAAACCGTGTTTCATTTAGCTTAAATTATTTGGGTCGTAAAAGCACAAATACATGCATACAACGAGTCATTTTCATAGTTAGAACTATACAAGAAGTATTAAGACAAGTTGGACACTACGACTAGGCCTCAGAATATGTAATCGGATTTGGGACGAATATAGCCTGATCAACTATATTTATCCGAGATCGGACTAATGTATGTCGAGGAATGGTCGTATTGAGCAACAAGTCAAAACTTACCAAAATAACACTAGTATCAAACATACAAACTTAAATACCATAGGAGTATTTGGTACATACAATAGTTTAACTTACATATTTAGATGTACATGTTTTAAATTCTAGACAATCCTCATATCTCTATTCACGCACAGACACCATGGCTGGATTCCACCCACCAGGGGACCCCTACTACCCGAATCAGGGCAATGGAGGATGGGTAGAGGAGGATTCCGAAGAGGATGAAGAACCCATAGATTTGGAAGAAGGGGATGACTCTGGGACGGAATCAGAACCAGAAGTTATCGACCCACTAGTCGCCCAACTACCCGCAGTTACGAGAAACTTTCAGGGACCAACTCCCATTTGGGGAAGTCACCTTCACCATTGGAGCCAACAGCAAGGATTACGTCCTCCCTACGGTATGTGTCGAGACTTCTACAACGTCAGGGAGTGAGGTTCAGCCGACCGAGCACTCCCAGTCATGGTGGGCAAACTAGCCAACCAGTCCTATCAATCCGGGGTCCAAGCAAACCGGCTTCGTGAAGTCAACATGGAAGTACAAGTTCACACTTCCGACATCCGTCAACTGGATAGGTTGCAGGATGACACCCAACTCCGCGCCGACACATTCCAGGCACAAATGATTGCAGCCCTCTCTGAGATAAGGGAACAACAAGCTGCCTTCGATAGGCGTCTTATGGAAGCAAAGCAATCAGACACGGAGTCAAGCTCCAGGCGCAACCTACGTCGCAAGTAGTGCTTGCCGAATCCCAAAATTTTGTTATAGAATAGGAACTCGACTAAAAGTCTTACTTTTCTTTAACTTCTGTATCGGCGATCCTTAGAAGGGTCGAAATTTTCCTAACTTCAAATGTAACTCAACATATGTTTAATATATATGAAGAAATTCCTTTGTGTGTAAATTCTTTAACTACCACTCAGATTCATAAGTTTATCTAGCACTATGCAAACTTTTATTATGAGTCAAGCTCTAAACCTTGGGTAAGTTAGTCGAATTTATAAATTGATAAAAATGACAAATTTATTAACACATTAAAAACCTTATGTTCTTCATTCTATTTCTTTAGCAGAACAATGCCGCCCTATAGATCTACACACCATGTCAACAACGCAACACCTCCACCACCACCCCCTCCATCGATAGAAAATGTCGCATTGATAGCTGCTATTACAGCTGTAGTGACAGCAGCAATGACACAGATGAGTAATAATGGGTCTGGAGGAGGAGTGAATATCTCTACGAATGGCTAACGTCAAGGTCGTTCAGGGGATTGTACCTTCAAGGACTTCACCAATAGCAAGCCCATGACTTTTAACGGACCCGGAGGGATAATGGCTCTATCACAATGGATAGAGAAAACATAAGCGGTTTTCAAGATCTGTGCATGTCTGGAAGTGAGCAAGGTAAAATTTGCCGCTTGTACATTCTCCGAGAGAGCCCTAACGTGGTGGAATGGACACGTCAAGTCACTAACTCTGGTAGTGGAAAATTCTATGGGCTGGGAGAATCTAAAACAAATGTTAATGCAAGAGTACTGTCCAAGGGGCGAAGTACAAAAGCTAGAGCAAGAACTTTGGGGCCTTACTATGGTAGGCTCGGACATCACAACCTATACCAATAGGTTTAGTGATTTGGCAATCCTTTGCCCATGGATGGTTGCTCTAGAGAGCAAGAAGATCGAAAGATACATCTGGGGACTGTCACCCCAAATTCGAGGAAGTGTACTAGCTTCCAAACCAGTCACTTTCGATAGCACCAAACAGTTGGCACAAGCTCTCATTGACCATGGAATCTGTCAAGGCTTCGCAACCATTGTCCCGGGGCAAACCATAGGAAACAACAACAACAACATTTGTACCAACAACAACAGCAAGAAGAAGTTTTGGAACAAGAGGAAGGGCCAGTCTTCACAAGAACCTTCCAAGAAACAACAAATAGTGACAGTCCATGCCGCTACTACCCCCACTGCCGCTCCAGTTACCTCTGCACTAGCGAAGCAATACGCTGGGAACCTACCAAAGTGCAGAAAATGAAATTTCCATCACAACGGAAATTGTTGGGAGATGCACTGCAACAACTGCAACAAGAAGGGGCACACTGCCCATTTATGTAAGGCATCGGCACGACCAGTCACTCAAGTCCCTAGAGTCTGTGTGGGCCAGGCGTGTTATGGGTGTGGGGAGGCTGTACACTACAAGAGGGACTTCCATAAGGCAAGGAATGTTAGCGGCATAGGAAGAGTGTTGGCAATAGGGTATAACGAAGCAATAGTTGACCCCACGGTGGTTACGGGTACGTTTCTCCTCAATAACGCTTATGCATGCATACTCTTTGATTGTGGTGCAGAGAGGAGTTTCGTGAGTCATAAATTCAAGCACATACTAAAACGGAACTCTCAGTCACTCAATAAGATATTTAAAGTAGAAATGGCAAACGGTAGAACAGAAAGCACCACCGATATGTACATAGGCTGCACTCTAACTCTAAACGAACATTCATTTCAAATCGATCTAATGTCGATCACTATAAAGAGCTTTGATGTCATCATCAGTATGGATTGGTTAAGCCTACACCATGCTGATATACTTTGTCACGAAAGGGCCGTTCGCCTACATCTGCCAAACGGCAAAACTCTCATCATTTATGGTGACAAACCCAATACCAATTTACAAATTATCTTTTGCGTCAAAGCCCATAAATACCTACGTAAGGAGTACCATGCCTTCTTAGACCACGTGGTAGATAAAGAAAAAGAAATGAAAGACATCAAGGACATTCCAGACGACTTTCCTGATGTCTTCCCTGAAGATCTTCCTGGTGTCCCACCAGAACGACAAGTCGAGTTCAGGATCGATTTAATTCCCGGAGCTACCCCAGTAGCTAAGTCGTGGTACCGTCTAGCGCCAACTGAGATGCAAGAATTATCCAGCCAATTAAACGAACTACTCAACAAAGGATTCATCAGACCGAGCTTCTTACCTTAGGGAGCGCCAGTCCTATTCGTAAAGAAGAAGGATGGATCTTTCCGCATGTGCATCGACTACCAGGAACTCAACAAGCTCACTATCAAGAAACAGTATCCCTTACCACGCATCGACGATTTGTTCGACCAACTCCAAGGAGCGAGTTATTTCTCGAAGATCGATTTGAGATTCGGGTATCATCAGCTACGAGTCTTGGAAGGAGATGTCCCCAAAACAGCCTTTTGAACTCGTTATGGTCACTATGAGTTTGTAGTAATGCCCTTTGGATTAACAAATGCACCGGCGGTGTTCATGGACTTAATGAACCGAGTGTGTCGTTCATTCCTGGACAAATTTGTGATCATGTTCATTGACGATATACTCATTTATTCAAAGAATAAAGAAGAACATGGTCAACACCTCCGATATATCTTGGAAACTCTAAGAAAAGAGAAGCTATATGCAAAATTCTCAAAGTGCGAATTTTGGATTCGGAAAGTAGATTTCCTCGGTCACGTGGTTAGCGAAAACGGGATACACGTGGACCCTCCCAATATCAAGGAAATCGAGAAATGGTCAACTCCTAGAACCCCAAAAGAAATCCGACAATTCTTGGGCCTTGCTGGCTATTACCGAAGGTTTATACAAAACTTCTCGAAGATTGCTAAACCACTTACCACCTTGACCCAGAAAGGTGTAACTTTCAATTGGGAAGAAAAATAAGACGCTGCTTTCCAAAACCTGAAGCAAGCACTATGCAGCACACCTATATTGTCCTTGCCAGAAGGAACAAAAGACTTCGTGGTCTACTGTGATGCATCTAATCAAGGTCTTGGATGTGTTCTAATGCAACGAGAAAAGGTCATTGCCTACACCTCAAGACAACTCAAGACACACGAGGTCAACTACACTATACACGACCTCGAACTGGGAGCAGTTGTCTTCGCCTTAAAGATTTGGAGACACTATCTCTACGGAAAAAAAAATGCACAATCTTTACCGATCACAATAGCCTTCAACACATCCTTAATCAAAAGGAACTCAACATGAGGCAAAGACGATGGGTTGAACTGTTGAATGACTACGAATGTGAAATTCATTATCATCCATGAAAAGCGAATGTGGTAGCTGACGCTCTTAGTCAAAAGGAATACTCGGGCCACCGAGTGAAATCCTTAACCATGACGATCCATTCACACCTATCCATGCAAATCAAGGAAGCTCAGAGGGATGCCTTGAAATTAGAGAATGTGACAGGTGAAGCCTTAAGGGGGATGGATAAGAATCTTGAAGTCAAGGCCGACGGAGTTCGTTACTTCATGGATCGGATCTGGACACCGAAGTTTGATGGATTCAGAGATGTGGTCATGAACAAGGCTCATAAGACTCGATACTCCGTGCATCCAGGTTCGGACAAGATGTATCTGGACCTCAAGAAACTGTATTGGTGGCCGAACATGAAAGCAGAGATCGCTACCTATATGGGCAAGTGTATGACTTGGCCCAAAGTCAAGATAAAGTACCAAAAACCTTCAGGATTACTACAACAACCTGAAATACCCGAATGGAAGTGGGAGCAGATAACCATGGATTTCATAACCAAATTACCCAAGACCGCAGGTGGGCTAGACACCATCTGGTAATCGTCGATAGATTAACAAAATTCGCACACTTCCTACCCATAAAGGAAACCGACAAGATGGAGAAGCTAGCTCGAACATACATCCGAGAGATTGTACGGCTACATGGTGTACCAATATCCATTATCTTCGACAGAGATAGTGTCACAACTCGAGATTTCTTTCTTGTACAAGAGACCAATTGAATCCAAGTTAGACTCATTTTGTTAGATTTCAACACCGTTTGGGGTCTATTGGAGCGTTCTAAATGTAATACAAATGAGGTGGGAACCTAGAAACAAGATAACAAAATGTGTATCAAGCAAAAATCGGGCCAAGCACTCCAAAACATGGAGTGTGCAGCCACACACTTGAGTGTACGGCCATACACAGGTGTGTGCGGCCGCACACCCGTTTTCAGCCACACACTCACCTCTATATATATAGAGGAGGACCCCCCCCCCCTTCATTTATTCATTCTTTCCTCCTTTGGCTGTAATCTACTTCTCTCTCTACTTTCTCTCTCTAAAAAAATCTCTCATCCAAAGAACAATCCAAGGGCCTCAAGAGCGTAAATCACCATATCAATCAACTTGTTACTGGTAGAACATCTAAATCTAAGCTCAAAACTCATGGTGTTCTTCATCCTATGAAGGAGTGCGGCCGCACACCTTTATATGGTGACCGCACACCTTCATGTAGTGACCACACACCTTCATGTGATCTAAGTGTTGGATTAGTGTCTAAGTCCATAACTATTTTGGTATGTACTTGACCCGATTATGAGCATGGTCCTTTTAGGTTGCCTTCACCATAGCAATATGTAGGATAAATTAAGGAGAGAGAGGTTTAAATATGATTTATTAATATATTATGAGAATAATATATTAGAAGAGAAATCATATTGTTTAATTAATATTAGTCAAGAATTAATTAAGAATTAATTTTGTGGCTAAAAGAGATTAATTAAATATAGGGGATTGGACTGCAATTATTGGATAATTGAGTTATTGGGCTAAGGAATGCTAAAGGAATAAGGGGTGAACGAAATTATGATGGGAGCCCATCATATTTTCGTCCATAGCCTTATCCAGAAGGTTCCATGGGCTGCTTAGAGTTTAAGCTATCCATTAGGGTTTTGACTGAAACCCTAGCAACCCACACAAGTATATAAAGGACCCCTTAGGCCCCAAAAACGTGGACACCTGATGCTCTAGGGTTTCTAGTCGTTTTTGGGTAGCCTCCTTTCTTCTCCTCTTCATCCAAGTTGCATAAGGCGTTTGTGACTCCATTAGAGGTGCATCTCTTGAGGCACTAAGCTTTTGAAGCCAATCCAAGCAAGGAATTGATTGTTATTGCTATATAACAATCAAAGGTAATTCTCTAAACCCTAATTCAGTTCATAATATGATAGATCTAAGTTTATTAGTCTTGGATTCAAAGCATGTTCAATAGAGAAACCTAGATCCAAGCATTAGGGTTTGTATGAGCACATAGGATTGTTCTTATGCCTAAAACCCATTAGTGGTATCAGAGCCTTGGTTGGTTTCAGTTGTATGTGATGCTTAACTGTTTTGTTTGCTAAAAATCGAGTTTTTGGCCTCTGCCCGACTCAACTCGGCGAGTCAGTATCTGGACTCGGCGAGTTGGCCCCTACTCGGCGAGTTCGAGCGTCAGACAGAGGGTATTTCGGGATTTAATTGCTGTTTTGACTTGGATTTAATGCCTAATTCGTTTTTTGAAGTAAAATTCGATTTTTATCTTAAATTAATGATTATCCTTGCCAAAACAATAGATAATTTCAAATCTTTTGAATATTGGTTGTTTATATGATAAATATGGATTATTTTAAATTATTTGGTAATTATCTAGTGACTAAAATAAGATTAGGTCAAATATAGATAATGACTAAATTAATTATTATTTGTTATTTGATCCTTTGTGATGTGAAAAAGTTTCAATTGCACCCTTTAGATTTTATAGTTTAAATTTGAACTTAAAAGTTTTGTTTATGAAATTTAAATAATTTAAACCCTAATGTTTTGAAATGTTTCAAAAACTTGCCCTCAAGTTTTGGAATTTAAAAGTTGATTAAAAGTTTAATTTTGAAATGTTAAATTCTAAAACCCTAGTAATTTGAAAAAGTTCAAATCTCACCCTTATGGTTTTATTAATTAATTAAAGTGTATAATTAAAAGTGAATTGATAAACCCATAAAGTTTTGGTTTACATTTAATTAAATTAAAGGTATAATTGACTATGTTAAACCAACTAGTATTTTAAAAGTGTAAAATACACGCTATACTATATATAACATTAAAAGTCTAATATTATATATGTATGAGTAAACAGTCAGTCTTACCGTTAGTAGGCCTCATTCACGAAGCTGGTCTATAAGGGGTGTTTAAGGGAATTGCCTATAAAATGGCGATTAAATGGGTATCCACTCTTACCCACCGCACTCTTGACTAGTGGAGGGTCATTAGCCGAACAGGTAGGATAGGACAGAAACCTTCCATTATAGGTATAATGAAGTACAAAGTAACTAAATGCTTATACAAATTCCCAAATCATAGTTACTTTAGGCAAAATGTGAAATTGTATGCTAACCCATGGAATTACACTTCGTACCCTTTTCAAACGTTAGTGGAGCGTGTGTGGTTAACCGGCACACTAATTTGGGGATGACATTGGTGGCGAAGGGTGGCTCGATGCTTATCATAGATCAATGGAGCGTGTGTGGCTAACCGACACATTGATTAGGTGATAGTAGCATTGAGTGCACCACGTGATTCGTATGGTTATTCACACCTTGTTTCTGATCCTCGGCATCCCAGTCACAAATAGTAGGGCATAATCGAGATTAAACATGACATTGAAAAGTTCAATGAATCTCAAAAGATTAGGAGTTTCAATTCATTTAAAACTTAAACTTCCCTTTCGTTTTTCATGGTAGAAATTGGTAAATCGTCATTTACCTACCTTCAAATATTCTGCAACTAGATTACGGCATCCCTCTTCTAGGTTGTAGAGTATTGTGTTGGATCCTAGCTTGATGTTTCATTTGGGTGCTACATCAAGAATTCTAAATCAACATAACTTGAATTTTCTCCCGTTTTGTAGATTTCTGAATCTTACAATGGTCTTCCCAAATCCAATGGAACAAGCTTTCCAAATGAAGATGACGTTCCGAGATACGATCAAGGAAATGAGAGTTGTGCTTCACTTCCTCCACCTCCTCCAATTGTTCTCCCTGACCCACAAGCTCAAAGGCTTGAAAAGTTCAAGCTCACTCAAGCCCTTTTGGCAAGTAAACACGAAGATGGGAAACCTGTGTGTGCATACATCTTAGAGATGAAGTCACACATTGATAGGTTAAGCATGTTGGGTGTCGAGATTTCAAGTGAGTTGGCTACTGACTGGGTTCTTTAGTCACTTCCTGAATCATATAGTGAGTTCGTTAGAGAGTACTATATGATGGATCATGACGTGACCCTCATTAATCTCACCTATTTGCTTATAGCTGCTGAATCAGCAATGATTTGGCGTGCTGGTCAAGCAAATTTGTCTGGTGAATCAAACTCCCAAACTTCAATGGACATTGGCAACATTGGAAGTCCAGAAAGAACTAAGTCTGTGATTGTACGATGTGTTGTGCCAAAGGAGTCCATTTGCTTTTATTGCCAAAAGAATGGGCATTGGAGACGAAGCTGCCCTAACTACCTGAGAGATCTAAGAGATGGGAGAGTCAATACGTATGGCTCTACTTCAGGTAAAATCCATTATCTAACTCTTTTGAGTTCCTATTCTAGATTCTTAATACATGATGTGATAAGATTACATTTTGATGTTTTGTAGGATCGAAGAAAAGAGAGGAAGCTTGAGGGAAGAAGTGAGCTGAATCTAATCATGAAGAAATGGATTTCGATCGCATTACTTGAAGAATGGATTCTTGAGCAACTACTTGGAGTTAGAATAGATTGTTAAGAAATATGTAATAACATAGTTTTTCAATTGAATTGCATTGTAAGGACAAATTTTTTTCCACAATAAAATGAATTTTGGTTTTATCTTATTTGTTTATCCTTACAATAGCATATATGAAAAATTGATGTTTGTGTACTTCTATTAGCAAATAGATTTGATTCTTAATTACGTTATTTGTGGCAATGTCAGAAGTTTACCAAATAGGGAGAGTTTCTCATCGCCAAAAGTTTCAATTGGACAGGAACTTGGAATCATGCAATGTGTATTGTGTGATGAATGAAAAACTTTCACATTTGGGAAACTTAGACTAATTCTTTGACAATGTGTACACTATGGTGTGCGTTGATCAAGTCCACCACAAGAGTGACAAAGATATTCGTCATGATTTACTAAAGTTTAGTAAATATGATTATGCTTATAAGATTGAGTGTAATTCTGAGTTGATTGAAAGAGTTTCAATGAATAGTAGAACGAATAAAGAAGAATCAAGTAGGCAGAAAGATAAAAGGTTTCTCTATTCTAAGAAGAAGGGAGAGTACCTTTTATTGTGTTTTATGATAAGTCTTAATGATTAATAACCATGTCTCAATTGATCCTCTAAGTGAGTCTTAGTGCAATTGCATGTCTAAGAAGAGGAATCGAGAATTGTAGAAGTGGGTAAATCAAGAAGTCAATCATACTTCGTTCCAATATCAAGTCTTAAGTAGGTTTATAACACTCATAAAATGAGGAATTTGGAAAAAATTTCTTATTCTTGCACATTTCAAATTGGTAAGTTGTGCTGTCTTGGATAAGACAAAGACCAACTGGGACCAATTATGTGAAGTGTTTTGTCTTGATAAGAACTACACTAACTCTTGAATATTTGCTTTGTCAAGAAGTGTTTCTTGACAAGAGAATCTTATATATCAAGGAGTCAGTGGGAGTCTTAATGGTCTTGAAATGTTTCAAAAACAAATCAAGAATAAACCTTATAGATCATCACTAGCACACGACTTGAGGTTTACAACCTATTGTGCTGACATTATTTTGTTTCTGTGCCATTCCAATTGAGTTAATTGTGTATGTGAGTTCTATGAGTTCTTATTTGAATGCATACTAGAGCCTTAGTCGATGGAAAGTACATTGATATGTAAGGACAAGTTACTAAACTACTTGGAAGACATGGTGGGCACTCGTGTTACCATAAGGCAAGAAATCAAGATTAAGAAAGTTCAGTCCATATGAGTTTGGATTTGTCGCAAACTTTGGTTTTGGCAAATTCACATGGATAGGAACTCATACACCATAAAATCTAAGTGTCATAAGATTCCCTCCTTCATGAAAATGATGTGAGGAAATGCTTTCACTAAGAGAGATCTTAAGAAGATAGCAATTGTGAAAATTGTATTCTCAAATTCGATTATGGTTACGGCATCCCTTTCCATAGTTCGAATTGTGAGATTTGGCAATTAGTTTGAACATTTGGAACTTAGTAACATATGTTCTAAATTGTTTAAGCACACATATGAGCTATCTAAGGTAAAGGTGTATAAGTTTAAGAAGCTTAGATAAAGGCTTATCGAAGCATTTGGTATTAAAAATATGAATTTCAGAAATTCAATAGGCATTGTTTTTCTAGAAGTTCATTTGTTTTCTGAATACATGTCAAAGCTAGTGGGAGCATAAGTGTTATGCTTATATGATAATAATCATCATGATAGTGGGAGCATAAGTGTTATTATTGTATGATTATTATGGCGAGTATTGCAAGTTAGCAAAATTAATTATAGAAAAAAAAAGATTCAATTTGCAAAGTTGCATGGGTTGAAAAGTTGTTCTGATATAATTAAGGGAGAGAATATTATACTTCGTTTAAAAAATCTAAAGCTTAGATTGAGAAATTTTAATATCTTCAGTCAAAGGATACACTGTGTGTTCTCACGTTTTGATTATGATTACGACATCTCTCTTCATAGTTCGAATTATGTGAACATGACACATAAAATATTATGGCAAAAGATTGGTAAAGTATCATATCTTTATGTAAGACATTATGCATCGTGTCCCATACGCTTTGGGTATAGGATCGATTGCAAATGCTATAATATTTTACCATTCTAATATTTTCCAAATGTATAGCACATTAAGAGGGAAAAAGGACTAGAATTGGTTTTGACTAAACTAATTAAACAACTATCAAAGGACGATCCAAAGTTTCCTGAGAATTAGTCGCTTGTGAGTAGATGGAATTATGGTATTGGATGGACCATATCGACATTATTATGAATAGATAAGATTCTATTAAGAATGAGTTTTCATATGGTAAATGTGGAAATGTTTCCATATTGGGAGTTGGATATTGAGAGTCTATTCCTAGATTATAACTTTTATGCAGGAAGGATGTTCAAATGAATGTACTTTGAATGTGAGACTTCACGTCTATGGAATTGTCTTGTAACAATTTCCGATAGAGTACTTCATAATTTCATTAGCTAAGTCTTGGTGACTTTTGTGCTATGACTTTACGAAAGGATCGTTGCATAAGATGTTAGAATCTAGCATATTCTAATAGTAGCAAAGAACCTTGCGTTCTTACACGAATGATAAGGATTAAGGAATTGTGAAATGAGATTCGTTGGAAAAGTTTTCAATTGATCTATTTCACAAAGCATGGACCATAGGAAACAAAGTGTGCATGCTTAGAGCATGGGACAATTGTTGTTGTAATTCAAGTAATGAGTTGATTATCCGAAACATTAAATGATAAATAATGAGTAATCAATATGGTGGATAAATAGAAGTGTTTTATTTACTCTCACAAGTTTGGGGCCACATAGGATTAAGTATTATTGTTATGTTTCAGTTTGCATATTTTGACTTCCTGAATAACTAGTTTATTCAAACATCCACAGTCGGTCATATGCTAGAAGTAAGTATGAAGAAATACTGTCATGAATCTGTCTGTAGATTGTCTGAAGTGTTTAGACATGGCACAAGTTTGCTGCAGAGTTCATGAGTGCTTTGATAAGATTAGAGTATTGGATTAAAACCCATGCTCACTTGGATCACTCCATGGATTTATCACGAGTGATTAGTGAGACGATAATATTGTATATTCTTGAAACCGAGACATGTGAGTTGTTATTTGTTGGCCGGTTACACATTGATAATAAGTAAACGCACCAGTAACTTGGTGTTATAAAACTCATTGTTGTGTGTGATTCAATCAGTAAATGCAAGCGAGCATTTGAGTCGAAGTTTATCCATTCCTTTTATCCAAAGTGGGATAAAAGCGATATATGTGGGCCTCTCGATGATTTGGTGATGATACCTAAGCGCTTGGCCAAGCCGGGACTAAGTTGATGTGTTCAATTGTAGTCTGTTATCAGTCGTCATAAATCGGAAGTCGGGAAACATTATAGAGAGAATGATTGAAATTCATGTTTTTTTGTCTATACGATACCTTGAGAATGGAGGAATATATAATCCCTTATCTAGAGGACATGCTATCTGATAAGATCAGAGTTGATAATGGCTTTTGAAAGCTACGATTGCTGATCAGGTTCTGAACTCATACTGAAAATAGTTATTAGACTTATCCAAGTGGGAGACTGTTGGATTAGTGTCTAAGTCCATAACTGTTTTGGTATGTACTTGACCCGATTATGAGCATGGTCCTTTTGAGTTGCCTTCACCATAGCAATATGTAGGATGAATTAAGGAGAGAGAGATTTAAATATGATTTATTAATATATTATGAGAATAATATATTAAAAGAGAAATCATATTGTTTAATTAATATTAGTTAAGAATTAATTAAGACTTAATTTTATGGCTAAAAGAGATTAATTAAATATAGGGGACTGGACTGCAATTATTGGATAATTGATTTTTTGGGCCAAGGAATGCTAAAGGAATAAGGGGTGAACGAAATTGTGATGGGAGCCCATCATATTTTTGTACATAGCCTTATCCAGAAGGTTCCATGGGCTGCTTAGAGTTTAAGCTGTCCATTAGGGTTTTGACTGAAACCCTAACAACCCACACAAGTATATAAAGGACCCCTTAGGCCCCAAAAACGTGGACAACTGATTCTCTAGGGTTTCTAGTTGTTTTTGGGCAGCCTCCTTTCTTCTCCTCTTCATCCAAGTTGCATAAGGTGTTTGTGACTCCATTAGAGGTGCAACACTTGAGGCACTAAGCTTTTGAAGCCAATCCAAGCAAGGAATTGATTGTTATTGCTATATAACAATCAAAGGTAATTCTCTAAACCCTAATTCAGTTCATAATATGATAGATCTAAGTTTATTAGTCTTGGATTCAAAGCATGTTCAATAGAGAAACCTAGATCCAAGCATTAGGGTTTGTATGAGCACATAGGATTGTTCTTATGCCTAAAACCCATCACTAAGAACACCTCAAAAATCATCATTTTGGACACAAATTAGGAGTGTACGGTCGCACACTCCTGTGTACGGCCGTACACCCCCACTGTACGGCCGCACACTCAAGTGTGCAACCGCACACACACATTTGTTGTGCGTATTGACCATACACTCCCTTGTGTGGTCTTATACCACTCATATACAACCTTATATGATAGTAACACTTCATAATAAGTGTTTTTCTAGTCCCTAAAGAGGTACCAATACAATGAATAATTATTTCAAACACTAATTATACACACATATATATATTGTTATATGGTCAATAGGATCTGTTGGTGCTCAAGTCCGCAATTAACACCCAACCTCCTAAACTGATCCTACCATTGCATCACTCGCTACAGGTGAGTTCATACGCCTTAATTAACCTTTCAAATGTTTTTAAATGCTTTTAGGGGGGGGGGGATACAGGTTGAATCCAACAATTCATAGTATCAATCACATGTGATTTGCAGCTTATAATCATATGTATACTTTTAACCGTTTTGCCATTAAAACTGATTTCAATGTTTTCAAACTCATTTTCATGATAATTTGTTATAAAAGCTATTTTCAAACTCTTTTAAAACTTCTTATGTTTCTAAAATATATCCACACCAATATATTTATATAAGTAAGACTTGAAGGACTTAGGACTGATAGCTCGCCTTATTTCCTATTCTTGTTTGATTGGAGTCTTAGGGTATATTGTTATCTGTCCGACTGTCGTTGAATTCTTAGTTATATATTATATGTATTTGTGTTGGATATGAATGTCTTCACTCAGTTCAATACTTTTGAGTATCCAAGAATAACTGCAACATGCTAGTTAACTATAATAGGTATAGTTAAGGTTTACCGCTCCTCACTACCATTACTATGATACTTACCACAGTTAGTACTATTATGTGTCTCTACATGTTAAGTACTACACAAGAAGAATACTATATACTATACAAAAGAACACTAAATACATTATACCAAGATGTAACACCCGAAATCAGAATGGTCAAGAAAGGAAAGGAAAAACCCTAAGTGATAGAGGGTTGACTCGTCGAGTCCAGGGAGGAACTTGGCGAGTTGGAGCGGGATCCGGGTGTAAGGCAAGTAACTGACTCGGCGAGTCGGCAAGTGGACTCGGCGAGTCAGGTCTGGGTTGGGAAACCCTAATTTCGGGACTTGGTACCCTATTTAAGCGTCCTAATCTCTTTCCTAAGGGTCATTGGCGGCCCTATAGTCCAGAACCAGAAACCCTTAACCTCCATTGTTACTCAACCAAGTTTTCTTGCCAATTTTGGGTGATTTGAAGGAAGAAGGAAGAAGGTACTCATTGGGAATTCAAGATTTGGTAGTAAATCCAGAGTTTGTGGGGTCTTCCAGAGCATTTGAGGTAATGAATCGTTACCTTCCCTCTTTTGTTTAATAGATCAACCTTGGCTATGTGATTTGGGGATTTTTATGCCATGCTTAAGAACTATTTCGAGTTAGAAGCCTAGATCTGAAGTTGCTACTTCAGATCTGAGTGTATCTTGGCCTAGAAAGTCATAAAGCATCTGTTCTTGGGTTGATAGTGAAGCCTCTTTGTCTTAAACCCTAGCTTGGATTGTTTTAAGCCTAGATCTCTTGATCTACACGTAAAGTTGGCCACTTTACGTGGGGGATAGGCCTTAGAAGTATGGATCTATGAGTCGGAAGCCCTGTTTGGCTCGAAAAGCCACTGCATGGATTAAGGACTGAATAGACTCGACGAGTCCTTTGAGTGGAATCGGCGAGTAGTATGAAGACGGAGACGAACTCGACGAGTTGGATGAACAACTCGGCGAGTCTGTTGAAGATTGCCTTGGACTTGACGAGTCTGTTCATGGACTCGGCGAGTCAGGTCGCATGGTCACAAACCCTTCGAGTTAAGACTCGAATCAGTGAGTCGGGTGGGGACTCAGTGGGTTGGAAAGGTCAGGACTCGGGAATAGTTGACTCGGCGAGTCGAGTCGCGAATAGAAAGACCCTGAGCATATGAACTCGGCGAGTCATTAGGTGGACTCGGCGAGAAGGGTTGACTTGGAAGGTTGACTTTGACCAGAGTTGACTTAGTTGACCTTTGGAGATCAGTTGGACTAAGTGTCATACTGATATTGGTAGCTCGGGGAGCTGAAGGAGCAACGGCTCGGGGGATTGGTGATCAGCAGCCAGAGGACTATTAGCAGCAGCAGTTCAGCAGTATCAGGTGAGTTTCCTTCCAGTAGGAACGGGTCTAAGGCCACAATGCCGGCCCGCTCAGTTAGCCGTAGTTTCTGGACTTCGGTCCAATGCAGTAGTTAGTATGTTTGACGCCTCCGTGGCTCAGACAGGATTTATGTGTTTATGCTAATTGATATGTTATGCTATGTTGTGTTAAGTCAGTCAGCTTCAGACTTTGGTCCGATAGAGGGGACAAGGTCCCAGTTAGTCAGCTTCAGACTTTGGTCCAATGGAGGGGACAAGGTCCTAGTTAGTCAGCTTCGGACTTCGGTCCGATGGAGGGGACAAGGTCCCAGTTAGTCAGCTTCGGACTTTGGTTCGATGGAGGGGAAAAGGTCCCAGTTAGTTAGCTTCGGACTTCGGTCTGATGGAGGGGACAAGGTCCCAGCTAGTCAGCTTCGGACTTCGGTCCGATTGAGGGGACAAGGTCCCAGTCAGTCAGCTTTGGACTTCGGTCCGATGGAGGGGGGCAAGGCCCCAGTTAGCCCAGACCTCGGTCCGATGCAGTGGGCAAGGCCCAGTATGTGCTTTATATGTTATTGCATGGTATGTGTTAGATTGGGGGAGCTCACTAAGCTTCGTGCTTACGGTTTTTAGTTTTGGTTTCAGGTACTCAGTTTTCAAAAGAGGATCTCGGGAAGATTGCAGTGCACACACCATAGTCAGATAGCCTGGGAATGTTTGACTCTGATAATGATATCATGTTTTAATACTCGAGAATTTATGTTATGACTTATGATACAGTTTTTATAAATATGATTTTAGTAACGTTTTTAAAGAAATTTTTAGTCATGATTTTTGGGACGTTACAAGTTGGTATCAGAGCCTTGGTTTGAGGGATTTGGGCGTACTTCTGAGTGTGTCTGAACTCAAACTAAGGAAGTGATATAAAGTTTTCAAGAGAAAAACCATGGTTACAAAATAATTTTGAGAAAAGAAAACAATTTTAGAAAAAGTATAAAGAAAGGAGTCTTAGAAAAAGTAAAAATATTTTGAACAGAGAAAAGGGTGTGGTGCATGCAATCTGCCGAGATCAAGTTAGTACTCCCAATTTACCCATACAAGTTATGTTATGAATATCAGTATCAGTTTCAGTTTCAGTTTCAGTCTCAGCTTCAGTAGAACAACATGCTAGAATAGGACTAAGGATCTAGGATGATGCCTTATGTGCCTGTTTTATGTGTTTCAGCTTGATAAGAATTTCATGCTAGTATTGAGTAGATAGTAGTAGGATAGCCTGTGTAGGTTATGCCTGATAGTGTGAGCTTAGCATTGTATGCTAGTGCAGTTTTTCGTTATGAGAATAGATTTGCTTGAGTATGTTTACTTTATCCGAATGTTGCTTTCTTTGTGCTTTGTGGGACTCTAAGTGATGGGAGTTAGCCATTTGGTGAATACGTCACATCACATGTGATCAGGGTTGAATAATCTCAGAGTGTTGGATTTGGCCCTATTGCGCAGCTCTCGTTCGAGTCCAACCGTTATAGGGACGAGACTTTTACTCGAAGGATTATCCGAGCCTCATTGCATGTGATGGTATTCAGGTGGTGGCTAATTGGCATTACAAGGAGGCTTTCAGCAGCTGAGGACTGTTTGGGTAGAATCAGAGGTTTCCTAGGGCAAGCCTAGGATGAGAGTAGTAGAGATCAGTAAAAGAGTAAAGGGGACTTGGTAGAGTTGAGGTAACTCTTGAGGAAAGTACGGATAGATGTGGAAGGTAGTATGGGCCCGTACTACTGAAAGCAGAGGATCCGTACTCGATTCAAGAGGGGCCAAGGCAAAAACTAGGGAACTAGTAGAGTGTGTGAGAGATCCCTCAGCAGTAGTGTGTAAATTGATCAAGAATTGTTATATTTTCAGTATGGTGTCATTGCGCAAGTTACCAGTTAGCAGTTCAGGCGTCGAGGAGGGATCTGGCTCGGGCTTTGGAGCCGGGCCGCTTGATGATCATATGAGGGATTTCATTTCTACAGAGATTGTGCGCAACATCATTGATCAGACTCCTGTGATTTTCGGTTCGGTTAGAGAGGCCATTGTGGAGCTCATGGACAGTCACCTTGAGGCCTTTAAGGTCGAGATAGTTGCAGGACAGTTTGGGGCTCGTCTAGATTCTGATTCTTATGGAGTTCGGGGATCCATCAGGGAGGGGGATCCCATTTCTAGTTTTTGCTATCGGGGGACAGGAGTGAATGGGACATCCTGTCTCCAAGAGAGACCTCTGTATGATTGGATAGTTGAGGAAGTTTCGCGAGCCAATCGCGAGGATCTGCCCGACATGGTCGTGAGGATCACTGACAGATTGATAGCGAGGCTCCAGGTTCAGACAGCTGTTGTTTAGTCGGCGGGCGTTGCCGTTGGGGTAACACAGGAGCGAGAGTTGGGCAGGGAGTCGGAAAGGAAGAGGAAAATGGATGAGACTCAGGTAGCCACAGGTTCGGGTAAGAGGTCCAAGGGTCCGGATTTGAGGACGAGGAACTATCAGAGCCGCAGTCGATGCGGGAAGTGCGGAAGGACACACATGGGTGTGTGTAGGCGTAGAAGTGGTGGCGATGTTGGGTGTTTCAAGTGCAGCCAGATTGGTCATTTTAGCAGAGACTGTGTTATTACCATCGCCCAGGGACTTGATCCGTTATGTTTCCATTGCAACCAGAGGGGCCACAAGAAGGCCCACTGTCCGAATTTGTATTCAGCAGGGCAGGTGCCAGCTCCTGCCCTTGGGACTTCAAGTACCGCCAGCGGTTGTCGAGGCCAGGCAAGGGTGCCTACGGCTCGAAGCCGAGTTTCCAGTAGATTTCAGCAGGGATTCGAGCAACATTGAGTAATGGAGGTATGTAACCTTTGTTTTTCTGTCAGCTTATGTTATGATTATATTGTTATGGTTCTGCATCAATTGTGGTATAAGTGTTGTGTTATGGAGTGGCTTGCTTGTGATTATGTTATATGCCATTTGCATACCTCGGGTAATTGGTTGGTAGTTAGGGGATGTGCTCTTATGGAGAAGGTTTCGGAGGATGCAGTAACTGTAGCATGGTTTGGGAGAGATTTGGTACGTTTCGCTAGTTCGGAGTGGTTAGTGATTGGGATTGATTGGTTAAATTCCTACCGGGCGGGCTTGGGTTCCCCAGTAGATGTTTTGGAATGGTAGTAAGATCGGGATCTCTTTTGAGTGTGAAGCAACAAGGGGTAAGCAGGATCGGAGTGGGGGAGAACCCTCCGGGTATACATGGATAAGAGTCACGTACACCCAGAATGAGTGCGCGGCCTCTGAGAAGAAATGGTAGTGGCTCAGTGATGGGTAGATTGAGAAGTTCAGAATTGGGGAGTTCGAGAACTTTTCCCAGCAGTTAGTTCATGTAATCGAGATGGTTAGAAGCTGGTTGGGAATCCAGGATTGGAGGACCACCTGTCGGACTCAAGTGAGTCGGAATGAGGATCCTAAGATCGGTTAACAAGAGATGTTTTCGTATTAGTAGCCAGTGTCTGAGGCAGCATGCAGGTTGCGTAGATTCAGGAGTTGGGAGGTTGGAAACTTCCCAACAATAGCTTCTTGTATCTGGATTAGTAGACAGTTGGTTTGGGAACCAAGCCGAAGAATTCCTCGACAAAGCGCTAAGAATATCAAGGATATAAGATGTTGAGGTTGATGCGGTATTCGAAGATTGAGGGCAGGTTTTGAGTAATCAGGATGAGGAATCTCTAGTAGGTCTAGGGATAGTCAGGATGTCCTCGGGATAGTAGTAGAGTGTTGTAAGTCTGCGGGGGTAGCCGTAGCATTCACTAGCAGTCAGATAGTAGTAGAGTGTTGTAAGTCTGCGGGGGTAGCCGTAGCATTCACTAGCAGTCGGATAGTAGTAGAGTGTTGTAAGTCTGCGGGGGTAGCTGTAGCATTCACTAGCAGTCAGATAGTAGTAGAGTGTTGTAAGTCTGCGGGGGTAGCCGTAGCATTCACTAGTAGTCAGATAGTAGTAGAGTGTTGTAAGTCTGCGGGGGTAGCCGTAGCATTCTTTAGTAGCCAGATAGTATTGGAGAGTTGTGAGCCAGCGGGTGTAGCCGTGGCTTTTATCATATTGGTAGGCAGCATGAGCGCGTGGTTGGACGCGGGAAAGCAGTAATTCCCACCCGTTCGGGTGCAGCAGTGAGGTTATGGGAATCCACGGGTTAGAATTCGGATTCCCCAAATGGTTCAGTTATGGCTAAGTCAACAATTTGGCTATAAGATCATCACATCAGTCATGAGATCAGAGTAGCAGTAGACCGATGGGGTTCGGGTATGTTAAGGGCTACCGTCAGTCTAGGATCCATCATGTTATTAGTCGCGGAATTGATAATGTCAGGATGTGACGTATGGGTCCGATCGATTGGATCGGAAGGTTGTTAGAGCATCAGTGTCATGATAACTAGTGGAAACTAGCTCCAGAGAAAGATTTCGTTCAGTAGTCGTGGGAGTGATTAAGTAAGGAGTCCTTTGACTCCACAGTTGGGTTGGTACTCAGTGTTTCAGTCAGTTCAGTGTTTCAGGCATGTTCAGTATTGCAGGCAGTTCTTTGTTTGGAAAATAGCAGAGTTTTGGACAGTATTGGTATTGTGTTGGAATGCAAGTGTTGGCGGTATAGTTGGTTGATTTGAATATGGCGAGTCCTCTCAGTAGGATCAGTTTAGCCCTCCTGCCAAGTATAAGTGATCTGTAAGGATAGCTAGGCAGGTAGCTTTTCTTTCAGGATGGAAGGCTCGAGTTAGTAGTCATATGAGAGATAAGTAGGCTGGTTCCAGTAGCATCGATTCTGTATGGATGGCAGAATGGATAGAACAGTTATAGATAGTCACTGTATCTTCCAGAGTCGCTGGGAGCGACTAGGAGATTGCGATGGAGTGTAGTGATCGGTGGGAGTCCGGTAACTCGGATATCGGGAGATTGGTTAGACCAGGGTAGTCTCAGTGCATCCGGTAGGTGGATGAGGGGCAATAGAATTTTCAGTCGGAGGAAGTATCGATGAGGAAATTATGGAAAAGAGAAGGATTCAGTATGTACCAGCAGTAGTGTCCAGCATTGTGAGTGGCTAGAGTGATGGGCAAAAGGATGTTAGTTTTCCCAGACAGAGAGCTAGAGGCAGTTCGCAGGGCAGTTGGCCATAGCAAACTTTGAGGACGAAGTTTAGTTTAAGTTGGGGAGAGTTGTAACACCCGAAATCAGAAAGGTCAATAAAGGAAAGGAAAAACCCTAAGTGATAGAGGGTTGACTCGTCGAGTCTAGGGAGGAACTCGGCGAGTCGGAGCGGGATCCGGGTGTAAGGTAAGTAACTGACTCGGCGAGTCGGCAAGTGGACTCGGCGAGTTAGGTCTGGGTTGGGAAACCCTAATTTTGGGACTTGGTACCCTATTTAAGCGTCTTAATCTCTTTCATAGGGGTCATTGGAGGCCCTATAGTCCAGAACCAGAAACCCTTAACCTCCATTGTTACTCAACCAAGTTTTCTTGCTAATTTTGGGTGATTTGAAAGAAGAAGGAAGAAGGTACTCATTGGGGATTCAAGATTTGGCAGTAGATCCAGAGTTTGTGGGGTCTTCCAGAGCATTTGAGGTAATGAATCGTTACCTTCCCTCTTTTGTTTAATAGATCAACCTTGGCTATGTGATTTGGGGATTTTTATGCCATGCTTAAGAACTATTTCGAGTTAGAAGCCTAGATCTGAAGTTGCTACTTCAGATCTGAGTGTATCTTGGCCTAGAAAGTCATAAAGCATCTGTTCTTGGGTTGATAGTGAAGCCTCTTTGTCTTAAACCCTAGCTTGGATTGTTTTAAGCCTAGATCTCTTGATCTACACGTAAAGTTGGCCACTTTACGTGGGGGATAGGCCTTAGAAGTATGGATCTATGAGTCGGAAGCCCTGTTTGGCTCGAAACGCCATTGCATGGATTAAGGACTGAATAGACTCGGCGAGTCCTTTGAGTGGAATCGGCGAGTAGTATGAAGACGGAGACGAACTCGACGAGTTGGATGAACAACTCGGCGAGTCTGTTGAAGATTGCCTTGGACTCGACGAGTCTGTTCATGGACTCGGCGAGTCAGGTCGCATGGTCACAAACCCTTCGAGTTAAGACTCGAATCAGTGAGTCGGGTGGGGACTCAGTGGGTTGGAAAGGTCAGGACTCGGGAATAGTTGACTCGGCGAGTCGAGTCGCGAATAGAAAGACCCTGAGCATATGAACTCGGCGAGTCATTAGGTGGACTCAGCGAGAAGGGTTGACTTGGAAGGTTGACTTTGACCAGAGTTGACTTAGTTGACCTTTGGAGATCAGTTGGACTAAGTGTCATACTGATATTGATAGCTCGGGGAGCTGAAGGAGCAACGGCTCGGGGGATTGGCGATCAGCAGCCAGAGGACTATTAGCAGCAGCAGTTCAGCAGTATCAGGTGAGTTTCCTTCCAGTAGGAACGGGTCTAAGGCCACAATGCCATCCCGCTCAGTTAGCCGTAGTTTCTGGACTTCGATCCAATGCAGTAGTTAGTATGTTTGACGCCTCCGTGGCTCAGACAGGATTTATGTGTTTATGCTAATTGATATGTTATGCTATGCTGTGTTAAGTCAGTCAGCTTCGGACTTTGGTCCGATGGAGGGGACAAGGTCCCAGTTAGTCAGCTTCAGACTTTGGTCCAATGGAGGGGACAAGGTCCTAGTTAGTCAGCTTCGGACTTCGGTCCGATGGAGGGGACAAGGTCCCAGTTAATCAGCTTCGGACTTTGGTTCGATGGAGGGGAAAAGGTCCCAGTTAGTTAGCTTCGGACTTCGGTCCGATGGAGGGGACAAGGTCCCAGCTAGTCAGCTTCGGACTTCGGTCCGATTGAGGGGACAAGGTCCCAGTCAGTCAGCTTCGGACTTCGGTCCGATGGAGGGGGGCAAGGCCCCAGTTAGCCCGGACCTCGGTCTGATGCAGTGGGCAAGGCCCAGTATGTGCTTTATGTGTTATTGCATGGTATGTGTTAGATTGGGGGAGCTCACTAAGCTTCGTGCTTACGGTTTTTAGTTTTGGTTTCAGGTACTTAGTTTTCAAAAGAGGAGCTCGGGAAGATTGCAGTGCACACACCATAGTCAGATAGACTGGGAATGTTTGACTCTGATAATGATATCATGTTTTAATACTCGAGAATTTATGTTATGACTTATGATACAGTTTTTATAAATATGATTTTAATAACGTTTTTAAAGAAATTTTTAGTCATGATTTTTGGGACGTTACACAGGAAGCACACTAGATACTAATACAAGAGAACATACTAAAAAGAATGTGATACACTATTTCTCTATACGGCACTTTACTGCGCCTTCATCGTGTAACCTTAGTCTCCTGGAGGAAGAGCGGGCTCTACGTGTATAGATCTATACCGGGCGGACACTCTCACATCCCGACTGCTAGCTACAGTCCGAGCCGACTAGGCCCAGGGATGATAACATGCTACCACACTACATATGACCTGGAGGGTCATGATACATTCAATCGCCTATCCGCATGGTTACATACATATTCACATTCGGAACCCTAACCTAACAAATTTCGAATTAATGGTAAAGTAGACTCCCCGAGGTGTATTCAATACATATCACTACCTAGAGTCTGCGGTTATTTACCATTCAGTCGGCAATAACACTGCTGGAATAATACATTATTTTCCCATTTACTTTGTTCAAATGAAGCCCAAACTATATTTTTATAATTGAAAGTCTAATTGGGACAACTTTTACACACTCAAAGGATCAAACATACAAGTAACCAAGTCTTGGCAGAAGACTACTTTTATTAGAAAATATAGGATTTTCTAGAGATTCACACTATTTTCAAACTTGATAACAAGTTTCATGTTATACAATTGTAAACATTTTTATACAAGCAATGACACTAAATTCTTATGAGCTCACTAGCTTTTTGCTGATACTCGTTTTCAAAATTACTTGTATTCCCTGGTCAAAAATAGACAGGTACTGATCCAGCTTTTGAGAAGATGGAGCACATACAAGACTCCTCTTTAATTTTTTATTATACTTTTTTGTGTCTACAAACTGTACAGAACACACATGTATTACAATTACTATATTAATGAAGTGGATGTTGTTGCTTGTTTTTACTATTATGCATTGTTATGATACTGTACATGACGTCCTCCACCCCATAAGGTATTCCGCCGTTTTAGGTTTTGGGGTGTGACAGATAGTAGGTTCACCTCGCGATTTTGGCAGTCGCTACAAAAATCTCTTGGAACGAAACTAGACATGAGTACCGCTTACCACCCACAAACCGACGGTCAAAGAAACCTTGGAAGATATGCTAAGAGCTTGTGTAATCGATTTTGGTAAAGCATGGGATACCCATTTACCACTAGTTGAATTCTCATACAATAATAGCTATCACTCCAGCATCAAAATTGCTCCATTCGAAGCCCTATATGGCCGCAAGTGCAGATCACCACTATGCTGGGCTGAAGTGGGTAACACACAACTAGCCAAGGGACAAGTACCCGACAGTACTCTCACAGGCCCGGAAATAATAAGAGAAACAACTGAAAATATTGTACAAATTTGGGAATGACTAAAAGCTTCAAGAGACAGACAAAAGAGTTATGCGGACAAAAGATGGGAGCCCTTAGAATTTCAGGTTGGGGACCGAGTGCTATTGAAGGTCTCACCTTGGAAGGGGTTAATATGGTTCTGAAAATGTGGGAAACTAAACCCAAGGTATATCGGACCATTCGAGATCCTTGCAAGGATCGGTCTGGTAACATACAATCTTCGACTACCGCAGGAACTCAATAACGTACATCCTACCATTCACGTGTCAAACTTGAAGAAATGTTTGTTCGATGAGACCCTCTTCATCCCTCTAGACGAAATTGAAATCAACGAGAGTCTCCACTTTATAGAGGAACCAATTGAGGTCATCGATAGGGAAATTAAAAGAACAAAGCAAAGTCGCATACTTGCATACCCATTGTGAAGGTCCGCTGGAATGCAAAGCGAGGACCTGAATATAGTTGGGAACGCGAAGATCAGATGAAACAAAAAACCCGCATCTTTTTCCTAACCACAAATGTTAGCTTTATAATAAATTTCAGGACGAAATTCCCTCTATCGGAGGATGATGTGACAACTCGGCATTTCGAATCAATGTAATGACCTAAAAAGTCAAAATTTTGTAATCTCTTTTGATATAATGAAATTAGCATCGAAAATAAAATGTTCAAAAGTCTCTATTGGGTTGCCTAAAATGATAGTTATAATGTCAAGATTTTCAAAAATATAAAGAACACTAAAAACCGAGTTATAACGAATAAGTTATGACCAACCAAAGATTCACAACAAAAACCGTCAATACGGTTAAACATAAAACGATAAATTTCAATAAAATACTTATTAGCCTTAGGTATTTAAATAAAAGTCGTAGTTATCATTAAACCGTGAACATACATAAAAAGAACGCCCAAATCTAACCTTGTATGAGGAAGTTATAATTTTTCGAAGTTTGGGTATATAGCGGTAGACAGCTAAAAAAACTCGAAACAGAGATCGAGCGACTTTTGGCCGAAACAGCCTAAATGAGAATCGAAGGTCTCGACAATAGTATTTCAACGGTAAAAAGTCTGGCGAAAACAGATATCGGATGAAGAAGTTATGGACTTTTAATAGACTTTTCCTGCCCCGGCCTTTTAAAAATAAATAATAAAAATAATTTCAAAATTTGCCGACGGAGTCTAAACAAAAGTTGTAGAGTGTAGTCTCACCTACGCGTGGATATAAAGAACGTCCAAAACGGAGTTCATATGAGAAATATATGAATTTTAGAAGTTTATTAAATAATTAAAATATAAAATTTAATTTAAAACCCGGTATTATCCAAAGGAGGAGTCACCGGACTGATCCGAGTTACGCCCAACGTACCCTCGTACGCCCAGCGTACTCAGGTGCTAGGCCTCGGATCGTTCACGTCGCCCCTCTACGACCCGTCCCATCCGAAATCCAGCAGACGAGGATGCAGTCATGCATGACGTTCGGTACGCCCAGCGTAACCCGGAGGTACGCCCCGCGTACCGAGGGTTTCCGGGAATTAGTGCTCATTTTCTCTCCTTCTCTTGCGTTTTTACTCCGTTTTGCGTGCAAGAAATATCCCGAAGCCTCGGTCTTCACATCCAAGTTCCGAAGGAAGGTTTTACACTCCCGAGATTCCCGAGAATCCTGAGAAATCCGCTTTCTCCTGTCAAAGTTCTGCACAATTTTCGTCTCACTTTCTTCAACCTATCAAGCGAGTTCATACCCCTATATCTACGTTTTCAACTACTTTATAAATGTTTTTATATGCTTTCAAGGGGGGGGGGATACAAGTAGAACACACGGCTACTCTCGTGTGGAAAACAAAAAACTTTTACTACATTTATATAACAAATCACATGTGATTCTTAACTATCATATGAAAACGTTTGCATGCAACACCTATTCTATAACATATTGTCCTTTTAGAATATATACATGTTGTTATACGAATGTCAAACACTTCATTTATATTTTGAGTATAAATGTTCAATGACGTTATACTTTACATACAAAGTCTTCACTTTTGGAAAAAACTCTAATAGGTATAGTTTACTAGATATTCATGAGATTTTACGTACTATAAGTACTATATCAAAGAAATACCTTCATATATAAGAACAAACGAGCTTTTATATGTAAATCTATTTGATACAAAGTTTTGTGAGACGTTCAGCTTCACGTACTTTCGAGTATGTGGTTAAAGTCCTGTATTATATACCATAATCTCTTGTAGGGAGAGCGTGATACTTGTGTGTAGATCTATACGGGATTGACAATCCCGCACCTAAACTGTTAGCTACAGTTAGACCGGCAGGTCTGGGGTGACAAACGTCATAACATTCCAACGCCTGAAGAACATTGTTATAGGCAGTCTGGGTCAATAGCATGGTTCTAAAACTCACATGGAATATTAAAAACACGTTGATTTATGCAGATATCAAATGTCTTAGCAATTTTATACACACATAAAACTACTATTCTAGGCATAAAAAAACACTATTGCATTATAGTTTTGGAACTTTTAAACTATCATACACTTATGGAAAAATATTGGAATTTTAGAAACGACATACAAAACGGTTGGGTCTTAGTAGAAGACTACTTTTATACTAGTAGAAAATATGAGATTTTCTAGGAGTTTTCAAACACCTATAAACAAATTTATTCAAATTCATACAAACATTGACATCAAATACTTATGAACTCACCAGCTTAAATGTTGACCTACTCTTTCAAATCTACTTATATTTCTCAGGGATTCAGTAATACAGGTAAACCCCAGCTTTTGGAGAAGTGATGCTAATGCGTCAGTTTTAAACTCATTTTGTCATCATATTGTAATTTATTTATTTTTTGAAACGGGTATCTTATAACAATGTAACTCTTAAATTATATATATGATGGTTGTGTTTACTTTCTTTACTATGTATTCAATTGTTTCGATACTACATGAAGTCATCCGCCTCCAAACGATTCCGTCGTTCTGGTTTGGGGGTGTGACACCTAGCAAGCTCTTTGAGATGATTTTTGAACTTAGATGGTTCTAGGGAGTTAGATCATGAAATGATATGGGTTAAGAAGAGATTTTGATGAAATCTTAGAAGTTAAACCATAGATTCAAGTAAGAACATACCAAGAATGATGATCTTGATGAAAAATCTCTTGAAAATACCCACAGATCCTGAAAATTTAGAGGAGGAAGGAGGAGTTTTTTAGAGAGTGTTGAAGGTGTTTGAAAGGAAAAATGGAGGTGGTGTGGTGGGAGTTTCGGCCGAGGGTAATAAGAGGAGGTGGAGAGAAGATTGAAGTGATGTTTGCATGGAAAACCACCATGCAAACATGAGGTGTCACAAACACATAATTCCTCATTTTTACTCTTTTTTTGTCTAATAAACTCTTTGACCCGAGAATTTGGGCTAGGAGAAAGGAATTGAGATAATTTGGACCTTTTCTTGATTTGTTCGAGTTTATGAAGCCCAATAGTAAATTTTCGGCCCATTGGGCCCTTAGGGGTAAAAGATCCCTTTTAGGTCCACATGGCCCAAAATGTTAAATTTTTATGAGTGTAGATCAAATTAGATCCCAATGAGGGTTCCTAGGCCTAATATACTCAAGTTGAAGGTTTATTGGTCCATTAGGCCCAATAAGAGAATCCTAGTTCATATTAAACTTGAACTAGAATTTTCAGGGTTTTCAACACATAATTGACTATAAGAGATGTATTGTATAAGATTTTGAGCTTTACTGAAGAATGTTGATTAAGTTTGTTGTCATTGAATGAGAATAGGTTACACTATCAAATTAAGGTTACAAGTATCACAGTAGAGAATGTTTACATGAGACTAGAATTTCCTAGCCAAAAATGCTAGTTGTGACAAGTTACTCCCAAGAACCTCCCAAGAACATTCATATCTTCAAGAACAAACCTTCAAATCTTCATACTTTCACCAAGAACACCAAGAACATCTTCAAATATTCAAGCAACTGAGAACTCCCTGAACTAGGAACCCGTTTACGGCTGTAAACCCGTGTTCGGCCGTAAACCTGTGTTCGGCCGTAAACCCGTGTTCGACCGCAAAGCCCTTGGAACCGAAAACCCTCCCTTCTTTTCCAACACTCTTGGTAACTATTCCTAACACAAAAACAAGTGTTTGCTGACACTTTAACTAATGGTTTCACTAATTTAAATATCATTACGTGTTTAATTATTTTAGGATAACGTTATTCGCATGTACGCTAGCCCAAGGATTGTCACATTTGTTTCATTACCGCTACGCTATCCAAACATGAATACGCACTAGAGGTGAGTTCGTACCCCTAAATTTTCACTATTTTTAAATGTTCAGGGAGGGGGGATACAAGTAAAACACAGAGTAATTTTGTGATAACATACAAAAGATTTCAAACAATTTTAAAGTACATCAAGTCGTTTCAACTAATTTAAATTATTTTAAGAAGTGTTTTCAAACTACTTCAAACATTTTATACTTTTATTCCAAAGTACAGGGTTATATGCATATGTCTTATAAATATATAAATACAAACTTTATTTACACAACTCTTTCACCCTTTTGTAACATGTTGGACAAAAGGGTACCTTTCTTATCGTTTCATAGATTTATACAAACTGTTTAGCTACAAGAACTTTCAATACATACATAACAAACATTTAAACTATAATATGTATAGTTTATGGAATACTACTCTAGATCACTATTACAAGTACACACTACTAAAATAATTATTTAAGTATAATTATTTTATATTACTAAGTGCACTACTATGGGATAATCCAAACGATTACTAATACAAGAGAACATTATAACACTATATGTAAAACCAGTTAATACAAGGTTATGAGGCACTACATCGTGTACCCACCAGGGTACAGGTTCAAGTCCTATAAATTATAACCAGAGTCTCCCGGATGGAGAGTGTGAGATTTGTGTATAGATCTATACGGGACTGACAATCCCACATCCAAACTGCTAGTTATAGTTAGGCAAGCATGCTTGGGGGTGTGACAAATGTCATAAATACCGACGCCTGAAGAACGTCGTAGAGGCCACTAGGTCATATTAGTATGGTTATATGAAACTTACAATGGTATAAACAAGGTTTACAGGATTAAAACTACTTCAAAGATTTTATATTAATATTAAATCTCTCTACACTACTAGTACAATACATTTACGTATTGGGAAAAGGATTTCATACAAACTTTTTGATAATTAATCAAACTACAGTACACTATTTTACACTACATCTGGTGGGTTCCGAGCACTATTGTAGACATTGTGGATACTACAGACACTACTACAGTATAAACGCTACTATTGGCACTACTAAAATTCACTATTTTCTAGTACCATGTACACCGATATAATTTACAATCTAAGTACAAGTACAACTAGGATCACTAAATACAAGTTTAATTTACTACTTTTTAGTACAAAACATACTTTTCCATCAGTACGTTTAACCAGGGCATACATTCAAAAAGTTTAGCATACAAACATAACTGTAGTTCAACTCTTTTACATGTGTGAGTCAACAAAACTTTCATTTCTTTACATCAGAAGATATAGGATTTTTTGGAGGAAGAAACCAGGGTTTTCAAAGAACATACTTTCCAAATACAAATGCTTACGAACTCACCAACTTTAATGTTGACACTTTTCAAAACCACTTGTATTCTCAGGTCACTAGTAGACTGGTACACATATAGGATTTCCAGAAGGCGGATCATAGTAGCTTCAAGTCTTTATTTTGCTATTTACTTTTGCAGTCAATCATGTGTGATTCAAATTCAATGTAAACACTATATTATTAATACAATGGTTGTTGTTGCTTTGATTACTATTATACAATTGTTGTGATACTTGAACATGTCGTCCTCCATCCCTAAACGTTTCCACCGTTCCGATTTGGGGGTGTGACAACTCACAGAGTCATAAACCTTGGTCGACTCACCGAGTTTCCAGGTAACTCGTCGAGTTTAATCATGTCTAAAAGTCGGGAAAACCCCATCTGACTCGTCAAGTCGTCTCACTGACTCACCGAGTCCATGCAGAAACTATCCATAGGCAATCTTCTTCCGACTGGTCGACTTGACCATGCAACTCGTCGAGTCCCTTCAGTCCATTACTCATTTATATAATTTTAAGCCACCTCGAAGCTCCAAAATGTAGATCTAGCTTCCTAAGGCATAGATTCCACGTAAAGTTGCAAACTTTACGTGCATGCAAGGTGTTAAAGGCTTAAAATCCCAAATCCAAGCTTAAAATGAGGTTTAACTCAAAGTGGATGGCTTATACTTGCTAAAGCTGGAAAGTTTATAGCTATAGAGACCAAGATAAGTTTAGATCTGAAGTTGCAACTTCAAATCCTAGCCCATACCCAAAAATGATTCACATAAATGCTAGAAAATCCCTAATCTTAAACATGAAGAGATCTAGAAGGAGGAAAGTCAAGGTAACGACTTGTTACCTTCAAAATGATGCCAATAAGCAGAATAGTCAGATCCACCAACTCCTTTATGCTCCAATCCTCTTATACTTCAAGCCTTCTTCTTCCAAATCACCTTCCAAGCATGAAAATCACACAAAATGGAAAGCACACGCGGATTAGGGTTTCAGAGCTCAAAGGAACGATGAGGGGAGGCCAAGGGAGGCTAATGATCCTTCAAATAAGGTGCTAGACCCTAAAAATTAGGGTTTCATTCCAACTCGTTAAGTTGGTCACTTAAATGGCGCGACCGAAAACGTTCCTACTCGACGAGTCATGGCATCAACTCGTCGAGTAGGCCCTTCACAATGCAAATAAAGCTTTAAGGTTGGTACCTAAAAAATCGGGGCGTTACAGTAACATCACCAAGTTTTGGTTTGTCAAAATATGACTTTTGCTGTAGGTATCACCCTGGAAGGGTGTAATACGCTTTAGGAAGAGGGGCAAGTTGGGGCCCCAGTATATTGGGCCATTTCGAGTGATATACAAGGTTGACAAGGTAGCTTACAAATTGGATTTTCCTGAGGAACTTAGTCAGATTCAGAACACCTTCCATGTGTCTCATATTCGGAAGTGTGTGGCTGATGATTGAACGGTTGTTCCTATGGATGATATTTAGGTTGACGATTGCTTGAACCGTGTTGAGAGACCAATGGCGATTTTGGATCAGAAGACAAAGGACTTGCGCAACAAGTTGGTGTCTTTGGTCAAGGTTCAATAGCAACATCAAAAGGGTTTCGAATGGACGTGGGAACCCGAGTCAGAGATACGAGAGCATTACCCTGAGTTGTTCATAGAAGCAGACTTCGAAGATGAAGTCTAGTTCAAGTGGGAGAGAACTGTAACATCTTGATATTGACGTATTTTCATTTTAAACCCTAAGTACGAGAATTTATTTCATTTTAGACCTTGGATGTGAATTAACTGCAAAACTAGACCAAAATAGCATTTTCGTAATTTTGAGAGTTAGGTACGTATGTTGCACGTTCCCCTAGGAACGCTGGGCGTAATTGATGGGTTTTAGGTAAAACAAATAAACTAGAAAATAATTCCTAAGTTCACATGCAACCTACTTTGGATCTATGTTTCAACTATTGAACATATAACTTTGAATTGCAAAACAAGAACCCTAGAGGGGGAGGCTAATATCGAAATTAAAAAAACTAGGGTTATGAGTTACATACCTTTCAATTGTTATAGTAAACAATTGACAATTCCCTTGTTCTTGATCTTGATCTTCTTGGAAGCTTAGCACCACAAGTGTAATGCCTCTAATGGAATCACACCCAAACTAGCAAGAAGGAAAGTAGAAGAGAGAGGGGAGAGGGAGTATGCAAAATCTCGGCCTTAGGGTTTCTTCAAAAGAAAGAGTGACCAAAATGTGAACCAAGAGGCTCCTTATATAGTTGAGGGATCTAGGGTTTAGGGAAAACCCTAGTTATCCTTTGCATAGAGCCTAAGCAAACCCAAGGGCCTTATCCAAGCCCCTATGGATGAAATTATTAGGGTTTCCCCTTAAGATTTCATCCACCCTCTTCTAAGGGGGTTCTAGAGCCTTCCACTCAACTATTAGATAACTGCAAACTAGTCCCTGCATCTTATAATTAATTCTTTTAACCCCAAAATTAATTCTAATTAATTTCTGGTTAAATATTAATTAAACATAATGATTTATAATTAACATACTAATCTTTTAATATATTAATAAATTCATTTATATTAGTTTATTAATCTTAAAATAAATTAATATCTCTCCTTTCATAATTTCCTTGTCCGGTTGCTAGGTTTGAGGGCAACCCAAAAGGACTGTGCTGCTATCAATTCAAGTACAAACCGATTATAGTTATGGGATTAGACACCTAATCCAACAGTAATTGGCTAGATTGAAAACCCTAATTTTAGGGTTTAAACCCTATTTAAGCATCCTTAAGTCCCAAACCAGTCTTCTTTCATCATCCTCCAACCCACCTTCGTCCCCAAGCAAACCCTAATCCATTTTTAGAGCATTCTTGAGCATTTGGTGTGTGTGTGTGTGTTTTGGTAACCTTGAAGGAAAGAGGGTTCACTTTTGATGATGATACTAAGCACTCCTTTTTAGAACTACATCATACATTTCTTTTAGTCGGACCTTGATTGAAACCCACAATGTTTGAACTTGAGAATACATTTAAATGTATAAATATATAAATACTCAATTATCTATTACATTAGATTTCGAAAACCCCTTCTTGATTTTGGTTGACGTTTAGAAAAATGTTGTAACATCCATAAATTTTACGCCAAATTTAAACTTTTTCAATCATATATAAAACCAAACAACGTTTGTTTACAAAAATGTTTTCAAATCAATATCCATCAGAGTGTCCCCAAATCATAACATAAGGATGAGGAGCGGTACGGTCATGCCTTCGCCTTGCCATGATCTCCTGAAGTACCTGAAACAATAAACTGAAAATTGTAAGCCTGATGGCTTAGTGAGCTACCCCCAAAATACCAATACCACACTGACAATATCATATCAGTAATAATCAATCAATCAACAGGCATACTGGGCCATTGGCTTGACTGGACTGCCCTACCGGGCCTACAGTCTGTCTGGATCTATCCCGAGCCTTCGACAAGACTGGTCCGCCACGTGGGCCTACAGTCTCCCCGGACCGCTCATAGGGTATGTTGGCCTTCAAGACAAAGCAGGACCGCCTCAACCCAGCCAACAAGCAAATAACCATGTACACATAACTATCATATACTGGCATATACAAACATCAAACATATCTATCCCACTGATCATCAATCATAGAATTCTCCTGTAACTAGAGTACCGACCTAGCAGGTCACTAACATACCAATTCCTACGGATCATAAGAGCATAACATACTGTCTACCCTGATTATGATCTAACAGATCATAACCACATGTAGCATACCATAACAATAACAACTAAAGGGCCGACCTTAGTGCCGTACACCCTATTAATATAGTGAGGATAACTCACCTCGCAGATGTCAACTCAGAAGGTAAACTCCAACTCTCGGATCACTTGACACAGGCTCCACCACCTATTACCATAGTACAATATACTCGTAAGTGTTTGATAAGGTGTCTAAGTCCATAACTTATTTGGTATATACTTGACCCGACCCGGCATGGTCCATTTGGGTTGCACTTCACCCGAACTATTTATGGATAATTTTATGAGAGTTATACACATATATTTATTAATATATTATAAGTTATAATATATTAATATGAAGTTATGTTATTTAATTAGTCTTAGTCTTAAATTAATTATGAATTAATTTAGAGACTAAAAGGAAGACTAATTAGATTGTGGGCTATTGGTTTTATATGGTGTGGGCTAACACTCATTTGTTAATGGGATAGGCTTATATGGAAGTCCATGGATGATCCATGGAGCTTTTAACCCATGGATCCTTGGAAAAGGAAAGGTCATGGGTTATTAGGGTTTCACCTTAACCATGCACACTATATAAGCATGCTTATGTTGCATGAAATAGCCACCAGTGTATGTGTGTTTGTGTATGGCCGAAATTGTTAGTGTGTATACACTCTCTCAAAGTTTTCCAAGTGTTTGTGGTGATTTGTGATTTCCATTTGAGGTATTCACACTATTGGTGCTTGGCTCTCAAACTCCAAGGAATCAAACTCATCAAAAGGTATGTAATCTCATCTAATTCTTTTATGTTTAAAAGTACCCCATGCCATGTTAGATAGGTTATGAACCTTGGAAAATTATTATTTTGCATGTATTTAGACAAACATAGATCCAAGGTTTATTAGGGTTGCATGCACACTTAGGAAGTGTTAGATTGCTCAAAACCCAACAGTGGTATCAGAGCTTAGGCTTGCTTGTTTGATACTTGATGCAAAATAATGAAAAAGGTTGAAATTGTTGTTGTCTGGCTGATGGACTCGCCGAGTCCATGGGGGGACTCGCCTAGTTCAAGGCAAAATTCATCCTACTCGCCGAGTAGGTTCGTGCACTCGGCGAGTAGAAGGATCAGAATGCAGAATTTCGACTTTTGCTGCTGGAAATGGAGTAGAAACATTACCCTAAACTGTTTTGGTGTTTTAAAACTTGTTTTAGTTGGTGTAATGGTTGTTTTAATCCATTTACAATGGCATATATCAATATTTCATGCTTTGTATGTGTTCATATAATTCTTGAAACTTTGATAATCATGTTCATGTTCTTATGAATTTAGAAGATGATAGGAATTATTTGCTGAATTGTTTAGAATTAATTCTTGATCATTTATGTGTTTTAATGGATTTCATAATTTGTCCTCAAGTTATGGATATCCAAAGGTCACTTTTCTTTAACACACATTTAAAATACATAAGTTACATGAAAATGAAGAGTCTTCATTTTTATGAACCTTTAATTCATAAGTTATGAAATGAAAAGTTTTGGATAGTTACAAAACTTGCCCTCAAGTTTTGGAATTTGTAAAGTTTCACACACTTTAATAAACTTTAATTCCAACCCTTAGAGTTTTAATAGTTAAAATTCAACACTTATACTATTTATAACATTAATGGTTAATTATTATATATATGTATAAGAATAAGTCGTTCTACCATTAGTAGGCCTCATTCACAAAGCCGGTCTATAAGGGGGGTATAAGGTTGTTGCCTATAAAATGGCAGCTTAATGGGTGTCCACTCTCACCCACCGCTTCCTTGATCGGTGGAGGGTCGTTAGCCGAACAAGTAGGACAATGACTTTAAATCCTCATTAAAAGTATAATGATTATTATAAAGTAACTAAAATCTTTTTAATTCCCAATATTATTTACTTTAGGAAAATGTGAACATGGTGCTAGTCCATGGAATTCACACTTTGTACCTTACCAAGTCGTTGGTGGAGCGTGTGTGGTTAACCGACACACTAACTTGGACTAGTAAGGATCACGAAGGGTGACTTAATGTTTGTCATAGATCAATGGAGCGTGTGTGGTTAACCGACACATTGATTAGGTGATAGTATTAAGGGTACCAAGTGAATTAGCATGGTTATTCACACCTTGTTTTGTGATCCTCGGCATCCCAGTCACAAAACTTGAAGGACACAATCGAGATTGAAACATACCATTGAAAAGTTCAGTGAATCTCAAAATAATCTAGGAATTTCAAATCCAATTAAAACCTAATAATTCATTTTGTTTTTCATGGTGGAAATTGGTGAATCGTCATTCACCTACCTTTCAAATATATTATTACTTAGATTACGGCATCCCTCTTCTAAGTATAATATATTGTGATTGGATCCTAGCCTTAATATTACATTTGGGTGTCTTATTAAGGATTCTATATATCTAATCTAAACTTGCTTTCTTCTTTCAGATGTCTTCCAACACTAATGCTTCGGGCTCTAACCCAACTGGTTCTTTCTCTCTCATGAATCTTTGTGGGAGAGTCATCTTTGATGGTTCCAACTTCATGGACTGGATCAGGAACATCAGGATGGTTACTCGTTATGAGGACAAGGAATATGTCCTCGATAAGGAGTTAAAAGAGCTTGATGAGTCTACTGCTACTCCTGAGGAAATCGCTGAATTCAGGACACATGAGAGAGATGCTACTAAGGTGGCATGCATCATGTTGGCCACGATGACAGCCGAGCTCCAAAAGTCCTATGAAGACTTCTACCCTTTTGAGATGCACCAAGACCTGATGGAAAGGTACCATCAGAGTGCTCGTCAGGAGCGGTATGAAATAATCTCCTCCATAATAACAACCCGCATGAAGGACGGTGAATCCGTCACGGCCCACATGCAAAAGATGCAAAGGTATGTGGACCGTTTGCTGAAGCTAAATGCGAACTTCCCTGAGGAGTTGGCAATTGACATCATTTTGCACTCCTTACCTTCTTGTTATGACCATTTTCGTATGACATATCATATGAACAAGGAGGAAGTTACCCTTAGCAAACTTCAAGGACTCTTGAAGACCGCTGAAACCGGTCTTAAGGGCAAGGCGGTTGTTGCCTCTACTAGTCCTACTCCAACATCTACCCCTGTTTTGGCTATCGGGCAAGGCAAAGGGAAAAAGAGGAAGCACCCTTCGAAGGGTACCAAGGGAAAGTCTCTTGAAGGCTCCACATCAAAGACCAAGAGCGGTTCTGTCACTCCTTCTGCCATTCCCAAGGATGCTGATTGCTACTATTGCCTGGACAAGGGGCACTGGAAGCGAAACTGCCCTAAGTACTTGTAGGATCTAAAGGATGGGAAAGTGAAACCCACCCATGCAGGTATTTACACAATATTGTCTAATTACTCACCATATTCTAACTCTTGGGTGCTTGATACAGGATGTGGTATTCACATATGTTCTGATTTGCAGGGCCTAAGAAGAAGTGAGGATGTGGAGCACGGGAAGATAAACTTGATCATGGGGAATAGGAAGGCTTCACCTGCTTCCAAGATTGGAGTTTATACTTTGTTGCTGAATAATGGGTTAAAATTAGATTTGAATAAATGTGTGTACTCGTCTGAAATGGCGAGGAATATTATTTCCTTTCATGCTTTGTACAAACAAGGTTTTACCTTTTTGTTTGATAATGAATGTGGTGGTATTAATGCTTTCTTTAATAATGTGTTTTATTTTAAAGCATTACCTTGTGATGGTGTGTATGAAACTGTGTCGATTGTAGACAACTTAGGAAATAATGTGTTGTATATTGATTCTTCTACTAGCCTAGATAAAGCATCATTGTGGCATTATCGTCTTAGATATGTAAACAAGAAACGCATAGGCCAACTCCAAAAGAGTGGAGTCTTGGAGTCATTCGACCTTAAATCGGATGATAGTTGTGAATCTTGTCTACTTGGAAAGATGACAAAATCACCCTTCACTGGAACTTGTGAAAGGGGTGAGGGTTTGTTGGACCTAATACACACTGATGTATGTGGGCCATTCAAAACAGCCACAAGGGATGCTAATCGGTATTATGTGACTTTTATTGATGATTTTAGTAGATATGGGTATGTCTACTTAATCAAACATAAGTCAGAAACCTTTGAAAGGTTTAAGGAATTCAAACAGGAAGTAGAAAATCAATTGGGCAGGAACATTAAGATGCTTCGATCCGATCGAGGTGGTGAGTATCTTAGTACCGAGTTCCTTGACTATCTTAAGGAGTGTGGGATTGTCTCACAATTGACTCCTCCCAGGACACCACAGCTAAATGGTGTAGCTGAGAGGCGTAATCGAACCTTGTTAGACATGGTTCGCTCTATGATGAGTCGAGCTTCGCTACCAATCTCTTTTTGGGGGGTATGCCTTAGAGACTGCCGCCCATATCCTTAATCTAGTCTCTACAAAGAAGGTTGCCAAAACACCTCATGAGATGTGGACTTGGAAGGTTCCCAATTTAGGCCACATCAAGATTTGGGGTTGCGAAGCTTTCGTGAGGCGTGAGACTCATGATAAGCTTGAACCCCTAAGTGAAAGGTGTATTTTCATTAGCTACCTAGAGAAATCCTTCGGTTACCTCTTCTACAGACCCAGTGAGAATGTGGTCTTTGTAGCAAGAAGAGGGGTCTTTCGTGAGAGAGAATTTATAAGCCAAGGAGACAGTGGGAGGCAAATTGATCTTGAAGAAATTCAAGAATCAATTGGTGAAGGAACCTCAGACACTAGCAATCAACCTGAGGAGGAAACTCCTATTGAGCCAGCTGACGAGTCTGTACCTCCGAGGCATTCCACACGGGTTAGGAACACACCTGCGTTTTATTATGGCTTTCATATTACTACGGAAGGTGATACGTTTATCAGCGATAGTACACTGGTAAATTTGGATGAACCTAGCAGTGTTAAGGAAGCCATGGCAGGCCCGGAGTCTACTAAATGGAAGGAGGCTATGGACAGCGAGATACAGTCCATGTATGACAATCAAGTTTGGAACTTGGTTGACAATTTACCACGCCGTAAAACAGTCGGGTGCAAATGGATCTTCAAGAAAAAGACCGACATGGAAGGAAAAGTGCATACTTATAAGGCTCGACTGGTTGCGAAGGGTTTTACTCAGACTCAAGGTATTGATTATGATGAAACCTTCTCACCGGTAGCAAAGATTAAGTCTATTAGGGTTATGCTACCCATTGCTGCATTTTATGATTATGAAATATGGCAAATGGATGTCAAAACCGCTTTTCTTAATGGAAAGTTGGCTGAGGATGTGTACATGAATCAGCCAGAGGGTTTTGTCAGTGCAGAGTACCCTAATAGAGCATGCAAGCTTGAGAAATCCATTTATGGATTAAAACAAGCATCTCGTAGCTGGAATCTTTGTTTCGATGAGAAGGTCAAAGAGTTTGGCTTCTCGAGAAGTGAAGATGAGTCTTGCGTGTATGTCAGAGCTAGTGGGAGTATAGTTAGCTTCTTGGTACTGTATGTAGATGACATACTACTTATAGGGGAAGTTGCCTATATCCTAGGGATAAGGATATTAAGAGAAAGGAGTAAAAGACTAATTGGACTTAGTCAGAGTACCTACTTGGATAAGGTGTTGAAAAGGTTCAACATGCATAATTCCAAGAAAGGAGATTTACCGATCCAAAGCAATGCCAAACTGAGTAAGACTCAGAGTCCGAGTACAGAGGCAAAGATAGCAGAGATTAGCCAATTACCGTATGCTTTCGCTGTTGGCTCGATCATGTATGCTATGACTTGTACCCGCCCTGATGTGGCCTTTGCTTTGAGCATGGTCAGCAGGTATCAGGGGAACCCTGACAAGGCTCATTGGACCGCGGTAAAGAACATTCTCAAGTACCTGCGGAGGACTAAGGATTGGATCCTTACCCTTGGTGGGAGTGATGACTTGAGAGTATCAGGGTATAGTGATGCTAGTTTTCAGACTGATAGGGATAACTTTCGCTCTCAGTCGGGCTGGGTCTTTACCTTAAATGGAGGGGCAATCTCTTGGAAGAGTTCCAAGCAGGAGACGGTGGCTGATTCGACTTGTGAATCAGAGTATATAGCAGCGAGTGAAGCAGCGAAGGAGGCAATATGGCTGAAGAACTTAATCGGAGATCTTGGAGTTGTGCTAGCTATTAATGAGCCTATGGAGATTTCCTGTGACAGCAATAGTGCGGTTGCCTTAGCCAAGGAACCAAGAGATCATGGCAGATCCCGACACATTGACAGAAAATATCACTTCATAAGACACAAGATTGAAGAAGGACTCCTCGTGGCAAAGAGGGTATCGTCAGATGAGAATCCTGCAGATCCCCTTACGAAGGGACTGATGAGGGTTAAGCATTTGCAGCATGCGAGACGCATCAGGTTGAGGGATGATATTAGTTTTACAGATTAGATAGCCTTTTCTGAAACTTGTAAAATGTAATCGACGTTTGATGATGAATAAAATTTTGTGATTTATTTATGAGTAAAGTGTTACTATCATTGTCAATTATTTACTATTGTTTCAGTTTTGCATGTTTTGACTTCCAGGATAATTAATTTATTCAAACCTCCACAATTGGTCATACGTCGGAAGTAGGTATGAATCAAGATTGTCATGAATTGGGTTTGTAGATGGCTAAAGGTGTTTAGATATGGCAATGGTTGCTACAACGTTCATGAGTACTTATAAGTTATGAGTATTGGAATAAACCCACGCTCACTTGTATCACTTCATGGAATTTATCTTGAGTGATCGTGAGACGATAATATCATATAAGTCTTCAAACTTAGAGATATGAGTTGTTACCTATGAGTTGGTTGTGCATTGATTGCACGTAAACGCATCAGTAACTTGATGTTATAAAACGTGCCTTTGTGTACAATTCAACGAGTAGTAGAACAAGCATATGAGTCGAAGTTTATCTGTTCCTTCTAGAAATAGAAGCGATATCTGGGCCTCTCGATGATTTTGTGTTGACCCATGTACCGGGCCCGTTCAGAACTAAATTGATGTGTTCAGTTAAGTTCTTTGTCAAACAAATCGGAAATCGAGAAACAATTGCCAGACAATAAGCAAGACATAGTTCCATGTGTTTGTCCGGCTGATATCATGAGAACAGAGGATTATATGATCAGTTGCCTTAAAATGGCGCTTCATAGTTCAACAAAGTTTTCGAGAGCTACGATTGCTGGTTGGTTCCTGAAGTAATATAGGCAAATACAGTTATTAGACTTATCCAAGTGGGAGTTTGTTGGATAAGGTGTCTAAGTCCATAACTTATTTGGTATATACTTGACTCGACCCGGCATGGTCCATTTGGGTTGCACTTCACCCGAACTATTTATGGATAATTTTATGAGAGTTATACACATATGTTTATTAATATATTACAAGTTATAATATATTAATATGAAGTTATGTTATTTAATTAGTCTTAGTCTTAAATTAATTATGAATTAATTTAGAGACTAAAAGGAAGACTAATTAGATTGTGGGCTATTGGTTTTATATGGTGTGGGCTAACACTCATTTGTTAATGGGCTAGGCTTATATGGAAGTCCATGGATGATCCATGGAGCTTTTAACCCATGGATCCTTGGAAAAGGAAAGGTCATGGGTTATTAGGGTTTCACCTTAACCATGCACACTATATAAGCATGCTTATGTTGCATGAAATAGCCACTAGTGTATGTGTGTTTGTGTGTGGCCGAAATTGTTAGTGTGTATACACTCTCTCAAAGTTTTCCAAGTGTTTGTGGTGATTTGTTATTTCCATTTGAGGCATTCACACTATTGGTGCTTGGCTCTCAAACTCCAAGGAATCAAACTCATCAAAAGGTATGTAATCTCATCTAATTCTTTTATGTTTAAAAGTACCACATGCCATGTTAGATAGGTTATGAACCTTGGAAAATTATTATTTTGCATGTATTTAGACAAACATAGATCCAAGGTTTATTAGGGTTGCATGCACACTTAGGAAGTGTTAGATTGCTCAAAACCCAACAGTAAGTCCTTAACCTTATAAGGTACTCCATAACCCACTAGTCAACCCCTGATCAAAGTCAAAGTCCTCAGTCAAGGTCGACATTCCATGTTGACCTCTACTCGCCGAGTACCCTCGGCTACTCGCCGAGTTCCTTGAAGCACATTCTAACTCGCCGAGTCATCGGGGTGACTCGTCGAGTTCCTTCGATTCTCGATTAAACTTTAAGGCCTCCCTTCGAGTTTCTTCCTTGCAACTCGACGGATACACACACACATACATATCCTGGAGAAAACTCATTCGACTCGCCGAGTTGTTCTTCAACTCGTCGAGTCTATGGAAATCATCATCGGACTCACCGAGTTGTTCCTCCAACTCGTCGAGTTCACGACCATCTTCATGTGACTCGCCGAGTCAACCTTGCGACTCGTCGAGTCCATTCAGTCCTTTTTCCATACGGACCTATTTTGAGCCATGCAGCGGCTCCAAATCACAAATCCAAGCTTCTAGGGCATGCTTTTCACATAAAGTTGCAAACTTTACGTGCATGCATAGCTATAAAGGTTCTAAATGCCAAATCTAAGCTATTAATGGGGTCTCATGCCCAAGGAGGGCCTTATTCATGCCCAATACAACAACTTTATGATTCTAAAACTTAAGGAGGGTCCGGATCTGAAGTTACAACTTCTAATCTAGCCCATAGCCCACCTTATCAACCTCAAAATCCATAAACCCCCCCCCCCCCCCAAAAAAAAAAATAAATAAAAAATAACTCAACAAAAAGGAAAAAAGGAAGTAAGGATGGCAACTTGATACCTCCAAGGGATGCTAGCTGAGGTAAATTCTGCTCCCCATACCTTCCTTGCTTCAATTCCTTTGCACTTCTAGCTTTTCTCTTCTAGCTAACATTCTTTCCAAGCTTAAGACACACCAAAATGGAATACCACATGAATTAGGGTTTTAAGAAGCTCTCAAAGACTGCAAAGAGGCCAAAGGAGGCTGAGGCTCCTTTAAATAGGGGTGCAAACCCCGAGATTTAGGGTTTTATCTGCCAGCTCCTACTCGCTGAGTCCCAATATGGACTCGTCGAGTAGGTCACTTAACACGCGATCCCACCCCGTTGCTACTCGACGAGTAAGGCAACCAACTCGTTGAGTAGAGCTTAACCCAATAAATCTTATTTAAACAATACCTGAGAATCGGGGTGTTACAAATGCATTGAAATTATGTCGTTGTTTGCTGATATGAAAATTACTTATAATGATAAATTTATTAAACTTAGGCTAAAATAGTGGATAACCGAGTATCTCTTAAGCACTCTAGAAGGAGGTTTTAAGTTCAAACATTGCGTATTTCAATCAATGTATGACTAACAGAAATATATGATGTAGTTCTAAAAGAGAGTGCTTAGTATCATCACCAAAGCGAACCCTTTCCCCGGAACCTTGCAATACCGGGGAGTCGTAATGGGCGATGGATAACTATTTTTTATGTAATAATATGTATTTTTTGAAATGATATTTTTTTGAATAAATTATATAAAAATGATAGTAAATATGTATAAAAAAATTTAATGATAAAATATGTACAAATACATAATAAACAGTAAAATCCATGTTAGCAGCGACAAGGCTAGTGACCTATATTACGGATAACATGATATTTTTTAAACAAAAAGGGAAGTTTAACGGTGATACACAATAAATATAAAAAAAGTACAAACGTTAAAAGGTGGTTGACACACTAAGACTATAGGGAGTGTTAGCACTCAGGGAGGAGGAAGTCGTTCCCATTGAACCCACCGAACTCACTGCCACATCAGCTTTTCTCTTTGATTTTTGTTCATCTTTCCGAACCCACAACACACGAAAATCTTATCTTTCTCAACCCACTCAACCCACTTAATTAAAAAAATATACAAAATAATCAAGGTAAAATCTTAATTAGCAATAGAGTGACCGCCGGTACTACTCCCTCTTTGGCGGGTTGTTTAATTGGTTTTCACGAACCCACTTCATCCTCTTTCTCTACTTTCTCTCTCTCATTTTCTCTTGTACCATATGTTTTAAGATTTGTACCTTAGTTGTTTAGTATTTTTTTAATTGAGTGGGTTGAGTGAGTTTAAAAAGATAGGATTTCCGTGTGTTGTGGGTTCAGAAAGATGAAGAAAAATCAAAGAGAAAAGCTGATGTGGCGGTGGGTTCGGTGGGTTCAATGGGAACGACTCCCTCCTCTCTCATAGCATTTTGCCACATCATTTTTTTGATTGCCATGTCATTTTTTTGTTTGCCACACCATTAACATTTTTTTCTTAGCATTTCATAGGGAGTGGTAGCAACCCTAACATTTTTTTTTTCAAACATAAATAAAATTTATTTTTTAATACAAAAACATTTTATATTAAACAATTTTCATTTAAAAAAAACATAAAGACTCTAAAAGAAAGAAAAAAAAAGTAAAAAAGAAAAGAAAAATAACATTGGAAACGATTTGTGGAATTCGGATTGAAAGTTAACCGGTCCATTCTCAATTCCCACGCCCTTTTTTTTTTTTTTTTTTTTTTTTTTTTAGTTTTAAGATTTATTATCCTTATTAATTCATAGAGGCCCATTTGCGTAAAATTCCATTTTTCAACAAATTAAATCCCCTTTTCAACAAGTAGGGTTTCAGCAAACACAATTTTGCTTTTGGCCGAACAGGTCATACTTTTTGTATCCGGATGTTAATGACAGCAGCAAAGATGTTGACGGAGAAGAAAGAAGATAAGGTGAACTAAGTCAAAACTCAATAGTCAATCAAATTATTGCAGCTCTTTATCTCTTTTCTCGTTAAGTTGGTAGTGAAAATCCCCTAACAAGCCTCCTAGCGAGGGCCAGGGGGTGGTGTACAACTGTAGCGAGCCATAGTAAGGCGACGGGTGGTGTACAACAACTGTAGCGAGCCATAGTAAGGGTCGCCTGGCGCATGACTCCGTTCAGCTAAGTGTAAAATTGTATTTTTTTTATTAATTTTATTTTATTTTATTTTTTATTTTTTTTGTAATACTTTCTTTACACTAATTTTCAACCCTAACCCACCCAAAACAACGGAACAGCTGCGGAAACCGAGCTTCCCGCCACTGCAGCTGTAGAAAACGAGCAGACGGTCGAAACGACGCTGAAGAAGGAGTCGGAGCAAGTAGCTGATCATCGAACAGGTACGGAGTTTGCTCCGGCTGCGGAAACGACGATACCTGAGAAGGTACGTTCCCCAATGGCTTCTAACGTACATTCAGGGAACGGAACCGCTGCCGGAACCCCTGAAACGAAGATTCCCGCCACCGCTGTGGAAGTGTCCCCGGAAAAGGAAGTGAAGCTCTTAGCTGATCGCCCAACCGTTACCGAGCTAACTCCGGCTGCGGAAACGACAGTTCCTCAGAAGAAAAATCGTGGATGGGCGGGAGACTGCCTGTTTCGGGTTATTGTGCCCGTGCTTAAAGTTGAAAGTGTTATTGGACGGAATGGAGAAGTCATCAACAAGCTGTGCGAAGAGACTAAAGCTCACATTAGTGTATTGGGAGGCCCTGTTTGGCATACTGATCGCATTGTAAGTTGTTCCTTTTGAGATTTCTACTTCTTTTTGTTTTGGATAAGCAAGGTATTTTTCGATTTGGGTCAGATTTTTCATACTTTTTCGTTCCTTGTTCATTTGGTAATTTAGTAAACATGTTTATTGACCATGGATTAAGCGCCTTCATAAATCATAAATATGAACGACAAACATGTAAATAACCCAATCTTAGATTTCCATTGCTTCACATAAAATGGTGTTTCCATGGTCATAATCAGTTGAATTCTGCCAAAATCCACTAACTGTGCGCCCATACATGTCAACCCATGAGGACAATCACAAGCTACTACAAAATGGGACATTGAGGGTTTTCATTTCATATAAACAGGTTACTAGATAATTTCAGTACTTGGAAAAATAAAAAAAGGTATGTTGTTATTTTATGACCTCGTCCTTTTTAATTTTTTTTTTTTTTAAATTTTTTTTTTTTTTTTTAAGAAAAGATACCATATAGCTTTGTTCGTATTGATGATGTATCAGCACTTCTGTAAAAAAATTAGCGCTTGTGAGCATCTTATCATGGGTATGGTCATGCAACTGTTTATGCCTTTTGGTGTTAGATTGTTGATGACATCGAATGTTGCCTAAATTCTATTGTGGTTCCGTGAAGTTTGGCCTCTATCTTTTTTCTTTTGTATGGTTTTTGTTAACTGCTGTAGGCTTTTACTTGTTTTGAAGTATAGTTTAATTGTGGCTTCTTTTCGATGCTGCCAGTTAGTTGCTCCTTTCATCCATGCTTTTACAATATTATTTCTTTTTATCTTTATCTTTTCTCTTGGTTAATTGTAAAAAAATGCAAGATACGTTTATCGTTTTACCAATTCATGCAACATACTTCTTAACAATTAAATGTGACTTTTTATGTAATGTATCTAGGTCCTAATATCTGGCAAGGAAGAAATAGAGCCACCATTGTCACCTGCAATGGATGCTGTGATAAGAGTATTCAAAGTTGTTAATGGATTTCCTGAAAATGAGAGTGATGGTGTGACATCCATTCCATTTTGCTCCATTCGACTACTGGTACCCTCAATGCAAGCCACAAGTCTGATTGGGAAGCAAGGATCCTCAATCAATATAGTACAGGAGAACATCGGTTGTTCTGTTCGTATCCTACTTAGTGGTATAAATTCTGTTCTATATCTAATGATTATTCATATATTCAGGAAATAGCAACATACTTTCTGTTATTTGTGTATTATAGCTGACAAGTTTAGAGGCTTTTGGGAAAAATATATGTCTTGTCTTTGAGAAGAGTCCTCATTATTTATATTTAACATACAGGCTTAGCAGCCTATATTTATAAATATTTAGCCTATAAAACAACTCACATATCCTAATATGAATAACTAAATATTTGAGAATATTGACAATAATAGCATCACATATTTTTCTGATTTGATTTTCTATGCATTGTCCGGTGGAGATTGATTTGCAACAGTAAATTTGATAAGCTAATATCTTTGACAATAGAATCCTATTTTCATTTCTTTCTGTTACAGCATTATGCCCTCAAAACTTTTCTTATTAAGGCATTGTACTTTGACAAATCTACCCAGTTATAGCATTTTTGTTCCAAGTTCCAACTTTTTTATTTCTTATGCAATTAACACTAAACTTCATTCGAAAACAAACTCGTATACGAGCCCTTTCAACACATTTGATATATATGCTTCAACTTCTTAGGAAACATTTCCTTTTCAATATCGATGATTTTTTTTTCTTTTTGTATTGCTCTCAAATGCTTCTCATCTCTGCACTATTTTTCTGCCAGATGAAGTGTCAACATTGTTCGCCAACTCAGATGATAGAGTTGTCGATTTAAATGGAGAAGGTCTCAAGGTTCTGCAAGCTTTAGAAGCTGTTCTCAAACACCTGCGCATGTTTTTGGTTGATCATACCATTCTTCCTCTCTCTGAAAAGACTGTAAGTTATTCTCCTTTTAGCAGTTTTTTAGAGGGCTGGATGCAAGAAATAGCAACCTACTTTCATTTATCTGTGTATAATAGCATCCTGCTTTCATTTATTTCTATTACAAGCCTACAACATTGTATTTCAAAAAAAAAATTATGAAGGCATTGTACTATGAAAATCTATCCATTTATAGCATTTACTTTCAATCATCTTCTTAGTGGGACATTATTCGCAGGAAAATCTACCTGGTTATAACTTTCTGAAAGGTAGGAAGATAGTTTTGTAGATTTCACTTTCTTGGAAGGTTTGAATGAATAGGGCTAAATGCAATATTATACCTTTCTACTGTCATTTCTTTATAATTACAACACCGTGCTTCCAAAACTTTTCTTATCAACACGTACTTTGAAAGCTCTACCCAGTTTTAACAGCCTAGTTTTTGTTCTATCTTTTTCTTTTTAGAAGATCATACTTTGAAAGTTTTACCCACTTTGCTTTATATATGGACGACATTGTTTTAGTTGGGTAGATTTCTTCAAAGTACAATGCTGTAATAGGAAGAAATGAAAGTAGCATGCTGTATCAAAAGAATCATTTATAGTATGTTGCTGTTTATTGTATTTAACCCAAATGAATACTGGTCAGAGAATGGCAAAGTTGAGGAAATAATAATTACTCAAGCATTTGCACTACAAATCATCAAAATTTTTATTCGAAGTTTGTGATTTTGCTTGTGTTCAACCAGGTTACTCAAAAGATGCTAATACCAGTAGTTGATGGGTTAAATTTCATTGGTGTTGAAAGGAGTAATATTGCAAATATTGGTTCCAGGAGTGGTGCAATGCTTACAGTTGAAGAGAGCAGAGGTTTGCCCAATGAAATTACAGTTGAAATAAAAGGGACATTGTCACAAGTTCAGACTGCTAAACAACTTATTCAGGCAAGAGACTCTTTCTTTCCCTTCCTTTTTTTTTTTTACAAGATGGGGTTGTCAATGGACTTAGTGGCTGTTTCCTTTTTATTTAATGGATATAAAGCTTTAAACAGATACATAAAGTTGTTTCCTTTTGAAATAATCCGTGACTCTTCTTCCTTTTTTTAAAATATTGTATTTGTTGTAATGTTTATAAGTATTACTATCGAGTGAGTGGGTGAACTATGGTGACTACAATTTTTGTAATTTACCTAGCTGAACCCAAATACTTTTCATTTACAATATAGTTATTTAAGTATCTGTTAGTAAATTTATATTGATAAGTTTGAAAATTGTATTTTTTTTGTGAACTTGTGTAATTTATATGTTCACAAGATATGGATGTTGAAAAAAATGAGGGGGATTTTTTTTGACCAGTACATGACCGGAAATGATCGGGATCTTTTCGGACGAAGCAAAGACCAAAATGGAGCTCGCTTTTTTCCAAAAGGACAGCCCTTTATGTTTGGATCATCATCATCACCAATTCCAACGAATACTGCTAATAAGACTCTTTCGTTCCCTGCATTTGGTGTAACATCTTCTTCATCTATTACTACAACTGCTACTGGATCTGTTACTCAATTTACAAACCCTATTACTACTACTACTGGAACATCAAGTTCCTTTTTGGGGTCTAAAACTGTAGCTGCTACTACCCCACAATCTACAGCTGCTTCATCTTTGTGTGGTACTGGTGAGTTTTTAAGTATAAATAAATCTTTTTGGTTTGTCTTTGTGATTTGAAGTTGACAGTTTCCATTCCGTTACATTGGTACCTTTATATAATTAGTAAAGTCTTGAATTGTTGGGATGTATAGATGCTTTATTCTAGAGGAGCAAGGTTATATGGTTTTGTGTTGGGATTATCTTTAGGCAGTGTTTGAATTTTGAATGGGCGTTGACAAAGTGAGATCATTTTGTTTTGAATATTTATAAGTAGCTACTGAGATCATTAGGTGCTTACTGAAGGATGATTAGGTATTTAATACTTGTAGGTATTTGGTGTCTTATGTGCTTCTCTAAATCTTATTATTTTGATTTGAAATAATCAGAAAATTAGATTAGACACCTTTTTTTTTTGTTAGAATGGCGTCCATACACACTCTAAAATTACTCCTAAATTCCATCTATGTCCCATATGGGACTCGAACCTTGAACCTCATGGAGGGAGGGCATCTCACCATACCTTTTAGGCAAAAGGCCTGTTAGATTAGACACTTAAAACTGGTTATTGCTACTTTCTAGACATCCCCATCCCCTTAGGTTGTGTTGCAGTCATAGTAGCAATGGCATGCCATGATCTTGTATTCAGTCTGATTTGTTTATGTTCATGTTCCTCTGTTCCTATCCTGTGTAGGTATGGAAAGTAGCGAGGAACCAAAACGAAATAGGGTTAGTTGGGAAAACATAAACATAATTAAAACGTTTCTTGATGCATGTATTCACGAGATCACCATCAATGGCCGAGAAGGTGGTAGTTTAAAAGCAGTTTCATGGAAGAAAGTCGGGGAGAAGCTTAAAACTAGGCATAACTTTTTTGTTGATCATAAACAAATGAAAAACTATTTTGATGGCCTCAAGAACAAGTACAGAGCTTGGCTAGTACTAAAATACAAAACCAACAACAAATACGATCCTTCCACCAACACGTTTCATTTGACAGACAAGGAATGGGAGATTGAAATCATGGTAAATTTCATATCCATTTGCTGAAGTGTGTATGTATGTATGTATGTATGTGTGTGTGTGTATATATATATATATATATATTATTGTGTTAGTTGCTAATTTGTTAAAGTATTTCACGCAGAAAAATAGGCGAATAGGAACATTGAGGAATGCACCCCTACCCTTTCCGGATCTCTGTGCACTACTTTTTCACGGTGTTTTGACTGGACCGTCCCACCGCCGTAAGAAGCACCGCCACAATGTCGGTGGAAGCCCATCAGGTAACATCCTACTTTCATTTCTTTTTATAACAACATTTTACTTTCCATTTTTTCTCATTAAGACATTGTACATTGAAAATCTATTCAGATATATCATTATAATTTTGATATTTCTATCTTGTTGTAGCAATGAAACTTGCTTTCTATCTAGATGAAGTTGCTAGAATTGGGTAGAATTTTCAAAGTACGATGTTGTAATAGGAAGAAATGAAATAAGATGCTGCAATAAACAGCACAACTGAAGTACATTGCTATTTCTTGCATTTAACCCAACGAAAAGTAGCAGGCATCATAATCTACAAGTGCATACAACTAATCCGTTATGAGACCACTAACTACATCGTAGGAAATATGTAATAAAAAATCTGTCAAAGATATTAGCTATGATTTTATGAACAAATCAGTTGTATATTTTTAGTATATATAATGAGATAACAGTCAGGAAACAAAAAGGTTTGATAGTGACCTACACATTACATATTTAAAATGAACTTAAATTACTCTGTATCGATTTGTTTATAATTTCTGGCATGGTCTATGCTAAATCACCAAGAAAATTTACAAGATAACATTAGCATATAAAATTATAAATCGCATGGATATTTTTTAATCAGGTACAATCATACATAAGATGATAAGAAATGTTATATTTTGTGTGACCATGAGAACTCTTTAGCCAATCCAGAGACAAAGTTCCACATCAGAATCTTTGATAGACCCTGATACATTCTTGATTCACAGCCAACAATCACTCAGTAATAACAGAAATTTAGGATGATATTTAAGATAGTATTCCCATTCATTCGAGAGGAAAGGGGCTCTCCAAGAAGAACAAAAGACTATTAATACTACTCCTAAAGGATAGGACAAAAGAGAAAGCAGCACAACAAAATCAAGGTGCTGTCCCTACTAACTTTATCCCATCACTAATATTAGACATAAGTGCTTAGACCATATCATAATATTCTTTCGAAACAGAACAATAAAATAACTCTAATAAAACAATTCAACTAAAAGCAGTCCAGGTTGAGTTGGGGCTTATCACAGAAGCATGTAATAATATTTTGAGAGAGTAGAAGAACGTTTCATTAAGAATAACTAAAATTTAAACTCTATGCAAGAAATAGCAATGTACTTCCGTTTATTTGTTTATTATAGCACATTTTCCTTTCATTTCTTTTTATGACAGCATTGTACTTAAAGCATCTGGCATCGTACTTTTATAGTTGAAAAAGTAAGTTTACCAAATTATAGCAGTGGAAGTTGTATTTGGATGACATTGCTACCTAGGGATGAAAGTGGGTCCAAACTCGGACCGGATGGACCCGGACCCGGAAAACCCAGAACCGGTTAACGATATTTTGTAGAACCGGAAACCGGACCGGTATATAGGAACCGGTTCCGGTTCGGTTCCGGGTATGGTACCGGGTAAAGTGGGTCTAGAACCAGAAAACCCGGAAACATCAAAGTGGGTAGGTTGGAACTGGATAAAGTGGGTTTAGAACCGGAAAACCCGGAAAAACTGTAATTTTTTGGTAATTACTTACTACTTAGTGGGTTGTATTTTGAAAATTTTCATATTGATATCCCGACTTATTGTAACTCATTGAATAAGAAACCAAAATTAACATAATTATAGTCTAAAATCATATACAAACTCTAAAATACACTCTAGAAAAAACCTCATGTCAATCCGACTTTAAACAAATGAGATATGCATGTGTTAACATTTTCACAGAATACAAATTACAAAAACAAATAGTTGAAAAGTTGAAAATTTTCAGTTTTGATATCCCGACTTCGGAGGACTGTAAATCATTGAATATTAAACCAAAAATGACAAAATTATAGTCTAAACTCATGTACAAATTGTAAACTACAAGTTGAAAAAAACCACATGTCAATCCGTCTTCAAACGAATTAGATATGTATGTTTTAAAACTTTCACCGAATACAAAAAAACTAAAAAACAAAAAACTTCCAGCTTTGATATCTCAACTTTGGGGGACTGTAAGTCAATGAATATAAAACTAAAAATGACAAATTTATAGTCTAAAATCATATACAAACTCTAAACTACATGTTGCAAAAAACCACATGTCAATTTGACTTCAAACGAATTAGATATACGTGTTTTAAAACTTTCACCGAATACAAAAAAACTAAAAAACTAAAAACTTCCAGCTTTGATATCTCGACTTTGGGGGAGTGTAAGTCAATGAATATAAAACTAAAATTGGCAAATTTATAGTATAAAATCATGTACAAACTCTAAACTACATATTGGAAAAAAGTTTATGTCAATCCGAGTTGAAACGAATGAGATATGCATCTTTTAAATGTTTCACAAAAACCGGTTCTGGCCCTAAAAGTGGTTCCGGTTCCAAAAACTAGTTCCGGTTTTTAGACCCGGTTACCCGGACCCGATGGACCCAAACCCGATTTACCCGGAACCCGGATAAAACCAATTTTTAAACCCGGAACCGGAACCGGTTCTATATATTTAGGGGCGGACGCAGGATTTCATAGTAGGGGTTGCACGGGAAGATTAGGGGTTGCACGATAGTAGAAAAAATAAAAAATTTTAAAATTTTCGAAATTTTTTCCACTACGGTCGGAAAATTTAGGGGTTGCCGGTGCCACCCCGAAACCCCCCTAAATCCGCCACTGTATATATTCCGGTTCTAACGGTTCCGGTTCCGATCCGAGTCCGGTTCCGGTCTGGTTTTCCGGTTCTAAATCTCATCCCTATTGCTACCTATAATTAAGTAGATTTTTCAAAGAGAGTACATGCATGCTGTAATTAATAAGAAGAAATGAAAGTAGGATGCTATAATAAACAAGTTGATGAAAGTACCTTGCGTTTAACCCTTTTAATTTGTAGAAGAAGAAAATTATATTATTTTTCATGCATGTGTGATCAATCCTTCAGGTCTTGTACCACAAGCAGCCGCGCCTCTTGTTCCGCCATTACCGGCTACTGAAACACCAAAGAAAGAAGAGATGGTTGAAGTACCACCAGAATTGCCTCAAGTACAACCTGTAACTTCTTCCTCTCCACCCTCGTTTTCGTTTCCCACCAGTTCAGCCTTGGTGAAATTGAGCACTGCTGGTTCGAGCTTCTCTTTTGCAAATGTAGGAACCTTCACTGCCCTTCAATCATCTTCGGGGTTGGCTTCAAGTTTAAAAACCGCTGCTACAACAGTAACGACTGAAACACCACAGAAAGAACGGATGGTGTTTCGGGTGGTAGTGCCGGTGCTTAAAGCTGAAAGTATTACTGGACGGAATGGAGATCTCATCGAGAAGATGTGCCAAGAGACGAAAGCTCACATTCATGTACTGGAAGGCCCTGTTTGTGATACTGACCGCATTGTAAGTTGTACCTTTCAAGATTTCTGTTTAGTTATATTTTGATTTGATTTGGGTCACTCACTCACTCACTCACACTTTTTTACATATCTAGGTCATTTGGTATACATCTTACATGAATTAAATATGATTATATGAATGAAAAACATGTAAATAACCCATTCTTAGATGATGTCATGTGACACTTTTAGGTCCTAGTATCTGGCAAGGAAGAAATAGAGGCATCGTTGTCACCTGCAATGGATGCTGCGATAAGAGTGTTTAAACTTGTTAATGGATTCCCAGAGGATGAGAGTAATGGTGTGGCATCCATTCCATTTTGCTCCATTCGACTATTGTTAACATCAATGCAAGCCACTAGTCTGATTGGGAATCAAGGATCCTTAATCAATAAAATACAGGAGAACACCGGTTGTTCTGTTCGTATTTTATCTAGTGGTATGGATTCTTTTCTAAATCTAATGATCATTTATATATGTGCATATAGGACACTTTTATTACAATATTCTACTTTCATTTGTATCTTATTCATGCATTGTATTTTGAATAATCTACCCATAATATATAGAATGGTAATTCCAGTTTTATTTCTTACGAGGACATTATACTTTGAAAAACCTACCCAATTATAGTAGTGAAAATGGCTTTTATTTAGATGACATTGCTATAATTGTTGGAGAAACAACCCAGAAAACAATAAAGATGCAGAGCACGTTCTTACATATGAAGAAGAAGAAGAAGATGGGTTCTTGAACACAAAAGTAATATTTTATTATAAAACTCAAGAACAACATTTACATATTACATTCACACATATATATACACATCAGTAATCGGTTGAGACACTAAACCAACACAACCCTTCGGAACTGTTGTGACTTTCTGAACCATCACAACTCTTTGTTGATTGATCACCATCACAACCCTTTATTTGACAGTTACATAACTATAACTAACACTTCCAGTATTAACTACCTATTAAAATCACCAAACTAACCCTAAGTCTAGATTACATTTCAACAATAATTGGGTAGATTTTCAAAGTACAATTTTGTAATAAGGAGAAATGAATTTAGGATGCTATATTAAACAAATTACGGAAAGTATTTTGATCTTTCTTGCATTTAAACTAAAAGTTTATTGGAAATGGATATGGGCCTTTTGACATGTTTGATTATATGCTTTAACTTTTTAGAAACTTAAGTAGTAATAGCAAATAGCAATAGTTCATGTTTAAATGCTTTCAATTTCTCTTTGAGAGATTAGTGCTCACTGGTATCTAGGGCTAAATGCGAGAAATAGCCAGTTATATGTGTATTATAGCATCCTACTTTCCTTTCTTTATATTACAACATTGTACTTTCAAAATTTTCCTACTAAGGTTATTGTACTTGGAAAAATCTACCCAATTATATCATTGTACTTTCAATCCGTTTTTTTATGAGGACATTATACTTTGAAAAATCTACCCAATTATAGCAGTGAAAATTGCTTTGTACTTTGATTCCTTGCTATAATTGGGTAGATTTTCTTAGTACAACGTTGTAATAAGAAGAAATGAAAATAGGATGCTATAATAAAGCATGAAATGGCATAATACTCTAATTAATGGTATTACTATATCCAAATACAAAGAAATGTCCAATGCTATAGTTAGGTAGATTTTGCAGAGTACAATGTCTTAGTAAGAAAAAAGATGACTGTACCATGCTTTATTTTGGTAGACTGTTCAGATGTATTTATAAGAAAAAAAAAACTGAAAGCACAATGTTGTAATAGAAGGAAATGAAAGTAGGATGTTATCATAAACAAATGGAACTATGTTACTATATCTTGCATTTAGCCTTATAATAAACAAATTAACGAAATTGCATTGTTGTTTATTGCATTTAACCCTAAACTTTATTCGAAACCAAACTTGTATACGAACCTTTTTGACATGTTTGATATATAGCTGCAGAAATTTGTCCTTTTCGATATTTCTGATTTCTTTTTGATCCCTTCTCAGCTTCACTCTCCTTTTTGTCTGCAAGACTTTCTTCTTTTTACATTTTGTATTGGTTTCAAATACTTATTATTTCCATATTACCTTTTTTCTGCCAGATAAAGTGTCAACATCATCTGCCAACTCCGATGATAGAGTTGTCGATTTACATGGAGAGGCTCTCAAAGTTCTGCAAGCTTTAGAAGCTGTTCTTGGACACCTGCGCAGGTTTTTGGTTGATCATAGCCTTCTTCCCCTCTTTGAGAAAACCGTAAGTTTTTAGTCAGTCATGTTATTGGAAAAAATAGCACCCTACTTTTCATTTATTTCTGTTGCAGCTTTGTACTTTCAGCTTTTTATATTAATCCATAGTACTATGAAAAATCTACAGATTATAGTATCGTACTTTTAATCTCTTATTAGGACAACCATTTATAGTGGATGATATTTCCAGCATGGGTAATTTTTTCAAACTGCAACATTCTAACAAGAAGAAATGAAAGTAGGATGCTATAATAGACCCTTTTTTTTGAAAACTTTACCCAATTATAGCATGTACTTTGATGAAGAACAGAAATTAGGGTTTGATGAAATAGGATCAAACAGAGAAAGATCGAAAAGAAGAAGATGATGAAATTGACTAATTGATTACACGATTAACACAATCTAAAAGATTGCCCAGGGAATCTCCTTCTCTCTAAGCCGAAAGCTTAAGAGCCAATACAAAGTATTACACTATCAAATTTCTAGGCATCCCCCTCTCCTGTGACCTTTCTCTCTATTTATTATAATCCTAGCCCACCTAGGTGAATTTCCTGTTTTGCCCTATACTGGGCCTTCTAGACAAAACCTATAAAATTCTTGCTTAAATGGTATTTGGGTCCAGCAATACTCATTTCCTATCATACTTCAATTTTTTTTTCTTATTAAAACAAAAGTTTTACCCACTTTGCTTTGTATTTGGATGATATTGCCATAAATGGGCAGATTTTTTAAAGTACAATGCTGTTATAGGAAGTCACTTTTGTAATTCTCTCTGGAATACTTCTAACTTGTAAGTTCTAAAGCTTCCACCATTATGACGACTAAGAATGTTAATAATTTACCTTTTATTTTACAAAATAGTTATTTAAGTATTCTTTTGTAAATTGACGTTAATAAATCAAAAAGATGTTTTTTTTTTTTTTTTTTAATTCTAATGTTCACAAGTTAAGAATCTTAAAAAAAAAACTGATCTTTTTCTTATGAGGTCAAGACCGGAAATGATAGGAATTTTTTCGGACGAAGACCAGGATTTTTTCGGACGATGACACTGCTATAACAAGAAGAAATGATAGTAGGATGCTATAATAAACTGTAGTATATTCAATTAATATTAATCTACAGTAATGTACAGCTGGTATATTAATGTAGGATATAAATTACGATAATTGAATTAGAGTGATTTGATTTGATTTAGTTTTCCTTGTTTAGGTTGATCTAGGTTCCTTGTTTAGGCTTATCATTGTATATATATTGAGGTGATTACCTCACCAGTGAAATATAAGAAAATATTCTCTGCATAACCAATTAAACAAATTAATGAAAGTACATTGCTCTTTTCTCTGTTTAACCTTTTTTTGGAGCACTAACGGATAGTTTGCTACAGCACAATGCCACGACCACTCAAGAAAAACATCAAGCGGTTACATGGGCTGAAAAATCTGTAGTTCATACTGATACTGATATACACCCTCGGAGAGAGTCTTTGTTTCTTGACTGTGGACCCCAGAAAGAGTCACAGTTTTCATCATCTGGGCTATCGTTTTTTGGACGGGATCCGTTGTTATCGACAAAATGTCCTCCTGGACCTGGATTTGGTCGGACTGCTGGTGGGGTTTCTTCTGACCGGACCACGCCATCATCTCCTTTGCTTGGACTTGCATTTTCATCTTCTTCCTCTTCTTCTACGCCATTTTCAACTTCATCATCCACTTTTAGTGGATCTGGTTTGTTTGGGTCCACCTCCTCCTCTAGTTCTAGTGATTCCACTTCTACTTTTGGAACTAGTACCATTTTTGGGGTTTCCATTTTGAGTACAAGCACAACTACTGCGGTTAGTTTGCCTTTTTCTTCAGGTTTATTTGGATCATCTTCATCACCAACTCCAAATTTTATGACAGCAACTACAACGAATACTGCTAGTAAGACTCTATCATTCCCTGCATTTGGTGCAACACCTTCATCTATTACTACAAATGCTACTGGATCTGTTCCTCAATTCGCAAGCCCTACTACTACTGGAACATCAAGTTCCTTTTTCGGGTTCCAAACCTCCTCTAAAACTGTAGCTGCTACTACTCAACAATTTACAGCTGCTTCATCTTTGTGTGGTGAGTTTGTTGATATAATTTTTTTTTAGATTGTGCAGTTTCCACTCCATTACATTATCCTTGAAAACGTTGCATGTAATTTCATATAACAATGATTTGTAGGCCCTAATAATTAGTAAAGTCTTGAATTGTTGGGAGTTTTACATTCTTTATTTTAGAGGAGCAAGGTTATATGGTTTTTTTTTTTTTTTTTTTTTTTGGTTATCTTTAGGCTGTGTTTGCATGGGTGTTAACAAAGTGATCATTGTGAGTGGAATATGTAGAAGTAGATATTGAGATCATCAGGTGCTTACTTAAGGATAATTAGGTATTTAAAGCTTGCATCTTATGTTGTGAGTTGTGACGCCCTGTTTTTGCGGGTATTGTCAACTATCCTTAGCAGGCTTATTCTTTTATAAACAACTAGGAGATTCCATATCTTAAATACCTTTATATTTCATCATGGTTTAATCCAAAAAAACTAAATAAGCGGAAATGCGCAAAATAATACATCTGGAAATTCTGTTTAAAAAGTAACTACTTCATGGTGATGTTACATATGTGCTTCCCCAAATCTGATTATTTTGATTCTAAATAATCAGAAAAGCTAGATTAGACACACGTACAACTGGTTATTGCTACTTTCTGTCATAGTAGCAGTGGCATGCCATGATCATGTATACGGTCTCATTTGTTTATGTTCATGTTCATCTGTTCTTGTGTAGGTACAGAAAGTAACAAGGAATCAAAACAAAATAAGGTGTATTGGAATGTAAACATAGTTAAAACATTTCTTGATGCATGCATTCACGAAATCACCATCAATGGCTGGGATGGTTGTAATTTAACTTTAAAACCAATGTCATGGAAGAAAGTTGGGGAGATGCTTAAAGGTAGACATAACTTTTCTGTTGATAGTAAACAAATGAATAACTATTTTGATGGCCTCAAGAGGAAGTACATAGCATGGGTATCACTAAGAAACAAGGCTGGCAACAAATATGATCAGTCCACCAACATATTTAATTTGACCGACAAGGAATGGAAGACTGAATTGATGGTAAATTTCATAATTCATATTTGTTTGCTAAAGTAAGCGTATGTATATATTTCATATATATTTGTGTTAGTTACTAATTTGTTAAAGTATTTCACACAGAAAAATAAGTGCATAGGAACATTGAGGGATGCACCCCTACCTTTTCCAGATCTTTGTGCACAACTTTTTTACGGTGCTTTATCTGCGGGTTATTTTCAAACCGGTGTTGACCATGTTTTGACTGGACCGGCCTGTCACCCTAAGAAGCGCCACTGTAAGGTTGCTGGAGGCCCATCAGGTAACATCTTGCTTTCATTTTTTCTATAACAACATTTTACTTTTAATTTTTTCTCATTAAGGCATTGTACTTTGATAATCTATTTAGATATAGCATTATGCCTACTTATTTTAATTTGCTTTCTATGTGGATGACATTGCTAGAATTGGGTAGAATTTTCAAAGTATGATGTAAGTAATAGGAAGTAAGATGCAATAATAAACAACACAATTGAACTACATTGCTATTTATTGCCTTTAACCCAACTTTAAATAACAAGCATCATAATCTACAAGTAAGTTGTGTTCATACAATTACAATCCCTTATGAGAGCACTACATACATCCTAGGAAAACAGTAACTAAAAATCTGGTCAAATATATTACCACCAGAGTTGACTAAACTACCTTGCTATTCCTTGCATTTAAGCCTTTTGATTTGTAGAAGAAAATTATATTCATGGATCCTTCAGGTGAAGCATCCCCTGAAGTACCCACTACAGAAACACCACAGAAAGAAGCGATGGTTGAAGTACAACCAGAATTGCCTCAAGTACAACCTGCAACTGCATCTGTGACAATAGAGACTAAAAGGACAATGTCAGTTTTTGAAGAAGAAATATTGGGTGTATTGAAGATGATAGCTGAAAAGATGAACAAACCTGAACCACCTTCAAAACCGACATTTGAAGATTGTGAAAAGAAGTTGAATGAACTTGGGTGGGCGAAAGATGATCCACTACATGAAGTTGCATATGCAATTTTTTGCGAGGAAAACGATAAGTATAGGGAATTATGGATGAAGTTAGACCCAAAAAGGTGTGCTAATTGGGTTAGAATGATTGGACGTAGTAAAAACTTTCTTTAGTAGTTAAGTTGGCGGATTATTCTACGGTATAGTTTTTTGTTGGGATTGTATAAATGTGAATACGAATTGTTATATAGCCATTATGTTAAAAGTTCAAAAGAATACCACTTTATTAAATGGATCTACCATTTTGGTTGGTATTTTAGTGATTTGGATGATGTGATTTGTTACAATAGTCAATAGCTAAATAAAAACGTTACTAAATATATTAATAAATAAAACAAAAACTAGAGGTGGTGGAAGTACGTGAGGCTCTAACGAAATATATATCGAGTTGAGTAGGAATCAAGATGAAGAAAGATCAATATAGGGAAGACGATGAAACACGAAAAGAATGATGATAGTTTGTCTTTGAATTTTTATTCCTTCAAGTATTTTGATTTGTGAAAACAAGCTTCTAAGACCGGTGAGAGTGGTGCTATATTGATGCTTGATGCCGTCGGCAAGGGCCGGTGTTACACTCGAGCACCACTTTGAGCGGCCTAAGCATTGTATATTTTAAATGTAGATTAACAGTTGTAGGGTCCATTGTCTGCCCGCCCGACCCTTGAAAAATCTTGGCCCCATTTTAATTTCAACAATCGATTTAGATACAAATATAATATAATAGAGTAAATTACATAAATGGTGCTTATGGTTTGGGATAATCTGTACATATGGTCTTGTAGAGTGCCAAGCGTATAGTGAGAAGTCGAAACCAATTTTAGTCTGTTTAGATGCGAAGTGATGTACTTCGAAGTGCATGTATTTTATAAGGCATTTATTGATGCTGAAGTCCAATGTCTAGTCCTTGCATATTTTTTGTGCGTCTGTATCACTCTATATTTTTTGTTCGTTTATATCACTCTATAAATAGAGTATGGTGTAGAGAGTAGCTTTTTGCACGTTTCATTATTGTATTCTCTTGTAGAACTCTTGTACTCTTACAGACAATTAACGAGCCAATAAGATATTATTTACATCTCGTGTTCTTATTGCATCCAATGACTGATTTCATATTCTAAACTTGATTTAAACACTCTTCAATTAGTATCAGAGCACGATACATTCAGTCAACTCAAGTTCTCTCGTACTTTTTCAATATTTTTGAATCATTCTTTCCGATTCAAAGTTTTCCGCATTATTGATTAAGAAAACTTGTGTCAGTTGATTGATTTATTTCGATTCTGCAATCAGTTTGTTAGAGCGGATGTTTCCTGATCATTTTCTGATTGATTCTTCTGTTAGATCTCTTTTCTGAAATCAAAAATCACTTTTGTCCGTCCAAAAATGGCGAACTTCAAAATGAACACAATGTCAAGCTTTTCTCATTTACTTGGATCATCAATGAAGATTCCAATGCTCATACCTGAATATTATGACCAGTGGGCCGATCTAATGGAGGATTATCTTAACGACACAAGTGGAAACTATCGTCGTGGAAGGTTTGAATAGGTCGGAACTACTAGTTCTTCTGCTGATGTTGCTATACAAATTGAAAAATAGAAAGCAAATGATAAGAAATGCATCCGAGAACTATGTGGTGCTCTTCCACCAGTTGTTTACAACTATTGTTTAAAGCTGCAAAACCGCGAAAGAAATTTGGGATATGTTGAAAGAGAAATATCAGGGCAGTGAGAAGACCAAGAAAAGTTCAGTGAAGTAGTGCTTGTTGGAATTGGGTGAGTTTAAGCAGAAAGACAACGCAACCATCAAGTTATACTATGATTGCTTGAACGAGTTAATCTTCAAGTGTACTCGTTATAGTGTCACTTGTTGGTGATTTTAGTGTCACCATGTCATTTTATGTAACTGGAATTAGCATGTGAGCTAAGAGGCTTCATAATTTGTATTTTAATATGTATACGGGTTGGTGCGGAGTGCACACATGTATAAGATCAAATTAGAATTCGGTTCAACGACTAGTCGGGGGTCTGGGGGCAGCGCCCTGGGTCCGAGGTTTCCAAAGGGGCAGCGTCCCTACCGGGGTCCAAGGGGCAGAGCCTCGCTGCCAGGTTGGTGGGCGGGGTTGAGGGGCAGCGCCCCAAAACCTCTCCGAATTTTACATAAGGGTGCGTAGAAGGAAATTCAGATTCTTGAGGGTGATTATGGTAAAACTAACGAAACTCGTTAGGTTTGGTAACCCTAAATCCTCATTAAAATCTGGATTACCTTGACTTGCTACTAAAGGAACTCATAGCGGCCCAACCCTAATGAAATCCTAATATCGTTTATTATATAAACGACTCTTCTTTTCAGAAGAAAGACATGATTTTTAGCTCTCATTTTCATCAAACTCTCACAAAATCTCTCTAGCATATTGGCTTACAATTTATGTGCCTAGAATCGTAAGTGTCCACTTGGATTATCCTAGGCTGAATTTCTTGTAACTTAGGCATATGGTAGAAATATCAGTTCGGAAAGTGATATCACGATCCAAGTTGGTATCCAGATCTCCACCACAAACCCTATATTTTCTTACATCACTCGTTCGACTTTAGAGTACAATTTGACTTTCTTAATGGGACTGCGAAAAGAATGGAGGAACATAAACCTGATGATCAAAACTCAATAGAGTTTCGACGGTTATTCTTTGGTTGATTTATACAACATTCTGAAAGCCCGTGAAAGTGAGATTAATGAGATAGCTGAAGAAGGGAAGTTGAGCTTAGGAGGACCTTTGGCTCTAATGTCGAAAGTGTCTGCCAAGGACTTCGAAATCGAATATGGAGAACAAGAGGATGTTGAAGATGAAGGATTTTTGGTAACTTCTGAGGATGAAGCGGTGGCTTATTACTCGAATAATAAAGTGAAAAAGTTTTGCAAAAGGCCGTTTAATCCAAAGTACAAGAATAGTAGTGAATTCAAAGCGAATAGCTCAACATGTAAAGGTGTAAGAGTAGAGTCGAAGGAGGAGAAGAAGGAAGGAACGAATGTGATTGAGAAGAAGCCACTGAAGCTAAAAAGGGATTCAGGCTATGATTACAACTATTGCAATGGTTCGAATCACTTGGCCAAAGATTGCATGATGTGAAAGAAGGGAGAGAGGAAGGAGAAGGTGAAGGTGAAGGATGAAGTGTACTACACTGAGAAAATTGAGGTGTTGAGGGCACGAAAAAAGGGATTCTCTTTGATAATGAAAGGAGGAGATGAGAGAGACATTAATGGAGCTGAAACAAAATTATTTACATTTGGTGTTCTTAAATTTTTGTTTGATTCATGATTGATCGTTCTTATTCTGCAATGTCATTTACAATGGGATCCTACATGTGGTATCATCATCAGACCTGGATGGCCAGATCTGATATGTCCATATATTTCATAGAGGTACAATGAGTTTCTTTAGTTAATATTTTTCACCAACACTTTCTTCGAGATGACACACATCACTGCATATCCTCGACATCTCTGGTAGAAAGCAACCAAAATGTAGATATTGCAACAATTCGTGTTTATGATCCTGATTCATTCGTCCGTGATGATGGTGAAACCCAAAAATCCCAACTACTAAGGCATTGTCGGTGAACATATTGTTCATGATTATAACGAAACATTTGTTTTAGTGCCATTATCGATATTCAAAATCATATTCCTTTCGTCATACGTGATCTTGACAAAATGCTCTATTACCAAGACATTTTGCCCAACAAGATCCGGATCTTATGTTTTTTTGGAATGTGATTTCAGTGTGAATATCTTTCTGAATTCTTGTTACTTCAAAACTTATCCAACCTTACTTGTTCTTTACTACATTGGTCATGGAAGTAATTTTGTTTAATCAACTCACACTTATGTTAAGTCGTGCTATTGAGCAAAATTGTGCCTACCTTCGAAATTGATAGAAAAGAGGCACTTCGATGCTCATTGATGAGTATTCGATTGTACTTCACGAGTAACCACGCAAGCAGTTCGTCATCTCTCTTGATGTCGAATGAAGAGATTTTTGATCGAGATCCAACTGCTTTCGTATAAAATGATATTTGATATCACTAATCACACATTTTTATTAATTTGATTCCCACTTATTCTTTGGCAACATTTGCACTGGAATCCTTGAGGTTTTGGGTACTACCAATTAGAAACCTGGATTCGCAAAGTCTGGCATATTATTTCGCTTTCAAATCCCAAAAACGAATGAGCCTTACATCAAAGTGAAGTCCTGGTGTTCTCTTGATGTCGAAACCATATGATGTACTTGTTCCACAGTTCGAAACATGTAACGGTTCTTATCCAGTTAGGAACAACGAAGAGTTCGGAGGACGTGACGGTTCAGTATTTCACAGGATTTGAGGAGATCGTGATGATCACTTTTTCTGACGTGGCAATTTTTTCGGCGACCGGTCCTATAACCAATGCAACATATGGATGTATCTTATTGGTTACCGTTGCAAATTCAAATTATTCGTCGACTATTAAAGGAAATTGGTGATGTTATTTGAAGACTTTCTGCTCTCTTATCAAATTTTCCCTAAAGTTCTCTAAAGTTTATCGTCTTTAAACAACCTTTGCAACCCGACATCGGGCCCTGCCCGACATCGGACCAAAGTCCGACATAACTTGGGCCTATCCCACTACATCGGGCCCCACCCGACATTAGACCAAAGTCCAATATACATAGCATATCAACAAGCATGACATAAAACATAACATAAAAGCTACACATTCCTTGGGCTGGCCCCGACATCGGACCGAAGTCCGGAACACATAACAGATAACAAACACATGCAAGAATCACGAAGACATCAAGCATACTAACATTCCTCAGGCTTGCCCTGACATAGAACCGAAGTCTGGAAACATACAATCTACATCGGGCTAACCCCGACATACACATAAACGGGACGACCTTGGTGCCTTAGACCTGTTCCTATAGGAGAAGACTCACCTCACACTGTTGAAGTCCCACGAATAAATCTTGGGCTGCTGGCTGACAGATCCCAAGCTGTCAACATCAAAACAAAACCCAATTAATAATTAGTTCCCAACCCATATCCATAAGTCCATGCTAGGGGTAAAAGACTACTTTACCCCTAACTTAGCTTGATTCAAGCCCAAGGCCCAAAAGTCTAATAATGAACCAAAGCCCAACATATGGCCTAATTTTCCAAATTGGGCCCAAACCTCTACATGGTCTTCCCTTAAGGCCCAACCATTTAGTCCAGTCCAACATTTGGCATTTCTAATGACCCAATATCCCATAATCATAAAGGCCCAATTATGGCCCACCTATGGCCCAATTTTCCAAATTGGGCCCAAACCCCTAACATGGGCCTTACCCTAAGCCCATTAAATTATTCTAGTCCATTTGCTTGTTCTTGGATGGCCTATTATTATCCCAATCACCAAAGCCTAATAGGAAGGCCCAACTCAAAGCCCAAGTGAAATTAGGGTTTCACATAAAATAACAATTAGGGTTAAGTATTTCTCACTTAACCCATTAAGGACTTAATCTATTAAGTGCATCACTCTACTAGATAAATCATATGGTGTGATTGGGTGTAATTCACAATTCCATTACAATGGCCCATATGTGGGTCTCAATAAGTCCAAGGCCTAAAAATCCAATATTAGGGTTTTCTAAACCCTAAATAGGGTTTCCCACCGAATCATAGCCCAATAGGCCTAAAACTATATCTTTAAGCCCATTAGAGTTTCATTAGGTCAATTAGGGTTTCCCTAGGCCCATTAGGATTTTGCTAGTCGGGCACCACCCACTACCACCTCGGGTAGTGGTGGTCAACGGCGGCTCATGGTGGTGGTTAGGGTTCTAGTCCAATCAAGTCCGAGCATCCCAAACGATATCCAAACACAAACAAGCACACTGCCACCCAACACGGCAGCTGGTGGTGGCATGAGGTGGCAACCACCACCTCACGGTGGTGGTTTAAAGTTTCTTTTTATTATTCTAGCCCCGGTTACAATATTATAATGAAAAATACCAAGTTGACACATACACACACACTAAAATACACACATACACGGTGGTACATGGTAGCAGCCACCACCTCACGGTGGTGGTGGTGGCTGTTCTTGCAATTGCCAGCCAAACTAGGCACACATAGCACACGCATCGCTCGAGATCCAAAAGCAGTCACCCACCTGGTGGCGTTCATTGAACGACAGTGACATCAACACAACATCCGACGACAACAACAATGGCATTCATGGCGGTGGTCAAGGTTGGAATGTATCGCCGACATAAGGAGGAGAAAGGTGGAACCGAGAGTGAAGGAAACAGTAGCAGAAGACTCGCGCTCGATCTTCATTGTTGGCAGAAAGGAGAAGCCAACGTTGCTGGCAGTCCCGACGTCCGACGGTGGTTTCCGTCTCACTGAAGTAGTACAACGGCCAAATCAACTTGGTGTATCGTTAGCAAGAAATGGAGGAGGATTCATGAGCCGGAAAAGTGACTCGTTCACGGCCCACACAACGATGACGCTCACAGCTTCCCTCATCGGACTTCGGTGGCTCCTACGGGTTCACTAACGCCTCCGGCAGTTGGGCTGTTGTGGTGGCATCCGACGAATGGAACGGTAGTAGATGGCAGCGATAGAACGGTTTTGTCTTCATCCTCCAATAAAAGATAGCAGCAACAGTCCTCGACATGGCGGTGGCTACGGTGGTCAGAGGAGCAAGAGGGTGGCGACCGGAAGTCTAGAGGATGGTCGTGAGATAGTGGCGGCTGAACAACATAACTAAGGTTAGGGTTATGGACAGATTATATACCCGATGCCTCTCCAAACTTATTTCCATAATATCATAATCGGTCCCTCCATCCCTCTTTTCTTTCAAACTCAATCCATAATTTACCCTTTTAACCCCTCCTTCTGAAAACCCTTAGAAATTAAGTCTGAAATTTACTCTTTAGCCCCTTGCTTCCATAAATCCTTTCATATTAGATACAAATGATACCAAACACCCCCTGTCTTCTAAAAATCTTTACAAAATAAATCTCGGAACTTACACTTTTAACCCTCAACTTATAAAATTGACAATTAACTCCCCGAGACCAACACCTTGCTATATAATTATGGATTTTAGGGCTACTATTTATTTATTTATTTATTTATTTATTTAGTAAACGAGGTGTTACAATTATCATCATTGTTTGGTGTTTCAATGACCTGGTTATCTTTTGCTGGTTCCACGACGGTTTTCAATACAACCAAGGTTGTTGCTTTCCAACTGACGACCAACAAGTTGAGAAAGCTCACCAAGAAACAATTTGTTCAGATTATGAAGCTACCATACTCACATCCTTTTTATGACGTTATAATTGAATAGGTTCCTCATATGTTTAATGAGATAGGTCATCAACTTGTTCTTATTGGGATAAGTCTATTTTGCAAGTCAAGTCTTAGAATTTTCTCTTTGGTATTATACTACGATGCTTGACTGGTCGTAGTTTAGGGTTAGGTAAGGCGAAATTGGAGGTTTATGTGATGATTGTTGGTCTTTATTATGATCTGAATGTTGATTATGTTACTCAACTTTGGGAGGAGTTTGGCACGGAAGTCACTCACACTAATGTGTCGAATGGTGTTTCATGTGCACACTATTGGAGTTTAATCCTAAAGGAAGTGTATGAATAGGAAGGGATTTTGGCTCCCTCAGAAGCTGCATAAGTTGAATTCTTTACTTTGCAGGCTCCAAAATTGGTTTTTGATGATCCAATACTTTTTCCCAATGTTGCTCGCATTCTTGATGTGATGTTACGACGAATTGATCATGCAAACCCCATTCTTGTTTAGTATTTGGCATCCATTAATACAGTTGTTTCAGTTGTATTTATATTGCTAGAAGGGGCTGAAGGTTCGTCGAAGGTTGTTAATGCTCAAAAGAAAAAGAAGTAGACTGAGCAATCAAAACCTATTCAAGAACATGCAGAGGAGGAAGTCTCTAAGGAAGTTATTCCTTTATAAACGGGCATTCTCAAACGCACTAAAAAGCCAACTAAGAGACCTCATCATTCTCCTATTAGACCATTAGTTCTAGAGCTTGAAGATTATACTACTAAAAGGCCAACTAAGAGACCTCATCATACTCATTCTTCATCCAAGGGAATCAAGAAGATTCGTAAACTACAGCTTAACAGAAGAGTTACATGCGTCAAAGAAACGTCAAGCTCGAGAGATGGTTCAAAAGATTAAGAAGAAGAAGAGACAACTTGAAGACCCACTTGACAAAGTCACTATAGAAACAAATCATGGAAGTGACAACAAAGTTCTTATATTTGCATTGAAGATTGTGGCTTTGGGTCACCTCGAAGGGATTCTCCAGTTAAGTCGATTTTCGAGGAAACTGAAAATCCTGGTGCAAATGTAAATGTATCTCATACGGATACAATCACCAATTCGATTGATTCTCTATCTACGTCCATACCTAAGAACGCCATGGTCATACCACCCGATGTTTCGCCAACTGAGTCCAATACGGAGGAGGTTCGAACCTCAAACATCAATGTGAACATATATGATACGGACACACATGTCAACATGGGTGGAGGGGGTGTTGAACAGCTAAGCCTTTGGTACTTCCCATCTTGAAACATCTTCTATTCCTACATCACTCATACTTTCATCCACCATTGAATCCACAATTCTTGACATATCCATTTTGTTACCACCATTATCTCCTCTTGTCCCATCTTCACTTCCTATTTCTACCATATCTCCAACATATTCCACCATAATGCAAGAACCAATTACTACTCTCTTCTCTTTGCAATCTACAAAAGCAGAGAGAATAGTTCAAGACGATGAACCAAATGATGATGACATCATGGTTCCTTTTGCTGACCTGTAATTTGATCTAGAGGATGATAATGTTCTAGATAACATGATAAAGTCAGGTAAACATTTCAAGATCCTTAACAACAAACTCGATTCTAATTTATAGATCCAGGCAGATACTGCGGGTTGAAATTTTGTTTCTGGGGTCGAAATGGAGTACATGTTAAAATATTAGGGGAAACATCTTAGAAGTTTAGTGGAAAACATTGCGAAGCATCAAGTTGAAAAGCTGAAAGTGTAATGCTCAATCCATGTATTATTTATTTTTGGTCCCTTGTATATTAGGTTATTGCCTTTTGGCATGGTTTTGTAAGTTTGAGGGGGAGGAGGGACCATTTCTGCCACGTTTGGCTTTTCGAGGCGGGAGCTCAAACGCGAGGCGTTCCCTTGGGGAACGTAGGGTGTGTACGCGTGGAGCTCAAACCTTAATTTTGAGGCTTTGAGACATATTTAATCACCTTAAGTCCTAGGTGTTGGCCTCATTTCTAGTCTCTATAGCTCCCAAACCCTAATCTTGAAACCCTAGAGCCTCCAAGAGTGTTGTGAGCTCATTGTGTGTGTTTTGGTATGTGTTTGAAGCTCATTCAAGGAAGAGAAGTTGGTGCAAGGTGGTGGTTCAAGTAGGAGCTTGTAGATCTTGGTTCTCTGCTCCATTTCCAGCTCATTTGAGGTATAAAGCTCTAACCTTGCGCCATTTGAGGTATAAAGCTCTAAGCTTGATCATTAGAAGCTTAGATCTAAGTCTTAATGGATTTAAGTCCGTTTTTGGTCCCATAGTTGAGGTCTAGTAGTTTGTGATCACTCCAGAAGCTTTGAGTTGCTCCTCTTGGTGTTTCTGAGGTTCTAGAATCATAAAGTTTGCATCCTTAGAGTTGTATAACCCCCATGCATGAGTTTTAACCCTTTTTATGGAAGTTGAATGCTATATCTTGAAGTTGGGATCATTTGGGGATAGCAAAGTCACCAAGTCAATGACTTTATTGTAACACCCAGAATCCAAAAGGCCAATAAAGGAAAGAAAAACCCCAAGTCAAGAGATCTACTTGTTGAGTCCAAGGAGAGTGACTCGACGAGTAGGAGCGAGTTTTAGGGTGCGGATTAAGTGACCTACTCGACGAGTTGGAGGACCAACCCGACGAGTTGGTCTAGGTTTGGGAAACCCTAGATTCGGGCTTTTGTCCCCTATTTAAGTATCTTATTCTCCTCCTATTAGCCTCATTTCCAGCCTACACTACCCACACCCTAATCCATGAAAACCTAGTGCCTTCCATGAGCTTGTGAGCCATTTATGAGTATTATTGAGTGCTTTGAAACTTGAAGAAGAAGGAGAATCCTTGGGGATACAATAAGAGACTAGTAGTGTAGCACCTGGTTCCTGGTATGTAAATCTTAATTGAGTATTTTTCCTTTTTAAGCGTTGGACTCGGCGAGTCATAGGTCCAACTCGCCGAGTAGGGACGAGACCCCGGGATGCGTTTAAGTTGGCAACTCGGCGAGTCCATATCCTGGACTCGGCGAGTCACTGCTGTTGGATGAAACCCTAAGTTTCTGGGGTTTGCACCCTATTTAATCCCCCTTACTGCCCCAGGCCAGCCCCCATTCACCCCCTAGAGCTCCCAACCCTCGTTTAAGCTTGTTCTTTGAAGAGTTGAACCAATTGTTGTGTGTTCTTGAAGGTTTTGAAGAAAAAGGGAAGTAGATCCAGCAGAAGGGAAGCCATCCAAGCACCATTGTGTTCTCTCAGTAGTTCCTTTGAGGTAGATCCCATTTTCCCCATGTTTCTATTGTTAAGGCTTCATTTAAGACATTCTTGGCTCATTTCCAAGATTGTATGTGCATGATAATTCGAAATAAGTTGATTGGTCTCTAGATCCAAGCATAGTTGAGCTCCAGGAGCTCAGATCCACTACCTTTATGAGCCCATATTGCATATAAACCTTAGATCTACTCTTTTGGTGCATTTTGAACCCTAAAAATCCCATACATGGATATTTACACGTAAAGTTGGAAACTTTACGTGTTATTCATGCTCTAGGAGCCCAGATCTACGAATGGCATGGATTGGATTCGAGCAAAATCGCATTTTTAGCTCTTGCATGGAGCGGACTCGACGAGTCGCTCATCTAACTCGGCGAGTCCAATCGCGAGTCTCCGGGTCTGTCCCCTTTTTGTTATGTCGAGTCGCGTGGTGAGTCCACGAGGGACTCGGTGAGTTGGAAGCTAAAACTCACCCATAGTGGAACTCGGCGAGTTCAAGGCAATCTCCTTAGATCAAGATCAGACTCGACGAGTTGTTCATACAACTCGGCGAGTCACAGTATAACTTGTTCATCGGATGAAGATGAACTCGGCGAGTTGTTCATACAACTCGGCGAGTAGGATGAAGGACTTGAACATCAGTTTGGAAGGAGAACTCGTCGAGTCGACGCCTAACTCGACGAGTTGAAACATAATTCAGGACAATCGTTTGGACATGGACTCGGCGAGTTGGCGAGCCAACTCGGCGAGTCGGGTCAACTGGAAGTCGACTCTGACTTTGACTTAGGGCATGATCAGGGGTAAAATGGTCATTTTACCCAAAGGTCAGTTAGCAGTTTTTGACTAAGGGTTTGGTGGGAATACAGCCGGAGGATTTCCGGAGCAGCAACAGCAGCAACAGTCAAACTATTCCCACGAATATCAGCAGCTACCCCGAGGTGAGTTACCTTCCAGTAGAGGTGAGTCTAAGGCCACAATGCTGGCCCACCAGTAGGAGATGTATGATAGATGATTGTCTTTGTGATATCATCTAGGTTTGCTACTACCTGATATGTTATATGCTAGCATGATATGTTGTATGTAGTAGAGTTCGGTTGTTAAGGTTGAAGGGTAGTCAGACACCCCAGATACGTCTGACAGTATGTGATGATATGTTTGCATGCTGGCTTGTTATGTTATATGCGATAAAGGTAGTAGGAGGGGACTAGTCCCTGAGTTCGGTTGTTAGGACCGAAGGGTAGTCAGCACCCCAGAATGGCTTGACACAGGTAGGTCAACACCCCATAATGGCTTGACATGGGTAGGACGGCACCCCAGAATGGCCGCACGGGTAGTCGGCACCCCAGAATGGCCGTACCGGGTAGTAAGGCACCCCAGAATAGCCTGGCAGTATGTATGTTATGTGTTGTATGGTATGTGGTATGATGGGGGAACGCACTAAGCTTTGTGCTTATAGTTTACAGTTTTGGTTTCAGGTACCTCTTCATCGAAGGGGAAGGAGCTGGCTCGGTAGCGGCACATCACGCACACACATTGGTTTCCGCATTTACTAGATGTCCTTGGGATTTATACTCTGATGTTTCAATTTGTTGTATGACTTGTCTTTTAACATGGTTTATGTTGCGATGTAGTTTGGTCAAACAATGTTTTATCTTTTAACATTTTCGAAAAGTAATGTTTTTAAAAATGAAATTTTTGGACGTGAAAATTGGGTCGTTACAAGTTGGTATCAGAGCTCTGGTTTGAGGGATTCGGAGACACCTTCGGGGGTGCTCGAACTCAAATCGAGGGATTAAAAGATTTTGGAAAGAGAAAATGTTTTCAAAAAGGGGTTTTAAGAAAGAATAATGTGTGTGATGTGCGCAACCGGCCAAGCTCAAGTAAGTATTCCCCAATGTACCCATACAAGTTATTTATTTTTATCAGTTTCCGTAGAACAGCATGCTAGAATAGGACTAAGGATCTAGGAGTGATGCCTTATGTGCCTGCTTTATGTACTTCTGTATATGAAAGAGCTGAGTAGACAGCAGTAGGGTAGCCTGTTTAGGTTATTCCTGATAGTACGAGTTTGGCATTGTATGCTAGTTCAGTTCTCTCTCCGAGGATAGAGTTGCTTGAGGTCGTTTTCTTACGTCCAAATGCTGCTTGCTTTGTGCTATGTGGGCCTTGAAGTGATGGGAGTTAACTGTTAGGTGAATATGTTTAAGTCACATGTGATCAGGGTTGAATAATCTCAGAGTGTTGGATTTGACTCTATTGCGTAGCTCTTGTTTGAGTCTTAATCGTTGTAGAGATGAGTCCCCTACTCGAAGGATTATTCGAGCCTCAACGCATGTGATTGTATTCAGGTAATAGTTAATTGGCATCACCAAGAGGCCTTCAGCAGCTGAGGGCTGGGATGGGTGGAGTTAGAGGTTTCCTAGGGTAAGCCTAGGATAATGAGTAGCAGTGATCAGCAGTAGGGGAAGGGACCTGGTCGAGTCAAGGCAGTCCTTGGGGAAGGTACGGATAGATGTGGAAGGTAGTATGGGCCCGTACTACTGAAAGCAGAGGATCCGTACCCGAACCGAGGAAGGCTAAGATAAGACTAGGGAACTAGTAGTGGGTGGGATCCCTCCAGGGGTATCAGTATCGCTAACAGTTGTTATTTCTTTGTATCTTAGAATGGTGGTACTACGCCCGAGACTAGCAGTTGGCAGTTCAGGAGAGGGATCGGGTTCGGGATCAGGTTCCGAGCCAGTAGATGAGAGGCTACGCGAGTTCATCGCGTCAGAGATCACCAGAGGTATCCTTGAGTCGACCCCCATTATCTTCGGGTCGATCAAGGAAGGGATCATCGAGATGATGGAGGATCGCCTCAGGGTGTTCAGGAGCGACATGACATCTGGCCAGTCGGGATCTCGCACGCTGTCCTTTAAGGACTTCAGGGGCAGCGGTGCGCCGGATTTCCACGGGGTAAAGGACCCCATTGTTGCCAGGCGGTGGATTGCAGACATCGAGTCTGCGCAGTTGACTAGCTTCTGCCTGAGGGGTCGAAGGTGAGGTATGCAGCAGGGTGTTTACGAGACCAAGCTCGAGATTGGTGGGAGGTAGTGGGTGATTCTTTGGGAGCCTCAGCTATTGAGGCTATGACCTGGTCAGACTTTGTGACCAGGTTCAGGGCAGAGTTTGCACCGGCTGTCGAGCTTCAACAGCTGGCCAGGGAGTTTTTGGATATGAGGCAGACGACAGAGACTGTGGCGGAGATCACCGCCAAGTTCCGGGACAGGGCATTGTTGGCGCCCCAGTACGCAGGAGATGAGGATATGAGGAGGACCCACTACCATGACATGCTACGGGCTGATATCCGGGAGCACGTCAGTTTTTCAGCTTGCCCCACCCGGGACTCCATGATTGCTAGGGCGAGGGAGAGGGAGATAGATTTGGAGCACATCCGGAAACGGAAGTCATAGGAGGGTCAGACAGGAGGGGCTTCGGGGAAGAAGCCCAAGGGATCAGATGGGAGGCCGAAAGGCCAGTCAGGACCGAGCCGCTGCAGGAAATGCGGCAGGCAGCACGAGGGGGCTTACAGGTTCGGATCGTCGGGCTGCTACAAGTGCGGCAAGTCTGGGCATTTTAGTAGGGATTGCACTGCTCCGACCACAGTTATTCAGACATCGGAGTTGCTGTGTTTCCACTGTAACCATAGGGGCCACAAGAAGGCCAATTCCCCGAGTTGGCAGTTTCAGCGCCGGTGAAGGCGCCAGCTCCAACAACCCTGCGGATCACGGATGGTCGGCAGGGCAAGGCGGAGGCTCCGGTGGTGAGGAGCCGAGCATTTCAGCTGACTACCGTGGAGGCACGCGCCGCACCCGATGTGGTGACGGGTATGATTCTTTCCCTCTATTTTATTTTTATGATGTTATGATATTGATATGTGCCTGGTATACGTATATGTGTTAGGATCGTTCCATGTGAACAGTATCCCAGTTCAGGTGTTGTTTGACTCAGGTGCATCCCGATCGTTTGTGTCCCTTGCGCTTAGCAAGAAGTTTCCCGAGTCTTCGGGCATACTGGATTGCCCTTTGGAAGTAGAGATTGCTGATGATCGATCGGTGCGAGCATCGATGGTATTTCGGGACTGCGTGTTGCGTTTGTTCGAGGAGCGCTACCTGGTGGATTTGGTTCCCATTCCGTTGCTTGGGAACAAGGTGATTATAGGCATGGACTGGTTGAGCCCTAATGGGGCGGTGATAGATTGCGCGTAGCAACTAGTGTGAGTCAGGAGCCCAGGTGGGGGAGAGTTAGTGATCCACGGCGACAGGCCACAACGCGGACCCACTGTATGTTCAGCAGCGAGGGCTAGACGTTACCTTCAGCAGGGATGCGCAGGATATGTCGCGTACGTGATGGATACCCGGGAGGCGGGTAATGCGACCGTGAGTGAGGTTCCAGTGGTGCGAGATTTCGCAGATGTTTTCCCAGAGGAGCTTCCTGGGATACGTCCGGAGCGACAGGTGGAGTTCAGGATTGACCTCGTTCCTGGTGCGGCACCGATAGCCAAGGCACCATATTGGCTGGCTCCTCCTGAGATGCAGGAGTTGTCTACGCAGCTGCAGGAGCTGCTAGACAAGGGATTCATTAGACCGAGCAGTTCACCCTGGGGAGCCCCGATTCTGTTTGTGAAGAAGAAGGATGGGTCGCACCGGATGTGTATAGATTATCGGGAGTTGAATAAGGTAACAGTGAAGAACCGTTACCCGCTCCCGAGGATTGATGATCTCTTTGATCAGCTCCAGGGAGCATCTTGGTTCTCCAAGATTGATTTGAGTTCGGGTTATCATCAGATGAGGGTCATGGAAGAGGATACGCAGAAGACCGTGTTTCGGACGCGCTATGGCCACTATGAGTTCGTGGTGATGCCGTTTGGGCTCACCAATGCTCCTGCTGCATTCATGGACCTCATGAATCGCGTATACAGACCGATGTTGGATCGGTCTGTGATAGTCTTTATCGATGACATCTTAGTTTATTCTAAGACGCAGGAGGAGCATGAGGAGCATCTGAGAGAGGTTTTGGAGACCCTGAGGAGGGAGAGCTTGTATGCCAAGTTCTCCAAGTGTGAGTTTTGGTTGCGCGAGGTGCAATTTCTCGGACACCTTGTCAACCAGAACGGGATTCTGGTCGATCCGGCCAAGGTCGAGGCCGTGATGAGATGGGAGGTTCCGAAGTCTCCATCTGAGATTCGGAGTTTCCTAGGATTGGCAGGCTATTATCGGAGGTTCATTCAGGATTTCTCCAAGATAGTTGTACCCCTGACACGGTTGACGAAGAAAGCCGTGGTCTTTCGGTGGGGACCCGAGCAGCAGGCAACATTTGAGACACTGAGACAGAGATTGTGCGAGGCGCTGATCTTAGCCCTGCCAGAGGGCGTAGAGGATTTTGTGGTTTATTGCGACGCGTCTATTTCAGGGTTGGGCGTGGTATTGATGCAAAGAGGGCATGTCATTGCCTACGCTTCGAGGCAGCTCAAGCCTCACGAGGCGAACTACCCGGCGCATGATTTGGAGTTGGGGGCGGTGGTTTTCTCCCTCAAGATTTGGCGGCATTACCTCTACGGGGTTCAGTGTACCATTTACACGGACCACAAGAGTTTGAGGCACCTCATGGATTAGCCCAATCTGAACATGAGGCAGCGTCGATGGTTGGACGTGGTGAAGGATTATGATTGTGAGATCCTTTACCACCCAGGAAAGGACAATGTGGTGGCCGATGCGCTTAGCCGCAAGGCGGCGCCGATCAGGGATATTTGCATGAGGATGACCGTGGTGACTCCCCTGTTGGAGCAGATTCGGGAGGCTCAACAGGAGGCTATCAAGGAGGAACATCGGAAGAGCGAGCCTGTGGTGGGTCAGGTTTCCTCCTTCGATTATGATAGTCAAGGACTATTGACACTACACCGCAGAGTGTGGGTGCCGTATCACGGAGGCGTGCGTCAGATCTTGATGGAGGAGGTGCACAAGTCCCGATTCTCTATTCATCCCGGGGCGACGAAGATGTATAGGGATCTTCGTCTAGATTATTGGTGGCCCTGCATGAAACGAGATGTGGCATGGTACGTCGAGCGGTGCTTGACCTGCAGGAAGGTCAAGGCTGAACATCAGAGACCGCATGGGAAGATGCAGCCGTTGGACATCCCGTTGTGGAAATGGGAAGACATCACGATGGATTTTATCACAAAGCTTCCCAGGACTACGCGCGGAGTAGATTCTATTTGGGTCGTCGTGGATCGATTGACCAAGAGCGCCCATTTTATTCCGATCCAGGAGAGCATCTCGGCCGAGAAGTTGACCGATATCTACATCAGGGAGATAGTAGCGCGGCACGGGGTGCCGGTGTCAGTGATATCAGACCGGGATGTGCGATTCACTTCTAGATTTTGGAAGAAGTTTCATGACGAGTTGGGCACTCGTTTGCATTTTAGCACCGCCTTTCACCCGCAGACGAATGGTCAGAGCGAGCGGACCATCAAGACTTTGGAGGATATGTTACGGGCATGTGTGTTAGATTTTGGTGGTAGCTGGGATACCTATCTTCCCTTGGCTAAGTTCTCATACAACAACAGCTACCACGCGAGTATTGACCGTCCCCCATTCGAGATGTTGTACGGGCGAAGGTGCAGAACCCCGATATGCTGGGGTGAAGTTGGCCAGAGGGTCATGGGGAGCACCGAGGTGGTGCTCGAGACGACCGAGAGGATCCAGCAGGTTCGGAGCAGGCTTCAGACCGCTCAGAGTCGGCAGAAAAGTTACGCCGACAAGCATCGATCCGACTTGGAGTTCCAAGTCGGGGATATGGTTCTCCTGAAGGTGTCACCTTGGAAAGGCGTCATTCGATTCAAGAAGCGGGGCAAATTGGGTCCGAGATTTATTGGACCGTTCAGGGTTGTAGCCCGGGTGGGCAAGGTGGTGTATAGGTTGGATCTGTCGGACGAGCTCAGCCAGATCCACAACACTTTCCATGTCTCTCAGCTGTGGAAGTGCTTAGTGGATGATTCAGTAGTAGTGCCGTTGGAGGATATTCAGGTTGACGATAGCTTGAATTACATTAAGCACCCAGTTGCAATTCTCGACAGGAAGTCGAAGGATTTGAGAAACAAAAGGGTGGAGTTAGTGAAGGTGCAATGGCAGCACCGCAAGGGTTCGGAGTGGACTTGGGAGCCGGTGGATGAGATGATGGAGCATTGCCCCGAGCTGTTCCAGGATTAAGCAGCAGACTTCGAGGACGAAGTCTAAAATAAGTGGGGGAGATTTGTAGCACCTGGTTCCTGGTATGTAAATCTTAATTGAGTATCTTCCTTTTAAGCCTTGGACTCGGTGAGTCATAGGTCCGACTCGCCGAGTAGGGACGAGACCCCGGGACGCGTTTAAGTTGGCGACTCGGCGAGTCACCACTGTTGGATGAAACCCTAAGTTTCTGGGGTTTGCACCCTATTTAATCCCCCTTACCGCCCCAGGCCAGCCCCCATTCACCCCTAGAGCTCCCAACCCTCGTTTAAGCTTGTTCTTTGAAGAGTTGAAGCAATTGTTGTGTGTTCTTGAAGGTTTTGAAGAAAAAGGGAAGTAGATCCAGAAGAAGGGAAGCCATCCAAGCACCATTGTGTTCTCTCAACAGTTCCTTTGAGGTATATCCCATTTTCCCCATGTTTCTATGCTTAAGGCTTCATTTAAGACATTCTTGGCTCATTTCCAAGATTGTATGTGCATGATAATTCGAAATAAGTTGATAGGTCTCTAGATCCAAGCATAGTTGAGCTCCAGGAGCTCAGATCCACTACCTTTATGAGCCCATATTGCATATAAACCTTAGATCTACTCTTTTGGTGCATTTTGAACCCTAAAAATCCCATACATGGATATTTACACGTAAAGTTGGAAACTTTACGTGTTATTCATGCTCTAGGAGCCCAGATCTACGAATGGCATGGATTGGATTCGAGCAAAATCGCATTTTTAGCTCTAGCATGGAGCGGACTCGGCGAGTCGCTCATCTGACTCTGCGAGTCCAGTCGCGAGTCTCCGGGTCTGTCCCCTTTTTGTTATGTCGAGTCGCGTGGTGAGTCCAGGAGGGACTCGGCGAGTTGGAAGCTAAAACTCACCCATAGTGGAACTCGGCGAGTCGATGCCCCGACTCGGCGAGTTCAAGGCAATCTCCTTAGATTAAGATCAGACTCGGAGAGTTGTTCATACAACTCGGCGAGTCACAGTATAACTTGTTCATCGGATGAAGATGAACTCGGCGAGTTGTTCATACAACTCGGCAAGTACGATGAAGAACTTGAACATCAGTTTGGAAGGAGAACTCGTCGAGTCGATGCCTAACTCGACGAGTTGAAACATAATTCAGGACAATCGTTTGGACATGGACTTGGCGAGTTGGCGAGCCAACTCAGCGAGTCGGGTCAACTGGAAGTCGACTCTGACTTTGACTTAGGGCATGATCAGGGGTAAAATGGTCATTTTACCCAAAGGTCAGTTAGCAGTTTTTGACTAAGGGTTTGGTGGGAATACAGCCGGAGGATTTCCGGAACAGCAGCAGCAACAGCAGTCAGACTATTCCCACGAAGATCAGCAACTACTCCGAGGTGAGTTACCTTCCAGTAGCGGTGGGTCTAAGGCCACAATGTCGGCCCACCAGTAGGAGATGTATGATAGATGATTGTCTTTGTGATATCATCTAGGTTTGCTACTACCTGATATGTTATATGCTAGCATGATATGTTGTATGTAGTAGAGTTCGGTTGTTAAGGTTGAAGGGTAGTCAGACACCCCAGATACGTCTGACAGTATGTGATGATATGTTTGCATGCTGGCTTGTTATGTTATATGCGATAAAGGTAGTAGGAGGGGACTAGTCCTTGAGTTCGGTTGTTAGGACCGAAGGGTAGTCAGCACCCCAGAATGGCTTGACACGGGTAGGTTAGCACCCCAGAATGGCTTGACATGGGTAGGACGGCACCCCAGAATGGCCGCACGGGTAGTCGGCACCCCAGAGTGGCCGTACCGGGTAGTCAGGCACCCCAGAATAGCCTGACAGTATGTATGTTATGTGTTGTATGGTATGTGGTATGATGGGGGAACTCACTAAGCTTTGTGCTTACAGTTTACAGTTTTGGTTTCAGGTACGTCTTCATCGAAGGGGAAGGAGCTGGCTCGGTAGCGGCACATCACGCACACACATTGATTTCCGCATTTACTAGATGTCCTTGGGATTTATACTCTGATGTTTCGATTTGTTGTATGACTTGTCTTTTAACATGGTTTATGTTGCGATGTAGTTTGGTCAAACAATGTTTTATCTTTTAACATTTTCGAAAAGTAATGTTTTTAAAAATGAAATTTTTGAACGTGAAAATTGGGTCGTTACAAGTAGATCCAGAAACCTCTTGCATTCTTCATCATTTTCTAGTAAGAAAGTTCCAACCTTGATCATTATGCACTTAGATCTCTTCTTTATCACTTTTTGACGGTTTTTGGTCCAAGAACCCTCGCATTTGAGAAATGGACGTCCCAAAGGCTTATTTGTCACACCCCAAAACCTAGGAACGGCGGAAACGTTCTGGGCTGGAGGACGTCATGTACAATATCACAACAATGTAAAGTAGTAAACAAGCAACAACATCATCCATTGCATTAATAATATAATTATTATACAAATGTGTTCTGTCAAATTTTGATAAACACTAAAGCATAAATCAAAATGAAAGATGGGTCTTGAACAAGCTCCATCTTCCTTTCTCCTTGCATCGGTACCTGTCTATGATGACCTGAGGATACAAGTAATTTTGAAAGCGAGTATCAACTTTAAAGCTGGTGAGATCATAAGGATTTTAGTGTCTTAATTTGTATGTAAATACTTGTATGTATTTGAAATGTAAGTATTTGTATGTATACGAATTGTAAGTATTGAAAATGTAAATGAACTGTAAGTATGAAAATGTATATGAATTGTAAGTATGAACATGTTTGTAAAACAACTGTAAACGTTTGAAAAACCCTAGAAATCCCTATGATTCCTACTAGTAACAAAAGGAGTCTTCTACCAAGACTTAACTGTTCTCATGTAGCCTGCTATCAAGACCTAGTGTCTGTGTGTATCTCTTGTAGGAGTGTGTATTTTCCCAAGTCTGACTACCATTAATCAAAAAGATAGTTTCTACATTACTGTGCGTCGTGTGAATGTTCACGAAGTGAATGTAATGGGGAAATGAAAAAGTACTATGGTGTAGCACTGAACTACAACCGTACCAATTACCTTAAGTCTAAGGTAATACTTCTAAGTACTGTAGTATTTGTAATAAATAACCACATCGGTACTCAACTGCCTTATTTGAGGGATAAGGTATAATGTGATGTCCAGATCCCAGACTATACGCTCCCCTATCAAAGGGATTTTGGGACCTACCCATGACCCCTGCATGTATGCAAGCCATGAGCATCCACATTACTATGATCATGTATACTCGATATAACGATCACAATTGCGTTGTGATTCATCGGTATAGTTAGATCCTGAACTGGTTCCATGCTATAGCACCTAGTGACGTCTGTCCTATGTATATGTAAGTGTGATCATGTAGTTGTTCTCATGTAAGTGTGATCATGTAGGTGATCATGTAAACATATCTATGTAATAGTATAGTAATGTACTGTAATGTTCCACGTGTGCTAGCTGTAAAGTGTGATCTCTCTCTATCTAGCATGTATAGTAATGTACTCGTTCTAGTATCGTTGTATATGTTCCTCTCTAGTATTGTTGTATATGTTCTCATAGTATTAAGTATTGACTCATGAATGAACTGACTCATAGTATGATATTGTGTTCTAGTAATAGTTCTAGTATCTTCCTAAACTACCCCTATGGTAGTTTACTAGTAATCTAACTGGTACGTATGGACATGGATGTATACCCTTTCTACCCAAGGGTATTGATTGAACTGGAAGAACCTTTATGACTACATATGTACACATGATATATAACTAATATTTAAACGACCTTCGGACGGGTACCCGATATCTCACCAGACCACATCTCTAGCGCGAAAAGGAAATAGGGTGGATAGCCTTCCTAAGTCTTTTAAACATCACTCATATAAATATACATATATAGGCATGCAATTTATAATATAAAAGCATAAAGTAAGTTTTGTAAAACCTTTGAACATAATTATTATCTTAAGAAAAGATCGACTTGATGTCAATCTATAAAACAATTTGAAGGCATGGGTTTGATAAAACAGTTTAGTATAAAGAAACATTTGTTTGAAACACAATTGTAAATAAGTTTGAAATGTAATATACAGAGTAAAATGTACAGTTTAATAAAGAGTTTAAAACATATAAAATGTTTATGAAAATCATTTGAAGAAAACTGTTTGGTAAAACGGCTAATGTGTAGTAAATCATTTGAATGTTGCATATTAATCACATGTGATTGATATAATAACTAGCATAATTCTACTTATTAATCACATGTGATTGATATAATAACTAGTATGATTCTACTTGTATCCCCCCATAAAACATTTAAAAGTAGTTTAAAACATTGATTAAGGGGTATGAACGCACCTGCAGTAAGTGACTGGAATTGAACGGACTGTTATCGTAAGGAAGGATCGGACAAGTGCTTGGTGTCAAGTGAAGACTTTAGACACACACAATGATCCTAATTACATATGTATATAAATAATTAGTGATTAAAACACTAATTATACAAGTATAAACATTTAAACGCGAGGAAAACACTTTTGGTCAAGTGCTAGGAGGCTAATGGGTTGCAACAAAGGAGTGTAATACCTCAAATGGGAGTTTAAGGTCTAATGACCATATTCTTTGGAGTTTACGGCCCAGGGGAGTAAACTCCTAGCCGTAAACTCTACATTGGGTCTTTAATTGAGGCTTAAAGTTGTTACAACTCAAGTGGTAAATTGCTCCAAGGTTTAAACAAGTGTTTGGGTGTCATATTAACTCCTTTAAGGAGTTTACGGCCCAGGGACCATATTACCTTGGAGTTTACGTCCGTAAACTCCCTTGGGAGGGTGGTTATGGTGTTTTCAAGTCTCAAACATTTCTAGGTAATGATCTATGTTGGGTTCTAGGCATAAGGAAGGAGTTAGGGTGTCATTTGACCCCTTTATAGGTGTTTACGGCCCAAGAACTTGTCTTGGCCCTAAACTCCTTAACACATGTGATTCCTTATGTTTTCTAGGCTATAAACACTTTAGGGTACTTGTCCTTATTTAAGCCTAAACCTTAGGAAGTGTTTCAAAGCATTTTGGCACCTAAACATGGAGTTTACGGCCCAAGAACTTCCTTGGCCGTGAACTCTCTTTTACCATTGATTCCTAATTGTTTTCATGTCCTAAACATGCAATGTAGGCTTCTAGTTTGAGATCCGAGGCTTTGAGGGACATTGGGACACTTTTAGCCCTTAAAATGGAGTTTACTCCCCAAGTGTTCTTGGGCGGTAAACTCCCAAATCTTGGGGTTTTGGTCCAATTTTGATGTTATAATACACAATCTAAGCTATATAATATAACTAGATCGAAGTACTCACAATTTGGGATAAAAACCCGAAGATCCGTGAGAGAGAATTTTGACTTTTCTCTAAATGGAATTCAACAAATGAACCAATTTGGTTCAGAATTATATTTATAGTCCGAAGATATTTTTGGCAGAAAATATTTTTATTCCTGGAACGAACTCTAATGTCCTAGAGTATTGGAATAGCAGTGTTGCACAAAACCCTAGTGCATCCACTCTCCTAATATCTCCTTAAGTGTAATATCCTGAAAACTGCCAAACTTATACTCGAAATCTGAGTTTTCATTGTAATTGTTCTACATCTATTAGATTCAAATGGTTTGTTCAGCATGGAAATTTCGGGTTGTCACATTATTCTTTCAGATCTAGAACCATTAAGGGTTGCTATGGCATAAAGGTACAAGCTTTATGCCATAGGAGTCCCCATGCAAGTAATAGAGTAATCTTTTGGCGTTTTTAGCTCAAAAGGCCATGTTTGGAGGGAAAAAGGCAGGAGCTTTACATGGTTATGAGATGTTTGGGTCCAGATCTGAACTTGGATGCATTAGTTTGGTCTATGGGTGACTTGTGGACCAAGATCTAGGTCCTTAAGAGTTAGCGTTTGAGTGAAATCCTTCAAGCAAGGGTACTATCGGGTAAAGTTAGAAACTTTCCCATTCTAAGGTCATTCCAAGAGTATATTCAAAGTTTGGAGTTTTGATCTGAGGAATTGTGGCTTAATCCATTAAGATAGCCTAAACAGACAGAGGAACTCGCCGAGTCCAGGAAAGGAATCGACGAGTTGAGTGGCATTGTCCCGATTCTGGACTTGGAAGGACTCGTCGATTCTGAGGATGACTCGACGAGTTGACTCGATTTATCATGAGTCTGAGTAACATAGAACTCGGCGAGTTGAAGGAGCAAATCGATGAGTTGAGTCAACTCGGAGCGTTGACTTTGACCGTTGAATTGGACTTTGACCAAGGTTGAACCAGTTAGACTGTTAAGGATATTTGGGACTGAGTGTTATTTTGGTATTGGTAGCTCAGGGAGCCAGAGGAGCAGCAGTTCGGGGAATTGCCAGTTAGTAGCCAGAAGAGTATTAGCAGGGCTTCAACAGTGAAAGGTGAGTCTCCTCACTGTGTGTGTATGGTTCTAAGACCACAATTCTTGCCCATTTACTTTATGCAGAGTAGGAAGACCCGGGGCTAGCCCTAGGCATTGTATGTTAATATCTTATGCCAGACCAAGGTCTAATGTCGGGCGGTGCGTGAGGAAGGTTTATATGTATATTATTCCGGACTAAGGTCCGATGCCGGGGCAAGCCAAATGAATGTTTGCATGACATATTATACTTGTTGTCTGTGTGATACTTGTATGTGCCTGGTAGGGAGGTGAGTGTGGGTAAGGTCCCATATCTCACCACTAGCTGAGTATGGACGGGGTTTCATTATTATTAGCAGAGCAGGGGCGTATAGGTTCCATGACTCATCAATAGCAGGATAGGGGCGGGGCCCATGTTAGGCGATGCCTTAGAACAAGGATACAGTAGAGTATGTTTGCTTTATGTGCTAGTATGTTTATGTGATTGTATGTGTATAGCGGGCGGGGCCCAAAGACAGTTGAGGCCTAAGAGAGACATATATGTATATCGAGCGGGGCTCGATGCCAGGCGGGGCCTGATGCCGGGCAAGTCCCGATGTAGCGGGCAGGGGGCCAGTATGTGGTTATGTGTATGGTATGTGGTAGATTGGGGAACTCACTAAGCTTCGTGCTTACGATTTTCAATTTTGGTTTCAGGTACTTCCGGTAGTGGAGGGAAGAGCTCGAGATGATATCATTGCACACACCATAGTTCAGCCTGGGATGTTTTAGACTCTAACATTTTGATATACATTGATATGTTGATTGACATACTATGACATGTGTTTTGGATAACTATGGTTTTATTAATGATTTTAAATGAAAATTTTGGACCTGATTTTTAGGATGTTTCATTTATGGTTCTAGATGTTATTTAGGACTTGGATCTATGTTTTGGTCATGTGGCTTGAAGCATCAAGTGCTTAGTAATAATTTTTGTGATCTGTTAGCTGGTGACGAACGCCCAATGTTCCACAAGGGAACGCCTAGTGTTCGGTCCATCAGTGGGCTTTTTCCTTGGGCCATCTTTTGGACTCTTGAGTTTTGGGATAGGTTTAGGTGCTGTTCGTTGGGCTTTGTTTGGACTGAAGGTTTCCATTGTAGTATTGGACTTCTTGTTTGGTCTTTCTCTTTTGGGCCTAGGATTGTATTTTGGGCCTTAGTGGGCCCAATGGATTTAGGCCTTAGTGGGCCTAATGGGCTTGGACCATTAGTGGGCCTGGTTAGTTGGGCCATTGTGGGCCTAGTGTTCGAATCTAGCCATAGTTATGTACTGAGTTTAGCTTTTGGTTTGGCTTTGTGTTTGGAGCCAATTCGCAGCAGCTGCAGTATTCGTAGGATTTTGCTATCTTTGAGGTGAGTCTCTTCACTATACCCATGGGTCGAAGGCACCAATGTTGGCCCATTACTTGATGTGAATCTTTTTAAATGATTATGCAATGGTCTATTATTTGGTGTGTATTGATTTATGTGAAGACTATGGGGGGGAGCACATGTTACCTAGTAAGACTATGAGGGGGAGTCCATGACACTTAGGTATAAGACCATGGGGTAGCCCATGGCATCCCGATTGAAGACCATAGAGGGAGTCCATGGCATTTTTATGTGTATATGTGCATGACATTATATGATTATGTGATTTGTGTATTTTGGGGAACTCACTAAGCATGTGCTTACAATTTTGTTGGGTGTTTCAAGTACTTGTGGTTTTAAGGGCAAGGGCACAGCTTGATGGCAGGACGTGCACTCACTAGTATTTTAGCATTAGTTGTTTTGGAAACTCTAATCTTGAATAATATATTTAGGAGAGTTATTGTCTGTTTATTTCTTTGTTAGGGGAGTTACTGCCGTTATTTTTGATTTTATTTTCCAGTATATATGTTTAGTATCGAACGTTGGGGAGAATGTCTATTTCAAATGTGGGGAGGTAAATCGAAGACAAATTGTTGGTTTTCTTTGGTAAGTTTGGATTTTGGATAAAATTACTCATTTTGTCGCCAAATAACTTTTTATAGTTTTTTTAGTAAACGAATTCTAAACATAAGGGTTTAAATAAAAGATATTGACTTACTTGATTGTTAGGTTTTGAGCAATTTGCTGTATTAGTTCTCAGGTTAACAAATGAAATACTTTTTTGAGTGATCACTTTATTTTTTAGGAATAGTTTCATTTATCTTTGTAAACTTTTATAATTATATCTATATCATATACAACTTCAAATTACATATATATCATTATGAAATCTCTCTCTCTCTCTCTCTCTCTCTCTATATATATATATATATATATATATATATATATATATATATATATATATATATATATATATATATATATATATATATACACAATTTAATCATTTTTGATATATTAAAAAAATAAAAACTTTATCTTTATACTGATTTTTTGTTATTAAGAAAATAATTAACTTTTAACATTACAATATTACATTTCTCACAGGTTGCTATTCTCGACATATTTACTTTATAAATCCTTACAAAATATTTGTTTACCTAAATGAAGTATTTGTAGAGAACAATAACACAAAAGCATCTTACACAAAGGTTGTGTGTTTTATATATTCTTAAAAAAGCAAATTACATGAATATGGAAACTAGGAACCCTTAAGGCTTACATATAAACGAAACCGCAAACAGAAAATTGTCCCACTAACATCTGACATAAGGATAAAAAGAGACCTAACCACTAACACGTGATAGGTGTTGTACTTTAACAATATTGACATCCGCATTGAAATTAGTTTTTCCGTAATTTTACTTGTAATTGAAGAACTTAAGGAAGAACAAAATCATTTAGAAAAGAATTATTGCAGGTCTCATAAGCCAATTGTAGAAATATATTGTTTACCAAACAAGTAGTAATATGGAATCACTGGATTTGCTAATCTATTATGTAGCATATGAAGTGATAAAGAATCATATCGTGAATAGAGAGATTGTTTACGGAAGAGATTCAAAGTGGGTATTTTAGTAATTTAGTAATTATTTATTCAAAGATATTGTTTTTAAATTTTTTTAAATGTATTAAATATGATTAAATTAAATATTTGGGTATATATGTGAGTTTATAGGTTATATATATATATATATATATATATATATATATATATATATATATATATATATATATATATATATATATATGTGTGTGTGTGTGTGTGTGTGTGTGTGTGTGTAATTTGAAGTTTTACAAGGATATAGACATAATTATGAAAGATTATAAGGCTATAAACAATTTTTTTTCTTATTTTTAATGTAACGTAGACTTTACACTGAAACTTATATTCAAAAAATCTTTAAAAGCTTATTCAAGATAAATTCATGACTTTTTCTTTTACCAAAATATAACAAAACCAACAATTGTTTAAAGTAAATGACAAAATTACACATTTGAGATTTTAATCAATAATACACATTTGAGATTTTAATCGATAATCTTTAATTTTAGACGGTAATCTTCAAATTCCTTATATTTTAGACTTATTAACAATGTAACCATGTTTATTAATAAAAAAAAATGCAAAGAGTATTATTCTTATTATTATTTTACTATAATCTATTTATTTGATAGTATTATATTATTGTCATCTTATTATATTTTCACAACAAAGGGTATTATATAATCTTAATTTGTAAGATTAAAATCTTGATTAGAAAGTAATAAAAAAAAACACCTATTATCAAATTAAAACCTTTGACCGTAAAGTTACAAAAAAAAAAACAATTATTTTCAGAAAACAAAACCTCAAAAGTTATAAAAACTAATTTGCAAAATCATTTCATGAACTGTTTGAATCTCACAAGTCTCCAATTATACCCAATGAATGGATATGCATGATCATGACTTGAACTAATTTGAAAAGTAAATGAATCACCCCCATTGTCAAAACTCATTCGCCAAATCATTAATGAAGGCAACGCATTGACGTATGTAGTATTTCAAGCAAGTTATATGCATATGAACATGATACTTAAAATAAATACATGTTGTTCTTGTCCGTGTTTATGAACATGCTATTCAATAAGCATGATATTGTAATAAAACATTAATGTTATCGTTTTTCTAAACCTTTGTTAGTTTTGTTCCCAGTAAGGTCAAATGATTTGACCAAACATGAACAATAGCTTATTTATGTTCGTTTGTTAAGTTTAATCAAACAGATGAATGTAAATACATAAACGATCTAATATTCTTCTTGTCGGTGTTTGTTGACTTTGATGATAACCAAACACACATAATGAACATGTATGTATATAAGCATCCATATCCAGCACTGTATGTAAATAAAAATATGATTATACATAAAATCCTACAATACAAAACGTTCAAAAATGCATAAATACTCTAAAAAATAAAGTTTAAGTGTTATCTGCATTGTCCAAACATTATCTTCAAATGCTAAAATACAATATAATAATTGAACATAACTGAACGAAAATAAACGAATATTCATAATAATCGTTAATGAACACATATAAATGAAGGCAAATAACTATTGTTCGTCTTTGTTTGTTTAATTAATCAAAATATATTGTTTATATTATTATATATAAGCGATCTTTCCATGTGTACGAGTATATGACTAATTGAAATTAAATGAATCCTAGCTTTAAGGGACTCATTTTGTCTTGTTCATTAGTCAGAGGACTTAGATGAAGTTTCCTTAATTTGATTGACCAAAAATGCTAATTCTATTTTCCCCCTTCTGACAAAGCAAAAGTCCCATGAACACTCTCCCACTCTGACTTTTCCAGACACGCACACAAACGATGCAATCGAGCCAAACATGGATTCAAGCCTTGTTCTACCTTGCTCTCATCACAGTTTCACTATATTTTCTTCAGTTTTATATTCTATCGGATAGATTAATGGTGTCGCATCACAAAGTTACTCTCAAGAAACATCCTAATCTCCCTCTAAGGTTCAATTCCGACGGCACTTTTAAGATCCTTCAGGTTAACTTTCAAATTCAAGTCAGAGTTTTAAAGGTCTGTTAAGGAATGAAATGAATTGGCTGTATGTGTTGATTAGGTTGCTGATATGCATTATGGAACTGGATTGACTCGGTGTAGAGATGTTTTGACCTCCGAGTTTGAATGGTGCTCTGATCTTAACACTACTTTATTTCTAAAGCGGATGATTGATGCCGAGAAGCCTGATTTTATTGCTTTTACAGGTGGATTTCGTTTTCGAGATTATGTTTTCATCATTTTCTTATGAGGTTTTAATTTGGAAGAATTAAAATTACATCGTTTATCAATGCAAAATAGACTGTTAATCTCGTGAGTTAGTGAACTTATGATCTCAGATAGGATAAACTCTGCATAACTGAAGAAATTTGCTATAGTTTTTACACCTTTTTCCATGAGAAAGAATCTACACGTTGACTTTAGAAAGCCCTTGTAATGAGTAGAAATCCGGTAACATAATCTGGTTTGTTATAGTGAATCTTAATTTTAAGATCATCACAAATGGTTTCTGCTTATTGTTCACATTCAAATGCAGTTATGAAATTATAACACTTTATTGTTTGAAAAGATCGAGTTTAATTTACTTGTTTTTCCTAGTATCATGAATCATAATTGATGCTATTGACGCAGTCTACAAGATTCATAGCTCAGATAGTTGACAAATATAGAAATATTTTACTTAAAATATATGTCATTTTTCATGTGTAATTTAGCGCACAGTCTGATGCAAACACAAAAAAAGGGATTGAATTTATACGGCTAAATTTAGCTTTTCCCCAAATGCCAATTACCAAAATAAATGTTGATCAGACTTCAGAGAGTGTTGTATTGTATATAACTAAATTTAGCTTTCTTTTATTCCTATTATATATAGTTATATACACAGATACCTTCAGCTGATTTTGTGTAGTTTTGGAAACTAGGGGACAACATATTCGGGTCAAGTACAAACGATGCAGCAGAATCTTTATTCAAAGCTTTTGGTCCAGCCATGGCTGCCCGACTTCCATGGGCAGCAGTTTTGGGCAACCATGATCAGGAGTCAACTATGACTCGTGAAGAATTAATGTCATTCATCTCCCTCATGGACTATTCCCTTTCACAACCAAACCCATTGGACCCCACCAAACAACAAGTTACAACAAACATCGATGGGTTTGGAAATTATGATCTGAGAGTACGGGGTCCACCCGGGTCCCACCTAGCCAACCAAACCATCCTCAATCTCTTCTTTTTAGACAGTGGAGACCGAGCTGTGGTTGATGGTTTTAAAACTTATGGATGGATCAAAGAGTCTCAACTTAGTTGGCTACGTGGTGCTTCTAAGGTATTACAAAACCCAAATATAACAATCTCATGATCGGGTAGATTTTCACTGTTAGATTTAGATTTGATTAACTTGTTGCAGGTGTCGCTAACAGGAACATAATCAAGAAAAGTATGAATCAGAAGTTTCAACATTTCCAATTCCATCACTAGCATTCTTCCATATCCCCATCCCTGAAATCCGTTCCGGGCAGTTCCGGGAAGTTTTCGGGCAGTATCATGAACATGTAGCCTGTTCTATGGTGAACTCTGGAGTATTGAAGACACTTGTGTCAATGGGAGATGTGAAGGCGGTTTTTATAGGCCATGATCATTTGAATGATTTTTGTGGGAATTTAGATGGTGTATGGTTTTGTTATGGTGGTGGGTTTGGGTATCATGGTTATGGTAGGGCAGGGTGGCCTAGAAGAGGTAGGGTTATAGTGGCTGAATTGAAAAAGGGGAAGAGTGAATGGATGGGAGTTGGAAGTATTAAGACATGGAAACGTATTGATGACAAAAAGTTGACGAAATTTGATGAGCAGATCTTGTGGACATTAAGTTGATTATTATTGCAGGTAATTGGAACTACAGTTGCAAATTGCGTATGGGAATTTTTGCTTCTCATCCATTTTGATGCGGATTTTGTATATGAAGAATGTTTGTATAATGGCACGTTTGCTCGAGACATTTAATGTGAATGACATTGTCACCATTACAAAACCAAATTTCCAAAAAGAAAAAAAAAATACGAACTGCTAGTAGATACAAGTAAGAAATACAGAGGAAGTATTACTCTTTGCAGTTGGGTGTACAATCCACTAGTGCAGGAATGTACAACTGACTAATGTAAGGGTACTCTTTCAATGCTTATTATTCCAAGATAGATAGAGAGCCTTATATTATATAGGCTAACAAGTACAATAAATCAGGAAAAGATATCTCTACTCCCTAAAGACTAGAACTACTTATTTATTTCTCTAAAATAAAATAAAACATATATATGACTTGGTCAATAAAATACCTTGCGTCTTAAGAGTAGCATTTGAATTATCCTTGCATCAATTTAATGAATTTATTGGACCCGTTTTTTCTTTCGTACAATAAATAAATATTAAGTGAAAATACACGAAATGATAAACAAGTTAACATGAGTACAAAACCCATGTAAGAGTACAAAACCCATGTAAACAATCGGGTGGGATTAAGGTTGTGTTTGACGCGCCACAGCTAGCTGATAAACTAGCTTATTTTTTGAGTTTTTTATGTTGTCATGTTTGACAAGCCAAAAAGTAGCTTATAAGCTAGCGTTTTGAAAAACTACACAGACTAGCTTTTTAGGAGCTTTTTTTTTTTTAAATTTTACAAATATACCTCTTAATTAATTATTAAAACAAATACTCTTAAATCTCCTTTTATGTAATTTTATATATTTCAATTAGTTTTACCAAACATCATTTTTTATCAGTTAACTTTTTAGTTATCATCTAGCTTTTTATTTAATAGCTAGTTTTTCAGCTATTAGTCAGCTTTTCAGCTAGTACGTCAAACATAACTTAAGTGATTAACACGATCCCAGTTGGACCGAATGGGATAAAGTTCAATGGAATATTGCAAAAGGTAATTTATAGTACATATTTAATAATTTTTTCTATTGAAAAGACCATTGAAATTCAAATATATTGAATGTTAATGTGACATCTCATAATGATAAAGTTTCATCCATTAAATGACATCTAGATTTATCATATCATTCAACTCTCTCATTAAACTCACTATTGTGGATACTCTTAAATTCTTATCTAATTTCATCAAACAAAACTTGTCATGCACTTGTTGAATTTACAAATATTTTTTTAATGTATGCATGTCACTTATATAATTTAATTAGAAAATAAAATTATAAATTTTACAACATGATTAATAACTTATTTTAGGGTGTTTATTGTATGCATGAGTACTATGTCTTGTTGGTTGTTGGTACTTGGGAATATCTCGGTCGACATTTTCAATTTAGGGGTGAACAATAACACATACGTTGTTTGTTAGGTTTTGAAAGTGGATCAACATGACTTTTTCTAAAAAAACTTATTCTTTGAAGAAGGATGGCCACGAGTATTTTGGTTAACAACAGGTTCGCGTAACGATGTTGTTAAAGGCGCGATTATGTTCTTTAGTTGTCGTATATAACTAAACTTACCAGCTGGTGATGTTTTGAATTGTTCCTTGTGCATGTTTACATTGACTTCACAACCAAATTCATCATCTTCCAGTGATGTGCATGAAAAAAAAATCAAGCTTCCTCCAAAACTTGTCAATTGAATTAAGAGGTATCAGATTACCTTTATTAAGAAGTATGGCTTGTTCATGCACACAAGGCAATCCATAAGTTGTACGTACTTGGAAACCACACTTTTTAGCAAGTAACCCAACATCTTTGGAGCGCTTATATTCTTTGAAAGTTATATCAAGTGCTTAAATTGAAACAAAAGTGTTGAGTTTCTCAAAATGTTGCATGACGAACCAATGCTTAATATGAATTCTACTTTCCTCAATACTTGCACTAGTACCTATTTCTTGTGATTGAACCATGTCATGAATACGCAGCAAAGATTTCATGAAATCGAATTGTGATGCGATGACATCTTGCTTTCATTTGGCATGTTGATTTTCCACTCTATTAGTTGTGTGATTGTCAAAGTTCAGAAATTTATCAGTCAAAATAGATACAAACATTTCCTTATATGGTTTCAACCACACATTTTATTTAAATATCTCAAGACGTCTGAAAAAAGATACAAATTACTTTTTTAGTAAAGATATATAAAACATTGATGTTTTCAAATATATTAAAAATGTCTGGACAATCGAGCATCAATGTTTCCAGCTAGGCCAAGTTGATATTGTATGCTTCCTTTGTGTCCGATTGAATCAATATAGTCCACAATTTGTAAAAAGCATCAGAAATTTTCTTCAAACTTAAAGTTTGTTTCCATTTCTTCATAATACTTGTATATATATGTCATCTACAAAGTAAACATTTAGCCTGCGAAAACACAATGTTATCTCCTTTAATGAGAGCCATTTCCCTATTTGTTACAATAACACGTGGTGCCAAACATTTGTCCATAATCGATTTTAGACAATTTAATGCCCAAGTATAGTTGCATTCCGTTTATGCATATAAACAAATGCTATTGCAAATGTCATATTTGTTGGAGTTACACCAACAATCTCTAGTAGAGGCATATCATACCTATTTGTTTTATATGTTGTGTCTATCAACACCAAGTGTGGAAATCCATGCCATAATTTAACTGAAAGTGGGTAGGCAGAAAACAAATCTTCCAGCTCGTTCGTTAATGTATTTGTACGACTCTCATAAATATAACCATTATCTTTCAGCTATGACAACAGAACTTGCATTTTAGTCTTACCTGCACTCTTCCTCCTCTGAATTTTTTGTGCCAATGTGTTTTGTGGAGATTTTCATATTCGTGTATATACCATCATGATCACATTTAAATAAAACATTAAAATAATGTTTAGAATTTTTTATGTTGACCATAACATAACTAAGAGAACGCCCTATTTGTTGCACCTAATCTATTAAGTATTTACGAGAGTTGAACACCTAAAAATGATATCATAATCAACAAATAACAATAATCTAAAGAACATTTTTACTGCAAATATATATTAATGAACTTAAATTTTTATCATGTTGGTTTGAAAACTTGAGTCATTGATGATGTAACTACTTTCTTTCTCGTTTTCATTTCCATTGCCTTCATATGCGTTTGTATCATTATTATTCGTCTACACAAAACACAAATTAGTAATTACAACTTATAAAAACAATTTTAAAAATAAAAACGCTTATATAAAAATACTTCATAATTTCTTTGATCATTAAATTGAAAATACTCTTCACAACCTTCATATGCATTTGTATGGACATTATTCGTCTACATGAAACACACACTATAAGTTACAACTTATAATAAAATAAAATAAAAAATAAAAACATTCACATAATAGTACCCGATAGTTCATTTGATTGTTGAAGTGAAAAATACTCTTCACAACCTTCATATGCATTTGTATGGACATTATTCGTCTACATGAAACACACACTATAAGTTACAACTTATAATAAAATAAAATAAAAAATAAAAAACACTTGCATAATAGTACCCGATAGTTCATTTGATCGTTGAAGTGAAAAATACTCTTCACAACCTTCATATGTGTTTGTATAAACATTATTCGTCAACAAAATAGAGATTACAACCTACCAAAAAAAATGTTGTATAAAAATACATCATAATTCAGTTGATCATTGAATTGAAAATACTCTTCCCAACCCGCCATTACTTAAAAAGAAATTAAATATAACTTTTGTTTATAACTTTTTTTGATGAAAACTTCTACTTATAGTAAGTATTTTTAATTTATGAAAATCGATAAGAACACACAGTATAGAAAAATAAAAATGTGGATGATATATTTCTATTTAGTATGTCTTTCACCTCATTTTTATAGAACCAAAACATTTGTTGATATGATCATTCAGAAGATACGAAGATATCTTCAGTATTGTTTCCTCAATTCTTCCACTTGCTTGTTGTCGAATATATATCGATCATTATTTCTTTTTTATTTATTCTTTGCTTTCCCATCTCGAGCAAAGTTCAATCACTTGTGATGTCATTTCCCATTTTATCTTTTGTTGTTGTATAAATGAGAAAAGACCACCATATTTATTGATCTTTCTTCATTACCTTGTATGAAAAAGGCAAATTGGAGGGGATAGCTTGGTAAGTTTTACATGGGGTAAAAAGATATGTAAAGTAGAGTCATGGGTATTGACAAAAAATATACACATGAAGGTTAATAGTAGGTTTGTATCGAATGGGGTGTGTCTAGGGCTCTAGAGGTGATTTGACTACCAAAAACAACTTGACATATTGAATGTTTAAGTTCCGTCCTTGGTATAATATATATATATATATATATATATATATATATATATATATATATATATCCATGCTTAATAAAACACTCCTAAACCAGCCACGTGTCATCTTTTAAGCATGCCACATGTCCTTCTCATTTTCCCGCCTAATGATTTTCATCGCCCATCCACATTAGTTCCTAAATATCATCATTTCGGTTATAATATTCAAAAATCAACCTAATTTAGTTGAACTCAATCCATAAAATCGACAATCAATCTTCAAAAATCAGAAAGTAACTAGCCAGAAATCAGGAACCTAATCTTTTCCAAATTTGAATCTGACATATTATTGATTACAAATTCATCTGCAACAAAGGTAATCGACATCAATTTCTTGAGTTTTTCATTATACCAGGGTTAGTTCTATCAAACCATTGTATTTTTTTTTTAACTTGCATCTACTTCATGTATAATACTCAAAGCATTAATCCAATAGCAGCTTCAGAGAAGGTACCAAAAATCATATGTAATTTTGTTTTGTTAGAAGACATGTTGTGTAAAGAATTCTAGGTTGGTGCTTATAAGGTATGTTATTCCCTAAAATCTATTTTTTTTATCATTTAAAGAATGAAGACCATGATGTAAGTGAAGATGAAACAACAATGATAGGGTTTTGGAGTGGGATGATTTGGTTGATATAGGAACATAAGTCGTAGGCATGAGCCACGGGATGCATACCATGTGTTTGATAAAAATCCCCAACCAAAGTGCATTTCAAATGGACAAGTGCAACTAATCGATAATTTGAAAGTCTTTTATGTATCTACTAAAATTGTTATCGTTTCCCAACTATGCCCTTCAGTTATGTTATATTACTATTTTTCCTAACTATTTGAATTATATTTTACTCTAACTGTTTGACAAGAGTTTAATTATTATCATTTTTTTGATTTCTATGATTCTCATTTCTAATAAATAAAGCACATATGCTTTGTCTTTAGCATGTTAACATTATTGTGCATTTCATCAGCTTAATACCATAGTTTTTTAAATATATGAAGTTGAAAATATGGTAAAATTGAAAAATGTTTTGACTGAATTACATAAATAGTTTGCTCTTTTGCAAGTTAAAAGGATCGTGCATATAAAAACCTAGTTACTTTATTACAATTTCATTCTTTTTAAGCATGTTACCTAAGTAAGAAACAATCAAGTTCCAATAGTGATTGTTCTGTTAGCATTTTCTTTAACTGATTATCATGTTGTTCATTCATTATAATAGTGTCTTTTGCAAGGAACTAAAGCAATTTGACATCTGTTGATTAGTAAATGCTATTCATATATGCATTTCAGACCATCACTCTGCATGAGATGGTTATAGAATGGTGATTATCTGTACTAATATCTGCTTAAATTTGCAGCCTCCACTACTGAAACACAAAGAGAGATTCAAGGTTGGAATTACTAAAAAAATCTCATCTACCAGCAACATCATTTGTAGCATTTCTAGACTTCTGTGAAAGAATGATACTATAATTTCATAAATTCATATAATTTAGTTTAATAAAACAATAATTTAGATTGATAGGAAGCCTTAACTTTATGGGGCATATCAGTGAGCTTTATTAGCATCATCGTGCTACGAACTGTTGGAAATGCAGTTGAGCATGCTGGAGCAACCATCTATGCTTTCAACAACAAACTCGTATTCTTTTTTCCTTTTTTTCCATCTTTTGAAATTTAGTGTTTTCCCACAAGAGGTTCATGACTTAAATATAAACCGCATAAATTAATCACCTTGATTTTGATTATTTATTGTGTTAATATTTCATAACTGTAGGATATAACTTTGGGTGTTGCCCTTCGTTCTGCAACTCAAATTTTTGTCTTTGTGGTAAGTATTCTTTCAAGAATTTTAAGAAATGATGTATATTTTTGGATTTAATTCATTTGAATTTTGGAAATATTATTTGATTTTAATTTTTTTATATGTATTAGGTACCAGTGAGTGTTATTGTTTTTGGACAAGACCCTTTATATATTATAGACAATATCAACCTGAGATATCGATCACCTTTGTGTTTTCATGCTTGGTGTATTTCTTTATCCGATATGAAATTTGCACTTTTGTGAAATCTTGATTCTTTAGAAATTATATTGATGGTATCAGTATATGCTTGATAAAGGTTGTCTGTAGCCAATCAACCACTTACTTATCTCAAAATCCGTGTCTTTAACTATATTGAAATATATATTATACTTCATTTAAGGACTAATATATTTCTTATTATTTTAATCTCATTAAAACAAAAACCGATCATTAGTTAGTTTAAGAAGTATATATGTCGTGACCATGACTTAAAAGGTTAGATTGGAATTTTTGTAAAGTTATTTTTATAATCAATTTAACATTACATTATACAATATTATTATTTTTTCATTAGCTAAACAATATATCTTCAAAAATAATTTCATATATTTATTTGAATAATAAAAGTTTAATTCTACATAAATAAAAATCATAAATTTATTAATTAATAATTTATATACAATAAATGATTAATGATTACTTTTTACGATAAAAAAATTAATTATTTTTATATCCGTGGTTCCTAAAGGTTATAACCTAGTATATATATATATATATATATATATATATATATATATATATATATATATATATATATATTTGACAGCCCCTCCCTACCCATTCCAAACCGAATGTTGAAGTTCCATCCTTAGTGATTATAAATTTGTTTTAATAAAAATTGATGTTTAGGCTTAGAAAAAAAAAAGTTAGAATAATTGGCTTGAAAGAAAATATTTGTAAGTTAAAATAGAAATTGGTTTAAAAAAAATGAAAATCTATTTTAAATAAAAAGGCTAAAAGTATAAATTTTAAAAAATGGTTGGTAGAAACAATTCTAAATTGTAATTTGATTATGTGATTTACTTTTTACAAGTTTCTAGATATGAATATACGGTGGTGGTTATTTTGTGGTCGTAGTTAGAGATGCACACAAAAACCGGTTTCACTATTTAAAACCGAATCCAATCCGAAACCGGATTGGGTCAAAACTGGTTTTAACCAAAATGGATCGGATCTGATTTTCAATCGGATCGTGATCTTATATTCCAAATCAGATGTGATACCGGATCGTAAACCAGATTCACAAAAAACCGGATCCAAATCCGTCCCAAAATCCGCTTAAAACTCATTAAAATCGGTTTAAACCGGTTTCAAATCGAATTAGAATCGGATCGGATTTTGGTTGGAACCGGATCGGATTTTGACCAGATCCGGATCGGATTTGACCGGATCAGATTTTTGATGACGTAAGCAAAACCGGATCGGATCGGATTCGGGTTTTGTACATCTTTAGTTGTGGTTGAAAAGTTATGGAGAACAAAACGAAACTCGAGAAAGAAAAGGGGAGAGTGGACATTTTTCTTTTTTTATTAATCTAAAAAGACAAAATTTCACGATTGGTCCCTGTGGTTTACACAATATCGCACTTTGAGGACTTTCTAGCAAAAAGTCACGCGAATGGTCCTTAAGGTTTCATTTAATTGCGCGATTGGTCCTTGACCCTAACCCCGTCATTTTTGAGTCGTTAGTGAAGGGGTAAATTTGTCTTTTCATCTTGCAGTCACTCTAATAATCGATCATTATGCACATATACGCATGAACTCTGTAATTAAGTACAAAGATCATCTTCCTCCTTCCTCAGCTACCCATTACCCTTTCACATTCATCTTCGTCTTCTCCAACAGAACACAAGGCATAGGATCATCTGTCGATTGAAAACGATAATGGTGTTAACGTTATGGTCACTTCGTTCCAAACACACTAAAGCATCAAATTATGATTTGGAAAGGATATACCGTAAGTGACTTACTAAAGTGATCTTTGATTTTCTCGATTTGATATTATGCCCAAATTGTTGAAATTTTTTTTGTTATTCTTTATTTCAGAGGGACAAGCAACTATTTCACTCTGAAAATCCATCATGGTGGGATATTCATGAAAAGCCCTGGGAGAAGGTACGTAGATGGAACAATAGACTATGTTGACTTCGTAGATATTGACGTATTCTCTGTGCATGAGTTGGATACAATGGTTCGAGAAATAGGGTACGTAGAAGGGCAAACTTTGTATTATCATTTTCTTATTCCAGAAGTAGAGTTGGACTTTGGTCTGTTACCTCTAGGAAATGATAGGGATGTGCATGTATTGTCAAATTATGTGGAAAAAAATAACCTTTTAAGTATCTACATAGAGCATGGGCATACAAGGGTTAACAGTTATTTTTTCTCCCCCACCAAGGTTATTATTGAGGAGTTGGTTACTGATGTATCCCCTGAACTAGATAGGAACCAAAAGAAGGGAAAAGTTTTTGGGTCTTCTAGGAAAAAATTAGACTACTCCCAGTCCATTGTGCCATATGGAACATTTGATGGACCTTCACAAGTGATACAGGATAGTGAGCCAGTTATGGATGATGAGCCAGTTATGACTGATGAGCCAGTTTTGAATGATGAACCAGTTATGAATGATGAACCAGTTATGAATGATGTACCTGTTATGAATGATGTGCCAATCATAGATGACCAATATGATGAGCCAGTTATGAATAATGATCCAGTTGTAGATGATGAATATGATTGTGAGGATAGTGCAGATGAAAGTGATTTTGATAGTCAGCATGATGCAAAAAAATAGTGCTTGATGAGGAACCTTTGATAGATGATGTGGAGGTGAACATGATCAACTTCTGTAGTGTACTTGATGAAGACATTGACTTGGGCCAGCTTGATCCGACAAACAATAATACTAAGGAAAAGGAAGACATTGAAGATGAACGTTTAGAAGTCTTAGACAATGATGTATTTGAGTCATTTGCTAGTGAAAAAGAGCCTAGGAAGAAATTGTTAAGGTCCATTCTAAAACCAGTTGCTTGTTCATCTGGTGAGGTTCACACTAAAGCTTTTAAGATTGGTCAGACGTTCAAGGAAAAGGAAAAAATAAGAGAAGTTATTGCCAACTACTCTGTAAAAGAAAGGAGGGATCTACATTATGTAAAGAATGATAAGACAAGAGTTAGGGTAAAGTGTAGGGGTATTGTTCCTGAATTGACTGGTGACAGTAATAAAGATAGGGGCAATTTAGTACTTTCCAAGAAAACAACTTGTCCATGGGTTCTTTTTATATCTAGGGCAGATGAGAAACAACTTTGGATTGTCAAAACATACGAAGATTCTCATTCTTGTTTGCAAACAAGGACAGTGAGGGCTTGTTCATCTAAGTTTCTAGCTAACAACATATTGCATCAAGTTGAAAGTAACCCCAAGATCCCTACACGTGCTTTACAAGAGGAGTTAGTACAGAGGTATTCACTTTCAATATCAAAGATGAAAGTATTTCGGGCCAAAGCTATGGCAAAACAATATGTTTATGGTGATTATGAAAAGCAGTACGGTGTTTTGAGAGAATATGCCATGGAATTGAAGTCAAAGAATCCAGGAACAACTGTGAAGATAGATGTCGAAACTGAACCCAATGTGTCTTCTGAGACAAGGATCTTCAAACGGATATATATATATGCTTAGGTCCATTGAAGGAGGGATTTAAAAAAGGTTTGAGGGATTTTCTTGGATTTGATGGTACGTTTTTGAAGGGTCCCTTTCCAGGACAAATTCTTACTGCAGTTGGGCTTGATTCGAACAATGGCATTTACCCAGTTGCATATGCCATTGTAGAGACTGAAAATATTAACTCTTGGACATGGTTTTTGGAACACTTGGGTGATGACTTAGATTTGAATTCTTCATCTAACTTCACTTTCATTTCAGATCGGCAAAAGGTACCCTCTAACTTTTTATTCACTTTTACTTTTTTTTATTATTTCATTTACTAACTTATTTTAATTGTACTCACAGGGAATCTTGGCTGCAATAGAGAAGTTATTTCCATCAGCTGAGCAAAGGTTCTGTTTAAGACATGTGTATCACAACATGAAATTGAAACACAAAGGAGATGAATTGAGGGAAGCAGTATGGTGTTGTGGAAAAGTATACAACATACCAAAATTTAATAGGGCTATGGAGAAACTGAAAAAGCTTAACCCAGAAGCACATGAGTGTTTAAGTAAAATTCCTGCAAAACACTGGGCAAGATCCCATTTCTCTGGTAAGTATCATACTCTTTTCACTAACATATTTCATAACTGATTTCAGTAATTAATTGTTTGGTTTTATATATAGGAAGGGCATTGACTGATAGTTTAACAAATAACTTGTGTGAGGTATTTAACTCCAAGCTAGATGAGGCAAGGGACAAGCCTATAATCACTTGTTTGGAATATATTAGAGAATACCTCACAAAGAGAATAGTAAATGTTCATAAGGTGCTAGACAAATGCAAAGGTTCTCTAAGTACAACTGCAACAATAATCTTAGAAAACAATAAGACAGAGGCAAGTAAGATGAGGGTTCTATTTAATGGAGCTGATAAATATCAAGTGACTGGTCTATGGATGGAGCAGTATGTTGTGAATTTGAAAGAGAGGAGTTGCACTTGCAGGAAATGGGACATTACAGGTATTCCATGCCAGCATGCTATTGCTGCAATGTATGATAAGATGCAGAATGGGTCAGAATGTGGAGATCCTGAGGCTTGGGTGAGCAAATGTTACTGGCTCAGTACATGGAATGCTATGTACCAACACACAATTGACCCAATAAATGGAAGGAGCATGTGGCCTAGATCTGATTGTCCAACAACCCTTCTCCCACCCAAACATCACAAACAGGTTTGTTGTCATACATGTTTTGTTTAATTTAACTTGAAACTATTTAATAAACTTGTTAATATGTAACCATATGAATTTGTTTATAGGTTGGTAGGCCAAAGAAAAAAAGGAAGAGGGCAGTTGATGAGCCAACTCAAAGTACCAAGTTAAGTAGGAAACACTTGACAGTCACTTGTAGCAAATGCCACAACAAAGGTCACAATGCTATGACTTGCAAGGGGCAGGGAGGTCCTAGTGAAGCTGGATAGGGGGTGGACAAAAGAAGGGAAAACATGTTGTAGCTTAGTTTGTATTTCTAAGTAATCTTTTGCTATTATGTCTAATTAAAGTTAGAACATGTTTACTAAGTTTGGTTATGGTATGTCAGTCAAAACAACTACTTTTGATAGGTCTTTTGGGTATTCTATGTTTGTAACATGATATTACACTTACATGCATTATGGTTAATGGTAATGCTACTTTGGTAATTAGTTTTTTGGCTATGTTACTGCACTTTAATAATCAACATTACACTTACATGCAATCAAATTGACAATTTCCTTCCTTGCTAATATAATATCCATCACATTAAAACAAAACATCAAACTTACATTACATATTATATCTGTTACATTTTCTTGTCCCAACATTACATACAATCATAGGGAAAATCCTTCAAAAGCTATGACAAAATGGGACCAAAAGACAGATTCCAAGTTATAGATTCCCCCCTCCCCCAAATGCTTCTTGATTTTTTACTTGAAAAGGTAACACACCATGAAAAACAACCAACTCAGACAAAGTAGCCATTTCACCATCATCAATCTTGCTTCGAGATTGTTTCTTCCACGCAACAACCCTGGAATCACAACAGTTGACCTAGGGCACATGGGAGGGTCGAACCATCCAAAAAAGCTGCATGTTCCTCCTAACCTTGAGCATGACCAAAATCGACGACCTGGGTTCAAGTCAGTCCACGATGTCACCAAAATCGCCGGCCTTCCACAGTGGCATATCAACATCTTCTTCAATTTTGGAATAGAATGTGAGTAGGGAGGGAAGAACAGAGGCAAGGAACGAGAAGTAGAAGGATACAAAGGCGGAACTTAAATTATATACTCTGATGCACAACAAGATGAAAAGACAAATTTACCCCTTCACTAACGGCTCAAAAATGACGGGGTTAGGGTCAAGGACCAATCACGCAATTAAATGAAACCTTAAGGACCATTCGCGTGACTTTTTACTAGAAAGTCCTCAAAGTGCGATATTGTGTAAACCACAGGGACCAATCGTGAAATTTTGTCATCTAAAAATAATAAACAAATGAGAGAAAATTAGAATACGACCGGAGAGATGAAATTTGTAATTTTTAAACAAACAATGGATGACCCGAATTAATTTTTTAAAAGAAAAACTAAACATTTATTTTGACACTACAATTACAAACGAGTATTCATATAATTTACTCTATCAAATATCGAACTTATATATATATATATATATATATATATATATATATATATATATATATATATATATATATATATATATATATATATATATATGAAAACAAATTATAAATTTACTTGCAAAACTTTAAATTTGTAAATTAATTTTTTTTTCTTTGCAAATAAGTATTTGATTAGTGATTATATTTTGAATTATCAATATTGGTTTTCTCTTTGGATTTGAATGAGTTTAAACTTAGTTTATGTAATATTATGTTTACTAATTCTGAGACTCATGTATTATATGAGTTAATTTAAAAAAAATAGATATAAAAGTCTAAATATTTGAGAACTTTAAATTTTTAAGAAAATTTGAAAAATAATGAATTATTATAATAGAAATGTTTTTTATTTTTTAAATTTAAATAAATAAAAGAAATAATGAACTTCAATTTTAGTAACTTTGAAATTAAAATATAGACAAAATTGCAAGGATGGTCCCTGTGGTATGTCAAAACTAGCACCTTTGGTTCAAAATGGGTTTGGCTTGCAAGGATGGTCCAATAGTTTCGTTTTGTTGCGAGTTTGGTCCAATTTCCTATGAACTTTTTTATAATGACGGATTTGCCCTTATATTTTAATTTTCCATTTTATTTTATTATCAGTAATTAAAAAGAAATTAAAAATAAAACAAAAATAAAATACTCTCTCTCTCTCTCTTCCTCTTTCTCTCTCTATCTTTCTCTCTCTCTACAAACAAAATTAATACAGATTTGGTAGTGGATTTGTAAAATGAAGAACCCTAACTTTTATCAATTTTGTTCAATTCATTGTATGAAGTTGAATAGACTAAACACATACACACTCATATATGCATATGAATCTCAAGAACACTCGGTTTTTCCTGAGTTCAAGAACAAGAACATCATATTCACGAACTAAGAAATTGATTTCTGATGAACTGCCATCACCACCATCGGAATCAAATTCTTCTATGAATTGCCCAACTCAAACCCATAAGCACACAAACAACTCAATAAACATAAAAATGAAGGTAAACTGCACCCCTTTTATCCCCCTCCCTGAATCGCAGACACCGTATACCCTAAATCAGTACATGTTAAAGAGATTACGATTTACAGATGAAAGGGGTTACGGTTTACAACCTAGAATTTTTTGCTTCCTTTCCAATTATTGAATCAAATGCCAATCTTGTCCCTCTCTCTTGTTCTTCTCTGAATCGGTGTTTGAATCAAATGCCAATCATGTCCCTCTCTCTTGTTCTTCTCGTCACTGCTACACCCCATCACCATGCTCGTCGCCTTCATATATGTTCAGTCTATAGCTAGAGGATCCAGCAGTGGTGTGGAGATGTAACCCAAATCGATGACCCCCTTGATCGATGACAACCACCTCGTCGGAGGCTCAACAGCCAAGGAAAATTGATCTGAGGTGTCTTCCCCTCGATTTCCAGTCGTGAAACCCTCCATCTTAAAACCCTAGCCGCCAAGAAACCCTAATCGTCAAGAAACCCAAACTTCAGATCTCGATCTCCTTTCTCTCGTTGGCATCTGTCTAGCTTCAAATGGAGGGTAGCAACGATCGAATCGGGTGTTTGGGGTGGTGCTACATGACCGGAGGGAGGCGGAGGGGCAGCCTAGGCCGGTGACAACCACTCGTTCTTCTTCTTTGGACAATAGTAAGCAAGAAACGAGAGAGAGAGAGAGAGAGAGAGAGAGAGAGAGAGAGGGTATTTTATTTTGTTTTGTTTTATTTTTAATTGTTGGTAATAAAAACAAAAATGAAAAATTAAATAATAAGGGCAAAATCGTCTTTCCAAAAAAATTCAAACCAAATTGGACCAAACTTGCAAGAAAATGAAACTTTTGGATCATTGATGCTAGCCAAAACCATTTTGGCCCAAACATGCTAGTTTTGAGATACCACAGGAACCATTTTTGCAATTTATTAATAAAATCGGTATACATTTATTACTATATTTATTATAATTATTACGTTAAAATATTATATAAAATTTAATAAAATAAAATAACTCATAAAATGATATTGAAAAAAAAAAGTTAATTCAAAATAATTATAAAATAACATTGGACAAAAATAAAAAATAAAAAAAAAAAAAAAAAAAAAAAAAAAAATCATTGGGTGGAGATATTATAAAAACTCCAAGAAATCATAACTGCAGCATACGTCCGTATTATGAATCCAAAATAGCAGTTCAAAATAAATTCAATTAACACCCAACGTTGCGTTACCCTCCCTTTTTCCCTGGTTCTTTGAAAATTGAAAACAAACCAACCGGTAAGAAGAACCGAAGAAAAGGAGGTAGTTTCAAGATGGCGGCAACTGATGAAGCATTGGAGTCACTTCTATCCGATTTCGATGAGATACACAATGTACTTACTACGTTTAATCTTCACCTTGTACTCTTTTTTTTTCGGATCAAATCGATTCACAGCTTATCAAAACCTAAATTTCATCATCGTGTTACGTAGGATTTCTGCGAGGGAATCGTTAAGATTCAATCTCTTCAATCAAGCTGCAAATCCGAAATCAAAAAGCGAGAAGCGCTTGAATTCACCGCCAACGCTCTCAAATCAGGTGTGTATTATGATCAAAAGCAACATCACTTTTGATTTACTATATTCTCCGCTCATTAGAAGGTGATTATTCGATTACTATCATGAATCATCAAATTTACGAAATTTAATGGAAGTTTGTGGATGTTACTTTTTGTTTTCGTTTTCTATTTCTAAATATGAACTCTGTTATTTAGGCGTACAAAAGTTACTTTAATTGTGATTCTACTTTACGTGAGGGATATGCCATACTCCAAATTTGAAGGGGAGTTCAAAACGAACGAAATGAAAATCTAATGGCATAAGAGCCATTAATTATCTCAATTGTATTTTAAGGAGGTGTGAGATTACTCTATCCATCTGTTATCAAACACCACCGATCTTTGAGCTTCTATTGTTTATAGCTCATGTATATTGCAATCTTCTTGTGCTATTTGAAAAGTTACTTGTCTAGATTTGAACTTGTAAACGACCTATTTGACTAATATCTAGTCCTTTTAGAAAATGAGAGAGTGATGAAGCTGTATACAGAATCCATCAACAAACTGGCTAATCAGGTGAACAATGTTAATTACTAGAGTCAGTTAACTTCTGCTTGTAGTACAATTTTAGGCTTAAGTGAGAATGGCCACTGTAATTCTGAACTTCTTTTGCATCTTACAATTTTTATTCAATGAGACAGCTTGAATGTAGGAATAACTGTCGCAGCTTGAAAGAGGAACTGAAGAGGGTGAATGATGAACATATCAGGAAAGAGAATGTAAGTGAGCATTTGATAACCACATGTTACTTTGACATATAGCTAGGTGTAACATTGTGTTATTGCATGCAATTCTGATGCAAGTCCTCTATTTCTTGGCCTTACATAAGTAAAGGGCCAAGGTCTTATTAAGCATAGTGCTTTGAGAAATCTACCAAATCATAGCTAAGGGGTATCCAGTTTTAGAACATTTTGTAAAAGTAGGTTGCTATTTCTTGCATTTACCTTTAAGTTTCTAAGTGGAAAGTTGAGTTTTTGCAAGCAGGAGTTGAGAAATGCAATGAGTCTGCTTAAGCATGATTATGAGAAGAGAATAAAAGAGCTAGAGGTTCAAATCAAGTGAGTTTTCACTTATAAAGACTATTTTTCTTAACTAAATTGACATCTTATTTGAATTTTTTTAAATTTATTGTTGACCAGAGATTCCATAGCTCAGAAAACAGCAAACGAATCGACCATTAATCAACTCCACCAAGATTTAGGTGCACATAGAAACCATGTTGAAGCTTTATCAAAAAGATTGGATCGAGTCCACTCCGATGTGGAAATGAAATGTGAGCTTGACATTTACAGTTTTTTCCCATTAAGTGTTGTTTGGATAAATTATGTTTAAAGATATCTAAGAAAATAACAACACACTTGCAAAAATGCAAGTTAAGTGCAAACTTGCAAAAGTCGACTTAACAGAAAATTCTCCTTTTATATCAAGTCATTCCTTATGTATTTAGTAAAAGAAACAGTGACATATAGCTTACCAGATCAAGTCAAGTCATGTCCCCCATTAAGTTTATTAAGTCAAAAAGAAACAACACATAAAAACTAAAAAGTGTGATGTTTCATGTTGTTCCTAGATCAATATGAGATACAAGATTTGAAGGATTGTCTTATGATGGAGCAGGAAGAGAAAAACGGGTTGAACAGGAAGCTCCAAAGTCTAGAAAAAGAATGTATGTTCATATTTCGTATATGATAAGGGCTAAATGCATAAACAGTATTTTCTATTATAACATCTTACTTTCATTTATTTATGTTACCATATTGTACTTTCAATCAAAGTAGCTTGCTATTTCACAAATTTGATCATATACGATGATGACAACTGCAACTTTGATGATCTTTTAAATCTAATAATACTAATATTCTTCATTGACAATGATATACTTGGTTAATGTGCGTGTGTGTGTGTGTGTTGCAGTACTGATTAGCAGAACAAAGTTGGGTGAATCTGAAAACAAACAGGAAATGAATTCAAATAGGCACGTTGAAACTCTGAAGCAGAAGGTAATGAAACTAAGGAAGGAGAATGAGGTTCTTAAAAGACAACTAACTACTTGAGTTGAAACAAGACTCTGACTCATCTTTCATTTAGTTTGGTAAGTTCGTGATATCTGCAAATATAAGATAAGTCTGTTAACAATTTTTCAATCACTGAAATCTACTATTGTGTGTGTGTGTGTATAGAATATGACATGCTTCAGTAAACACATTATAGTTCAAGCCTTTTGGAATGCTATTTTCTTTTTGTTACAATTTACAACACAAACACTTTGGATGAAAGAGAATGGTATGAACAAGGTAATCTGGTAATGGAAGGAGTAATAATTACATTCCATGATAATGATTGTTGGCCTCTAGCATGTAGGAATAAAATGGATTTTTTTTTTAACATATTTGTGAATATGTGATTTTTAACTTTTATTCTATAAATTATTTTAAGTTACGATTAACCAACTGTTTTTTATAAAATTCAATTTTATAAACATGATATATGCTCATTAAAAACCAAGTAAAAGTTACATAAACAAAATGGGTTATATACAGTTCTTCATTAGATTCCATGATGGAAGGAAAAATTCACCATGACTAAGGAACGAACACAATTGAAAGAAATCACAATAGATGGGGTCCATTTAATTCCATATAGCATTAGCAAAACCAACTTCAGACCCAGTCAGGCTCTGACTCAGTCAACTATCATTAAAATAGCACATAGTCTACATATAAATATAATCCGCTGCATTTTTGTAAATACATTTCATATTATGACACAATAGAATAACACTAATTCACACCAAGAAAAGAAGAAAAAAAAAACATTTGACCCTGACCCTGGCCCTGTCATGTCCTGAAAGCACAAAGGAAAAGACCTACTAAAACAGAGATAAAAAGAACCAACATTGCAGCTATGATGCTAACATTACTACTGGATTTTTCTAACTGTTTCCCAGAAACTGAGCCTTTGTCACCACTGTTGTTGTTCAAGGATAATGTTCTCAATTCTGGGGACACTGGCATTGCTGTTTCCCAGAAGGAATTTGAATTGGAATTGGAATTGGTGGAGAATTTCATGGAAGTTGCTGATTCTGCTTCTGGCTCCAAAACCATGGATGTGTCGGTTAGAGCTTCCATAGACATCAATTCAACACAATGGTCTTTAACACCCTAATAAACAGAATATTCCACAATTTAGTTAGACCTGTTTTGTTTGAACTTTAAAAAAAAAAAAAAAAAAAAAAAAAGGAAAAACCTCAAGTGTTTCAGAAGGCTGTAGGTAGTCACATATATACGTGTCACCCAGCCAAGGGACAAAAACTCTTCGAGGGAAACAAAGACTGCATCCTTTCCTGTTTTAGTTAAACAAAACAAAACAATATTAATCAACCAACATTATGTCATCTCCTGATAAATCACGTTTAAAAAAACAATTTAAGAAAACAACACCACACTTAGGGAGCCTTTGGTTAGGTTAGTATATAATGAGGGTATTTTGGTCTTTCTATAAAACCATAACATACTTATTTATACTAGCTGACCTTAATGACTGCAGTTGAAGGTGCGGAATAGGTGTCTGAGTTGAAACCTCCCCACCAACATCTGCAACAGAATCTGAATCCAATTGTCCATCAGCCTCATCACAGATGATATCTAATCTACTATGTAGGCTTGAAATGATATCCCCCTAAACAACAAACAAAACCCTTAATAAAACCAAAATAAGTAAAAAGTAAGTAGATTGATATTTTGATTTTCTCATACCTTTAAATCAGCCAAAGCTTGTGAAATGGATTCTTTGGAATTAGAGTATGCATAAGAACAGACTGAACCAGTAAAGACCAAAATACCCACAACCTCCTCTTCACTGTATGCTTAAGAAAACAAGAGTGACATATCACATATGTTAACAATAATTTCACAACAAGGTGATTAGGCCTTAGGGAAGGTCAGATAAATACCTTGAAAAGATGTATGCTGCATGAAAGGTATAAAAAATTCAACTTCATGGACACCATCAAATGAACATTGCTCATCCACATTCACCTTCACAAATACAAAAAATTATAGTCACATGACACCCATATTTTATTGGGCTAAATGCATGAAATAGAAATAAAGCAATATATTTTCATTTACTAAAATCATCCGAATTCTATCAATGATCAAACAAACTATAGTAAAGTGTTAATAGGCAAAAACAGAGGTGTTGAGTTTAAATGTTAAGTAACAGATAGATGCATACCAAATTCCCATTAATCAAAGCCTTTGCCCCCTTCAGTTCTTCAGCATGACTTGATATTACATCACGAACAATTCCAGCAAATTTTTTGGGATTTGAAATGCTCTCATGAAATATTGGAAACCTGGGAAAAGACAACTTTTTGTTATTCGTGGATTATTAAAATAAAACACACAAATATAAGGCCATCCAACGAAACAGACCCTAAGCAAGTGCTCCAAACCTAGTTGCTCAGTTTTGCAATGTTTGAAAGATTTGATATTGATGCTGATTTACCGAATTTTTAAGGCCAAATAATCAGATTTGAGAAGTCAATGCAAGAAAACTGACTTTTTGTATGACAAACAATAGGTCTAAATTCATACCTTATATCAAAGCTGTAAATGCATCTAAACTTCTGAAGAGTGGAAAAAACTCTTCCCATTTTGAAGTCGCATGGGCGTAGGCTGCTTGAGGTTATATTTGAAGACAAAGAGCAATTTCGACATGTCCACCTAACCAACATTAGAATGCTACAATCTCAATACAACAACTTTGTTTATATACATTCATAATTGTGTAAAAAAGTATGTATGAAGTTACTATTTGTTTATCAGATTTAGAATTGCAATTTGCAAATCAATCTCCACCAGATAATATGATCAATATTTGCCCTTCTTTTTCCCTAGTCCCAACTACTCTCACATTAAAACTGATCAATATTGTTTGTTGGAATGTAAAGGTAAAGTGGTCATTAGTCTCATTCAGACGGTTTATTCAGTCTGGAAAAGAAACAGACCTCATGTATACAACACTTTAGCTACTTTATCCATACAAGACTTAATGGGAAAAAGAAGAAACGACCCCTAAGAATCTGCAATTATAGGCTGCTAATTAGATATAACGAGGACTCATCTCAAAGAGAAAACATATCTTTTTTCCCAAATTGTTTTTAAAATTTTCAGTTACCTGCTTGGACTATAGCTTATGTGAATAAGCAGTCTCTCATCCCAACCAATATCTCTTATCGGTGCTGCATCTGCAACTCCTTTAACAGTCTGCAATAGAAATTACATCAACAACAGGTATATGCATCTATATATACATACCAAACACACACACACATATACATATAGGCCCTGTTTCTATGTTCTCGATAAATGACATGTAAAAATCATTTTAGAAAAAGATATTACAAGTTAAGGGAAAGTTTGTAAACAGTTAGAACTTAATGGGAAGGATCCTCATTTCTCTGACTTTCTCTGTTAAGTCGTTCTTTCTTCATCAAGTCAAAAAGATACTAAGAACTGTGACTTGAAGGAAAGAACATGAGTAGACACAAAGTTTAGTTTTTAATAGAATGGAATTAAACCTGGCAGAGCACTAAAGTAGAATTCTTGAACAAACTTTCATTCATCCATATGTAGATGCCAACTACCTTCATGCCACCAACTAACATTCTTGAAACCTGTTCACAATTTCAAAGGCAACTCAAACATAAAAGCTCAAGTAGAATAAACAGATTTAGACCACTCAATTTTATAACAGAAATGTAGACATGCATAATACAAAATTCAAGCATGCATCCAATTCGCAAAATCCAAGTCAATCATGGATCATTAGCTGCTTCATATTAGTAGTTAGATGCTTGGGTTGAATTGTCAGTTTCACAATTGATTCAATCTAGTATATCTACATTTCATTCTTCAAAATGCATGTGAATTTTTTCATATTGTTCTAACAGTGTCGTTCATAACATTATGTTTTCAATCGCTATACTTGTAGCTGCCCAAATTAAGAAACCGATCAAAGCTAAGTATTAAGTTGAGGATATCGAACCAAACCTGACGAGCATGTTCAGCGACCCAATCCTTATCAATGGACAAAAACGAAGAAGAATCCGATTGCGTTTTGGATTTTGATCCTCCTTTCTTCTTATTGTTATTATCATCTTTGCTCTCGATGATCCAAGAAGCTACTTCTCCGGCATCGTTTAACGGCGTGGGGACTAAATCAAACACAAAACCTCTATCCAAACTTGTACTTATCTTCCCAATCGCCAGCCCTACCTGTCAAAATCACCAAAATTGTGAACAAACTACGTGTATATGTGTGCGTCAGTCAACACATACACAATGACAGAGAAGAAGACAGGATTACCTGGCAGGAGAGACGGGAATGGCTGAGGCGGTCTTCAACGGATTTGAGCTGGATTTCTTCTCCGACCACCGCTTTCACCATCGTCGCCGTCGTCCACTGCACTTGATCAAATACCAATCTGTTCGGTTTTGTTCGAAACGAAATTAATTGGGCTCATATATTGAACTTCACCTAAAGTAGGTAGTGGGCTTTTGATTAGGCCCAATGATCGAAGAATACCAAGGTAGTTTGGTACTCTAAAGAAACCAAAACTTTATGGCCGGACATTTGGGTAAAGTGGATTATGTATGTGAAAAAATTAAGTCTAGTCCAACTAAAAAAAATAATAACACTTGTCACATATTATATTATAGACAAAACTTCAAAAATGATCCTGAATGTGAAAAAATTAAGTCTAGGGCAAAGTTAATGGTTGAGCGTATCATTAGTGGGGACTACCAAGTACAGTATGGATTTTTGAGGGATTATGTGTTGGAGCTACTCAACACTAATCCTGGTACAACAGTTCGGATTGATGTGTATCCAGAAACCTCCCTGTCTATTACCACAAGAACTTTTAGAAGAATATATATCTGTCTAGGTGCATTGAAGTTAGGATTCAAATCTGGGTTAAGAGATTTTCTAGGTCTGGATGGTACTTTCATGAAGGGCCCTTACCCTGGGCAAGTGTTAACTGTTGTAGGGTTGGACTCAAACAATGGCATATACCATGTAGCATATGCAGTGGTAGAGATAGAATCAACAAGTAGTTGGACCTGGTTCTTGGAATTGTTAGGAGAAGATCTGGATCTGGAACCAAATTCAAACTTTACATTCATTTCAGATAGACAAAAGGTGTATATCACCTAACTTTTTTTATTACCCTTTCTAAATACATTTGGTTAACTAGATGTTGCATACATTGACTTTTGTTTATGGAATAATACCAGCAATAAAGAAGGTATTCCCTAGTGCAGAACACAGGTTCTGTTTGAGGAAGATTAATGAAGAGGCTCATGCTTAGTGTGTAAGATCCCAGCAAACACTTGGACTAAATCTCACTTTAGTGGTAAGTTTCTAGAAATTTATTGAGAAATGTTAATCTTTCATGTTGTGTGTTTACTATATGTGTAATTGTCTTCTCTTAATATCTATTATTCAAGAAGGGCACATACTGATTGTTTGTTGAATAACCTTTGTAAGGTATTCAATTCTAAGCTATATGAAGTAGGGATAAACCTATTATCACCTGCTTAGAGTATATTAGAGAGTATCTCATTAAGAGGTTATGTGTGGTGCAAAAGGAAATAGATAAGTGTGAAGGACTTCTAACCTCTACTGCAACTACACTGTTTGAAAAGATTAAAACTGATGCAGCAAAGTATGTGGCTAAATACAATGGGGTAGGAAAATACCAAGTGGCAAGCACATGGCAATACCAGTATGTGGTAAACTTGAATGATCAAAGTTGCAGAAGTAGGTTTTGGGAGATTACATGTTTTCCATGTAGACATGTTGTTTGTGCTATATGGGATAAAATTGAAAATGGTGAAAATGTCCCACATGTTAATGAATGGGTCCATCCTTGCTATAGGTTATCAACATGGAAAGCCATGTATTTCAACAAAATTGATCCATTGAATAGTTATATATAATAGTTATATAGCAGCAAAGGTATTTATTATAAAATTTGTACCATCACATTTATCAAATAGATTAATAGACTTGTACTCTTGGTATTTACCCACCTTATCTTGGAAGTAATTATTCACACCAAATCAAGAGTGTTTTGATTATCCAATCCTATATAAATAGTTTACTCATCACTTAACTGTTAGATTAAGCTCTTAATAATACTTATTTGTGCTCTATTTCATCGTAACTCATTCATAACTTAATGGTCTAATTGACTAAATGCTTAGAGGTTTGAATGAAAGCACATGACATCAAACCCCCAAATTAATCAATAATCCTCATTTGACTTGATAGATTATCGACATTGTTTCCAATGACATCTATTGAATCAAATGGCATTCTAAATAGGTTGGAAATCATTTACAAACATAACTACATAAGGATTAGTGGTTCAAATATGATGATCAAACTATTTAGACAACCAAAAAACCCTAAGTTCCATAGAACGCATTTAAGCCTTAAATTCATACAAATGATTTGACCAACCTAGATGATCACCATTTGAACTTCAATTTGACTTGATGAGTCTATGGTGTATTGAGTTTTGTTTGTCTAAACTCTTTGAGTTTTGTTTGTCTAAGAAAGGAGATTCAGAAAACGAATATAGTTTTTTTTTTTATTTGAGCAAAGTAGACGAATATTAGTTTTTTCTTTTGATTTAAACGTATATTTATGTAACATTTTTATTTATATATTCAACTACCTAATGTTCTTATTTATTTGATTGTAATTTTTCTATTTTGATTATGTTTATTTTCTATTATTTTTTTGTTGGGTTATTCTACACAATATATTTACAATACAATATTTAAAAGACAACATAATTTTTAACATTTGATATGTAATTATGATGACTTATCATGATATGTTTTTCATATGAAAGTAATTTATTTATATTAATACGACAATAATTACATATGACATTTAAGAAAATATATATTATATGTGATTTGTTTAACATATATATGCACCTATGTATGTTATAAATATATAATTAAATATTTTTATGTTTAATAATTTAAGGGATTAAAATGATGCATCAAAACCAATTATTTAGATGAATATAATAATAATAATAATAATAATAATAATAATAATAATAACAATAATAATAATAATAATAATAATCGTAATAATAATAATACATTTCCAAGTACCGTATTCATTTGAAACTCACACTACAACTCAAGAGTTTTCTAATTTATATATATTTATTAGTTACAACTCAAGAGTTTTTAACTTACGATTATTAATTAGTAATTATTAATAACTTTTTATTTTCCTTTCTTTTGTAAGGTTGTAAAACTCATTAAAGACAATAATACATTTGAAGAGATTTGTGATTTAAATATGAAAAGTTAATATAAATCTTATAATAAATGTTTTAGTGTTTTTAAGTTATTAAAAGTTGTAGTGTTTATTTTTCATAATTTTTATTATTCGTTGTATATATATCTTTTTTAATACAAATGTTATAATAAATGTTTTTGTATTTTTATGTTACTAAAAGTTGTAGTTCATATTTTTATTCATACATTTTGTTACCCGTTATATATAGATTATCATACGTTTGATATCTAATTTACACACTTTTAAGCGGTTTATAATATTATCAAATAATTGAATATATCACAATGACTTAAAAATTAAAACTATAATCATCATACTATATTATAAAGGAAATATTTTTTCTTTCACTATATTCATTTGAAACACCAAACTTTTCAAATTTCCATACAATATGCTTAATTTATTAACTTAAATATGCTTTAGTTGTAAACATTATCATAAATGAAAGAATTTGTTACTTATCAATATAATATACTTAATTTGTTAACTTTAATATATAGTTAAATAAATAACCTACATTAATATATTAAATAAGCTTAAAAATTTAGAGTAAAATTTAAAATCTAAAGTAAAGTATCAAATAATGTTTAAAAAAAATTCAATATATATTTTTAACATAGTTAAAAGGAAATCATTAAATATAATAATAATAAAAGAACCTAAATTGATGCATCGAATTAACTAAAATGTGTCTGAAAACTATATTCTAACAATATATTTTTAATCTGCGTCGTGCAATGCGCGGGATTTCATCTAGTTCTAGTTATATAATTAGTCATTCAAAACACCTTTTAGAAAGGAAAAAAAAAGTTTAACATACAAAAAAGTATATTATTTGTGTGAAACGACTTATAATAAATATGGTAAAAACTTGATGTCTTTCTAATTTGAGCCATGAACTTTCATCTAAGCATCTATGAGAACCAACTAAAGATAGCAACAACAAATCTTAACTTGCATAAAATTTGAAAGCAGCAGACCATGAATTATATATGTTGAAAATACCCTCCAGCAAGATTGAGACGGATCCAAGGGTATTCCTTGTTAGTAAAAATTACATTGATGATCCTTGTTTTAAAGTATTGTTATTTTTTTTTTCAGAATATGATCAAATATAGTCATTTTGGACTTTTTGGTAAGTTTGACCATTTTTGTTCTTTTTTGTCATTTGGATGAGTTAAAAATGTTAAAAACATAGATCCAATTTTCACAAATATAGACCCATATAACGAATATATTTCAAATGTTAATATTGGTTGGCAACATCAAGGAAGAAGATGATCACCTAGATAAAACTTCCACAGTTAGTCCACTCTTTCTCTCTCTGAATCTGAATAGAGAATGAGCTCTTCAAAGATGTTAGCCTACTCTATGGTAGGCGTTGGTACTCCTCTTTCTCTCTTTAAATCTAAACAAACTACCATAAATTTGACCAGAAGTAAAGAGCAACAGAGTAAGGTGATAGTTGAAGAATAAATGGCCTTTCTTGATACATAATCATAAATTATTCAATGAATTTTATATTTAAACTGTAAACCCCATTATTTAGGGAGACCTGCATCTTGATAATGACTTGATTGAAACTTCCCAATAAATCATGTTTATGCACCCTGCAGGCTAGTACCAGTACGGAATCCTTGCTCCAAAAACAAAGAAAAAAGTAGCCATGTTTGTATGTGTATGCCGGTACTGTAATATACATGAAATTGATTCAATGTGGCATTTTGTCAAACATTTGGCATGCATTGATGAAAATGATGATAATACCAAAATGTAATTCGATCTTATATATTGAAAATCAAAACCAAAAAGAGATGGAAGACAAGATACTGATTCAATGATTCCTCACTAAACCATAAGTTGAGGTTGAATAGAGGAATCATATGATTAATTTCTGATTTGTTATAAAGAAACCAATTAAAGAAAATCATAACAAATTACAATCAAGACATTGGAACATTCACATTAAGATAAAACTCCAACAAATAGAGACCTAGAAGTTTCATATTAAGATAAAACTCCAATAAACGAACCTGAATAAGAAAAATTGTCGGATGTTAGGCGATTAGAAGCCAAGAAGTCAATATTTGAAATTCCAATTGGGTGGCATTTATTTGGAGAGACGTCACAGGTTCCTCGCAACACAACTGTTGATGGACTGGAAAAAAGAAGATTAGGGTTTAAAAGAGGAAATAACAAAGAAAGATAAAGGATCGGTGAGATTTAAGGAATGATGATGACACCGGTATTCGTATAGAGAAGAAGAACAATAGTGGAGTAGGAGCAGTGGCGACAAGCGGATATATTCATCTTTAATTTCATGTTGACGGAATTGATTTGGTTTCAAATGGATGCGGAATCAGAGGAGTTCAAGAAGGAAAGATAAAAGAGGAAACATGGGCAATATCGGAAAATCAGTTAGGTAGTGCTTGTTTTTTGTATGCAGATCTGCGTGGCCTCTTCTGTCTGCGTCGTGCAGACCACACGCAGACATTAGCTTTCGCAGACTTCTGTCTGCACCGTGCAGACCACGCGCAGACATTAGCTTTCGTAGACTGTTTGTTTTTTTTGAAGACTGCAGACCTAAAAATATCTACGCGCCCTCTTCTTGGCGCACATGTGGACCAGAGTATTCTAACATCTTCAGACATCTTCTAGCCTAAATATATATATATATATATATATATATATATATATATATATATATATATATATATATATATATCTTTATATTTTTAAGTTTTTTTTTTAATTTATATTTTTCCAACTCTATTAATGATAAACAATTTGAAAAAAAAAATTACAAAACTTTAAAAAAAATGTTTGGCGATACAAACATGATATTTTTGATAAATTTATTACAATAATAGTCGTTGAAGTTGTTTATATAAATTTAAAAAAAAAAAATCATAATATATTTTTATATTTTTTTGCCAAATTTTATAAAACATTATTTAATACAATATCGTCAATTTCTAAAGAAAGTATTTATGGTACGTTTTTTATAGAATTAGTTGAAAAAATCGAAGTTTATTTTCATCTATTTATGTATCAAATTCTTTGATCATTAATTATAATGTTTAGTTATAACTTTGCAACCAAAATTGTTGGTTTTTATCAAGAGTAAATTACACGAATGGTCCCTATGGTTTAGTGTAATTTGTGCATTTGATCCCTAATTTCTTTTTTTAACTCGGAAGGTCCCTATTGTTTGTTTTTGTTACGCGCTTGGTCCCTATCTTACCTAAAAAGACTATTTTGGCCTTGATTTTTTTAATTATATTAAATAAGCACACCTCCAAACCTACCCCCTCACCTTACCTTACCTACCAAACTATTTTTTCATATTTAAATAATAGTCTTTTAAGATAAGACAAGGACCAAGCGTGTAACAAAAACAAACAGTAGGGACCAAGCGCATAACAAAAACGAATAGTATGGACCTTCCGAGTTAAAAAAATAAGTTAGGGACCAAACGCACAAATTACCCCAAACTATAGGGACTATTCGTGTAATTTACTCTTTTATCAGATATGTATGTTAATTAATACCATTTTTATTTTTATTTTTATTTTTATACAATAATACATAAAAATTGATCTAGATTCGTTAATTATTTATAACAAAATCAGAAAAATATTAAAAAAATCACTTTGAAGTTTAAAAAAAAAATCAGTTTATTTAGAGTTCAGTTTATTTTAGTAGCTCGTAGATGTTAAAAAAACAAACAGTCTTCTTTTTTCAGACTACAGACGTTAAATCCACCTCTTATACTGCAGAGGTCTACAGATGTGGTCCGCACACTGCAGATATTTTGCCTCAGAAAAAACAAACAACACCTTAGATGATAGAAGCGGGAAAAATCGAAAGGAGGGGCTAAAAGATTGTCACGTACCAAAAATACTTTTATTTATTAGATTAGGGGATATATATATATTGTGTGTTTTAGTTCATGTCGATTTTGTTTATTTTTATAATAACAAGCACTTAATTTGAAGTCAAGGTTTTAAAATATGGAATCATGCCTTCAAAAATTGTTCGATCTTGAATTCTTGGTTTGTTTATATCTACATATCCATTTTGTTATTTTAATACTTATTTAATGAAATTTAATGATATTTTAGTATATTAATATGGTACATATCATTTAAATGGATAAAATAGTTAATAGGAACACAAAGTAAAAGAATATTTAATTTCTCATTCTATTATACTTAATAAAATGAAACAACATGCAAGCTACATAACAAATTACATTTATATTAAGAACGACTAAACATGCCGTATCCAATAAAAAATAAACTAAACACAGATTCCAACTATATTGTATATCGGGAAACTATTATGCATTATCAAGTATACAATTTATCATGCTCATAATTTACATGAATGTATCTAAGCTAAAAGCAAGACAACTGAACAAAAAATTGAATCAAGTGTGCATGTAAATCTTCATATTTTTTATTTTCACGATCTGATGCTTGAAACTTGATCTGCTACGAAATCAAAAGTTACATTAAGACTTCTATTTAAACTTAACAAGCATAAAATAATTTTTTTATTTTTCAATTTCCCCTTATATTATACTTACCATAATTTTATTTGCAATTATTCCATTACACTTGTTTCTTTAAATAATAAAATCATCCATCTTTAACTTCTCAACCAACTCACAAGGCCTATATAGAAATGTATAATTTGGCTACTAATCTTGGAGTTAGATTATAAAATCTCATTTTCAAACATCACATTTTATAGTCTACAATCATTATGATTTACATTCCTATTTTAGTTGTGGGACCTGTTGAGGCATAATAATAATACCCATTGCATTGAGCATGGTTTTGTTAATTACAAGATCTTTCCAATAATACCAAATTAAACATGATTATTACTACATGGCCCCAACAGAAAGTGCCCAAATGAGTTTCAGTTTTTTGAGAAAGAACACGATCAACTTCCTTATACTTTAAATTGAGAGCAATTTTAGCATTGCAGGATTTCTTTCGACAAAACTTTCCAAATAAGAGTGTTTTGGTAAAGGGTTTAGTTGAATGCGTCTTTTCTTTTTCGTGGGCAGCCTTAAAACATGATATTTCTACGTGGACAATAATATGGCACAAAAATTCAAATCACCAAATTAACCATTGAAAAAAAAAACGCTCTAATAAGGAAAAAAAAAAAGGAATATAAGAAAGTGTATTTCTATTTCTTGTATTTACCCTTAAAAGAAAAAAAAATTATATTTTTTCCACTGGTTAATTTTATAAAAGATAACATCTTAATCATTTTATCAGATAAAACCTAAATTGTTTTTATAATTCAAACCAAAAAATGTCTTGCCTTTTTTAATACAAAAGCTTTTTACTATTCATTTCATTTTGTTATTTTTAAACTATAATCGACTAAATACAAATGAATTTACTATTTTATTATCATATGGTATAAGAGAGTAAAAGAAGTATATAAATGGGAATAGAGTTTTTCTCTCTAACCATAAAAAAATTCATATTTATAATTGACTAATTCCAAGTGTTATTTTTATATGTCTCCTCTATATATATATATATATATATATATATATATATATATATATATATATATATATATATATATATATATATATATATATATATATATATATATATATATATATATATATATATATATAAATTTGGTCAAAAATTTTATTTTAATATTTTTGTGGTCTACTTGATATGATATAATCGTTACCATAATATATGTGGATTGTGAATATTTTTACATCATATTGTATATACGAATCGCATTAGAGTTACCTCAAAAATTAAAGTTACATTTTCGTTCTTTAATTTTTTTTATAACTTTTTTTATTACTTTTCTAAATATATATTTTTCAAGCTTATATTTTTATGCGTTCTCCATACATAATTGTTTAAATTGAAACTTTATTTTAATACTTTTGTAGTCCACTTGATATGATCTAATCATCGTTGTGTTTTATCTGAACTATTGACATTTATAAATCAGGTTATATACACAAATTACAAAGGAGTTACATGGAGCATCAATTTACGTTTTGGCGCTTATAGCTTTCATTTTTATTAATTGCAAACGATTTTTCAACATACTAAGTTTCTGCAGTATCGCGCGGACGGTCCAAACCCTAGTTAACCATCAAGTGCAATCTTTTTTCCAAATAAATGATCAAAATGTTGTTATCTTTCATATAAATTAAATCTTATGCTTATTCACCGAGTAAAATTACAAGATTGGTCCTTGTTGTATAAAACTTGTAAATTTAGTCCGATATTCTTGAGTTCCGAAGCAATCCATCCCTAAGTGGTGAATTCAAACAAAGAATAAGGTCGTATCAATACAGTAGCAATTATGGTTTACATTTCGTCTTCTCACAACAATGAAAGAAGCCTAATGAAAAAATGGTATACAAGAAAATAGATAATTAAAACAAAACATATACTCCGTATATGTTTTAGTGATACCAAACTGAAACACCTCCCATGGATAAAGAGTTTTAATTTTTAACGATATCTTGAAAGCATTCAATAACTTTTTAAAGAGTCAGTGCGTTGGGTCTCAAATATAGTAATCATTTCAAAGCTATTGATTTTAAATACGATGGAATTCAATAACATCATAATAAAAAATAAATGGACCAATACAAGCATGTGACCTTTTAAGAATATCCAAGCCATGCTTCTAGTTGTGCTTCCATCTTCTAATCTGAGTACAAATCAAAATAGTATCATTATGCTTAAGAAGCCTAGTGACTAGTGAGTAAACTTGGAGTTAGACTTTAGAATGGAATTGGATAATGGAAATAATCCAATTTCAAAGTCAAAACTTCCAAAACCATTTCAAAATATGTATATAATAACGAATTGGGGCAAGCTTTTAGAATAATCATTTCACCCGGTTCTCTACTCTCAAAACAAGTTCCCTTTCACCCAGTTCAAATAATGAGACCACAAAGGTACCAAGAATTATCCCTCAAAGACCACAAAGGTCAATATGGAATTTATCCTTCAAGGACCACCAAGGTCAATGAGGAGATCTACCCTTCAAGGACCACAAAGAACCAGGAATTTACCCTCCATGGACCCCTAAAGTCAACCAGGGATTTACCTTTCAAGGACCACAAAGGTCAACCATGAATTCATCCTTCAAATGTCTGGAAAACACTCAAGTCAACCCATCCTAAATGATATTTACAAGTAGGATGTTTAAACAGTTTTTTAAACCAACATTTGCATTTTCAAGGGAAGACATTTCCAAAAAAAAAAAAAGGGTTTCATGTAATTCACGGACATATTATAATAGTTACACAGCATCAAAGGTATTTATTATAAAATTTATACCATCACATTTATCAAATAGATTTTAAGAGACTTGTACTCCTGGTATTTACCCACCTTATCTTGGAAGTAATTATTCACACCAAATCAAGAGCGTTTTGATTATAGTTTACTCATCACTTAACTGTCAGATTAAGCTCTTAATAATACTGAGTTGTGCTCTATTTCATCATAACTCATTCGTAACTTAATGGTCTAATTGACCAAATGCTTAGAGGTTTGAATGAATGCACATCGACATCAAACCCCCAAGTTTATCAATAATCCTCATTTGACTTAATAGATTATCAACATTGTTTCCAATGATATCTATTGAATCAAATGGCATTCTAAATAGGTTGCAAATCATTTACAAACGTAACTACTTAAGGATTAGCGGTTCAAATATGATGATCAAACCATTTAGACAACCAAAAACTCCTTAGTTCCATAGAATGAATTTAAGGCTTAAATTCATACAAATGATTTGACCAAACTAGATAATCACCATTTGAACTTCAATTTGACTTGATGAGTCTATGGTGTATTAAGTTTTGTTTATGTCTAAACTCTTTGAAATGTTATCAAAACGTTGTCTTTCATACATATAAAAAAAATGATATGCGTATTTGCAGAGTAAAATTACAAGAATGGTCCTTGTTGTATACAAAAACTTGCAAGTTTAGTCCAACGTTTTTCTATTCCAAAGCAGTACATCCTGAAATGCTGAATTGAAACAAAGAATAAGGGCGATATGAATACAATAGCAATTATGATTTACATTCATTCTTCTCGCAACAATCAAAGAAGCCTACTACAAGAAAATAGAGTTGAAAACGCATAACGATGGCCTAATATACAACGATATATATAATGCCATATAATATCTATATAAATTCCTATATACCCGAACCCAAGAGCCAAGATTTGTCTTATGAACATTTACAGAAAGACAAGGCGTTATTTTGTGTGGGGCCTGGCCCGGCCCGGCCCGTAATGAAGTTTTATGAAATTGTTTCACATTTCTTCTTCTTCTTCTGGGATCAAAGGGGTAAGCCTTCGTTCTACTTCATTGCATTGCAAGTCAATCTCTTCAAGAATCATGGTGAAAGCTGATTTGCAAGAGGCTTCATCTCTAAATGCAAGCGTCCATCTTCCATCCACCAATGATTTTGATTTTAGTTTCAGGTTGGCTGCGTTCTTGGCTGTTTCAGTCAAAGGTAATGTAGATGGTCGGATTCGAAGGTGTAACCATCTTGAATGCCTCTCGTCGATTCTTGGCTGTTATGTTTTTAACAAATAAATAAATATATAAAATTAAAAATAAATAAGAAAAGAAAAGGCTTCCGCTTCCGCTTGCTTACTTTACATCCGGCTAAAGGTGCGACAACACGAACAGTTCCGTATTGGGGTTTTTGAGGGAACTCCTCTGCCAGAATTATCCATCCGGAAGTTCCCATGGAAATTGCTAAAAAGCTAAACTCACGTTCCTTTCCCCTTTCAAATGCAATTCTACAACTCACTGCATCAACTGGATTTCAACAGATACATATTAATTAGTATTATATATTTTTTGTTTATTGAAAACGTATATATGATTGAATTTCTTTTTTTCTTTTGATTTATTTCAATGCATATGATAGAGTAGATTGTTATAAGAAACAATGTGAGGAAGACTAACCAAGATTTAATTCGGTGCTAAGTTTTGGACCAATAACATTAAGACCAGCGGATTTTGCTCGGGAGTTTTCAGGGAGGTCAGCTGGAGGGAGGATAGGAGGCTGATCTGGCAAAGATTTACCAGCTGAGAAAACTTGGAGCTGATGAAGAAGCACAAATACCTATACAATATATAAAATATTAAAATATTAAACTATTAAATATTATTTAATTAATAAGGATTAGGTTTGAGGAAAACCTTAACACGCTCGTACATTGTTTCACCAGCAGCAAAAGATGATTCAGCCGGTATAATGTCTATTCAGACAACCAAATCAAACAGATTAATTCAAAGCTTAAAACAAACACAACTCCATTTAGCAATGTACTTTCTTCAATTTTGTTTATTATAGCATCCTACTTTCACAACAATGCAATTTTAACAATGTGTAATGTCTAAATAAAGAAATTAGTGCAAGTACAATTATGAGTATAATGCTCTTAAATAATTATATATATATATATATATATATATATATATATATATATATATATATATATATATCACAAGTCATACCACTTGAAGAGGACTTCTTTGTTGGGAAGAGTATGGACTTGGGTTCCTTTCGAGGAGAGGAAGCCTCAATTGCTATTATTGAGAAAAAAAAAGAAAAATTATACAAAATAAAGTAACATGAACTTCATACACTTTAATAATTAAGAAAAAAAAAATGCTATATAAAATACATTAACATAAAAGAAGTTGATATACCTCTTTTGCATTTCCTCCACTCATCACATAGCACTTGTATGAGTAGATCAGGCCAGGTTCCGCTTTCCTCTTCAACAAGCTGGCTACAACACTTCTTAAAGGATTCCTGCAACCACATGTATGGGGGTAATGGTATTATTATTTTAAAGGGTAATTCTCCATCTAAACTGAACCAGGTTACAATTTTACTTGGTAAATCATGTTCATCAAAGATACATACACCTTTTCAAGAAAAACATTTTTGGTATACATAATTCATAATCATGACTGACCTTAAGGGACTGAAGATGACGAGTGTTGAACTCTGTCTCACTATAAGGAAGCAATTGCCTCAAAAGCCAACCTCCAGCCCATAATGTATCTGCTGATATGTTTGTTCGGCAAAAAAGACTAATCAACGCGTCTAGTACCTGAAACCAATATATTTTTTTAATACATACCCCAAAACTGGGGAAAAAAAAGAAAACAAAAAATGGATAAATAGAAAGTACTAGATATCTATGTACACGCGGGCTTTCTCCAACTTCCTGATAGGAACACGACACTTCATACTGGTCCTGTCAATGTCAACAGCAACTGAGGTGTCAGAAGCTACACGACATTTCATAAAGTTTTTTAATGAGGTATGACATACCTTTAACCTTTGAAGGTAAATATTGAGTTCACCATCTCCACCATCCTTCAATGTGCAGTTTTCTGTAGCAAACAGCTGCTCTTCACCAGAGTCCTCACCAACCAAGGCTTTCTGGAATCACAAAAACAAGCATTGTGTTTCAACTAATTAAAATAAATAACTACTTTCAGCAAACAGCCCGTGATAATTTTAAGAAGCAAAAAGTGAAAAATTAGCAACACAAACCAGCAACAGTTTCTTATGTTGTTTACGTTGCGGAAGGATTCCAAGAGCATCTAACATTGATTCATCAAGCTCTGCAAATTCAGAAAATATAATGAGGAAAAATAAAAAATAAAAAATAAAAAATCATCAAGAAGCATGTAACAAGATGACAAAAGTACAACCTTTAGTTTGCAAGAATGTTGCCAAAACACTCAAAGAGCCAACCACTTGCATATCATCACCATTTGTAATATAAGAGATCAAAGCATCCCTACACAAGGAAAAGAAAGTAGAAGATCAGAATGGATTTTAAAAGACTGTTAAGTAAACTTTATAAAACATGCTACTTTGATGCCAGAAGCATTATTTCATACCTTAAAACTGAAGCAGAACCCCAGCAATTATGATGATTGCTTGATGAAGTAGATAAACTTGGAAGAGAAACTATCATGCTACTACAATCCAAATTCCCACTTTCCTTCTCATCATCTACATGGCTCTCATCACTTTCATCATGGTTTGCCTTGAAGCCATTAACTTTAGCCTCAGAATTTGGCAAAATGGCTTCCATGGAACAAATCAAGGCTGCAGCAATAGTATTTGCCATGTCTTTAATCTTGAGAATCCGCAATATGGAACACAGCAAATAAAGAGAAGTCACAGAACCAAACGCCTTTTCCTGTGATTACAAGATTTCAAGTTTAGTAAAAGAAGGTTTCCAGTATATATATATAATAAACAAGTTTAAAACTGTAATGGAGTGGCAGAAAATATATAGGGTCTGTTTGGTAGGATGGAATGGAATGACAAATGAATGGAAGAGACTAGGCATCGGAAAAGAAACAAGATAACGGAATGAGTCATTACATTCCATGATCATGTTGGTTTGGCCTGTAGGAATGGAATGATTTTTTATATTATATGTAAATACAATATATAACTTTAACTCTATTATATAGATTATTTTAACACCCCAAATAACTTATTTTGTTATTTAAAAACATTAAACAGTAAATTAATTAAAATAACAGACCTTGTTTTAATTTGTCGAGATATAAATCACATAAATAAAAATGGGTTACATTGCAATTTTTCATTCTATTCCATGATGGGATGTTAAAAAACAACCCATGACTAAGGAATGATCATTGACAAAATTGAAGGGATCACATTCCTTCAGGAATGGTCCATTCCATTCCATTCCTTTCCTGATTCCATCATACCAAACACTAACATAATGAGTACAGATTTATACATCAGAAACTTCAACTCTTAGTGAAGGAAGAAGCAGGGGAAATATGAGCATTTTCAACATGCTGTCTGTAATTAATGTCCCAACATCTGGAATCCCAGCAGATACAACATCATTAAGATAGTATAGATTGTCTTCAATTTCATCAACAGCAGAGAATATGCTAGATGTTGATTCGCTCCCTTCACTCCTATATCATCATCACAAGTATAATTCTCAGATAAAAAATGGAAAATAGAAAAGCAATATAACACATCTAATTTATACTGAATTAAGAAAACAATGAAACGCACTCTGTGGTAGGTGATACCATTCCATTTAAGCTGATGCAATGCTCTTTAAAAAAATTAACCAAGTTCAAAAAGTAATCGGCATGAGGGATGCTGGAGATATATTTATTAACAACTACATCTCCAACTGCAAAACAATAAACATGGGTAAAGACTGACTGCACTTTAGAAAATTTATAGTTTTATACCAAGGGTAGTTTGGGAAAGCAAATATTACATAATGTTGAAAGTAACTAACCATGATATATATTTAGAGTCAATGCACGAACTGCAGTACGAATCATGCCCTCTTCATGGAAAGCAAAACGAATTGCCTCAACATAAAGGGGAAAGGCAACTACATCCTCCTAAATGCATACAAGAGAAGAAAAATATATATTATAACATGAAGAGGGAAGGTAGTGGAGATAGAAAACAATCAAACATATACACGTATACATGCCACTTTTGAGGTTCAAACTTTGGTGAGATAGTTGACAAAGCATCTCTTAGTGTGATATATATGCTCTCAACTTTATAAAACACAATGTATGTTCTGACCTATACACTTGTATTCCAAAATAAGTGGTTGTTGCATTAAATTGGTATAAATCATCTAGAAGCAACTTGGAGAGTCAGAACTACAGAGGAGAAACTACACTGGAATTTCAGCTACCTGTTTCAGGCTTTGAGAACTGGAAAGCTTTTTTATATAAGACTCGTTAAATCCTTTCATGATTTGCCATGGGTTCATGTCAATTGTGAAAAAGTTACCAATCTCGATGCTTTAACCTCTTTCCTTCTATAGTCATTTATCTTTTTTAGGTGATTGTCTTTAAAGTTGTGCTCAAAAAGTTGCCTTTCAATTTCTCTTTTCAAGCACCTTTTAAATTTCCTCCTTTTTATAGTTGTTCTTTTATCAGAATTGATAAAGGTACCTTAGGCATATAAAGGTAAAGCTTTCTGTTTAAATCAAATAAAATTCATGTGAAACACACGATAAAACAAACCCATTTTCCTGTAACTCAAAGATTAGACAGAGAAGTTGAAGAAAGTGACTCCTAATAGGCCTGGTAATATAAGCACTCAGAGTTTGCTTGTTACTTAAGTGAATTCTCTAAAAGATATACAAAAACAGGTATTATCAGAGAAAATGAACCTTCAGCGCACAACAATATATATATATATATAAACAGTTATAAAGGTGTTTGTTTATATCAAATGCATCAGGTAAAATCAAAATGTTGACAACTTAGAGACAGTAAATAGACAGTAACAAACTTACATTTTCAGTCTTAACAAGCAAAGATATGGTATTCTTGTTCACCTTTCCACTGATTGCTCTTCAATAGACGAAATTCAAATTGGTCAACAGACATATAGGGGAAAAGTAGAACAAACAAGTGGAGCAAGAAACAATTGAAAGAGGATAATTCCAGAAAATCAACAGAGAGTCTGAAATTTAGCAAACCTGAGGAAGGATATATAGTATGACAATAGCTCTTCATTCCGGAAGTCAAAAGAATAAGTTATAAGGGAGTTTATATTTTCATTACTGAACAAATAATCTGCATTGTTTTTCCACGAGAGTCGAGAAATTAATAAAGCATCTTCAAAATATAAAGCTACACTACATGTGATGTATATAATCATCTTACATATGGAGTGGTCACTTTTCAGATTCTGAATCATAATGCTCATTGTTTGTAGCAGTTGAATTGAAACAATCACATTCCTGTTGATCTTTAATATCCGTACAAATTCCCCCATGACTTGTTTCTCCATAAAAAACCTGATAAATAGACCTCATTAACAAATGTCTTGTTCAATATAAATAATAAAGTAAAAATGTAAAAAAAAAAAACGCACTCAAAGAAATTTGCATCATGCTGGTCGCCATATGTTATCAACTCTGCAATTGATCTCAGTGCCTCTATCACAAAATCCTATCACAATATAAAGAAGAGCAAGGTCATTAGAAACATTGAAGTAAACATATTGATGTTGTATGCATTTAAAATGAGAATGAAAGAACATGGATGAAGGATAATTTAATGTTGTTACCTTGTTAACGTCATTAACAACTTGAATTTTCATCAGTTGGTCAGTTAAATATCTGCAGCAGAAGCAAATCAATTTCTTGTACATGAATCAAGAATGTTTAATATGCCATAGATCCATGGCTATGAACTTTAATTATTGTAAACAAATTAAAATGTTTAGATACATTGATACAGGCTAAATGGATCCAGTTTTTTAAAACAGGAAAAACGACAACCAATATGTGTTGTGTAGATATCTTGCAATAACTTATATTCCCATAAAAGTTTGAACAAAATATGTTATACTGCATACTCTGTTCTTTTGAGAATATATGATTGTTCCATCAAAATTTAGTTGTGAATGTGGTTACAGAGGGCATACAAGCAAATACTGATGGTATATCTTTTTCTTATGATGATATCATGTTATATGATAATACCAAGTCAGATATCAAAATCTAGTGATGACAGGCACTCTACAATCTGAGGATATCAAATGAAAGAGATAGTCTAAGGGTGCAACTGTAGTGGTACCAATAGGGTGTGGGAAATGTAGTATCTTACACATGAAGTGCCTGTAAAGGACATATATCATTCTTAGGAGTCCAATAACTTAAGGACAGAAGATGAATGATAATTTTGATTATGGTAGAATGAATAAAGGGATGTTGTACTTGTCCATCTCAGTATCCTTGATAGCAAAGCTCCAAAAACATAAAAGAGCATTTGTTTAGAACAAAGAGTGACACATGTTATGCTCTCAGGTGGGAATGATAAGACAAGACTCACAAGAGATAACATATACACTCATCACATTTACCATATCATATGCAAAATACTATAAATTAAAGCAGCACCACTATATCCCAGAAGAATAAACTCCATGTAAGGTTCAAAATGACAACTCCATTGGTTCCATGTAAAACGAGCTAACTTCCATTATTTGTTTCAAACCTTACGTTTCTAAATGCAAATTTCATATGGATTTTATTAAAAGCTTAACATCTATACTCTTCTGAAGGTGGTAGTCAGGTTTACTGTGGTCTGCCCACTTGTAAACAGAGTAATGTCATATGCCCATGGATGAAATAAGCTGCGTAATACCGAAGTGGACACACTAATCTTCAAATATTTATTCTGTCTTCCCTTACAAATTTATCGTCGTAAGCGTTCTACTTTTGCCCTAAAATACATCCCCCACTCCGATAACTAAATTAAACTAAATCCCCAAAAAAGAAAATCAAAGAAGAAAAATTAAAAAGGAAAAATAGTTACCTGAGTTCATCCAAGGTGAATCGATCTTTGGATCTCCAGAACGTAAACCACATGATTTTCTCCGATCAGGCCCACTTTTACGAGTTAAAATTTAGCATCCTCGGAGAACCTCGAGATTACGATGATGACATTCTGCCTTCCCTCAGTTCGAATCTTTGTTGACTGCCAGTGTAGGTAATTACGCCCCAAATTCGAAATTCTACCGGAAAATAATCTATCAAATTCAAAGACGAACAACCTCTGATTGTTGAACACTGTGTGCGTATATATGTTTCTGTTGTTGTGTGCGTGAAATTGGGTAGAGAAAGATCAGAGACGGTGGGGGATCGCCGATTGCCGATAAACTCCGGTTAAAGTAAAGGTTAGAATTATGATTTTTGCGCAGTCGACACCATTAACATCAAGGCCTGTCGACGGGCCAAGGCTGAGCTGGCAATCCCAATCGCAATCGGGTCGGGTTTTTACATGGAATTACAATTTACTCTTTTCCAACCAGAAAAGATAAGCCACTTGTAATGAATATTTATTTTTAATTAAAAAAATAAGTCTACCTCTACCCCTATGTGTACATGCTTTCTTCTTTTATGCCTATACGCAAGGGATTGTTTTGCATTATTTTAAGTTATTAATTGTATAATGTATAATTGTCAATAATACATTTTATGTGATTTGGGGTGTTTTGGTCCTTATAAAATATATTTAATTTGGATGGCCTTCAAAGTTTAGTTTGTTATTACTATTATTATTTTGTCTCTCTTCCAGGACTCCATTAACATTTAGTAAAATAATCATTATATCTTTATTTTTTTTAGATGATCCTATGAAAATATTCAAAATGCATGGTTGTGATTATAACCAGATATAACAACTTAAAAAGTTAAATATAATTGAAATCATTATATTTTTATTTTTCTAGATGATCCCATGAAAATATTCAAAATGCATGGTTGTGATTATAACAAACATAACAACTTGAAAAGCTAAATATAATTGAAATCACTATTCTAATAAAAAAATAGTTTTAATCTTCATTTAACATAAATCACTTTAATACAACTCCTTATTAATATTATGTCACGTGTTAAAAAGATACATTAGGCAACACATCAAAACTTTAAAATTTTGGTATATCTCTTAATTAATGATTTATTTAAAATAACTGATAAATAATGTTTTAATTTTTACCATGAAAATTTAATTTATTTTTTAATTATGGATTCCACGGGTTATAAACTAATAATATGATACTTTAAGAGGCAAGTCCATACATTGAAAGGGGAAGAATAAGAAGAACCTACAACAAAAGCTTACATGATATCAATGACAAAAAAAAAATTAAAAATTCAAAAATCAAAAATAAAAAATAAAAGTCAAGTTCGTCCCCTTCATCAAGAAACTATAAGAAGCAACCATTTCTTAAAAAAAATCACCCTTTCCATCATTGGCTTTTGTTTTGGACAATGTTTTAATAACCGGTTTTTTAATTGAACCGGTCAGGTGACGTTTTCTGGTTCAACCGTATGGTCAAACCGGTTCTATATTTTTATATGTTTTAATTATCCTGCATACATTAATTACAAAACTTGTCATATTTTTAGTATTACAAACGTAAATAGAATGCAACATATAAAAACAATCATTATAGATATCAAAATCAAACAAAGAAACCCAAAACAAACACAAAAATCAAAGAATGTCTGGTTCAACCCGGTCCATTCCGGTTCAATTCATCCGGTTGAACCGGTTTTTTACCAAAACCGACCGGTTCAATCCGGTAAGGAAATCATTATAAAACCGGTCCAAATCGAACCGCCCTCACCTTCGATTCAACCAGTTCAACCAGCCGGTTTGAACCAATTTTTAAAACACTAGTTTTGGGTTGTCCTCTTCGTCCACAAACTTCAAGCAACTTCATTTGAATCAATGTGTCATGGGGTGAAGACCAAATCTAGGTTTATATCAACATTGTAATTTAGTTTTCACTCTCAATAAGAGTTGATATGAATTTAAAACAAAACATTTTATTAAAAAAAAAAAAATTAAAAAAAAAAAAAAAAAAAAAGGTTATTACATGATACCATACCAAATAAGTAGATTTGCAATACAAACACTTAAAAGTATTACTTTCGAGAGAAATCGAAATAAATGAATAAACATTTTAATTTAGTGTTTGGTACACGAACTAGATGGGAACGAAGTAGAACTAGACATTTGGTAGCATTAAAACATAACAAAGCATGATTACCAAATTGTCCATAAAAATAAATTTTGAAATTAAATCTATTAAAAGAAGGACAAAATTTTGAAATATAAAACCAAAAGAATTGAGATAAAAATATAACTAAATAGTTATTTTTAAAAAAAAAAAATCAATGAGCATAAGAAAAAAAATTACTTTAAAATGTAAACACAAAGCTTAGTGAGTTCTCTCAAGTATACCACACAGTCCATCAAACGTATAATGCATATCAACACTAATCAACACCTTAGGGTCAGTAGGCACTCAACCAACATCCCAACTGACTTGTAGAGTCCCAGTCAGCTCACAGTCAACACCCAACTGACATGTAAACTCCCAGTTATCTTCCTACTCCTACTGGCCATGTGGGCTCACGACCATCATCCCATAGGACCGTTTAAACATAACAAAAGATTATCTTAGTTTAATCATATATATGTACGCTAACAGTACATATACATCCTACCACACAAATAACATATAATGTCACATATAGTATAGTGAGAAAACTCACATGAATCTAGCAAGCATAATCTCAAAGAGATCTCCACAAACGAAACAGTTAGCTCGAACTACCTGATATCAAATAGAGGCAAATCCTCAGTTCAATATTCATATCCACCAAGGTTTGACCAAAAGTCAAACTTGACAAAAAGTTTACGGTTAACAGACACGCGACAACGCATCACGACTAGTCTCTGGTCGCATCGCAACCACTACAAGACAAGCTAGTCGTGAGACCAGACCAACCTACACGTCGTAACCATGCCTTGGTTGCATCATATTTTCCGGACAGAAGCACTAATTTTATTAAGTGTATAATCCAATAAGTCAGATGCTATAACTTTCCAAAATCCATCAAATGAGGTTCTTAATGTATAAAGTTTCCAACTTTATCCTTAACCAAGCCTCTAACAAAGCCAACACAAGCTTAAATCTATAATGAGGCCAAAATGACAAGGACCTTTGTGTACAACTCTAAAAGGGCTTGAGCATACACTTCTCTCAACTTCATGAGTCCATAAAACCATCCAATACAACTACTAACCTGGAGTTTTCCCAAATCCAATTCATTCAAGAAAAAGGGACCAAATATTGATAAAAAAAATTAGATCTAAAAGTACTCGGCCATAAAGATCCAAACTTTATAACTTACAAAGGATTTTGAGGTGATAAGAAGGTAGAAACTTCACTAGACCAAGCTTCTTATGCACCGAATTTAACTTATTCTTCTTCAAGGATCACACTACAAGTAACAAAACACAAGGAAGGACGGAAAATAGTCTAGTGTATTTGCTTTGGATCTCAAGGGGAATGGAGATTGAATGCGAGAAAAACATTAAAAGTTATAGCCCTTAAATAAGGTACTAAAACCAAGACTTGTGGTTTTGAGTTGTGGCGGCCACACGTTGCTACCCACACATGGTCACGACGCGACTTAAACAACCGGCACACGCCGCAACTAGCTTTTGGTCGCGTCGTGAAGTCAAAGTCCCTCCAAAATTCTTATTCCAAAAATCCCTAAAATAATTAAATTAACATACCAGGAAATAGACGCTACAACAACCTTAAACAGGGGTTGTTAGGGTTGTTGGTTTGTCTTTAGTTTATATAGAATTTTTAGTCAGCTTTGATTAACCATAACTTTTACATAAGATCTTCAAAATAGTTGATTTTTTCTAGCATTTAGTTATCTGTCTTGGCTCCATTTAGGCTCAATAACCACATTAATTGGTTAAGAAAAGATTAGTAGCAAAACGTGGTGGTTGAGGCTCGAGTTGGACTTGATTCCCTTAAATAGATTCGCCGTTTATTCCCAGGGTACAACAACCTTAACAATGGTGTATTGCCGGATATTTCACTTGCCTGAAAGAGTCGCCGGAAGCAGGAGTACAAAGAAGGAGGAGAAAGAAGAGTACTTTCATTTGTTTATTGAATGAGATGGTAAAGGTTTCCTTTTATACTTGAATCGTGTAATGGAAACAAATCAATGATTGATTGAGCGTTTAATGCCAATAAATGTCATTAGTTACGTAATTAATGCATCCGTTACAGAATCCAAAAATAGGGACCAAAACTGTCAAGTTTAGCAAAAACGAGGGTAGCACGAGCCCAAGTTTTCAGAGTTGCATTCGTGTCCGCAGGTCGCGCCCATGCACGAGTTCAGTGTTTTTGGTCTACAAAATCCAAATTTTGCACCCCCCTGCGCGTGGGTAGGAATTGTAGTAAAACCATAGACACAAGCTTATAAGCCTTACATGCATTCAAGCTTATAAACCTTGTTGAGTTTGGTCTTTCTACCAATATGGGACTCATTCCCACATTCATCCGCTTTTGCTAAAATTATTCTCAAATACCCTTCTTTGAGTATCAATATCTCATTCACATATACTCCATTTTGGACATATAATATATCGTTTCGAAGTCCTCGTGGAGGAGAACACAAACCCACTTAGATTTAGTTATATAATATATATATATATATATATATATATATATATATATATATATATATATATATATATATCCAAAGTTCGTAAAAATATAACTATTTATACTAAATTTTCCAACAATCCCCCACATAAATGGAGATCGATCTCTGCACATCCAATTTCCAAATGAAATTTTCAACAGTTGAATCCTGCATAGGATAAGTAGGTATTACCCTTTGAACCCTCCCTTAAGATGTTACACTTAATCTCCTAGCAGTTAGTAGATATCGATGTTTTTGAACTGAGTTGTCATTTATGTAGACGATGATGTAAATCTCACAGGACTCTCCCTGACAAGGCCATATCCTCATAGACTTGTTATTTTTGTTCATGAACACTAACATGGTTCTGCAAGAGCTTTAGGAATCGTGCCCATATAATTCCCTTTGAAGCGACCCCATTCCTTTATCACATAGGTGATTCCAAGAATCATTAAAAAACCATCTGTTTAGCCTAATTTTGTCACTACATATAGGAATGGACTATGAAGTAGTGTTAACTCCCCCACAGTGACATGCCTCACTCATACAATTAGGTTATCCTTTTGAACCCAAATCTTGGGATCTCCAGTCTTTTGGGTAAGGTTTCCTTCGTATGAATTTATTCATTCATGGGCTTTAGTCCCATTCCTCTTAATGACTTATAAACTACGTCTCTACTCAATCCTTTTGTAAGTGGATCCGCAATGTTATCCTTTGACTTTATCCAGTCAACCGTGATAACCCCCGTAAAGATTAGTTGTCGTATTGTTTTATGTCTACGTCTAATGTGCCTTGATTTCCCATTATACATTATACTTTGAGCTCTACCAACTACCGATTGGTTATCATAATGTATACATATGGCCATTACCGGATTAGGCCATTTAGGAATGTCCTCCAAATTGACGTAGCCTCTTCAACACAAATATCTAAGGCGATAAATTCAGATTTCATCATGGATCTAGATATAACTGTTTGCTTGGATGATTTCCATGCTACAGCAGCACCTCCAAGTGTAAACACATATCCACTTGTAGATCTGGAATCTTTTATGTCAAATATCCAATTTGCATCTGTGTATCCTTCGATAACTATTGAATGTCTGCCATAATGCAGTCCATATTCTCGCATGTATCTCACATACCATAGTAACCTAGTAATACTCTTCCAGTGCTCGAATCTGGGTTTACTAGTGTACCTACTTAATCTGCTCACAACATATGTGTAGCACCTGGTTCTTGGTACGTATTCTGTTATTAAATTTTCATTTATTTTGCATTTTTAGCCTTGGACTCAGCAAGTCGAAGGACTGACTCGCTGAGTAGAAGCGGGATGAGGCGCAGAGTTTAAGTTGCGAACTCGGCGAGTCGGGTCCCGGACTCAGCGAGTAGCCGCTGTCTGGACAAAAACCCTAATCCAGGGGTTTGCACCCTATTTAAACGACCTTATGCAGCCTCCATTCCCCCTTTATGCTCCCAAACACTTCTCATAGCCAACCCTAACCGTTTTTGAGAAAATCCAAGGCTTTTGAGTGATTCTTGTGAGTTTTGACCTCAAGGAAGAAGGAAGAGCATAGATGGATCAAGAGGAGACTGAAGGATTCGAGTTTGGTTCACCATTTGCAGTCTTCAGAAGGTATAAAGTCTATACCTTGCTTGCTCTTTTGATAGATCCCATTTTGGGGAGTTTTAGGGCTTTTCTAAGCCATTTTGGTCACCAACCATGATTGCAAGCATGGTTTGGAGGGTGATGTTTCGGATCTAGGTCCTTTGAGGGGTTACAAGGCAGAAAGGAGTGGCTTTTGCACTCAAGGAAGGCCCCATGCACTGTGAGAGCTTGTTTTAGGACCTCTTGAGCTTAAAGTCCCATGCAAGCATGTAAAGGTTGTAACTTTACGTGCTAGATCGATTGTAGAAGCTTAGATCTACATTTTCACCAAGTGTTGTACATCAGAAAGCGAAGATTCAGTGAGTGGTTGTGACCAACTCGGCGAGTCCGTTCTTGGACTCGGCAAATCCAAGGTTCTGTCCCATATCAGTTGAGGGTCATAAGGACCTAGTTGAGTGTGGAAAGGTTTTAAGGGGGTCCCAAGGGGTGACCCAACATTTTGGACTAAGCCATTGTTCTGGAAATTCATGGTACTCGGCGAGTTCATGAACAAACTCGGCGAGTCTAAGGCAATCTTCTTAGGGATGAAGATCGACTCGAAGAGTTGTTCATATAACTTGGCGAGTCAAGGGCAGGACCTGAGTATCAGTTGATGATGAACTCGACGAGTTGGTCATACAACTCGGCGAGTCGGATGAGGATTCAGTCGATGTTCATTTAGAAGGAAAACTGGTCTAGTCATCGCCTAACTCAACGAGTAGAGACGGGTTTGAGGTCTAGTGGAAGGATAGGGACTCGGCGAGTCAGGTCAACTAGAAGTTGACTTTGACTTTGACTTGGTCAGGGGTAAAATGGTCATTTTTCCCTAAGAGTAAATGTTAATTTTTTACTAAGTGTTTTGTGGGAATTATAGCCGGAGAATTTATGGAGGAGCAGCAGCGGCAGCTGTCAGAGGATTCCTGCACAGTTCAGCACCTACTACGAGGTGAGTTACCTCTGAGTAGCGGTGGGTCTAAGGCTACAATGTCGGCCCACCAGTAGGAGACGTATGATAGATGATTGTCTTTGTGATATCATATAGGTTTGCTACTACCTGATATGTTATATGCTAGCATGATATGTTGTATGTGATAGTAGTAGAGTTCGGTTATTAGGACCGAAAGGGTAGTCAGACACCCCAGATACGTCTGACAGTATGTAATGATATGTTTGCATGCTGGCTTGTTATGTTATATGCGATAGAGGTAATAGGAGGGGACCAATCCCCGAGTTCGGTTGTTAGGACCAAAGGGTAGTTCAGGCACCCCATATATGTCCGATAATATGTTTGTGTTATGTTATATGTGATAGTAGTAGTAGGGGGTGAAATAGTCCCCGAGGTTCGGTTGTTAGGACCGAAGGGTAGTCAGCACCCCAGAATGGCTCGACATGGGTAGGTTAGCGCCCCAGAATAGCTTGACACGGGAAGTAAGGCACCCCAGAATGGCCGCATGGGTAGGTCGGCACCCCAGAATGGTCGTACCAGGTAGGTCGGGCACCCCAAAAATATTTGGCAGTATGTATGTGATATGATTGTATGGTATATGGTACGATGATGGAACTCACTAAGCTTCGTGCTTACAGTTTTCAGTTTTGGTTTCAGGTACCTCTTCAACGAAGGGGAAGGAGCTGGCGCAGTAGCGGCACATCACACACATACACACATTGGTTTTACGCATTATGAGATGTTCTGGTATTGTACTCTGACATTATTATTATTTTCATGTTTTGGGTTTTCAGACACAAGATATGTTTTATGAAATGATATGATCGGATGATATCTTACTACAAATGTTTTACAAACCACTTATTTTAAATGAAATTTTTGGGCGTGAAAATTGGGTCGTTACAATATGCTAAGTCAGGTATGGTACAAGTCATTAAATACATTAGACTGTCAATAGTTCTTGAATATTCCACTTGATTAACACTATCACCTCTATTTTTATGTAGATGTTGACTTGTGTCAATTGGAGTTCTAGCTATGCTAGTATCTCCCTTAACAATTTTTTCAAGAAATTTTTATGCACATAAAGTGTTTGACTTAAAACCAAACCACTTTGAGTTCTTGTGATCCTGACTCCAAGAATCACATCTGCTAAACCCATATCTTTCATGTCGAACCTGGATTTCAACATATCCTTTGTGGATCTTTTTTTTTTTTCATAACTACCAATGATAAGCATATCATCAACATATAAACACAAGATGACATAACCGTGAGTGGTGTTTTTCACATAGATACACTTATCACACTCATTGATTCTAAAGCTAATTTCCATCATGACTTGATCAAACTTTTGATGTCATTGTTTTGGAGCTTGTTTTAATCCATATAGAGACTTAACAAGTTTACAAACCTTTTTCTCTTGTCCCGAGGCAATGAAACCCTCAGGTTGTTCCATATAAATTTCTTCTTCCAACTCCCTATTTATGAAAGAAATTTTCACATCCATTTGATGAACTTGCAGGTTTCTAATTGCTGCAATGGCAAGAACTAATCTAATGGATGTTATTCACATTACTGGCGAATATGTATCAAAGTAATCTAGACCTTCCTTTTGTCTATAACCTTTGATTACTAGTCTTTATTGTATTTATCAATATTGCCATCAGGTTTCATCTTTCTTTTTAAAAAATCCAGCGGTAACCCAGTGTCTTGCTACCTGAAGGTAGATCTACTAGTTCCCAAGTATGATTTTGTAAGATAAATTCTACTTCATTTTTTATGGCTTCTTTCCATTGATGTACCTTAGAAGAAGTAACCGCCTCTTGGTAGGTTTTAGGTTCACTTTATCATCACCAAATGATTTTTCAACTCTAGCCCTCTTACTTCTTCTGAGTTTTATCTCTTCTTTTTAGATTGAGTTTGTTCTTCCTCTCGAACAGCTTCGTTGTTTGGTAAAGATGGGCTTTAAACTTCCTTGTTCAAACAAGGAAATACATATTCAAAGAATGAAGCATTCCTTGATTCCATTATGGTATTCTTGTGCATTTCAGGATTCTTAGAATCATGCATAAGGAACCGATAAGCACTACTACTTTGTGCATACCCAATGAATACACAATCCACTGTTTTAGGACCTAACTTTTGTACCTTAGGCGGTGGTACAACAACTTTAGCTAGGCACCCCCACACTCGTAAGTAATTATATGATGGTTTTCTTCCCATCCAAAGTTCACACGGTGTTTCACTCTTTTCTTTGTGAGGTATCTTATTTAGAAGATAGTTAGCCGACAAAATAGCTTCCCCCACATTGACTGGTTTACACCCGAACTAATTATCATGGCATTGACCATTTCTTTCAAAGTACGGTTCTTTCTTTCAGCAATTCCATTAGATTAAGGTGAATACGGTGATGTAAATTCATAACGAATTCCATTTTTCGCACAGAATTCAGCATAGGTAGAAACATATTCTCCACCCTTATCACTTCTAACCACTTTAATTCTCTTGTTGAGTTGATTCTCAACTTTATTTTTGTACAAGACAAACTTGTCTATTGCTTCATCTCTACTCTTAAGTAAATATATGTAGTAATATTTCGTGTTATCATCGATGAATGTAATGAAGTATTTGTTCCCACCTTGAGTAGGAATTGACTTTAAATCATACACATCAATGTGAATTAAATCAAGGGGTTCGGTGTTTCTTTTGATTGTTTGGAAAGATAATCTAGTTTTTTTGGCTTCAACACGTGTAAGGCATTTGTGATTTGAGTCAATATTAAGTTTTGATATGTATTCTAGTTTAATTAATCGCTTAATAGAATTGTAATTTACATGTCCTAAGTGACCATGCCAAGCATTTGAACACTCAAGCAAATAAGCAGAACTAGAACTTGTATTATTCATTTTGTTTGTCACCATTACATTCAATTTGAACATGCCATTCAAGGCATATCCTTTTCCCACAAACATACCATTTTTGGACAAAACAAACTTGTCTGACTCAAACACTAGCTTAAAACCAAATTGGTTTAACAAACCACCCGACACTAGATTCTTACGAAGTTTAGGAACGTACAAAACATCCCTAAGCTTCACTTCTTTCCCCGAAAGTCATTTTTAGAATGACATCACCGACACCTTTGATATCCGCGGTAGCTGTATTTCCCATGTAGAGCTTTTCACCATCTTTAACTTCTTTGTAGGTGTTGAAAACACTATTATCATGATAGACATGACGAGTAGCCCCCGTGTCAATCCACTACTCCTTTAAATTTGTACTCATGAGATTCACTTCAGAAACCATAGTCGTGAGATTAGTTACCATGGCCACCAACTCCATGTTATCATTCACCATGTTTGCTTGACGATTTTCCCTCTTAGGTTGCGAGCATTCCGAAGCCTTGTGACCCGTTTGGCCACAGTTGTAATACTTGAACTTCTTCTTGAAAGTTTTAGCCTTTGGGGCCTAGGTTTTTGCCCTTAGCTTTCCCTTTGTGAGGTCCCTTGCTTTTGCTCTTGGAAGTTTGACCAGCTTCCACCATATGAACCTTAGAAGATTCCACTTTACTGCCTTTCTTCAAGGCCATTCGATTGTCTTCTTCAATGCAAAGACGCACCATCAGTTCCTCCATAGACATCTCATTTTGCTTATGCTTAAGGTAATTTTTGAAGTTTGTCCAACCAAGAGGAAGCTTTTCAACCATTGATGAAACTTGGAATGACTCATTAAGATCCATCCCTTTTGCATTGTTATAATGTATAATGACCTGAAGGTCTTGGACCTGACTCGTAATAGATTTTGAGTCAACCATTTTGTATTCCAAGAGCTTAGCAACAACATGCGTCTTAGTTCTAGCATCTTCTGTCTTATACTTCATTTCCAAAGACTCCCATAGTTCCTTAGCAGTTGCAAATTTACAACAAACATTGTAAAGTGCATCAGTTAGCCCATTCAACACATAGTTGTGGCGCATAAATTCCGAATGCTTCCATGCATCCACTACATTCACAATTTTAGCATCAACATGCCCCTCAACAATTACAAGAGCAGTTTCTGTTAGGAACCGAGCCAGGTTCAAGGTGGTCAAGTAGAATAGCATCTTCTGATGCCACCTCTTGAGGTTCATACCAGAAAAAAATTTAGGTCTCTCAGCATGATTAGCCATGATGTTTGGAACCAGTGCATTTGGGTTCACAGCAGGGGTAGCACTAGCAGCAGGAGTTCCAGTAGCAACGAGAGTTCCGAACATTCTGAAAGAGTCGTAACCACAATTAAATAAATTACAGGAAAAAGTCAATACAAAATCGATTTAGAATAAAAGAACAGAAAAACGAAAGGTTTAGAACAAAGAATAAAATATGTTTAAAACTGTTAGCGTAAGGACTTCGTTTTCCTCTTGAAAGTTTTGTGTAAAGAAAAGATTAGTAGCAAAACATGGTGGCAGAGGCTCGAGTTGGACTCGATTCCCTTAAACGGATTCGCCGTCTGTTCCCAGTGTACAACAACCTTAACAGTGGTGTATTGCCGGATATTTCACTTGCCTGAAAGAGTCGCCAGAAGCAGGAGTACAGAGAATGAGGAGAAAGAAGAGTACTTCCATTCGTGTGTTGAATGTGATGGTAAAGGTCTCCTTTTATACTTGAATCGTGTAATGGAAAAAAATCAATGGTTGATCGAGCGTTTAATTCCAATAAATATCATTAATTATGTAATTAATGCATCCGTTACAAGATCCAAAAATAGGGACCAAAACTGTCAAGTTTAGCAAAAACGAGGGTAGCGCGAGCTCGAGTTTTCGGAGTTGCATTCCTGTCCGCAGGTCGCGCCCATGCACGAGTTCAGTGTTTTTGGTCTACGAAATCAAAGATTTGCACCCCCCTGTGAGCGGGTAAGAATTGTAGTAAAACCATTGACAAAAGCTTGTAAGTCGTACATCCATTCAAGCTTATAAACCTTGTTGAGTTTGGTCTTTCTACCAATGTGGGACTCATTCCCACATTCATCTCTTTTTGCTAAATTTATTCTCAAATACCCTTCTTTGAGTATCAATATCTCATTCACATATACTCAATTTTGGACATATAATATATCGTTTGGAAGTCTTCGTAGAGGAGAACACAAACTCACTTAGAGTTAGTTATATATACAACATATGTATCTAATTATATATACCCAAAGTTAGTAAAAATATAACTATTTATACTAAATTTTCCAACAGTTATATGTCTTGGCTACATTTAGGCTCAATGACCATATTAATTGGTTAAGAATTTGTTGATTTACATAGCCCTAAACATTGATTGTATGGGATGATTTTTTTATAAGAAGTTTTGGTTATGTTCAATTTTATTCCTAAAAACTTGTATAATCCCCTCATAAGTTAATTCAATTCTTAATTCCCTAAATTTCTATTTTTTGGTTTTGGTTTTTTTAGTTCTAGATCGGTTTGGTTAGGTTATGAATCTTATCTCATATTCCAATAAATATATAATAATTAGGTGAGTGCTCGCGCTTTTCATATAAAAAGAAGATAGCATTATGTAACGTCCTCAAAATGGGCTTATAAAAATTTCCCCTTTTTGTAACACTCGTTTTCCATAATGGATCTACTTAGTGCATTAAGGAGTTAAAAGCTTGGTTTTTGGGGAAACTTGGGTGCCACGATGTGACCATAGAGAGGTCACAACGTGATAAGCAAAAGTGAAGTACATGTATTGGGACTGTGCTCACGATGTGACACGTAGGTGGTCACGACGTGAGGAAGGGTGTAGCCCAAGCACATGATCTTTTAGGGGTTTCTTCATATTTAAACCCCTTGATTTTAGGGTTCATTATTAGTCTCCATCACCTTTAAAACTCAAAAAACCCTTACCCTAATCCCTCTTAGTGGTTATTAGCTCATTGTGGTGTTTTTGGCAGCTTGTAGAGGAAGAAGAAGAGTTCTAGAGTTTTGACCCAGCAAAGAAGCATCATCATCATCCTCTTGTGCACTTTACGGACCTTTGTAAGTGCCCAAGATTCAAACTTTATGCTTCTAGGTTGCTAGATCTAGGTCGTTGTCCCTCTATCTTCAAGTATGAGCAAGTTTAAGTGATGAGATTCCATAAAGTTATCAACTTTATGGATCCTTGAAGCCTTTTGAGTGTCATTTGGTTCACATTTGGGATTTGATTGTGATTTGGGAACCTTGCATGAGTTTTGAGTCATTTTATTGGCCTTTGATCTAGATTGGATAGAGGACATGTATGAGACCCGTCAAATTTGGTCAACAAAAGTCAACTGAAACGTGAATTAGGTTAAATGGTGAAATATAATTTTCATAACCTTCTTAATGTATTATTGGATATTATAATACTACATAAGCCATTTTGAATCAATTATCGAGTAAACACTTTAATTACGTTTAAATAGCTTATCAATGGCTTGAAACTCGATAAAACACACATATATGATTTTGGTATAAATAATATTAATAACACGGTGAATACATGTTCATAAAACTATTGAAACATAGAACGTAACGTGACCTAGTATCTAGTTTGATACTCCGGTCATTATTTTTCGGAAAAAGGGTCATTCAATCAAGAAAAAACGTACGTTATCACATTTTAACACTCATATTTTTATATAATGGATTTTGAAATAGTCAAATTATAAGGTTTTAAAATTATTATTAATAATATTAAATAATATCATTAAATTACACCACACTTTTATAAATATGCCAAACGTTTATAAAAAGGGGCTAGATTTTTATAAAAACTATAAGAAGAAAAATCATGTATCTTCCTTTCCAACATAATCCACCATATCCCAACATCATCATGTTGTCTTTTTGTATTATAATCTAAAGAAATCATACTTTATATATTATAATCCAAAGTAAACTCTACTTTGAATATTATAATCCAAAAGCCTTAACCCTAAGTTTTTATATTAAAAAGAATGCATGTGCTACTTCCCCATGCAACCACCACCATTCTTCCCTCTTATTCTAGGCCTCCCACCCTCCCTTACTTCATCTCCAAAATCACTCACACTCTCTTTAATCCATCCAAGAACACTCTGGTTGATTCAAGACTTTGGCAAGTGTTTTGCAAGTATTTTTGGGTAAGTTTCCTTCACATTTTCAAGATTCTACTACCATCTACTATCATCTTTTGGTTGTCTCATTTTCATTCTTGAAACAAAAACCCTAGGCGAGATCTTGAAGTTTCAAGAAGGTGTCACTCGATTCTTTCCTCATCTTCGTACCATCTTCTAAGAAAAACATAAAATGTGAGTTCATATCCCCTTTTCTACCAGTTTTCACTCATTTTACACTTTCGAGGGAGGTTACACGCTATGCAAACAAAAATACATTTTGGGCAATAACTTTACACAAAGGTCCTAGATCTAATATATTTTGAATAAAACTTTTAACCTTTTGGATAATATAGTTACATGCATGTTTATGTTCCATTTATGAAAATATATACATATATTCATATTTTCAAAGAAATCACACAAGTCTCAATTCCTTCATATGCACAAGTTTCTAATATTAGATCTATTGTATGGCGAATAATACCTTTATCCATTGGATAATATTATTACACATTGGATAAACACAAACTACCATTTTTACCAAAAGTCTAGTTTTGAAAGATTGAAACTTTGTGTATACACATTGGATAAAACCATTACCCCTTGGATAATACCATTATCCATTGGGTAATACTATTACACACTGGGTAACCAACATACATTTGGAATTACACGTTGAACATGAGATGGCTTCGATTTCATTTACAACCTAGATAAACATAATTCCGGCGGGTTATGTGAGACATTTCTTCAACCATTACGCTGAGTCCTGACCTTATAATCGTTAAATCTTTAAATGAACGGGAGAATGAGACTAGAGAAGAAGGAGTGGTTCCTTGCAAGCTTGTAGATCCAAAAACCTTTCCTCTTTGTGCATCTTTTTTCAAGTATAAAGTTTATATATTGATGAGTTTTCTATTTGATCTACATGGTTGAAGTTTTATGAGCTTTTGTCCCCAAGATTGGAAATTTTTGAGTTTGGAGCACTCCATTGACTTTTAACCGTCCTTTCATGCATTTTAAGATTTTTAGATTCATAAAGTAGCTATGCAAATGCTTAAAGTCAACGACTTTATGGATTAAGACATATTAGGATGGTCATATCTGAAATTAGGTTAGATGTCTTAAAGAATTAAGACACAAAGTTGGTGAAGGTTGCAGCAGAAGGAATACCTCGGGTGTACTCCTAGCTATGCCTCGCATAGCCGGTTTTGCCCCACGTAAGAAAGTGTACGCCCAGCGTACGCGCTGAGCAGTTGACTTTTGATTTTTGGTCAATATTTAGGGTTTTGGACCATGAGAAAGGCATAATGGTCTTTTTGACCTTAGAGGACTTATTTGTGGGAATTGGACTTGTGAGTTGAGCTTTGAACCTTAAATATTAATTAGGGTTAATTATTTCTTTAACTAGGCAGAGTCTAGTACTGACAGTTTGGGTGTGAGATTTACTTGTTGTCAGCATCAAGTGAGTCTCCTCACTTATTCTTACTTGTGTGGTAGAATAACTGTATTTGTGATGACCAGTCGGGTCTACTGTTATTATGTATTATGTTGTTATGTTTGACTGAGACTGTAGATAGTCTCTGGGGTTGCTGATAACCAATAGGGCGTGTTGTTGCCCATTGGGACTGTTGATAGTCCCCAGGGTTACAGATAACCCATAGTTGTATATTTATGTGGTGTTGTATAAGGTATATTGAGGAACTCACTAAGCTTCGTGCTTATGGTTGTTGATTTATGTGTTTCAGGTACTTTTGAAGACCGCGGGAAGGTGAATGTCTGATTGTACACACTCGCTGTGAGATTTGTTATTGGGACAGTTTGAGAAACTCTGATATTTTGTGATAATGGTTGTTTTGGATAATTATGTGTTTGATGACTTGGTTTGTGTAACCTTATTTTAGTAAATTAAAAATGAAAAAAATGGTCTAAGATTTGAGGTGTTACATCAGATCTCCTCACAACTTGCTTATACAAACCGAAAAGGTTTGTTACTTTCTTCACATATAGTTTAAAGAGCATTCGCTAACAATATTTCATCATTTTCACCATTTTGTGAAGCACATCTCATCATAAAAACACAGTGTGAAACTGCACTGCCACTGCGTTTTGCTCTTCTCCATTTGGCGAAGAGTTGATCTTTACTTTAATGACGCCCTTCACGTACTTCGTGGTTGTATCACTGGGTGATTCTGCTTAGGAAAAAAAAGACCCGCTTTCAAGGTAGTTGTAATTTGAATCTTCAGTTACATCGACCCATAGGGGTGTTCACGGTGCGGTTCGGTTCGGTTCGGATAGTAATAAAATTATGAACCGTGACCAGCGGGTACCTCATGCGCACTAATCGAAACCGAATCGTATTAACAAAAAAACCAAACCAAACTAAACCGAACCGTGTGAAAGCGGGTAACCACGGTTTGATTGACGGGTACCCGGTAAAATATAAAAAATTAAATTCAATTGAAACTACAAACTCCATTTTAGTTATCTCTTTCTTAAAATCAGTAAGTCAAAGAGTTTTAAAAAAACATAATGAAGTTTAAAAAACATAATGAAGTTCAAATATCATATATTATAATTTGTATAATAAATACAATAATAAAAATAACAAGAAAATCAAATGAATTTAGAATTACAAAATTGGAGTTGTCGATATGGATTTTTGTTTAGGTTATTGGACTCGTAGATCAATCGAAACAATACTAATGAAATACTACTTTTTTTTACTTTATATATTTAGATATTAATTTTTTTACTTCTAATTGCTTTTATTTTAAGTGTTTTGTTGAAGTGCTTAAGTCTTGCCAAAAATTTTAAAGTAAATTAGTATTATAATTGTTATCGAAATTACAATATATTTGAGTTTCGGAATATATGCGAAATAAGAAATCCTTTGAATTATGCTTGAATAATATGATTAGCTTGATTGTTTAGACAAAAAAAATATTTTAGCAAAAATCTCAAATCTTGTAGAATTAATTGTTATACAAATTCGAAACGAAATAATCATACTAAATAACCAAAACATTTGTAGGAGAAAATGAATTAAAGAGTATAATAACAAGAATTGAATAAAGTACTTTTAAATAGTACCTTCTTTGATTAGACTTGGAATACAATCAGTACAAGCATTTTGAAAAAGGATCATCTGGAAATCTAGAGACTTTGAACATCGAGAGGTAGATAGAGAAACAATAGGAGTTTTTCTAGGCATAAACTATACATTTGAGAGAGAGATTTTTTCGAATGCCTTAAACACAAAACTATAACTTAATTTATAGAGGGTCTTGAGTTGGATAATGGTAACCGGTTGTTTTACCGGATCTTCATTTCTTGAATTCTTTTCTCAATGATTTGTCTTTTGTCATAATTGGCCTTCAAAATAATTTCTTCTTTTGGCTTTCCTTGTCTTCTAGTAATAATTTGATTCTTGAAAATAGGGTCATGACCAACATAATAATTTCTTCTTTTGGCAAAAAGTATTTTGTCTTCAAATCATGATTGAGATTAATTAATTGAGTCCATGATGACATGCAAATTTTCTTTGATAATATTTTGATAAAGATTTTGAGAATCATTTTTACACACGCTTTATAGTCACATAGTGTTTATACGTATTTCCACAATTTTGAAAAACTACTAATATTGAAAAACATTGAAATGAAATACCCTACATTTAAGGTATACACCAAAATAAAATTTAGAATATTTTATTCTTCGTATGGATCATCAAACGGGTCTTGAGCGTCTTGAAGTAGTTGAGTTGTTGGAGTAGATTCATTTGATTCTGTAGGGGATCTACAAATATCTTGTAATAAACGGTGAAAATTTTCTTGTGATGAACCAACAACGTTAAGAATTCTAGCTACTAGTTCATGATCAGGGAGAGGAGCATTCTTGATCTCTTCTGTTTCTGTATTTGTAGAATGATGGTTTTGTTGATAATATTTGACCACCTTCGTTGAGTTGGCTTGAGGAAGTTTAAAAATTTCCCACCATTGTATTCTATATTGGTAGTTAAGCCATGGAGGAGAAATGTCTTTTACTCCTTGATAATTATAAGTCCATGACATAATCCATGGAATTTTAAATAACATGGAAAATTTTAATAGATATTCAAATTCAAGGACAGGTTGGACAAATAACTCTTTAAATCTGAGAAATCCATTCAAAACTTTATCAAGTAGACATTTTGGTATTAAGCCCATGAACTGATACCAACTAACGAACCATCTGGGGTATTCATAGTCAAAGTTTAGATCAAAAAAGAGATAACCTAGGAATGTGAATAATTGCGTACAAGGAATGCTTTGGATCAGACCTCTTGATAATCATAATAGGAATATTTTGGGTAAGCAGGGTATCCTACTAAGATCTTTTCAGAATGAGGATTTATTGACCAATCTTGAGGAGAAATGACCTTGAGAATTTGAGCTTTACTGTAATCAGTTGTTCCTTCAGATAAATTGGAGTGATGAGTGAAACATATAGAACCGAATTCTAGAAGAATGGTTTGATAATATTCTTTGGTCTTATAAGGATCAGAATAAAAGGTTTTCCCTCAACCAAAAGATGATCAGTGAGAATATGAAATCCTTGATTTAATTTTGAAATCTGTGAGTCTTCAAGAATTTTAGTTCTTTTAATATTTGGATTCATAATACATGAAGTCTTAGTAGAATGAACAGTTTTTTGAGTTCCTAAAGGAGACGAGGATGGAGATTTGATAAAAGGACTAACAATCTTGATTGGAGAAATACTAGAAGTGACAAGTTTTGATTCTTTGTTTTAAGAACATCAGTAAATGTACATATTTGTTTTCTGGAGATAAAATAGAAAATCTATTTGGACGAGGAGGAAGAAGGTACAAGTTTTTGAGGAATAGGCTTCTTGTTATCTGTTTTGGAGATGAAAAGGAAGCACTCATTTCCCCCGTAAAAATTCATGAGAAAGAAAATCTGGAAGTGAATTATTTTCTCCTTTAATAAAAATCTATTTCAAAATCAAAGTTGCTTAGAAGGGCTTGTCATCTAGCAAAAATTTGTTTAGAAATAATGTTTTTGACATCTTTTTCTAAAATTGATTTTGTAGATTGACAATCAATTCTTAATAAAAAATGTTTCATAAATAAATCATCTTCAAACTTTTTGATGCATAGAACAATGCTAAAAATTTCTATTTTGACCATTTAATAGTTTCTTTGGGTGTCATTCCAGGCACCAGAAAAATATCGAACTAGTTGTTCATCTTTTGAATTTAATAACTTTTTTTTAATATACCTCCAAATCCAATATCACTAGCATCAGTTTCAACTATAATTTTTACATTTGGATGGGGTAGATTTAAACATGGTAATGTTGGATTTTTTTGTTTAATGTGTTTAACTATATTAGTATGTTTTTGAGTCAATGGTTATGGATTATCCTTTAATCTATTATAAAGAGGTTTACATATAATTCCCAGATCTTTGAAAAAGTCATGTATATAGTTTAAACATCGTAAGAATCTTTGGAGTTGTTTTTTATCTTTAATTTCGTCAGGGAATTTATTTGAAAATTCTAAACTCCTTGTTATGGGTCTAATTGTGTTTTTAATGATGCCAGGTCCTAAAAAAACGTATTTGATCTTTAAATAGATGCATTTTTGTTGCTGATACATCTAAACCATTTTTATAAATAAGATCATGAAATATGTTTAAATGTCTAGAATGTTGGTTAACGGATTTTGAAAAGATATGAACATCATCAATATAAACAATGACAAAACTATTTATAGGAATGATAATATCATTCATAATATTTTGAAATTCAGAAGGAGTATTTTATAATCTGAAAGGCATAACATTCCATTCATAATGTCCAAAAGGAACATTAAAACCAGTTTTATATTTGCCAGATTCATGAAGTTGTATTTGCCAAAACCCTGATTTCATATCAAAATTTGAAAATATTTTTGAATCATAATTTTTTTTCAATAAGTTTCTTTTATTGGGAATAGGATATCTAATCCATTATAAAACTTTATTTAGAGGTTTATAATTGATAACCAATCTTGATGATCCTCTTTCTAATTCGGTTGCATTCATAACATAAAAGGCTGAACAAGACCATGATGACTTAGAAGGTCTTATTAGCTTTTTAACTAATAAGTCTTGACTTTCTTTTTTATGATGAATTTCTAATTCATTATTCATGTAAATGCCTTTTGATTTAGAAGGAATGTCATTTTCATTAAAAAAATTTAATGTAAGGTAATTTAACGATATGTTGTTTTCTGCTCCAAAAGGCATTTGGAATATTAGAGCAAACATTATTTTCAAATTTTGATTTTAAACTGTTATTTTGTATTGAATATGTTTTTATTCTAATTGATTAATTATAGGAATATCATTTATTTCATTAATAAGATATTTAGCTTGTTTTGTTTTATAATTGAGTATATTTATATTTGAGTATTGAATTGGTTCACAAAATTTGAACATAATTTATTTTCCAAAAATATTAGTTTTGATTTCGTTTTCATGGACATTAAATGGATATATCGTAGTAATAAAAGGTGTTCCTAGAATTAGAGGAGAAGTGAGATTCTTTACCAAAATTAGATGGGTTTTGAAACAGTAGTCTTGATCATTAAAAATATGAACATCAGAAACTTTGTAATTAACAATTAATTTTGAGCCGCTTGCACCATTTAATCTAGAAGAAGTTTTTTCATAGAAGTGAGTATGAATTATTCCTTCTTGGATGCAATTCATAATTCATGTTTACACCTCTATCAATTAAAACAATTTTCTTGATTTGAAAATTATTTTTTACTAAAGTAATATGAGTATTCCTTTTTTGATAAAGTTGTGAATTTATAATATTTCCAATTAATACTTCTTCATATTCCTTTTCTTTTTTGATTTCTTGGAAATCATTTTTATTTGTTACATATTGTTTTCCTTTTTCAATAATAAGAAGTCTATTTTTTATTTCTTTTATTTCTTGTTTAAACGGTTTTAATTCTTCTTGAAGTTTCTGAGTAGAAATAGGTTTTTCTTTTGAAAATCTTTCAAATACATTATTAAGATTAAATAATTCAGTATTATTAGGTATAATAGTGTCATCTGTATTAAGAATTTGTTTAATAATTAATTCTTGGATATTTTTATCTTTAATAAAGTTTAGACTTTTTAGTAGTTCTTTATCATCGTGAGTGAGAACCTTAATTGAATTATTTGAAATCACATTAATTGAATTACAGTGACATTTTCTAATACATTCACATACATCAGAACTATATGAATCCGAAGTAGAGTGTTCTAAAAAATTTAAATAATTTGTTTGATAGCCAGAAATACTTTTCTTCAGAGTCTAAGTATGAATTTAAAACAAATTTTCTTATTTGTTCTTTTGATTCTTCAGATATATTTAATTTATTTATTTTTGTCTTGGCATAATAATTGTTGGCTGTGTGACCGGTACGTCCACTTTTACGACAAACAATAACATCTTTTTATTTTCCTTTAGATTTTTTAGATGACATTTTGTAATATTTTTTAGAGTAGTCTTTTCTTTTATGATAATTTTCAGGATTATTATATTTTCTATTTTTCTTGAAATATTTCAAAGATTTTTTCTTATAATTTTTTGATTTTGATGTAGATGGTCCGGTTAAAGGTTGATACCCATATTATTAATAGAAATTTCCTAATTCATTTTTACTATTGATTCTATCTTTTTTCTTTAAATCTAAGATCTGCGCAAACTGTTAATCCTTCTTTATTAATATAATTGATTAAATCTTCATAAGTTAAATTTTGATAAGTAATTTGATTATTAAAGCTTTCTCTTAGTTTTTGTCTAACTCTTTCTGCAAATAATTTTGGAAGGCCATCAATAAAACGTTCTTTCCAATAAGCTTCTTTACAACCAGGTCTTGAAAAGACTTTAACAAGATAATTATCTTTATACCATCTAAAATCAGTAAGATTTCTACAATGTAAATTCATTAATATTTCAAAAGTTTTTTCTTGAAACGTAATAGGATCTATAACAAAGTTTTTGATAATGGCAAAAATTAATGTATTAACCATATGTGTTGACCATTTTCTTGTTTTATTATGGTTTTAGTAGCAGTTAAAATTCCATTTTTTTCTTCTAGTGTAACATAGAAATCCCACCAGCCTTTAAGAGTTCCAGTGAACCTAGAAAGAATGATATTAACAATTGTAAGTTGAGTATTAGCTTTTGACTTGTAAGCGTTAGCTGCCATAGATATTTGTTGAACGATATTCATTATTTGATGTTCATAGCATCCATTGATATTCCATTCGTAAATAGAAGTTCCATCATAGGCAGAACGATCATACTGGAATGCTCTTTCTTCAATTTGAACATCAGGAAGAGAAGGTCTATTCCAATAATTTCGTAATGTTGGCTTTTGATTTCTTCCAACTGTGTTACGTTCGGATTGATTAATTTTATTTAATTTAGAAATTTCATTAGTAAGTTGATTAATAGCTTGATTGTTTGTAAATTGTTGAGCAAGAGTATTAATGTCAATTTCGCTATCACTATTAATATCTTTAGATTCATTAGTTGCTATTTGTTTAAGAGTATTAATATTTTTGATATTTAATTTTGATAGTCTTTTTTCTAATTCATCTGTTAAGTCTTTATTTCCTAAATTAAAATTGCTTTTAATTTGATAAGGAACAAAGCTAACATTTGAATAATTACTAGAACTTGTTTCATCTTTTTTCTCATTCCGTTTGAATAATTGTAATTCCATATTTTTTTAATGTTTTATTTATTTTTATTGTTTCTATTTCTAAATTTGTTAAAGTTTTTTTGTAAAGGTTTTTCTTTTAAAATCTTATCTTCTATTCTATCTAATTGTTCTCCAATAGTTGTTAAAACTTCATTTAAGTAATTATTTTGATAAATAATATTTTGCAATTTTTTTCAGTTGCTTGTTGATTTGAATCTTTTACCAGAGGAGTTGTTAAAATATCTTAATCAATAATAATCCATTTTTTGGTGGATAATTTGAAATAGTTTGTTGATTAGAATCAATATCTATATATATATATTTATTAAAAATAGGAGTAATAGAATTATTATTTAATAGATAATCAATATTATGTTTAGAAACATAAAATAACTAAAACCATTGAAAAATTGGAGAATGAATTTTGTTTGTTAAAATATAATCTTCCAAAAGTCCTAAATGTAGAAACCTTAAATAATATGAAAATTCTTTGTTATGCCAAACTCTTTTTCTTATTATTATATTCTTTATAATATTCAATGTTTTTAAGTAATTGAATTCAACGTGATATTCTTGTTTAGGAAAATTCATATTAACAAATTGTTTTAGTTAGGATTGAAGAAACATAATTTATTGTTTCCAGATTACGATTTCTTGACTGTTTGTATATCTTGATCATTTCAGTTGATCGAGAAATTTTTTCTATTTGTTTATCATACGTAGGGCTATTGACTTGTAGTTTTAATAAATAATGTTTCTCGTGAGATCTTGAATCTTTTAAATGTTGAATAATTTTACACATATTAGAGTTTATCTTCCAATGTCTTTTTATTATGTTATTCCAAAACCGATTATTTTTAGAACAATAAATATGTATTTTAGAACTCATTTAACAAATTAATAAACTGTCAGATGATTAATTAAATAACTGATACATTTTATGACTTTTTTAAAATGACTAATTTCAAATTTTATTCTTCCTATTTTAACTAATTGAATTGCAGTATGATTTTGGCCTTTAGGTATTAATTCTTTTACTTCTAATTGCTTTTCTTTTAAGTGTTTTGTTGAAGTGCTTAAGTCTTGCCAAAATTTTTGAAGTGAATTAGTATTATAATTATTATCGAAATTATAATATATTTGAGCTTTATTACTCCTATTTGTTGTTTAAAATTTTGAAGTTCATCTATAAAATCATATTTAGTGGGACTAGGTAAACTAGTTTCACTATTTTGTTCATCTTGATAAAGTGGTTTAGGAATGGAATTAGTATAATCAACAACCTTTAGTTTTAAAGATCTTGATTTTGAAAGTGAATGTTTTGATGTGCCAACTTATGAAATCAAACTTGTTGAAAATCGTGATTATAAAAAATTTATTGAAGAAAAATTTATACCAACCGATCTGTCGTTATGTTCAATAATATTAGAAATTTGTTTTGAAGAATCTAAAGTCTTTGGTTCAATAACGTTTTGTAAATTCCAATTACATAATTGAGTATTTCCGACCATTTAAGTCTTTTAGGCATATGAACCTTAGTATGGTTAGTATTTGCTTAAAAAATAATTGTTTTATTTATTGGGCTTGATAGAGTGGTTCTTGGTTCTAACGTAGTTGTCATGGTTTTATAATAAACACGATAGATTATTGCTAAAGGCTTGATATTATCTTTAAATTCTAATTTTTTTGTTTCTACTGTTAAAACTAAGGTATTTAATATATTTTTATCGAATAATTCTATAGAAAAATTTGGATAACAGTTAAAATAAATTGGTCCGTTAACAATATTTGTTTCTGCCATAGCTAAAATAAAATTTTGAAAATCTTTATGCCTTTTATCTCTTAAAATTAGGAGAAAAGGAGCATCAATACCAATTCTAAATAAAAGTTTAATAGTAATTTGTAGTTTTGTACTAAACCGATATAAAGAAATTTATATTTTTGTTTATGTTCTAAAATAGATTTAAGTGATAATATATTTAAATTTTGTTGATTTTGACCAATAGACATGGTTTGTTCGGTCATTTTGATTGGGTAACTTTGAAAATAATCGAAAGTTATTGTATTTATATTTGTTTTTGGTATTGTCAAATCATTTAAACTTTGTTGTATGCCATCAATAGTTTCTTCGATAGAGCTTATTTGATTATTATCATAGTCTGGTTCTTCATTAATACTTTTACCATGAATGTATCTTTTGGATAATATGCGTGAAAGTCTACTCATATTTGACTTATTTTGTTTTAAAATTTTATAAGAAAGCTTACTTATTTTAATAATTATGAATAGAGGAGAGTCGTCCCGACGATGATTGTGGTCCGACATCGCGTCTTACATCCTTATTTGCGTGTTTTACGCTAATCCATCGAATCATTGGTCTTGTCTCTAAATCATACTTATTAAAACTCATAATTTTCTTAGAAAATTTTAAACCAAAAATAATCAAATTTGAAAATAAAACAATCACACATAAATAGTCTAAATACTCAACCTCTTTATTTCCACCACCTTCAAACCTTTTCCATCTCTGAAAATGGCTCAATTTTAGATCATGGATGAAGATATCATTTTGGTTCGTGCATGGATCGATAGGGGTGTGCAAAAAACTGCAAAAAAAACCAAGCCGAACCTGCCCAACCGAAACCGAAAAAATCGAAACCGAAAAGAACCATAACCGAAAAAAACCGAAACCGAAAAAACCGGATATATATATATATATCAAACGGTTCGGTTCGGGTATCCATGGATACTAAATATCAAAACAACAAACCGACCCGTTGATATCCGGTTTTTTCGATTTCGGATTGGCCGGCTCGGCTCGGTTTTTTGGTTTTGCGGTTTTTTTGCACACCCCTATCGACCCATGCACGAGCCAAAATGATCTTTTCATCCGTGGTCCAAAATTGAGCCATTTTCAGAGATGGAAAAGGTTTGAAGATGGTGGAAATAAAGAGGTTGAATATTTAGACCATTTCCAACCCTTAATACTATATCTTTACATTATATTTATAATTATAGTGTAAAAGATAATGTAAATATTAAATTCTTCATACCCATTACATTATATTTAACACTAAAAATAATATTTTAGATATATTTTTTATTCAACTTTTATCATTTTACAAAAACAATATAATATATTAGGTTTTTATAAACTTAACTAAGATACTTTTATTACAAATACTTAATAAATTATAATACAAATAGCCATATTATGTGAGCATTATAATTCTGTCATCTACACCCATGCCGAGTTAACCCTCCCAACTTGTCAGGTTGGAACATGGGGGCATTTGCCGAGCTTGCCGACTCGACTCCATCCCTATCATGATTAGGTCTGACAATCGTGTTGTGTTCGGGTTGGCGGGTTGACGAGTCAAAATATGCCAACCCAAACACGACCCATTTAAAATATAAAAGTTACGGGTTGACGGGTTTGAAATATAAACCCATATATGACCCGCCAACCCATTTATTTATACGGGTCACTAGTTGGCCGGTTCGTGGGTTAGATTTTATAAATAAAATTGACAATTAAACATGAATAAATTCTTGATGGTTGATGCAAACATATCCGAATTTTAGACACTAAAGTTTTAGGGCGTGTTCGTCAAAATTAACTGGTAGCGGGTAGCTTGTAGCGTTTTGTTAAACGCTACATAAAGTAAGGTGTGTTCGGCACGGAGCGTTTTGAAGCGTTTGACAAAATGTTCCGTTTAAAACAAAAAGCTTCCTATGGCACTACAAGCTTCTAGCGTTTAATTTATTTTAACCCCAAATCCAAATGCTACTTCATGTAGCGTTTAACAAAACGCTACAAGCTACAAGCTACCAACTAATTTTGCCGAACACGCCCTAAAACTTAAGTGTCTAAAATCCGGATATGTTTGCATCAACCATAAAAAAATTATTCATGTTTAATTGTCAATTTTATTTATGAAATCTAACCCACGAACTGGCCAACCGGAGTGCTGAACAAGACTTTCTGTTCAAAACTGAGCGTTTTATTAAACACTAGAAGCTAGAAGCTCTCAAATGCTCCGTGCCGAACACGCCCTTAAACATCCAAATGAAAATTAGGAACATTCATAGAAACATGTTCAAACTAAACATTAATACAAACACAAATAATTTAAGTGCTAAAGTAATAACCACAATTCCCATTTAGACACTTAAGTCTTAATACTTGATACATAAATACATTTAAAAATAAAATAATTTTTTTTATTAAAAATATAAACAGGTTGGCGGATCAACCCGTTTATTTTTAAAAAAACCCATATATACCTTGTTTAATAAACGAGTTGTCAAGTTGACGGGTTAAAAAACTAACCTAAAACATTATTCATGACCGTTACAAAAACTGCATATGTTTCCGGTTAAGTATAGATCCGTGATTTTCTTTCTATTTTACCCCAATTGAATAGAACCCTAATTTGCAACTTTGTAAAACCTTGTTTGGCCCAGCATACAACGCAGAGCTCTTTCTTTGTAATGCTCCATTTGGACACCAAAAATCCTAGCAATTCTCACACGACTGCGTCCTCTATATCCCTACTTGCATTTAAGCCTCGCCAAGTTCTCCTTGCTCAGCATAGTTCAAGAAGCACGATGGCTGCTTCTGCTTTGAAGGAGGAAAATAGCAGCAACATCACATCTTTGACCCCCGAATTGAAAGGAGCTCTTCACCAATCTATGCTTGATTACTTCCATCGTAACGGATTCTCCAAAACCCTCAAACGATTTCAGTCAGAAGCTCCAATTCAGGTCCCTCCATCCCTCCTATATATATGCATATTATATTGTAACCATATATCCACATATTCATAGACGAATATGCTGTATGAGCAGTTAAAGCTGATTAAGGGTGTGCTTCGATAACTGGATGTGTGTTTTACAAGTGATTCTTGTGAGTTGAATAATGAAAATCAGTTGATTAGTTGGTTAATGTTAAAATTAGCGACAGTTTGGTAACTTCAAATCTATCTCTATAAAATGAAAATCTTAATCTGTTTTTGCAAAACAGTATGTGTTATTGTGACTCATTTTAAAAGCACAATGAAACACCCTCAAACAAAGCTTGTAGGATGCAAAGCTTGGAACTTTATAATTGCTATTGCCATGGGGACAACTAGGAAGGCTTTGAGCTTTTGTACTGGATAATCATATATAGATTTTGTTTGTTGATGTTGCTACCAATGATTTGAACCTTTAGCTGTGTATGATTTCTTGGTAGAACTGCAAATGCTGACTAAGAGAATATAAGAGACAAATGTGAACATTTGCTGTTATTGTTAAGAGTCATAACATAAGATTCTATAGCTCTTAGGTATCAACCATAAACACTTTGAGTAGTTTTTATAATACATCATAAATATTGGAACTCAAGTTTGTTATTTACTTACTAGGTGGATGCTTAGTGCTGTATATAAATGACTCTGTGTGATTTTAGTGCAACTGTGAATATGGAAGCATTTGAATTGTATAAGAATTCAAATCCTTATTGAGAAACAATGTAGAAAACAAAAAATTGTAATAGTTTTTGCACATGAACCTTTGCGTGTCCTGCCTGCAATTTTCATGCCACTTAAAAATCTTATTTTAAAGAATCTATTCCTTTTTAGGTCATGTTTCTTTTATATTCCCATTAAGCACTGTCTTGATAAATGATGTCTAAAAAAAGATTTGCTAAAAAGATGGCACGCTTGGGAAAAATAAATTAAGGTAGATTTGTAAAAAATTAGGACTTAATTTGGATAATCTTATTTCCATGAGTTAATTCTTTCTGCATCAAGTGAAAAAAAAGGCCAATATACTGCTTATTAGATTAAGGACTGTTCTCATTAAGTTTATTAAGAATTCAAGAAATGGCACCTTGGAAGCCTCTGTGGTCTGTGGTGTCTCCCTATATAATCCCAGGAACTTGAATCATGAATATGGTGATAATGATGAAAACCCATGTTGTAATGATTTTTTCTTGATAAAAAAAATGTATACTTTTTACTGTTTATTATCTATCAATTATCATGTTGTGTAACATTTTCAAATTAACGTTGGAATTCTTGATGATTGTACTTTATTTAATGTAGACTGATACACAAAAGGCTTCTCTGCTACATTTGGAGGACATATTCTGCAACTACAACACTTGGTCAGATGAGAAAAAGTCACATTAGTGTATTATATTTATAGCTCTAGTGCCTTTCCAAGTTTGATTAAATGAAGCAGTAATTATCATGCATCGATCTTAAAAAGCTAAATTTTTATCATATGAAATGTAATTAGCATTATTATCTTTGCATTGAAACAATAAAACCTATAAAGTAAAACATATGTCAAGCCTCTTGTTTTCCTAATTGTTTTCTAGTTGATTATCTGATAAAATATATAATGATCTCATCAGCTTGAGCTTCTGTTTTTTTATGTTATGCAGCAATGCTGATAGTAATAAGAACACAAGCAAGACACCAGGTAATTCAGTCAAAATTTTGATAATATATGGATTGAATGCAAGAAACAGCAACACATTTCATTGATTTATTATAACATCCTACTTCCAAATACAAAAGTTTCACTTTTATATGTGGTAGATTTTGAAAGTACAATATCCTAACAAGGATAAAATTTGAAAGCACAATTCTACAATTGGGTATATTATTATTTACTTAAAGTACAAAACTTTACTAAGAAAAAATGGAGGACAATGCTATAATACAAATAATTATAACCACGTTGCTGTTTCTTGTATTTAGCCTTATATATATACTTGTCTATGTGACATTGATCATATGGTTGTTGCAGTGTTAGGAAATGATGAGGCTATAAAAAAAGATAACTTTTGCATCACCAATGAGGAAATAACAACCAAAAAGAAGAAGAAAAAGGGTGTCATTGAGAGTGAAAACAGTGCTATTAAAGATCAACAAGAAGTCACTGATAAAAAGATATTCGAATTTGGTAAGAATTGTGGTCAAGATATCATAGTCAATGAACGAGAAACAAAACCGAAAAAGAAAAAGAAAATCAAACATGATTCAAATTCTTCTATTCAAGCTGAAGAAGCAACATCTATTGTAGTAAAAACACCCGTAAATGATACAATAAATGGATTAAAAATAGAGGATTCAACCAAGAAAGTTGCAGACAAAGAGAAGAAAAAGAAGAAAAAGAAGTTGAGCAATGATTCTGGAGACACTGAAAAGGAACGTATTGAGCCATATGAGACTAAAAAAGAAGAAAAGAGTTCCAAGAAAAGAAAAAGATCCGATTCTGATGAAATTGAGATAGTTACTGAAGAATCCAAGTGCCAAAAGACTGAAACTTTAAAAGAAAAAAAGAGTAAAAAGGAAGAAAACAATGGACAAGAAACATCTAATAAACAGACAAATGGGCAACTTGAGATGAATGGTGAAAAGTCGGGTGCCCATAAATCAACAAAAAAACAACAAAATGTCACAACTGAGGTATGCATACATTTTTCTTGATAGTGATTTAAATTGATATTTTTAAACTTGTATTTCATATTCTTTTTGTTCTTCTTTGTGCCCTAGAAAACCTTATCTTGTTTTCTGATTTGATGCAGCCAAAAACAGTAAATGCATTTCAAAGGGTGAAAATCGATCAAGTGGAATTCGCACACGAGAAATTACAAGATAATTCTTATTGGGCGAAGGTGAGATGATTAACCTTTTATCCCCCAACTTTTTCTCACTTGATGTTTTTGAGAAATGGTTACATTTAAATACATGAAACTAAGATGCTATTATAAAAAGTAAATGAAAGTATGTTGCTATTTTTTTTCATTTAGTCCTTTAAGAAACAAGTATTAATGTAATGTTCTTAAATTGCATATTGCAGGATGGTGCAGAGATTGGGTATGGTGCTAAAGCACAAGAAGTTCTAGGTCAAGTGAGAGGGAGGTATGTTTGGTCAACCATGGTCAAACTTATATCATTACATAATAATATCTACATAAATATTTATTTAAAATACTTGGCCAACAAAGGAAGATGAAAATTTCTACCAAATAATAGAAAATATCTTGTACCATAATTAGACTTTTAGTTCGAGTTCAATGTATGTGAAACACAGTTCAATGTATGTGAAACACAGTACAATATTCAATACACAAATCCTCACTTGGGTCTCTTTCTTTTTGGCTTATAGGGATTTTCGACATGAGAAGACAAAGAAGAAACGTGGAAGTTATAGAGGAGGCCTAATAGACCTACAATCTCACTCCATAAAGTTCAATTATTCCGATGAGGAGTGATAGTGATTCTTTAAGGATTTTTTTAATATCAATTTTGTATTATTGTATGAACCGAATGATCAGCGGGTAATACATGTACCCATCAAAATTTTGACAATGTTTGGGTTTCTTTGTGATGGTATAATTAAATGGAAGGCTAATGAAATGGGGAGGGCAAATGAAGCATTTCTAATATAATAAAAATTTTTAGATAAATATAAAGTAGGTCATTTTTTTTAAATATATAATAGTTGTATACATGTGCAATACGACATGATATAATTTAAAAGTTAATAAATTTGAAAGGTGGATATGAATATGATGGAGTTGTGAATAAGACGGTAACGTGAAGCCATAGGTCGCCATGAATAGACCCAAATCCATAATAGGGAGAGACCATAACATGTAAGATATTATTGGAAAATGTATCGTTAGCAAATACGAATCTAAAAGGGTTAAAAAATCTAACTAATATTAAGACAGTTTATATAAGAAAAAAAAAAAAAAAAGACAAATATATATAACCACAAATTTCTTAGTGCCAACTATGAAATATGGAAAAACATTGCGAAATGCTCAAAACAAAGTCATTTTGAGCATTTTACAATGTTCTTTCCCGTTTAGCAGGGGACATCGAGAAATGAATATTCTTTTATTTATTTGTGTGTCTAGCAGCATACTTTTGTTTCTTTCCGTTAAAACACACACACACACTCACATATATATATATATATATATATATATATATATATATATATATATATATATATATATATATATATATATATATATATATTCTCTTGTCAAGGCGTTGTAGTTTGAAAATTTGAGCAAAATATAACGACATACTTTCGATTTTGTATACCAATCATACTTGTTATCCAATTAATCATGGTGTGTTTCACAAACTTGGCGTGAAGTTTTACCAACTAGACAAGAAAATCAAGATATTCTGATCTGATAGAGGCGAAGAGTATCTTAGTGATGAATTCTCCGATAATCTTAGGAGTTAGTGGAATAGTTTCACAACTTGCTCCATTAGGAAACAACACAATGGTGTGTTTGAAAGGAAAAATCGATCCTTGTTAGACATGGTTCAATCTATGATGACTCGTGCTACACTTTCCATAAGTTTATGGGGCTATGCCTTAGAAACTGTTGCTTACCTTCTAAACCTTATACCAACTAAGAAGGTATCTAAGATACTGTTGGGACCAGGATCCTTACTATATCCAAGATCCTCAAATATCTAGGATCCTCAGCAACATCAGGATCCCAGTTAAATACTGTTACTATTTTTATCAATATTTGTAACGATCACATTTTGTCTATATAATTAACACGTGTGCAGAAGTAGTCAAGGGAAGACCAATTCTCAACGAAGAATCATCTCAACTATGCTAAAGACCCAGAATACTTGGTCAAATAATGTTCATGAAGCTGGTAATCGAGGATTTTGGAAATATCGGATATCTTGTTGGCTGGATTTTGGTCAAAGACCCAGAACACACGTTTCTTTAGTTTAAGCTTACTCTACAAAATTCTTTGCTCATTTTTACTAAGAAATCATTGTAATCTTTACTTTATATCAATAAAATCATCAAGGCAGGAGATCATCATCACTTCCCAATGTTTTATGCCGGAGATCCTAGCAAAGATCAAGGGATTTCCTTGTAAACCATTGTATCATTTTTCTTTTACTAGTTGCTATTACACAATATAAATATCACAGCCTCCCATTAATTTTGGTTGATTAGTATTTGTGTAATTTTTAACCAAAACAAATTGGCACCCACCGTAGGGCCGTGGTGTTCAAAATCCTCGAAAAAAAAATCATGTCTACACAATCGATCCTCTCTTCGTCCTCTGCTCCTTCCATTCCAACCAAAAACCTACCACCTCCTCTAAGTGGACCTTCTACTCAGAGGAAAACGTCCGACACTTCCAAGAAAAGCACCCCCACAATCGCTAATCCTGGAAGTTTGGGATCCTTAGGGCTCCAGGATCCGAATGCCTCAGTCATTATGTAACGACCCAATTTTCATGTCTAAAAATTTCATTTTAAAATATTACTTTAGAAAACATTAATAAATAAAAACATTGTTTGATCACACCATAACACATCGCAAACCATGTTTTAAAAGTCAAACCATACATCCCATCAAATATCAGAGTACAATCCCAGTGAATCTCGTAAATGCGGAAACCGAAGAGTGTGTGTGTGACATGCTGCTACCGCGCCGGCTCCTTTCCCCTAGCTGAGGAGGTACCTGAAACCAAAACTGAAACCGTAAGCACAAAGCTTAGTGAGCTCCCCCATAATATCCCATACCATACAAGCATCTAACAAATAACATGCAATTAGGAAATACGGGCCCCGCCCACACTCGTGAAGATACGGGCCCCGCCCACACCTCACTTTCTGAGAGATACGGGCCCCGCCCACACTCGTGAAGATACGGGCCCCGCCCACACTTTGCTATCTGGGAGATACGGGCCTAGCCCACACTCCATTCTCGGAGAGATACGGGCCTCGCCCACACTCAACTGCCAACTCATATCATACAAGTATCGCATAGACAACAAGTGTAAACAATTCTATCATACTGGCATATATCATAATCAACTCAACTAATAGATACGGGCTCGGCCCACACTATAATACTAACGTCTCATCTATACGGGCCGACCTTGGTGCCTTAGACCCGTTACTACTGGAAGGAAACTCACCTCGAAATAGCTGCTGGTCTGTGTGGGAATTGATCACCTACTACTGCGGCTGCTGCTCCGGAAACTCCCCGGCTGTAATTCCCACAATATACTTAATCATATACTGCTAACTGTCCTTTGGGTAAAAAGACCATTTTACCCCTGGTCTAGCCCTAAGTCAAATCGAAGTCAACTTTTAGTTGACCCAACTCGCCGAGTGGATCTCCACTCGCCGAGTCCCTAGCAAACTATTGTCCTGGGTCCCTGATTCTACTCGTCGAGTTGGGCTATGACTCGATGAGTTCATCTTCTAAACTGTCATTCAACTCCTTCATCCTACTCGCCGAGTCGTATGAACAACTCGTCGAGTTCATCTTCATCCGAAGAACACATATGCTAAGACTCGCCGAGTTGTATGAACAACTCGCCGAGTTTGTTCTTGATCTATGAAGATTGCCTTGGACTCGCCGAGTCAGGGCATTGACTCGCCGAGTCCTTTCATGAGTGAGTTCAGCTTCCAACTCACCGAGTCACCCCCTGTGACTCACGGCTCAACTCGATACATCTTAAAGGGACCAGTTCAGTGACTCGCGACCAGACTCGTCGAGTCACATATATGACTCGCCGAGTCGCAGCCATGCATCCATCAAATACACCGATTTGCTCGATTCCAGTCCATGCCATTCACAGATCTGGGCTTCTAGGACATAATTCACACGTAAAGTTTCCAACTTTACGTGTAGATATTCACCAATATGGATTTTAAGGCTCAAAGTGCACCAAAAGAGGTAGATCTAGGGCTTTCATGCAATTTGACCCCATAAAGGCAATAGATCCAAGCTCCAGGGACTAAATCATGCCTAGATCTAAAGGCTAACAACTTATTATCACCCACAAAGCACAAACAAGCTTGGGGAAGAGCCCAAGAAGGACTCCAATGAAGCAAAAAGGGATTACAAGCTTGAAAACAGAGGGGAAACGAGCTATACCTCTAGGAATATGTTGAAAGGACACAAAGATGCCTGATCTCCTTCTCCTCTTCTTGATCTACACCTCTTTCTCCTCAAAACCTTCAAGAACACACCAAGAGCACTTCAATCTCTCAAGGAATTAAGGGAAAACGATGTTGGGGAGTTCTGGGGGGTGAATGGGGACGAGTTGGGGCGGAATGAGGGTTTAAATAGGGTGCAAACCCTTGAAACTTAGGGTTTCATCCAGCAGCGGTGACTCGCCGAGTCCAGGATATGGACTCGCCGAGTCGCCCACTTAAACGTGTCCTGAGTCTCGTCCCTACTCGGCGAGTCGGACCTTATGACTCGCTGAGTCCAAGGCTAAAATTGGGCAATGCTCAAATAAAATTCACATACCGGAAACCAGGTGCTACACATTACTGTAGAGTCGCTATGATGAGGAAAATGACGCAACAGGTGACCCAATAGCAGGAGGAGAATAGATCCCTACTCAAAGAAGTGGAGAGGATGAAGGCGAAATTTTAGAAATCCCAGGAAACTACGCCCACAATTGTGCAACCAAGGATCCTGGACTTCAATAATGCAGGATCCTCAGAAAATCGCCAGAAGGACACGATTCCTACCACTGTGGCGTCACCCTGGGGGGCAACTATGGACAACCGAGCGTCCATGATCAATGATCTCAATGAGCCTTTCAACACTCCTAGAAACCTTGACTTTAATAACTTCTTAAATAGAAATACTATTAATACTAACCACACTAATGTTGATGCAGGAATAAACCCGGACATGGCTAAGGAACTTCAACAATTAAGACAAATGATCTCCAGTGTACCCGGAGTGGTCCAACCGATACCAGAAGTGTCCACTACAAGCCACAAGATCTCGAGATTTTCTCTTGCGATAGCCGATACCAAAGTCCCTAAATGCTTCCAAACTCCTAGCATGAAGTTGTATGATGGGACTACAAACCCCAAAGAGCATATAGCCCAATACAGAGAAAGGATGGAGATCATTCCTATCCTAGGGAACTTGAAGGAAGCTTGCCTATGCAGTGGCTTTGGCTCGACTCTTACAAGATCAGCCCTCAAATGGTTACTAAACGTTCCCCCATACTCTATTACATCTTTTGCACACTTATTAAGTATCTTTAATAACCAATTTTATTGTAGCAGAACCTTCGAAAAGATCACTAGTGATCTTTACCGGGTGGTTTAGGATCCTAAGGAAAAACTTAGGGACTTTGTTAACAAGTTTGACAGGGAAGCTCTGAGCATCCCCAACATTGACATGGCCACCGCTATGGATGCTTTTAAAATGTGATTAAGAAAGGATTTACCCTTCTACGAAGACCTTGTGATGACCCCATTCAAAAGATTGGATGAATTCAGGTGCCGAGCATTGAGGTTCATAAGGCTCGAAGAGGATATAGAGATCCAGAAGAGAAGCAATCCTTTGGATCAGTATGAGAACCCCGACAGGAAGGCCGAATTCTCGACTCAAACATCCTACAAATCGAAGCCCTACTCCAAACCAGATCATCACAGGATTACTGCCCCTTGAAGATGGAGAAGAAGAAGAACTTCCTAAAATCACTAACTATTGTTTTTTTTGTCGATATTTTAGGTGTAATTCATGCCATACAGGATCTTGGAGATAAAGAAAGATGGCCAAAGATAGACAACAAGTCCACTGCTTGGAAAGACAAGTCCAAATGGTGTGCTTACCTTGGAGACTTTGGCCACATGAAGGAGGAATGCATAGCTTTACGAAAAGAAATCAGATACCTCCTTAGCAAAGGACACCTCAAGGAGATCATCGGGAGAAAAGAGAAAAATCCAAGGAGAACAGCCAAGATGATAACAGGATCTCGGAGAAACCAGGATCTCCACTCCTTGATGCTTAAGATAATTAACGTTATCTCAGGCGGATCTAACATCTGTGGCACCTCTTATTCTCATGCTAAAAGATACGCCAAGGTCTCCAAAACAGAAAAGGAGGATAAGCCATGAAAGAATACAATGGTTAGCAATGAAAAAGAAATTACATTTGACGAGACTGACAGGGAAGGAATTCAGGATCCTCACCATGACAGACTCGTGATAACACTATATATGACCAACCATTTCGTCAGAAGGATCCTTGTTGATAGAGGATCCTCGGTCAATATCATACTCCTAGACACACTGAAAAGGATGAACATCCCAGAATCAGAGATAGTCAGAAGATCCTCAATCCTCATAGGATTCAACGGGGAAACAAAACACACAGTTGGAGAAATAAAGCTACCAATATACATCGAGATGTAAAATCCATGCAAAAATTCTGTGTTATTGACACCTTGTCTTCTTATAATGTGATACTAGGTAGACCATGGATCCACGAGATGAAAGCATTTCCATCAATATACCATCAGTGTGTGAAGATGCCCAATCCATAGGGGATAGTGAAGATCATGGGAGATCAACAAGAATTGAAAGAATGCTACAAAACCTCTATGAAATCTACGACCAAACCCCTACAAGCATAGCAATTAAGGCAGGGGCCACGACATGTTTTAGAGACAAAGGAACAAGACGTAAAGGAAGTGCCCTTGGGCATCGAGGATCCTGAAGCCAAAGTCCTCATAGGATCCTCAATGCCTGAGTAGATTGATCAGGATCTACTGAATTTCTTAAAAACCAGAAGCAAGACATTCACATGGAAACACGAAGATATGGCAGGTATAGACAAAAATATTATTACTCATAAACTTAATATTGATCCTTATTTCAGACCAATACACCAAAAGAGAAGGAAGTTTGCACCCGAAAGGAATCAAATCATCCAAGAGGAAGTAGAGAAGCTCCTCAAAACATGGATGATCAAGGAAGTAAAGTTCCCAAGATAGCTAGCTAACGTGGTTGTCATACAAAAGAAAAACGACAAATAGAGAGTGTGTGTAGATTACATGAATCTTAACAGATCTTGTCCTAAGGGTCCTTTCCCTCTACCACATATTGACTCTATGATAGATGCAACGACCGAACATGAACCCTGACCTTCATGGATGATTCAACAGGGTTCCAACAAATCCAAATGGAACCATCAGACCAAGAAGATACTGCATTCATAACACCAACATATATATATATATATATATATATATATATATATATATATATATATATATATATATATATATATATATTGTTACATCGTAATGCCTTTTGGTCTTAAAAATGCAGGTGCGACATATCAAAGATTAGTGAATCGGATGTTCAAAGACAAGCTGGGGGACACCATGGAAGCTTATATTAACGACATGGTAGTAAAGTCAATGAAAGCCGAAGATCACCTTAGAGACCTCACGAAAGCGATTGACATCCTGGACGAATACCATATGAAGCTGAACCCACTCAAATGTCACTTTGGAATGAAGTCAAGAAAGTTCCTTGGATACATGGTAAGCAAAAGAGGGATAGAATTAAGCCTAGAAAAAATAAAAGCAATCACAGAACTAAGATCCCCGTCTTCAACATAGGACATCCAGAGGCTAACTGAAAGAGTAGCAACACTCAATAGGTATTCAAGATCCTCAGAAAGGTGCAAGCCCTTTTACGATATCTTGAAAAAGAACAAGAAAATTGAGTGGAAGGAGGAGCACGAAAAAGCCTTCCAGGAACTCAAAACATATCTAAGCTCTGCTCCACTACTAGTGAAACCTATAGATGGAGAACCACTTATTCTTTACCTCTCAGTATCGTCAAACACGGTAAGCACCGTTCTGGTCAAGGATCTTAACGGGGAGCAACATCCTATCTACTATGTATGTAAAAGTCTCCTGGATCTTGAAACCAGTTACTCTCATGTCGAAAAATTAATCCTTGCCTTATTAACAGCTTCGACCAAATTAAGACACTACTTTGAAACACACACTATACATGTAAAAACTAACTATCCTATCAAGAATCTCATGAGAAAACCAGAAATGTCAGGAAGGATGGAAAATGGTCGGTAAAGTTAAGCATATTTGACGTCAGATACGAACCAAGATCCGCCATATAATCACAAGCATTAGCAGACTTTGTGGTTGACTTTAGTAATGATCAACAAAACGAAGTAGAAATGGAAGTCAAGTGACTCCTAGAAGTAAACCCTACTAAAGTAGTGATCCCAATAGCAAGATACTTGCTGCAAGACCAAAAAAATAATGGCAGGATCCTAACACATGATCTTGACACTATTGGCGAGCTTAGGGATCTTGCCAAAATACATATCGCTGCTCACCAACAAAGAATCACCAAGGCTTACAATAGGAATATAGGGGTCAGAAGGTTTTAAATAGGAGACTTGGTATTAAGGAAAACATTCCAAAACACCATGGACCCTAGTGCAGAAAAATTGGCTCCTAAATGGGAAGGACCATATCTCGTATATGCTGAAGCAGGAAAAGGAGCATACTGGCTGGCAACTCTTGAAGGAGACGTTCTGCCAAGATCCTGGAATGCCATACACATTAAAGCATACTACATGTAAGTAGGATCGAATGATCCACAACAAAACCAAGGTACACATGTCCTTTACCTTAAAACTTTTATATCATTGATTTTCTCCTCAAACATATTACTAACTTAAACATTGGAGAACTTAAACATTGGACGGGAGTTAGCTAGACTAATGCCCACCCTTAGCTAATGTTTTCTATGCTGAACAACACATGGTTGAGGTTCCTCAAGAGTAAAGATCCTGAAACATTGGGATTCTCACAATCGGAGATCCTGAAAAGATCAGATCCTCAAATTTGAACACCTGAAGCACAAGGATCCTGACACATAAAGATCCCAATACTTGGTAAACTCCATTATATTTAACAATATAATCCCTGAACTATTATGTACACAATCTAGAGACTGATCATCTCTCTTATGCCTAAGGGTATTTAGTCAACTCTAAGGTTTAAAGAGTTAATTGCCTCTTTCGCATGAACTAATGTTTATACACCTCGCTTAGACGCATGATATCTAACTATGGGATACATATAAGGGGATCATTTCATGATTCAGTGGTTTGGCAACCCTCTTGTCTTTGACCACAAGTTGAGGTCCTTATGGTTTATAATATCTTCATCTTATCCAGAAATCAGGATCCTACCCCAGCATTTACTTAAGGATTATAACATTTTCATGTTATCGAGATTTTACCCTAGAAACTACGTGAGGCTCATAACATTTTCATGCTATCAAAGATTGGCATTTTGCCCTAGAAATTAAGCTAGACCTACACTAGCTTCGTGTTATCACATGTTGGGAATTTTCCCTAGAAAATCCAGTTAGGTGGTAACATTTTCAAGTTACCTACCCAATGAATCATACCTCAAGTAGTGATCCTCCATAGAATATAACATTGACATGTTATCTAAGTCTATAAGCTAAATAGGTTATCCTAGTGAGAAATTTCCTTTACAAGATCCAAAATCTTTAGGATCTCTGGCGGTAAGGATCCTTGTCATTAAGGATCCTAATCAACCTTTTTTGGTTCCTAATGTTGAACTAAAGTGCTCTCCTAAGTTGGAATTTATCCTCGTCAAACTCTAAAATTCAAAGGCTCATGAAGCCTAAAGAGAATCTCGAAGACAATCGGCCATGCAGAAAAACCATAAGAGAGATGCAAAAGGAAAATGCTACCATATCATCCAAAAGAAAAAAGAGTTGCATCTCAACACAACTAAAAGATTAATTGTCTTACATTATTAACAAAAGCAAAAACTACTCAAACCAATTTTTTTGCAGGCTTAGACCTTAGTCTTGTCATCATCAGCCGTGACCTCCTTATCCCCTACGTAGGTCAACATCAACATAAGATCCTGATTAGCGACAATTGACTTATCAATCAGATTAGCCAATGCCTCACGCCATCCCTCCACATCCCAAGAGCTCGCATTTTCCAGATCCTCAACCAGCTTGATCTTGTCCTACAGAATAACTATTGCAGTGCTTGTCTTGGCATCAACAATCACCTCTTAGAGATCCGCGAGGTGATCTTCTTCCTTTTCAACTTTTTTCTTGCTCAATAACTCCAACCTTTGGAGAAGATCCTCGTTGGTGATCCTCTATATCTTCTCCTACTCTTTCATAACAGTCTCGACTTTATTAGCACAAACCCTAAGGTTGTTGGTAACATGAGAAATATGAGTGAAGACTTGGAGGAAACATAAACATCAGCATGGAGAATAACAAGTATGATAAATTAATATGAATAACACCTATTCTTACAGATTGATAAAACGAAGATAGTTTCCTGAGAGCATCCTCGATGCTGAGGTTCTCTAAGCTGAAATCTACAGCCTCAAAAGTCTTTCGTTTTCAGGATCCTGAAGCCTTAATCATAAGATCAATGTGAGATCTCTTGGGAGGAGGGAGAATGACACCTTTTTCCTATTTAGCTTTGATTGAGCTACTATTCATATCATCTTTAAGATCTACCAAACCAAAGCGGGCATTGGACCGGGTAGTCTTAGAACCTGCCATAGATCCCTATCAAGCCAGGATCCTATGAAAAGATATATCCAAGAAAAATAATGTTACCAGTGGCCATAGAATCCGTAATGGAGGAACCCTCTTGAAGACTGGAATATTCAAGCCTAAATGACATCTCCACTGCAGGAAGTGTGAGGAATTTGGATATCTTGTTCTCAGAATCGCCAGTGGCAGGAATTAGCTCCTTAAACCTAAAAGCTCCATCAAAACAAACAAAATAAGGGAAGTAAATTTCAAGATCCTTGATATCTAAATTTGTTTCCTACCCTTTTTAACTTATGATCTTGGCAGGGAGTCCCCCTCAGGAATCGAATCATGCCTCACGAATAATTTTTTTTCTTTCCAAGCACCGTCGTTTTGTTTAGATTTCAGAAGGAGGTGGGGTTTATTTGTCTTAACTCTAAAAGGGAACGAGAGGAACCAAAAGTGGAAAGATCATAGATAGAGGCCAACTTAGGTAATCCAATGTCCATATTTTTGGACTGATTCAGGCGATCAATCCAAAAGAGGATCCTCCAAACCACATGCATAGTTTGGATATAGGATATTTGGGTACATAGAAAGAAATCACGAACAATACCAGTAACATGATAGGTTAAAGCTAGACTGGTATTCAGGAAAACAAACCCATGTTGGCGACAGAAAATTAGGTTGAACGGAAGCCTGGAAAGGACGGAAAACCACATTAGAAGGGAAAGCCCCGATGGCTTTCAATGGTTCCATGTCTTCATTGTCAAAAGAACAAACCTCGTCATAGCTTAATATTCCTTGATCGTTAAAATCATTCTCGGAAGGAATAACAATGCCGGCTCGAGAACGGTTAATTTTCTTAGCCATGACAATGAAATCAAAATAACGGGAGAACGAATGAAAGGGAAAAAGCATTACCTTCACAACGGGATGATGGCGATTTGAAAGAGTAAAAATAGGAGTTGCCGAAAGCCCTCATTTATAACAAGAAAAAGATGATAGAGATAATTTGTCCATTTCTCGATTATCTCAACAAAGTTAAGACTTATCCCTCAAAAATTAAATTCAAACCCCCGTTATCTATTTAGTTTAAGTTATTCCTTTAATATTTACAGAACTAACTCATATTTTCAGGAATAACTTGGGGGCAATTTTTGGGACCAGGATCCTTGGTTCATCCAGGATCCTCAGCAACATCAGGATCCCAGTTAAATACCGTTATTATTTTTTATCAATATTTGTAACGGTCACATTTTGTCTATAACTAACACGTGTGCAGAAGTAGTCAAGGGAAGACCAATTCTCAATGAAGAATCATCTCAACTATGCTAAAGACCTAGAATACTTGGTCAAATAACGTTCATGAAGCTAGTTATAGAGGATCCCAAAAATATCATCTCAACTATGCTAAGAAATCATTGAAATCTTTACTTTATATCAATAAAATCATCAAGGCAGGTGATCATTATCACCTCCCAAGGTTTTATGCCGGAGATCCTAGCAAGGATTAAGGGCTTTCCTTGTAAACCATCATGCCCTTTTTCTGTTACTACTTGCTATTACACAATCTAAACATCACAACCTCTCATTCAATTTGGTTGATTAGTACTTGTGTAATTTTTGACCAAAATAGATACTATTAGAGATTGGAAATAGATTCTTCCCTCTCTTGAACGAATTAGAGTCTGTGGTTGTGAGGCTTTCGTTCGTCGCAAAGTGCTTGATAAACCTGAACCCAAATCTAAGAGGTGCTACTTTGGTTGTAATCCTAAAGATTCTTTTAGATACTTGTTTTACAAGCCTAATGAGAACAAAATCATTGTTACTCAAAGGGAAGTCTTCTGAGAGAGGGAGCTGATATCTCAAGGAGCTAGTGGGAGCCAAATCGATCTTGATGATATTAAAAAATTGACCAATGAAGAACCTGAAGTTGGCACTAGCCATCAATAGGAGGTTTAGGAACCTGTTGAGGAATGTAACATACTTCCACCTTCACCTCGAAGATGTAATAAGGAGCGTCGTCCACTCGAGTTATAGGGTTTCCATATTACAGAGGAGGATGGCACCCTGTTAGGTGATAATAAGCCGTTCAACTATCAGGAAGCCATGACAAGCCTAGATGCTGCAAAATGAAAAAAGGAAATTGAGAGCGAGATTCAATCCATATACGATAACAAATTTGGGAATCTGGTTGATCCTACATCTGACACTAGAACCGGGGTGTAAACGGGTCTTCAAGAAGAATATCGATATGGATGAGAATGTACACATGTGCATAGCTCGACTGGTTGCAAAAGGTTATACTCAAATTCAAGGAATTGACTATGATAAGACTTTCTTGCTAGTAGCAATGATCAAATCTTTTAGGATACTACTTGCTGTAGCCACTTTCCATGACTATGAAATATGGAAAATGGATGTAAATACCGCTTTCCTTAATGGGAAACCGACCGAGGATGTTTACATGATACAACTAGAAGGTTTTGTACAATCCAAATATCCGAATAGAGTGTGCAAGTATGATAGATCCATTTATGGACTCAAACAAGCATCTTGTAGGCGGAACATCTATTTTGATGATAAGATCAAAGAGTTTGGTTTCTTAAGAAATGAAGATGAACAATGTGTATGTTAGATATAGTAGGAGCATGGTAGTCTTTCTTGTTATGTATGTCGATGACATGCTACTCATAGGAAATGACATCCCAACATGACTCGAAGAGACGACTTATACCTATTCAACATGACAAGATATTGTGTAAGACTCAATGTATCAATCTGAGGGTCTGCAAGAAGATAAAAAAAATAAGAACTTATATCCAGAATTATGTACAAAAAAATGAAAACATCTTCTGGCATCGAGGGAGTGAAGAACTTGATATAATGAGTCGAGTCCCATATGCTTATACTGTTGGATCGATAATGTATGCCATGATATGTACTAGGCTTGACGTTTTATGTACCGTGAGCATGAAGAGTCATTTTTAGGCTAAACCTGGCAAAATTCATTAGATCATAGTCAAGAACATTTTGAAGTATCTTAGGAGAAGTAAGGATATGTTCTTGGTCTATGGTGGTAAAGAAGAACCGACCGTAAAGGGTTATGTGGATGTAAATTTCCAAACTAATAGAGATGATTCTCAATCTCATTCCGGTTTTGTATTCTTAATTAATAGAGGAGCAGAGAAGTGGAGCAGTTCAAAGGAGGATACCATAGTGTAGAAGTGTTTAATCGAGTACAAACAACAAATCAGAGTAAACAAATGTAATATGAACACACGAAGTAAATTAGATCTGTTTTAGCTCATATTACTTTCAAAGAACACGAGTACAAAACTGATAGTAAATGTGTAAAGACTCTACTATCAACTCTATGTTCTGCTCCTATTTATATGAGACTGAAAGTACAAAAAATACTAAGGCTAAACATTTAAGATTCGATAATAAAATGCCTTACCAAATACATAATGAAACATACGAAATAGTTAACTACACAGACTTCGGCATATTACAAGACATTTCGACTCTACAATCTCCCCCTTTGTAATCATGTCGAACTTCTTAATTTGTGAGAATATGTGCAACAAAATGCATCATCCTTCGTATCTCTGAATACCATGAAAAAATTTTCTTCAACTCCTTTTATCCCCCTGATTATTCGTCAAGCAGTTATTCATACAAACAATGAAGTTCGTATATTGGGAAGTAATATATATTTCCACTTCACAAGCTTGAAATAAAAACCTCTTTGCTTTCCCATTCTTTTCTTTTCCAATAAAGACTAATCCAAAAGGTTTTAAACAAATCTCCCAATCAACATATTTCTTCAGTTCTGCTTGGGTCTTCGTAGCTTCCATTGCAACATCACTTCCTTACCAAAGATGATGCGAATTACACATCCGTCAAATCTAGACAATCATAGTAATTATCTATGACGATTTTAATATAACCAAGACCAAGCCTCAAAGCATCTTTATCAGTCCTTTGAAGCTGTGAAACGTTTATGTCATTCAAAATTAATGCAACTTGAATCAAGTCATTCAAGTTCATTAGTGGAAAATCGGAAACTGAGAAATCACAAACTTGATTGTTCTCCTTGACAACATGATACCGAAAATTTTGTATCATATTCTCGAACATGACATCTTTCGTTATGCTGATCACCTTCTTGATCTTCACCAATGACCATATTTCCTCTGGTTCTTTCCCAACAACAACATGAAACCTAAGTTTCATATGAATATAATCATCTCCATTGTTAAACTTCTTGATTATCTTGTATTGAGCCATGATGAACATCATTTCATTTATTGGAAAATCAAGCTGATTCATATCAGTGCTAGTGATAGAATAGCTTTTCTTTGGCTTTTTCTCAAATGCATACATATGATTAAAAGCAACTCTTGCTTCAATACTCTCATAACTATACAGCTTCTTCGGATCTCCCTTATCCATACCAGGTGGATCACTTTCCCGAAGTCTTAATATGCTTTGTATCTTCCTTTGTTTATCCATTTCAGCTTCAACTTCAACCTTCAATTATTCTTTTGATTTTTCAACCAAAATCCCCTTTTATTTTCCATCATCTTCTGAAGGTTTTGGTTTCGAAGAGCTTGAACTTCCTCCTTCAGTAGAAGCACCAATAACAATTCCATTTAGAATGGGTCTTGTTACTGTCTTGATAACTTCTGTTGTATTCACTTTTGAAACTATAGGTGTTGGGATTTGAGTAGACACCACTTTCATTACTTCAACAGTGGTTACAACCTTCGTTACTTCAGTAGTAGTTAAAACCTTCTCAATCTTTTTCGTCTTATCAACACCTTGAATTTTACTTTCTCCCCCTTGCACCCTTGTGACACCAGGAGGGGCATTTGAAGGTAAAAGATTGATAATTCGGGACAAGGGTGCCAACTGTTTGTGTAAAACTGATTCAAACAATAGAAATTTATGAGATAGAAATTCTGGTGTGATTAGACGAGATGAACTTGGATTTGAGATTAATGCTTTCAATTCATTTAGCAAAGTGGTGACCTCCATGAAGCTTTTACTATCATCAGAAAATAATTGAGTGATTTGAGGACTTAAAGCTTCATACAGTTTGACAAATTTCGTGACCACATCTGCAACAATATCCATATTCTGATTAAGAGACGCATAGTCTTGGTGAGAAGCAACAATCTCTTTGTGCATATCTTCATGAAGTTCCTGAATTTTCAGATTAACATCCTCCCACACCTTTTTCACATCTTGCACCAACAATACATGTCTTTCTTTAGCAACCCTCCTGAAATCTCTGACTTCTTCATTAAAAGTTGAAGATTGAGATTTGATTCTAAGCTCATTGTTGTTGTCATTACTATCCACCTTCTCAAGAATTCGAGATTCAGAAGCACCAAGCAAAGTAGAAAACATATTTAAAAATCGAGCTTATTAGGCTTTTAACATGACATCCACTTCAATACTAGACAGTGAACTGCTTCCCCCTGCATCTGCTTGGGATTGAATAATCGAATTGAGCTTTTTGTTCAGAATCTTAAATTGTTTTCCTGGCATCAACATGTGATCAAGAATGTATTCTTCTTTTGGATCAAACTCAATTTCCTCAAACGTTCCTCCAAATCCACGATCATCATTGTCTTTATCATCAACTGATTTTGGTGGATCAGTAGATTGGGAAGAAAATAGAGAAGTGAAAGGTTGATTGAGAATTTGAGTAAAGGTTGGCAAAGATGAGATTGGAGGTGTAGGAATTATAAACGGTGGTGAAGAAACAAGAGTACTCAAAATAGGTTCGGAAGAAATTGTAATAGGAATACCTTGAGATGATTGATCAACACTCACATAAATATGTGCATCAGTATCATATACATTTGCAACAATGTTTGAAATGGGAACCTCCTCAGAAACTGATTTGGTTACAACAATTTCAAGTGGAACAGTTGTAGTTGGCATTGAAACAGTTGATTGATTAGTGGTGTTGAGAGTGTTGGAGAATGCGAACCCAATGGTGTCTCTGGAATGATCTCTCTATCCGATGACTCTTCACGAACCACCAATTTTTCTTTCTAGTTCTTCTTGCTGATTTTCTTCGCCAGATCCTCAACTCTTCGCTTCTTTGTGGAAGGTGAAACTGGTGCAAGAATCTCACGAACTTTCACTCCTTACCTATTAAGCTGAGCTTTACGAATAAGTGGAGTTTGATCATTGGATGAAGTTCTTTTCTTATGAGACAATTTCCTTAACCTTTTTAACAAACCAGACTTTGAAGATATCACTTCCTTCGAAGATTCATCAACAACCTTCTCCTCAAACTTCTCAGTTTCAGTTGTAATCATCTTAGGAGACTTAGACTTAACTTGTTTCTTTGGGCTTTCATGAAAAACATCATCCGATTCCATTAGCATCTTCTTAACTTTGTTAGATGAACCAATATCACTCTTTTGCAGAAAAATCCCAGTTTCAACTGAAGGATTAACATGTTTCAAGTATTCCACCAAAATTGAATTTGTTGGATCAACTTTCTTCAGCATCCTATCAGGAATTCGAGCAACATTTGGGAATACGTCTGAATCATCTTCAACAGTCTTTGGAAAATGATACTTCTGTTGGATTAGTGTCTAAGTCCATAACTATTTTGCTATGTACTTGACCCGATGGTGCATGGTTTTGGGTTGCCTTCACCAAAGCAACTTGATAGGATGAATTATGGAAAGAAAGGATTTAATATGATTTATTAATATATTATGAGAATAATATATTAAAGGAGAAATCATGTTGTTTAATTAATATTAGTCAAGAATTAATAAGAATTAAGTTTCTGGCTAAAAGAGATTAATTAAACTTAAGGAACTAGAATTGTAATTATAAGATAATTGCAATTGGGCTATGGATTACCTTATAATATAAGGTTGGACGAATTCTATGGGGAAACCCATTAGAAATCGTCCAAGGCTTATTAAAGAAGGGTCCATGGGTTGCTTAGGGCCTAAGCATCCAAATTAGGGTTTCCTTGTTAGATAACCCTAATAGCCTCACTATTTAAAGGACCCTGAAGCCCCAAAAACGTGGTGAACTAATTGGTTAGGGTTTCCACACGTTTTGGGCAGCCTCCTTCTCTTTTCCTCTTTATCCTCTTGCTCTTGGTGTTTGTGAACCATTAGAGGAGTGACATTTGTGACTCTAAGCTTTCTAAAGTCAATACAAGGAGGATTTGAGATTGTTATTGCTACATAACAATCAAGGTATGATCTAAACCCTAATTCATATGTTATATTGATTATCATATACTAGATCTAGGGTTTATAGTCTTGGATGAATTGCATGTACAATAGAGAAACCTAGATCCAAGCATTAGGGTTTGCATGAGCACATAGGATGTTCTTATAGCTAAAACCCATTAGTGGTATTAGAGCCTAGATTGGTTTCTATTGTATTGATGCATATTTGATCGAAATCAGCACTGAAAATCGAAAATTTTTGCTTCTGAGTGTTTGACTCGCCGAGTCCAGGTCCAGACTCGACAAGTCAAAGCGTCTGACAGCTCATATTCGGGATTTTCTTCCTGTTATGGTTTTGGATAATTACCATAAACATGTTTTGTTATAAAATCCGAATTTTATCAATATTTGGTGATTATCCTTACCTAAATAGAAGATAATTGTCAAAATTTAGATAATCATTTGTTTTATTAGATAAAGTTTGATTATTTGTAATTTAGATTTGAATTATCTTGTGAAAAAAGTTTTAATTCTTCCCCTTTAGGTTTTATAGTTTAAATTTGAAATTAATAGTTTTGTTTTTGAAATTTAAATAGTTAAAACCTTAATGTTTTGAAATGTTTCAAAACTTGCCCTCAAGTTTTGGAATTTAAAAGTTGATTAAACGTTTAATTTAGAAATGTTAAATTATAAAACCCTAGTATAGTTTTGAAAAGTTCAAATCACACCCTTATGGTTTTATTAATTAATTAAAGTATATAATTAAAAGAGATTAAATAAATCCATAAAAGTTTTTGTTTACAATATAATTGAATTAAAAGTATAATTGTTAATATTGACCACATAGTATTTTAAAAGTGTAAAATACACCCTATACTATATATAACATTAAAAGTCTAACATTATATATATATATATATATATATATATATATATATATATATATATATATATATATATGTATGTATGAGTAAAAATCAGTCTTACCGTTAGTAGGCCTCATTCACGAAGCTGATCTATAAGGGATGTTTAAGGAAATTGCATATAAAATGGCGATTGAATGGGTATCCCTCTTACCCACCGCACTCTTGACTAGTGGGGGGTCGTTAGACGAATGGATAGGATAGGACAGAATCTTCCATTATAAGTATAATGAAGTACAAAAGTAACTAAATGTTTTACAAATTCCAAATCTTAGTTACTTTAGGCAAAAGTGAATTGATGCAATTCCATGAAATTACACTTTGTACCCTTGCAAAGATGTTAGTGGAGCGTGTGTGGTTTACCAGCACACTAAATGGTTCTAAGCAAAGGTGGCAAAGGGTGACTCAATGTTTGTCATAGTTCGGTGGAGTGTGTGTGGTTTACCGTCACATCGAATAGGTGATCGTAACTTGTGAGGGCACCATGTAAGTTTGGATGGTTATTCACACCCGCTTTGTGATCCTCGGCATCCCAGTCACAAACTAGAGGGGCATATCGAGATTTAAACATGCCATTGAAATGTTCAATGAATCTCAAAAGATCTAGGAGTTTTCAATACATTTAAAACTTAATCTGTTTTTCGTTTTTTTTTTCATGGTGGAAATTAGTGAATCGTCATTCACTTACCTTCAAATATTCTGCAACTAGATTACGACATCCCTTTTCTAGGTTGTAGCGTATTGTGTTGGGTCCTAGCCTTAATATCTCATTTGGGTGATTTATTAAGGACTCAATCGATCAACTAACTTGAATTTGTTTTCTCCCGTTTTGTAGATGTCAAAGTTCGACAACTATGGTCTTCCCAAATCTCGTGGAACAAGCATTCCACATGAAGATGATATTCCACGATTCGATCAAGGAACAAGAAATCATGCTTCACTTCCTCCTCCTCCTCCTCCTCCCGTTTTTCTCCCTAACCCACAAGATCGAAGAATTGAAAGGTTCAATGTCACTAAAGCCCTATTGGAAATGAAACATGAAGATGGTAAACCCGTGTGTGCCCACGTTCTAGGAAGGAAATCACACATCGATAGGTTGATAATGTTGGTTGCATCATTCCCTGATGAGTTGGCTATTGACTGGGTTCTACAGTCACTCCCTGAATCATATAATGAGTTCAAAAGAAAGTATTATATGATGGATCATGACACAAACCTCATTGAACTAACTTACATGCTCATTACTGCTGAATCAGAAATGATTTGGCAAAGCAATGGAGTGTATTTGTTGGGAAAGTCAACCAACCATGCTTCCGAGGACGTTCTAGGAGAACTGACCTGCGTTTGCTGCCAAGAGAAAGGGCGTTGGATACGAGTCTTCCCTAAGAGCCTGAAGAGCCCAGAAGATGGGAGAGTCAAAGAGTATGACTGTGCTTCAGGTAAAATCCACTATCTAACTCCATCAAGTTTCTATTAGTTGATTCTTAATACATAATGTGATAAGATTGCATTTGAATGTTTTGCAGGATCAGTGAAAAGAGAGGAAGGTTAATGAAAAAGCAAGATGAGTCTAATCACAAAGAAATGGATCTCGATCGCATGGACTTGAAGATTAGATTGTGAGCTTAGAAAGTTATGATAGAGTTGTTAGGAATATTTATTACATAGTTTTTCAGTTGATTTTGCATTGTAAGGACAAATGTTTTCCGCTGCTTTTATGAATAAAATAAATTTTGGTTTGACTCATTTATTTATTTATTTATTTCCTTGCAATGAAATCGTTATGAAAAATTGATGTTTGCATATTTCTACAACGAATGAATGTGATTCTTATTATGATAATTGTTAAATGCCGAGAATTTGCCAAATAAGGAGAGTTTCGCATCGCCCAAATTTCAATTGGACAAAAATTTGGAATCACACAACTTGGTTGCATGATGAATGAAAAATTTCATATTTGGAAATTAGACTAATTCGTTGACAAAGTGTCAAGAGAAGGACTAGGAGATCAAGTATACAAGTTGTGTGTTGATCAAGTCCACCGTAAGAGTAACAAAGATATTCGTCATGATTTACTAAAGGTTTAGTAAATATGATTATACTTATAAGATTAAGTGTAATTCTGAATTGATTGGAAAAGGTTTAAATCAATAGCAGAACGAATAAGAAGAATCAAGTAGGCAGAAAGATAAAAGTTTCTCTATTCTAAGAAGAAGGGAGAGTACCTTTTATTACGTTTTATGATAGGTCTTAATGATTAAGAACCATATCTCAATTGATCCTTTAAGTAAATCTTAGTACAATTGTATGTCTAAGAAGAGGAATTAAGAATTGAAGAAATGGTTAAATCAAGAAGTCAATCATACTTCGTTCCAAAACAAGTCTTAAAATTAAGATTGTGACATTGAGTGATAAGTCTTAAGAAGGTTTATAACACTCATCAAATGTAGAATATGGAAAAAGTTTTCTTATTCTTGCACATTTGAAATTGGAAAGTTGTGATGTCTTGGATAAGACAAAGGTCAACTAGGACCAATTTTCTGAAGTGTTTTGTCTTGATAAAAACTACACTAACTCTTGAATATTTGTTTGTAAAGAAATGTTTTATCAACAAAAGAATCTTATATGTTAAGGAGTCAGTGGGAGTCTTAATGATCTTGAAAAGTTTCAAGAACTAATCAAGAATAAACCTTATCGATCATCACTAGCACACAACTTGAGTTTTATAACCTATCGTGTTGACACTATCTTGTTTCTGTGTCGTTCCAGTTGAGTTAATTATGCATGTAAGTTCTGTGAGTTCTCATTTGAATGCATAAAAGGCAAGGACCTTGATCAATTGAAAGTAAATTGACAGGAAAGGGTGAGCTGATTAACTACTTGGAAGACATGGTGGGCAACCATGTTACCATAAGGCAAGCAATCAAGATTGAGAAGGTTCGGTCCATATGAGTTTGGATTTGTCGCAAACTTTGGTTTTGACAAATTCACATGGATAGGAACACATACACCATTAAAATCTAAGTGTCATAAGATTCCCTCCTTCATGAAAATGATTGTGAGGAAATGCTTTCACTAAGAAAGATTTTAAGAAGATAGTGATTATGAAATTGTATTCTCGAATTCGATTATGGTTATGGTATTCCTTTCCATGATTCGAATAGTGAGATTTGGCAATTAGTCTTAATTATTTAGACACACATATGAGCTATCTAAAAGAAAAAGTGTATAAGTTCAAGAAGCCTTGATAAAGGATTATCATAGCATTAGGTATTAGAAACATCAACTTAAGAAATTCAATAAGTATTGTTTTCTGGAAGTTAAGCTGGTTTCTGAATACATGTCAAAGCTAGTGCGAGAATAAGTGTCATGTTTAAAATAATAATCATGATAGTGGGAGCATAAATGTTATGATTGTATGATTATTATGGTAAGTGTTGCAAGTTAGCAATATTAGTTATAGAAAACAAGAGTTATACTTTGCAATGTTGTAAGGGTTGAATAGTTGTTTTGCTATAATTAATGGAGAGAATATTATGCTTCATTTCAAATATAAAGTCTTAGGTTGTGGAATGTTAATATTTTTAGTCAAAGATACATAGTGTGTTCTTAAATTTCGATTATGATTATGGCATTCCTCTCCATAGTTCGAATTGTAAGAACGAGACACATAAAATATTATGGAAGAAGATAGATAAAGTATCATATCTTTATGTAAGACATTATGCATCATGTCCCATACGCTTCGGATATAGGACCGATTGCAAATGCTATAATATTTGACCATTCTAAAATTTTCCAAATGTCTAGCGCATTTAGAGGGAGAAAGGACAAGAATCGGTTTTGACTAAGATAATTAAACAACTATCAAAGGACGAGCCAAAGCTTGCTAATGATTGGTCGCTTGTGAGTAGTTCGAAGTATGATATTAGATGGAGCATATCGACATTATTATGAATAGATAAGATTCTATTAAGAATGAGTTGTCATATGGTAAGTATGGAAAGGTTTCCATATTGGGAGTTGGATATTAAGAATCTATGTCTAGATTAGAAACTTTTATGCAATAAGGATATTCAAAGGAATGTACTTTGAGTGAGAGACATCACATCTATGGAATTGTCTTGTAAAATATTTCTGATAGAGACCTTTGTAATTCATTGGCAATAGTCATTGTGACCTTAGTGCAGTGACATTACAAAGGATCATTGCATAAAATGTTGGAATCTAACATATACTATAAGTGGCAAGAATTTGATATTCTTTAACTTGTGAAAAAGGATTAGGAGTTGTGAAATGAGTATGATAGGAAATGTGTTCATTTGATCTATTTCACAAAGTAAGGACCGTAGGTAAACATTGTGTGCATGCTGAGAGCATGGGACAAGTGTAGCAATAAATCAAGTAAGAAGTTGATTACCCGAAACAATAAATAATGAGTAATCGATATGGTGATAAATAAAAGGTATTTTATTTATACTCAAAGGTTTGAGGCCATATGGGATTAGTATTATTCTTGTGTTTCACCTTGCATGTTTTGACTTCCTGAATAATTTAATTGGTTATGAACAGTCAAATTATTTGAACGGGCCACAGTCGTTCATATGTTGGAAGTAGGTATGAATGAAGACTGTCGTGAATTGGTGTGTGGATTGTCTAAAGAGCATTAGACATAAGCAAATGTTTGCTGCAACGTTCATGAGTGCTTATGAATATGATTTGAGCATTGGATTAAACCCACGCTCACTTGGATCACTTCATGGATTTTATCACAAGTGATTGGTGAGACGATAACATCTTATATTCTTGAAACCGTGATGTGTGAGTTGCATGTTGCGAGTCGGTTTCACATTGATAATATGTAAACACATCAATAACTTGGTGTTATAAAACATATTTTTGTGTGTGATTTGGTGAGTGAGTGCAAGCAAACATTGAGTCAAAGTTTATCCGTTCCTTTTATCCAAAGTAGGATAAAAGCGATATCTGTGGGCCCCTCGATGATTTAGTGATGGCACCTAAGCGCTTGGCCAAGTCGGGACTAAATTGATGTGTTCAATTCTAGTCTGTTGTCAGTCATCATAAATCTGAATTCGGTAAACAACACATAGACAGAGAGAATGATTTAGATCCATGTCTCAGTCTATAAGATAATATCTAGAATGGAGGAATATATATGATCCCTTATCTAAAGGACACACGTTTCTGATAAGATCAAAGTTGACAACGGCTTTAGAAAGCTACGATTGCAGATCAGGATCTGAAGTCATACGCGGAATAGTTATTAGACTTATCTAAGTGAGAGACTGTTGGATTAGTGTCTAAGTCCATAACTATTTTGGTATGTACTTGACCCGATGGTGCATGGTCCTTTTGGGTTGCCTTCACCAAAGCAACTTGATAGGATGAATTATGGAGAGAAAGGATTAAATATGATTTATTAATATATTATGAGAATAATATATTAAAGGAGAAATCATATTGTTTAATTAATATTAGTCAAGAATTAATAAGAATTAAGTTTGTGGCTAAAAGAGATTAATTAAACTTAAGGGACTAGAATTGTAATTATAAGATAATTGCAATTGGGCTATGGATTACCTTATAATATAAGGTTGGATGAATTCTATGGGGAAACCCATTAGAAATCGTCCAAGGCTTTTTAAAGAAGGGTCCATGGGTTGCTTAGGGCCTAAGCATCCAAATTAGGGTTTCCTTGTTAGATAACCCTAATAGCCTCACTATTTAAAGGACCCTGAAGCCCCAAAAACGTGGTGAACTAATTGGTTAGGGTTTCCACATGTTTTAGGCAGCCTCTTTCTCTTCTCCTCTTCATCCTCTTGCTCTTGGTGTTTGTGAACCATTAGAGGAGTGACATTTGTGACTCTAAGCTTTCTAAAGTCAATACAAGGAGGATTTGAGATTGTTATTGCTACATAACAATCAAGGTATGATCTAAACCCTAATTCATATGTTATGTTGATTATCATATACTAGATGTCACACCCCAAAACCGGAACGACGGAAACGTTCGGGGGTGGAGGACGTCATGTCAAGTATCACTAGATATGTATATGGTAAGCAAGTAATGAACAACCATTTCATTTAGAAAGAAAGTGTTTACAATGTATGTGTCACAAAACATAGAAGTCATAAACAAATAACAAAACAAGACTTGAAGCTATAATGCTCCATCTTCTGAAGTCCTAGCACGAGCACCTGTCTAATAGTCTCCTGAGAATACAAGTTATTTGAAGGAGTTGATCAGCAATTGAGTTGGTGAGTTCATAAGATTTTAGTGTTGTGAGTAAGCTGTAAAGTGTTGTTGAAAATGTATATGTAAAGTGATGCAAGTTGTAAGTTCTGTTTTGTAAAGTTTGCCCGTTCCTCTAGAAAATCATATATTTCCTTGTTTAATGGGAGTTGAGTAAAATGACACTACAAGCCTTTCTATGCGTAATAAGTTGGTACAAGTTATATATACTTGGAGTAAACAAACATTTTATTGTGCGCATTTGCCCTCAACTCATAACCCAACGGGGTACAGTAAGTAAGGCGGATAGCACACATTCCATTTGTTGTTAGATCGTTGTCATATATAACCATGGTGTATTCACTTGTTACTCATGGAGTTATTTGTAATGGTTCCTTTATATCTAATGGAGAGTTCCTTTTAAGAAAACCTATATTTCTTATAATAAAATATTGACTATGGTGATTACTTTTATAATAGCTTTGTTTATACTGCTATATATAATTTGATATTGGGTTGATAGTAGATTGGGTGACTTCGGTGTAAACCCATATCCAACGGGAACATGATGTACATCGAAGAGCACACATCCTACTAGCTGTCGGATATTAGTTTTATATATAAACATGGTTTATAAACTAAGGTGTTATAGAGTTAACTCACTTAAAGTCTTTAAAGCTGTACTTGCTTAATAAAATGGATTAAGACCTTAACTGGGAAATCGCTAGTTTTGTATACCAAAAGTACTGACTTTGAAACGAAAGTTTTGTACTAGAAAAACTGTGCATTGACCCTGTGTCCTATAACCTGATCCATACCTGGTACTCTTATGATGACTTAATGTATACTAAGCATAAATATATATATAGATTCGGGTAGATAATAGATTGGGTGACCTTGGTGTAAACCCACATCCAACAGGAACAGGACGTACAACGAAGAACACACATCCTATTAGCTGTCGGAATCTACTTAGCATATATGTATCCTATAGTGTATGCATTAAGGAATCATAAAGTTAGCATCATGGTCCTAACTTTTAAAAGTAGGCTTCTACCAAGACTCGATTGTTATGAAAGCAATCTTCTACCAAGACTCTACTGTTTCTTAGTCAACTGTAAAGTACATTCTCCCTAGTTTATAACCTATCTCGAATAGAGAATAGATTAACCTTCAAGTGTTACCGACACTTTATGAAAGTAATGGGAGAAATGAGTACCTTGATGTCGTTTATAATGACATGCGGAGGTACTATTAACCTAAAAACATATTTGTTTTATTACGGTCATAATGTGAAAGCTGGAACCCCTACTAACCACTCTCATGTATGGAGATTGAGGGAACCAAATGCGATCCGATCAAATCCATGCAAGCCGTGTAATTCACATTAAAGTTAGAACCTGTCTGCGGGTTGTCATGCTATAGCAAATTTACTTGTTTGTTATGTTCTGTTCTAGTATTGTTTGATTCTCTTCACTTGTTTGTTCTGTTCTGTTCTGTTCTGTTCTGTGTGTGCTTCATTGTACTAGAAGTAATGAATATCATTATCTTAAACTATACCTATAATAGTTTACTAATGCTCTAACTGGACTGTTACTGAAAAGACTCATTTATCTACAAAGTTATGCTTACACTTTAAAAATGGAGTTTTGTATAACTATAAAGTAACATAACCTTTAAAAGAGTTTTGAAATGTTTTAACAACTTATAAATAACATAAGTAACATTTTGAAAGATGTTTGTAACAAAAATTTACACAATTATCATTGTGTTCAACTTGTATCCCCCCCCCCCCCCCCTTAAAATGATTAAAATAGTTAAAAGATTCATTACGGGGTATGAACTTACCTGATGTGGGTGATTCAAACGGGTATGCGTGTAAGGATAAGAAGCTCCACGAATGAATTCCCGAGACACAATAAGTCCTAAATTACATATAAGGACACATCTCCTTCAACCTGATAGTTAGTGCTTTGAATCTTCATAATTGATTGTGAAACAAATTCTTCAGTAGTGGTGTTTTGAGTATCAACCATTGTTGAAAGGTTGAAAATAGTTTTGAAGAACAGAGAATTAGGGATTTTTGATTGTTTGTGTTTTTGACACGTAAATATAAAAGGATATAAGAGTTTCCTTTTTTATGTTTCTTGTGAATTTGAATCTAAAACAGTATTAGCATTAAATGAGATCCGACGTGGCTCCTTGGAAATCGCACCCTATCGCCAATAAACTAGCCACGCATGAAAAAGCAACCATCACATCTTCCTTGAAACCCGAAAAGAATTCAAAGAGACTTGTCAAATAGCCTGTTTATATATTCCAATAGAATAGTAACCGCCACTAGCCTTCGGTATGGAAGTAAGGCTCTTTCACTTTTAGGATAAAAAGCGAATTCATATGCTAGACTGTTGAAATCATCAGCCTGAGTTGGTATACTCAGAACCTGAAGGATTTCGTGAGTGCAGTGTGCCAATAGAATAAGATAAGAAGCATTTTTTTTTTTTTTTTTTTTTTTTTTTTGGAATCTGTGATGTCGAAAAATAAAATTTTGACACAAAAGCAGTTAAACCCCGGGCAAATGTTTCTTCGTTAATTATCAAGAGAAATAATCAACAGCTTGTGTAGTTTCCCGTGAATTACAATCGAATACTTATAAAGAAGTATCAAAGGGCTTGTTTTTCAAGGCTTCGTGGGTGGGTTAAAAATTTCGTTACATATCAACATAAACATAAGGTGAGTAATTGTAACAGAAATTACTTGTTTGACCATTGTAGTCAGTAAAAAGTATGATTTGGATTAATTTGAAAGTGACAGTTGAAAGTGTTGGATTAGTGTCTAAGTCCATAACTATTTTGGTATGTACTTGACCCGATGGTGCATGGTCCTTTTGGGTTGCCTTCACCAAAGCAACTTGATTGGAGAAATATATAGAGAGAGAGGATAATATGATTTGTTAATATGTTATAAGAATAATATATTAAAGGAGAAATCATATTTTTTTAATTAATATTGGTCAATAATTGATTAGGAATTAATTTTGTGATCAAGTGTAATTAATTAAACTAGAGGGGTTGAATTGTAATTATGCGATAGTTACAAAATATGGTAATGGTTATCCTAGATATAGGTTGGACGAATTCAAGGGATAAGATATCCTTGAAATCGTCCAAAGGATAAAGGATAAGGGATTTCTAAGACTTATCTTATGGTTACTTGGTGGGCAAGCAACTAGATAAGGATAATGACTGAAACCCTATCTGTACACCTATATAAACCCCCTTGGCACATGATTTTGTGTAAGACCTTCCCTAAGGGTTCTAGGGACGAATTTGATACCTCCCTCCTCTCCTTATATCTTCTCCATTTGCTGTTGGTGTTTGTAAGCCATTAGAGGAGTGACACTTGTGACTCTAAGCATTCCAAAGTCAATTCAAGGAGGAATTAGGATTGTTATTACTCTATAACAATCAAGGTATGTTCTTAAACCCATTCATATGTTAATATTGATTTCCATATACTAGAATTAGGGTTTATAGTCTTGGATTCAAAGCATGTACAATAGAGAAACCTAGATCCAAGCATTAGGGTTTGTATGAGCACATAGGATGTCTTATGATCAAAACCCATCAGTGGTATCAGAGCCTAGGATGGTTTCAATTGTATTGATGCATTATATATCTGAAAAATTCTATTTTTGGTGTTTTAGAGGCTGGACTCGTCGAGTCCATAGCTGAACTCGCCGAGTCCAAGGTGACTCGACGAGTCCAGGCTTGACTCGACGAGTCAACTCGTCAGATAATGCTTATCTCGGTATTGCTTGCTGTTTTTGCATATGGATAGTTACCTTATCATGTTAGATCAATATTAATCCGATTATATTATATATTTGACTATATTTTTGATCTAAATAAAGATATTTATCAATTAATAAGATAATTGTTTCCTTATAAGATAATTGATTGATTATTTTGATTAAATTGATAAATTGTTTTGCAAGAAATCATTAAATATATCAAATATGGATAATTATGTGATTAAATGTTAATTTAAAATTATTTGTTATTTGATCCTTGTTGTTATGAAAAGTTTCATATTTTCCCCTTTAGGTTTTGTAGTTTAAATTAGAACCCAAAAGTTTTGAAGTTTTGAAATTTAAATAGTTAAAACCCTAATGTTTTGAAAAAGGTTTCAAAACTTGCCCTCAAGTTTTGGAATTTAAATTTTGATTAAAAAGTTTAATTTTGACGTATATTTAAATTCTAACCCTAATGTTTTGAAATGTTTCAAAACTTGCCCTCAAGTTTTGGAATTTAAAAGTTGATTAAAAGTTAATTAGGAATGTTAAATTCTAAAACCCTAGAAATGTTTTGAAAAGTTCAAATAGACCCTTATGGTTTTATTAATTAATTAAGGAGTATAATTAAAAGAGGTTTAATAAATCCATAATTGTTAAGGTTAACCATTTAATTGAATTAAAAGTGTAATTGTTAAAGTTAACCACATAGTATTTTAAAAGTATAAAATGCACCCTATACTATATATAACATTAAAGGTCTAACATTATATATATGTATGAGTAAAAGTCAGTCTTACCGTTAGTAAGCCTCATTCACGAAGATGGTCTATAAGGGGTGTTTAAGGAAATTGCCTATAATATGGCGATTGAATGGGTATCCACTCTTACCCACCGCACTCTTGACTAGTGGAGGGTCGTTAGCCGAACGGGTAGGATAGAAAAAAAAACCTTCCATTATAAGTATAATGAAATACAAAGTAACTAAATGTTTTTCAAATTCCCAATCTTAGTTACTTAGGAAAAAGTGAATTGATGCAATTCCATGAAATTACACTTTGTGCCCTTGCGAAGACGTTAGTGGAGCGTGTGTGGTTTACCGGCACACTAAATGGTTCTAAGCAAAGGTAGCAAAGGGTGACTCAATGTTTGTCATAGTTCGGTGGAGCATGTGTGGTTTACCGGCACATCGAATAGTTGACTGTAACATGTGAGGGCACCATGTAGTTTGCATGGTTATTCACACCCGTTTTGTGATCCTCGGCATCCCAATCACAAACTAGAGGGGCATATCGAGATTTAAACATGCCATTGAAAGTTCAATGAATCTCAAAGGATCTAGGAGTTTTCATAGATTTACAACTTAAATTTCTTTTTCGTTTTTCATGGTGGAAATTAGTGAATCGTCATTCACTTACCTTCAAATATTCTGCAACTAGATTACGACATCCCTTTTCTAGGTTGTAGCATATTGTGTTGGGTCCTAACCTTAGTATCTCATTTGGGTGATTTACTAAGGACTCAATCAATCAACTAACTTGAATTCGTTTTCTCCCGTTTTGTAGATGTCAAAGTTCGACAATCATGGTCTTCCCAAATCCTGTGGAACAAGAATTCCACATGAAGATGATATTCCACGATTCGATCGAGGAACAAGAAATCATGCTTCACTTCCTCCTCCTCCTCTAATTTTTCTCCCTAACCCACAAGTTCAAAGGCTTGAAAAGTTCAAGATCACTCAAGCCCTTTTGGCAAGTGAACATAAAGAAGGGAAGTCGGTGTGTGCACACGTCCTAGGGATGAAGTCACACATTGATAGGTTAAGAATGTTGGGATCCGTTGTCTGTGAGGAAATGGCTGTTGATTGGGTTCTTCAGTCACTTCCTAACTCATATAGTGAGTTCGCAAGAGAGTACTATATGATAAACCACGACGTGACCCTTATAGATCTCACCTATATGCTTATTGCTGCTGAATCAACAATGGTTTGGCGCAATAGAAAAGCAAAGTTGATTGGTGAATCTGCCTTCAGGACCTCTATGGATATAGACAATGGCAATGAAAGACATGCAATGATCAAAAAGTTTGATCATAAGAGAAAGGCGATGTCTGAAGTAGTTACATGTGTTGTTCCAAAAGAGTCAATTTGCTTTTATTGCCAAATGAAGGGGCATTGGAGACGAAGTTGCCCTATTTACCTAAGAGATCTAAGAGATGGGAGAGTCAAAAGTATGACTACACTTCAGGTAAAATCCACTATCTAACTCCGTTAAGTTCCTATTCATTGATTCTTAATACATGATGTGATAAGATTGCATTTGAATGTTTTGAAGGATCGGTGAAAAGAAAGGAAGCTTGATAAGTGAGCAAGATGAATCTAATCACAAGAGATGGATCTTGATCGCATGGACTTGAAGATTGGATTTTGAGCTTAGATAGTTATGATAGAGTTGTTAGAAAATTTCCTTTTACATAGTTTTCAATAGATTTTGCATTGTAAGGACAAATGTTTTTCCGCTGCTTTTATAAATAAAATAAATTTTGTTTGACTTATTTATTTATTTGTTTACTTCCTTTCAATGAAATCGTTATGAAAATTGATGTTTGCATATTTCTACCACGAATGGATATGATTCTTAGTTATGTTATTTATGGGAATGTCGAGAATTTACCAAATAGGGAGAGTTTCTCATCGCCCAAAGTTTCAATTGGACAGAAATTTGGAATCACGCAACTTGGTTGCATGATGAATGAGAAATTTCATATTTGGAAATTAGACTAATTCATTGACAAAGTGTCAAGTGAAGAACTAGGAAATCAAGCACACAAAGTTGCATGTTAATAAGTTCACCATAAGAATAACAAAGATATTCGTCATGATTTACTAAAGGTTTAGTAAATATGATTATACTTATAAGAATAGGTGTAATTTTGAATTGATTAAAGGGTTTAGATCAATAGCAAAACGAATAAGAAGAATCAAGTAGGCAGAAAGATAAGAGTTTCTCCATTCTAAGAAGAAGGGGGAGTAGCTTTTATGCTTTATGATAGGTCTTAATGATTAAGAAACATATCTCAATTGATCCTCTAAGAGAGTCTTAGTACAATTGTATGTCTAAGAAGAGGATTCAAGAATTGAATAAATGGTTAAATCAAGAAGTCAATCATACTTCGTTCCAATAAAAAGTCTTAAAGTTAAGATTGTGACAATGAGTGAAAAGTATTAAAAGGTTTATAACATTCATCAAATGTGGAAAGTTGTGATGTCTTGAAGAAGACAAAGATCAACTAGGGCCAATTTATGAAGGGTTTTGATAAAAGCTACACTAACTCTTGAATATTTATTTGTCAAGAAATGTTCATTGACAAGAGAATCTTATATGTCAAGGAGTCAGTGGGAGTCTTAATGGTCTTGAAAGGTTTCAAGAACAAACCAAATAAACCTTATTGATCATCACTAGCATACGAGTTGAGGTTTACAACCTATCGTGTTAACATTATTTTGTTTCTGTGCCGTTTCCAATTGAGTTTGATGAGATTAAACTAACCTTTAATCTATAAAGATCGATTAGATCTTGAACAAGTATGTAAACAAAAACAATATAAACGCAATAATAAGAACAAGTCAAGATGGAATCAAACGTGTCGAATGATTAAACAAAATCCTCAGAAGAGCTCGATTAAGAACATCAACTGTAGAGGATTGGAAGGTTACAGGAACGATCAAAGAAACCTGTTATCGTCTAGATGTATCTCTATTTTCAGATCTCTAAAAACCTTAACCTAATATGCATGCAAGCGTAAACTTATATACAAAACATAAAAGGTTCACGGTTGGACAGGCCCAAACCGGAATACAAAGTAACATAATCTGTCGAGCCCAAAAACGCAATCTTCAAAATAATTTTCAGCCCAACAATCTCCCCCTTTGCGTCAATTTGGAGCGAGACCTTCATTCTCTTTTCACAGCAGAGGGCTTCTTTACCGTTTCAAAAATCTTCGGTATTAAAGCCAGAATATGATGCCTGAAGGTGATATACCAACGAAGCATGTCAGTGAAGTTCTTCTTGTCTGCTGTTGAGTTCTGTTTGCATCGGTGAATGATATTGATAATATGCTCCAGACAATCTGTAGAAAACAGATGTTTGTCTACCAAAGCAAACAGAAACTTATGTTTGTCGCCTCTGGTGAACATAACCGTCAGATTGGAAGAATCAATTTGCCCTATCTTCATTTTATGAACATCTCCGGTCTTGGAAGTGGGCTTGACGGTCGGTTTCTTGTTCATAACTTTTGCTATTTCCTGATCCATAGTGGCGAGCTCATGGACGTAGGAAGCCAACATTCTTTTAAGATGTTTAAGAATTGGTTCATACTCTATTTGGTTGGAGAGAAGAATGTTGTATAGCAAAATCCAATCATGCGGATTCAGACTGGGAAGATCTGCCAGAGAAATAAGATGTTCTGTGTTGGCCGTTCCTCTGTTGATTTTGAAATTAACGTTCACAAATTTCCCAGCCTGTGTCGATTTCAGTACCTTGACTTTAATGATTTTCTGAGCGCTCCATGTCAAGTACTGCGGTTGACCATATTTTAGATAGAAATCTATTAGCTCTCTGTCAACCTTCAGGTTCGGATGAGGGACATCGGTAGTGACATCAAAGCAATGAAATGTGAAAGCTTTGCGCGTGATAGGCATGTCGAACTGTGAGTCTTTTGTATTTTCACACTCAAAGGATGCAATCGGTTCCAACCAATATATGGAAGGAAACTCAATCGCTTGAGTGATGAGTGTGTCTTTGTCCCAATCTGGGAACAGAGTCTTCTTGGCTTGAATGGCCTCCTCATCCTCCCTGATCTTTCTTTCCCTGGCCTCGGCCTCTCGAGCTATCCTTAGAGTTTCATCAAGCTCTTTGTCCCTTTTCTTGCGTTGAAGAGCTTCAGTGATAGTTTCGTCTGAATCTGATTCACTCTCAACTAGGACTTGTTTCCCAGAACCCGAAGCTACATTAACCTTCGGTTCTGTCTTGGATACACCTTCCTCTCCCCCTTGTCTCGGAAGAACAAGCTTCTCCGAGACACCCTTCATTTCACTTAAGATATTAATAGCAGGAAGGAGTTTCGCCTGGAGATGCTGTCTAATAGTGAGGGTTAGGAAGGGATCATGGGTGTCAAGAACATTTGTTAGCATATTCTTGACATCACCAGCGCAACTTTGAAGAACTGCCCGCTGAGTCTGTAGTAAAGTAATTTCCTGTTGTGCCTGGGCCAGTTGGATCTTTTGTAGGTCGATGGTTGCCTGGTGCTTGACAAGATCTTCCTTCAGGGTGCTCTCGGCTGCCAGAGAGGCAAAACGTGAATCCAAAGATTTGAGAAATGAAGTGGATTCAGTTTTGAGGTCAGCGCGCAGAGCCTCAAATTTTGTGGTTTCACCCTGAAGGGTAGCCGAAAAAGAGTCTACTGACGCTTGAAATTTGGACACACTAGAGTCAGCGCGAGCTTTTAGAGAATCAAGAATGATCTGAGTTGTATGAACAACCTCGGAAACTTCCTTGGTGGCTTTTGAGCATGAAGCAGCTGAGTTATCTATGGCGTCAGTTGAACGATCCAAGGCGTTAGTGTACGTCTGGATCGCAGACTCTATGAAGGCTTTGAGCACAACACCCCCGTAGGCTTTATTGTCAGCTAGCAGACTGTCAAGTTTGGCGTGAATTTCCTGAATCTGCTGACTTGACACAGGGGTATCGGCATCTGTGTCTGTAGGGATCCGGTAGGGGCTATAATAGATAGAGTCGAACTCTTCATCATCGCCCCCCAAGGTAGCACCAGAGTTGGAGGATGGAGACGGAGATGGGGGAAGGTTGATGACCGGGGTTTCAACCACAGTAGCAGCCCCTGTATCAGATACATTGACTGTTACTGGTGGTTGGGAAGAGGTGATGGTAACAGATTCGGTGATAATGGGCGTGGAGATAGAGGATGAAGGTTGAGAAACAGATAAGGGAATGTTAGGTTCTGTTGTGGTTTGGGGGATAGATATAGGAACAGAAAGTATGACCTTCTGTGTGGGTGATTGGGGCGGGGTTGGAATTTTTGGGGAAGTAGGAGGAGTGGGTGATTTGGTAAGTGGGGGAGATGTAGGTGGAGAGGGTGATTTGGGAATTTGAGGAGATGCTGGTGAAGATGGTTGTTGAGGAGACTGAACGGGTGTTGTTTCGGTTTGAGGAGCAGCAGCTTCTGTTTCTGATGGTGCATTCGGTTCTGATTCAGAAGAAGGAGACCCTTTGGCTCTTTTAGCCATCTTCTTTACCTTTTTCAATTTTGACTGAGAAGGTGCCTCCGCCTCAGATTTGCGTTTGGAGGACCTTCTCTTTCTCTCCTTCTTTGGTGCGGTTTCTTTCTTCTCCGCCTTCTCCTTTTTGCTTGCCCTCTTGCCACGGTTGGCAGGTTGATCAAGGGCATCAAGAGCAGCACGTTGTTCCTCAGACAGAACCCTAGGAGGCAAGGGTGTTCTGGTGCTGTAGTCAGCCATGATTGTGCTTTGTGGCGTGACGCACCTATACATGGACCCAGGGATCAGTCCATAGTGAAGAAACTTAGTTGGATCGGAGACTATGATCTTCTTGGTGTGGTAAGTGGCAATTGAATACGTAAGAGCATCCTTCATTACCGGGATGTCAAGGGAATCCATGGCCCGTCTGGTAATAAGCGTCCAAAATCTGCTGCACGATATCTCGGAGTACCTGGCAGTTGTGTTGAGACTCTGAACAACTTGAGCCCAGATTATGGACCCATAATCGAGATTAATGCCGTTGTAAAGACCATACATGATGGTCAGAAACCCTTTGCTTGTGGTGTCAGAACCACCACATCTCTCCGCTAAACCCTTAATTAGAAGGGTAAGCAATCCGTTCCATTGAGACGGAAGACAGGATTTCTTGACTTTGGCAATGGAGGTAAGAACATCCGTATACCCCATCTCATACATCATTGTAAAAAGTTGCGCCGTGGAGATGAAGTCCGGTGAGATGACGGAGGAGTCGATGGCAAGCCCTAGAAGAGAGCAAAACCGTGTTTTGGACACCGAGGTTTTCTTGTCGTGAATGGTGAAGAAGATGCGGTCTTTATGTTTGTCGTAGTTGGCTGTTGTGTAGACTTGGGAGAGCAGGGACATGGGAACGGCCTCCACTTGCGTAAGTGCCAACAACAATGGGGAATATTTGAGGCATTCCACCACGTGTAGCATGTATGAGTCATATAGGAAGGGGGTCATCTCTATGATCAAATTCTGATTAGGTTTGATTGAGAGGAGAGAAGAGGATGCAGTTTGATCTTGTGCGGAAGAAGAAGTCACCATTGTTGAGTTGTAGAAGAAGATGAACAGTGGAAACTTTTTCAGAGAGAGAATTCTTGAGAGGTAAATGCCAAAGAACACGATCATGCCTTATTTATACCGTTCACAGGAGAGAGAAAATCGTGATGATGAAGAAACCAAAACGTCGCCTGAAAAAGCGCGATTGGAAGTTATGGTGTATCTCAGGAATACGTCAGCACACGTGGGTGTAAAACGAATCATTCGCACGCGCCCAAATCATTTTCGTACCGTTTGAAATTCCTTGTGCCCTTGTTTGGTTACAACTGAAACTTAAAACCACATACCAAACAGCAATCAGAATGTTGGAAAAAAGTAATTTTCGTGCATAAGAGTGTGAAAGATAAAGAAATAAATCAAAGGTGTTTGGGATGTGAGTGTTGTCTAGTAAGAAGACAGAAAGCGGAAGATTCCGGGCAAGAATCGCTTCCTTCAAAGCCAAGAGTGACCTGAAGTGCTTGTGTGGTTTCCCGAGAAATACGATCAGTTGTCTTTTAACAAACAATGAAAGGCATCTTTTGATAATGGCTGAAGGGTGGCTGAACTCAAACCAAGCATCAAGTCTTAACATAAAACTGAGTGTTGGTAGAGTTACCTGTGAGACCGATGAGATCTGTTGAACAGGTAGGTGGGAAGTATTTCGTGACGTGAATGGTATAGACATAAATCTCAAGGAAAAATTAAACTGGACCTCTTTGGGAAGAAATGTCTTAGGTGGAGACAATTTCATAAAAGATCACACAAAAAGAAAAGGAGATTTCCAAGTAATAGCTTGAGTTTATCACTCACCGTCAATTCATTTCAGGTGTTGGATTTTGGGTTTCACTTAGAACATGGTAAACGAATCTAAGATCATAAACACAGATGTTGTGCAACCATAAGCCTCAGTGGTAAAGACCGAAAGCATCAAGGGTTACTTTGGGGAATCAAAGGCAAATGAAGAAGATGAGGAGAGGGTTAAGAGACCGAACGTACCTTCTGCTACAGAAATGGGACAAAGCAGAGAAACTCATGTTTCATATGAGTAGAGGAAGGTAGCTCTAGACCGAGTGTAAGAGAATAGCCTGATTGGGAAGAAACGATAGGTGTTGATCGAATCATTAAGGCGTGCTCGAGGTCATAGAGGCTTGCGACAACATACAGCAGCATGCTTCTAGGGACGTCTAACTAGTCTGATAAAGATAAAACATACCTGGGTAAACACTATAGAAGGAGATGCTTGTATTCACCTGTGCAAAACGTACACCGACTAGAAAGATAAAATGTTTTTGTAATTTTGGAATTTTCTGAAAAATAAATAAAAACAGAAAGATAAAATGTTTTTGGAGTTTTGGAATTTTCTGAAAAATCAATAAAAAAAGAAAGATAAAATGTTTTTGTAATTTTGGAATTTTCTGAAAAATAAATAAAAACAGAAAGATAAAATGTTTTTGGAGTTTTGGAATTTTCTGAAAAATCAATAAAAACAGAAAGATAAAATGTTTTTGTAATTTTGGAAGTTTCTGAAAAGTAAATAAAAACATAAAGATAAAATTTGTACAACAAAAAAAAATAGGAAGCAGAGATAGACCGATCGATCTGTGTATTTCGGTGATAGTTTCAGAATCGAGAAGAACCGAGCGGTCTATCTTGGTCGGTTCCGTAAATCTTTTAGAGCAGAGAGAGACCGAGCGTGCTGTTTGCTTGAGCGCCTTTAAATTACTGGGACAGAGAGGGACCGAGCGGTCTGGTTGTTTCAGTTCCTTTATTTTACCAGAGCAGAGAGTGACCGAGCGGTCTGGTTGTTTCGGTTCCTTTATTTTACCAGAGCAGAGAGAGACCGAGCGGTCTGGTTGCGTCGGTTCCGTTAAAGCTCCAGAGCAGAGAGCAACAGAGCGGTCTGTTTGCTTCGGTTCCTTTAAAGCGCCAGAGAAGAGAACAACAGAGCGGTCTGTTTGCTTCGGTTCCTTTAAAGCGCCAGAGCAGAGAGCAACAGAGCGGTCTGTTTGCTTCGGTTCCTTTAAAGCGCCAGAGCAGAGAGCAACAGAGCGGTCTGTCTCGTTCGGTTCTTGATTCTTAAATAGAGATTTGAGGATTTGGGACCGACTCTGCAACCATCATACCCAAGCCTTGTAGAATTTTATTAAAGGTCGATTCAGGAAGAGCTTTGGTGAAGACATCGGCCAATTGATCAGTGGTTCTAACAAAGTGAACTTCGACGTTTCCATCTTCCACGTGATCTTTGATGAAGTGATACCTCAGTGCTATGTGTTTGGTTTTGGAGTGTTGCACTGGGTTATGACAGATCCTAATTGCACTTTCAGAGTCACAATATAGTGGGATCTTCTTCATATTGAGTCCATAGTCTCGAAGTTGACTTTGGATCCAAATCACTTGTGATGTGCAGGATGCAGCTGCAATGTATTCCGCTTCGGCAGTAGACAATGACACACACGTTTGTTTCTTGGATTGCCAGCTGACTAACTTCCCGTCAAGAAATTGACAACCACCAGTTGTGCTTTTACGGTCGAGTCCACATCCTCCAAGGTCAGCATCAGAATAGGCTTGAACAAAGAAGCCTGAGTTGGATGGATACCATAGACCTAAGGAGGTCATTCGCTTGAGATATCGTAAGATGTTCTTCACTGCAAGCATGTGAGGTTCGCGTGGTTTTGCCTGAAATCGAGCACAATAACACACAGAGAACATGATATCAGGTCTGCTAGCAGTTAGATACATCAGTGAGCCAATCATTTGACGATAGAGCGTGATATCGACAGCCGGTTTGTCTAGGGATGGGGTAAGCTTGGTTTTGAATGCCATTGGGACTTTGACTTTTGTGTCTCCCATCATACCAAACTTTGCTAGGAGAGTCTTCGTGTAAGCTTCCTGATTAATAAAGATGCCTTCGGGTCCCTGTCTTATGTTTAAACCAAGGAAAAAGTTAATAGGACCCATTGAGCTCATTTCAAACTTAGTCTCCATCAGCTTTCTGAATTCAGCTGTTAAGCTGGGATTCGTGGAGCCAAAGATGATGTCATCGACATAAATTTGAACTATCATAAGGTGGTTACCTTCCTTTTTGCGAAAGAAGGTTGGGTCAACCGAACCTTGTTTAAATTTAGACATCTTTAAAAATTTTGTAAGCGTTTCATACCAGGCCCTCGGAGCTTGCTTGAGGCCGTACACAGCTTTATCCAGAATATAGCAATGATTTGGATGCTTCTCGTTCACAAACCCAGGAGGTTGCTCCACGTACACAGTTTCTTCGAGTTCTCCATTGAGAAATGCACACTTGACGTCCATTTGGAAAACCTCAAAGTTCTTGTGAGCAGCATAAGCCAGAAATGTAGCACCTGGTTTCCGGTATGTGAATTTTATTTGAGCATTGCCCTAATTTAGCCTTGGACTCGGCGAGTCATAGGGTCCGACTCGCCGAGTAGGGACGAGACTCAGGACACGTTTAAGTGGGCGACTCGGCGAGTCCATATCCTGGACTCGGCGAGTCACCGCTGCTGGATGAAACCCTAAGTTTCAAGGGTTTGCACCCTATTTAAACCCTCATTCCGCCCCAACTCGTCCCCATTCACCCCCAGGACTCCCCCAACATCGTTTTCCCTTACTTCCTTGAGAGATTGAAGTGTTCTTGGTGTGTTCTTGAAGGTTTTGAGGAGAAAGAGGAGTAGATCAAGAAGAGGAGAAGGAGATCAGCCATCTTTGTGTCATTTCAACATTTTCCTTGAGGTATATCTCGTTTTTCCCCTGTTTCTATGCTTAAGATCCCATTTGAGACACTCTTGAGCAATTCTTCAAGCTTGTCTGTGCTTAATGTTTCGTAATAAGTGGATTAACCTTTAGATCTAGGCAAGATTGAGCTCCAGGAGCTCAGATCTGTTAGCTTTATGGCCCCATGTGGCTTGTTCATCCTAGATCTACCCTTTTGAGGCATTTTGCACCCTAAAATACACATTAGTGAATATCCACACGTAAAGTTGGAAACTTTACGTGTGATTTGTGTCCTAGAAGTCCAGATCTATGAATGGCATGGACTGAAATCGAGTAAATCGGTGTATTTGGTGGATGCATGGCGGCGACTCGGCGAGTCGTATTGGCGACTCGGCGAGTCTGGTCGCGAGTCACCGATTTGGTCCCTTCATGATGTATTGAGTTGAGCCGTGAGTCACAGGGGGTGACTCGGTGAGTTGGGAGCTGAACTCACCCATGTTAGGACTCGGCGAGTCGATGCCCTGACTCGGCGAGTCCAAGGCAATCTTCATAGATCAAGAACAGACTCGGCGAGTTGTTAATACAACTCGGCGAGTCTTAGCATTAAGTGTTCTTCGGATGAAGATGAACTCGACGAGTTGTTCATACAACTCGGCGAGTAGGATGAAGGAGTTGAATGACAGTTAGAAGATGAACTCGTCAAGTCATAGCCCAACTCGACGAGTAGAACCAGGGAACCAGGACAATAGTTTGCTAGGGACTCGGCGAGTGGAGATCCACTCGGCGAGTCGGGTCAACTGAAAGTTGACTCTAACATTGGCTTAGAGCTAGACCGGGGGTAAAATGGTCATTTTACCTAAAGGACAGTTAGCAGTGTTTGATTGAGTATGTTGTGGGAATTGCAGCCGGAGGACTCCCGGAGCAGCAGCAGTCAGTTAGTTCCCGATCCGTTCAGCAGCTACTTTGAGGTGAGTTACCTTCCAGTAGCAGTGGGTCTAAGGCCACAATGTCGGCCCACCAGTAGGAGATGTATGATAGATGATTGTCTTTGTGATATCATCTAGGTTTGCTATTACCTGTTATGTTACGTGCTATCATGATACGTTATATGCAATAGTAGTAGAGTTCGGTTGTTAGGACCGCTGGGTAGTCAGACACCCCAGAATTATCTGACTGTATGTGATGGCATGCTTGTATGTTGATCTATTATGTTATGCGATAGAGGTAGCGGGAGGGGACCAGTCCCCGAGGATCGGTTGTTAGGACCGATGGGTAGTCAGCACCCCAGAATGGCTTGACATGGGTAGTCAGCACCCCAGAATGGCTTGACACGGGTAAGACGGCACCCCAGAATGGCCGTATGGGTAGGTCGGCACCCCAGAATGGCCGTACCGGGTAGTCAGGCACCCCAGTTGAGCCTGGCAGTACGTATGTTATGTGTTTGTATGGTATGTGGTACGTTGGGGGAACTCACTAAGCTTTGTGCTTACGTTTACAATTTTGTTTTCAGGTACCTCTGCACCGAAGGGGAAGGAGCCGACGCGGTAGCGGCACCTCATACACACACTCTTCGGTTTCCGCATTTACGAGATTTACTGGGATTGTACTCTGATATTTTGATGGGATGTATGGTTTGACCTTTTAGAACATGGTTGCGATGTGTTATGGTGTGATCAAACAATGTTTTTATTTATTAATGTTTTCTAAAGTAATATTTTAAAATGAAATTTTCGGACGTAAAAATTGGGTCGTTACAAGAAATATTCTAATAGATTCTAGCCTAGGAACTGGAGCGAAAGTCTCTTCATAGTCTATCCCTTCCTCCTGACAGTATCCCTTTACCACCAGACGAGCCTTGTTCCTTATAACATTACCTTCCTTGTCCATTTTGTTCCTAAAAACTTATAACATTACCTTCCTTGTCCATTTTGTTCCTAAAAACCCATTTGAGACCAACAACCGAAGCATTTGGAGGAGTTGGAATGAGGCGCCAGACTTTGTTCCTTTCAAATTCGTTCAGTTCGTCTTGCATTGCTTGAACCCAATCAGAGTGATCTAGGGCAGTATTAACTGTCTTTGGTTCAACTTTTGATACGAATGAGTTAAACATACAAAACTCAACCTTTGAAAATAAGGATGTCTGTTTTGCCTTCAGTTGTGATCGGGTCAGAACCTTTTCAGAAACATCACCAACTACTTGAGAGACAGGATGATCTCTGGTCCATTTGATAAGAGGAGGGTAATTCGGATCGAAGGTTGGATCTAGTTCAGCATTGATCATTTCTTCTGGCTCAGATCGGCTATCGTAATCGAGTGTCAGATCATCATGTTCGTCCTCACTTGATGAGCTTTGAGAGACATGAGGTTCAGGTGTTTCTTGTGGTACTGAGTTTCCAGGCGTTGAGGAATCTTCGGTTGGAGAGATATCTTCTGTTGGAGAATCATCTTCGGTTGGTGAAAGACCTTCGGTTGGAGTGGTAGAATTTAGCTTCCCCTGGACTTGTGAGCTTGGCTCCCCCTCGACTTGTGAGCTTGGCTCCCCCTCGACTTGAGCGTTGTTGGAAGGCGAGTCATTAGTGGTTGATCCTTCTTCATGCATTCTTCTTGCAGCATCTTTGACAATCTGCTTCATATGATCAACTTTGTTGTCTGCTGCACCTGCTTCGGAGAGTGAAGCTTTCTCTGGTTCATCAAAGAGCTCCAGAAATGTCTCGTATAAGTTGGCGACCGAGACTGTGACCTTGTTAGTTAGAGGAAAGATTTCCCCTGCGGTGTCTACTTTGGCCTGCAGCTTCTTGACATAGCTGTCGTCAAAGGTCACATAGTATGTCTCTTCAATCTTTCTCGAATGCTTGTTTAGGACTCTGTATGCCTTGGATGTGAGTGAGTAACCCAGAAAAATTCCCTCGTCGGCTTTGACATCAAACTTGTTGCGGTGTTCTTTAGAATTACAGATGAAACACCTTGAGCCGAACACATGGAAAAATTTCACATTTGGCTTTCTGTTGTTTAGTATCTCATATGGAGTGAGCGCAAACCTCTTGTTGAGATAGGACCTGTTCTGTGTAAAACAAGCAGCCGAAATAGCATCAGCCCAAAAATAAAGAGGTAAGGAAGCGAAACTTAGCATAGTTCGGGCAGCTTCACACAAAGATCGGTTTCGTCTTTCGACTATTCCGTTCTGTTGCGGTGTGTAGGGAGCTGAGAAATTGTGACTAATTCCCTTTTCTGCAAGAAACTCTTCAAACTCCCTATTCTTGAATTCGAGACCATTGTCGCTTCTGATGTTGCGAACAACCTTCTTGAGCTGTACTTCAATTTGCTTGATAAACACTTTCAGCTTTTGAGTCGCTTCAGATTTGAGCTTTAGAAAGAACACCCATGTAAATCGTGAAAAGTCATCAACAATAACAAGAATATACTTGCTACCACCGATGCTTTCGATAGATGAAGGACCACACAAATCGATATGAAGTAATTCGAGGGGTTCAACAACTTTTGTGTTGATTATAGATGGGTGACTTTGACGACTTTGCTTCCCCATTTCGCATGCAGCACACAAATGATCTCTGTCGAACTTGAGCAATGGAAGACCCCTAACATGACCTCCAGTGACAAGTCGGTTGATATCTTTAAAATTAAGATGAGATAATCTTCGGTGCCACAACCAGCTTTCGTCGGATTGAGCTTTTGACAACAAGCATATAGTTGGGTTTCCTTTGATGGGTTTAAGGTTTAAGGGAAACATTTCACCCTTTCGCTCTGACTTGAGAATTACTTTCTTTGTCTTTTTCTCTATGATTTCAGAACCTTCATCATCGAACGAGACTTTGAGACCTGTACCTCCAATAAGCTGAGATACACTAATGAGAGTGTGTTGGAGTCCTTCCACATAAGCCACCTTCCTTATAGTAAAGTCCCCATTTGTTATCATCCCGTATCCCTTTATGGTGCCGAAGGAATTATTTCCAAACTTGACGTTGCCACCATTTGCAAGAGATCTGTATTCCCTAAGCTCCTCTTTCCTCCCTGTCATGTGACGTGAGCAGCCACTATCGATGTACCATTCTTCGTCGAACTGCTCGTCACTTATAACCTGCAAAAATTAGACAGATTTAGGAACCCAAAGTTTCTTGGGTCCACGTGAGCTTTGCATGGGAACGGGAACAGTAAGAGAGACGTCAACAAGATAAGTTCGTTTTATAAGAGTTGTTTCATCTTTCCTTTTAAAGGTAAAAACTTTTATTTTGTTTGGATTGGGTGTGTTCGGTTTGGACTCTGGTTTGGATTCATTGACCTTCTGCTTTCCCTTTTGTTCAGCTGACGAGTGAGATTTTTGAGAACAAGAGGAATCAGTTTTAGAATAAGATGGAGATAAATCAGTGGAAGTAGAAGAATTAGAAGAATGAGAAGAATTAGAATGAGAGGGTTTTGATTGAGAGGATTTCCTGGCTAGAGACTCTAGGTGACCCTTTTGCTTTTGATCATTGGAGGGACTGACCTTAGAGTTTTGTTCTCTTTTGACTTCAGAACCGAACCTTTGCGTTCGGTTGGAGCTGTCTTTGGAACCGAACCTTTGGTTTCGGTTGAAGTCTTTTTCAGAACCGAACCTTTGCCTTCGGTTGATATCTTCTTGTGAACCGAACCTTGGCTTTCGGTTTTTGTGACTTTCAAGCTTTCCTACAGGATTGTTTTCATACTTCAGATTCTTGTCTTGGTGTGAGAAATATGCATTCTAGGAATGCCAGAATTGTTTCCTTTCAGAAAGGTTCTTCCTGTATCTATTGTTCCTTTCTCTCTTCCTATTCCTCATCTGTGTAGGTTGATGATGAACATTTGCTTTCGGTTTCGGTGTCTCCTTGGCTGGTTCCTTTTGAACTGCAGGAGTTTTACTTTGAGCAGAGGGAGTAGATGTAGCGTGTTCTTTTGCCGAACGATCATTCTTCTGAGGAATATCTTTTGTACCACTGGTGCTTGGCTCATCGAAGTTGTCCGGCTTATTCAAGGGTTCAGGTATGTATCTTCCTTTGCTCTTCCAGGAGGTTCTTTCAGATAAACCAATGGTTTCGTTTGCATTATCTATTGGAGCTTCCCAGAAGTACTCATCGCAGCCATCAGCATTGTCTTCGTTTACAATAGCTGTGAGTTCAGCTGTTTAATGTTCGGTTACTCCTGTCACCTTGTATACTTGATTCGGAGTGGTCCTGACCTTTTGATACATAACTGCTTTCTCAACTAAAACTAGGGACTTTTGATGGGACAAACGAGCGAACTCTACTGAATTTTCAGAAATAAGATTCTTGTGGTTTTAAGGTTCGCTTTTAGTAAATTCTGAGCAGTCAACCGTGTCCTCTACAGAAATTTCACTCATATTTTCATCCTCGTTAAGCTCAGATGCATTTTCAACATCAATTTTGTTTTCTGAGCTTACGTTGGCGTTTAAAGAGTTAAATTTTTGCATGGTTTCGGTTCTCAGTTTAAGTCTGTCATTTTCATCCAAAAGGTTTTTAAGCATGTCCTTGTGGTCCTTGGATTTAATGAAGGACTCAATTTTGTCCAGTCCATACATGTAGGTCGGATTGACATCATCAGACAATATCACACTCTCACAATTGTAGGCTTCGGCATCGATTTCATCTTCCTTAAACTCTAGGAAGGGCAAAATCATGCGGTGGATCTTTTGGCCTATTTCACAATCCAAGTGAAGCTGAGTAATATTAGAGTACAAACGTTTAGCAATTAAACAAAAAACATTTCGCTGTTTTAACAATTTTAAATTGTCTCTTTGCAAATAAATGTTTTCGTCTCTAACTTTAACTAATTCCGACTCCTTTAACTCGATCCACATTCTCCGCTCCTCACTTTTCGATGCCCCCCTGCAATTGATCAGTTAGGTTAGAATTGGTGACTCGAGTTTGAGTTAAGCTACTATCTAGATGAGAAATTCTTGTATTAACATTTTTTAGTTCTTTCTCATATGAGGTTGATGGTACTTTGGATGAAACAAAAACAGATTGTACCTTCTTTATCAGTTCATCGAGCTCACTGAACTGTTGGCTAAGTGGTTTGGCCGCAAAACACATATCCTCCTGTATCTTCGGTCCATCGCTTCCTCCATCGGTGTTGTATCCCCTCATTTGAGATACGTCAGTCACCATGAAGCATCTTCCTCCACTGCTTTCCTCCTTAGCCACATAAGCCTTTCCATGGGTAGGCTTCCTCACTTCATCGTCTTCTGAGTCGGTAGACCAAACTTCCGTGCTACCGAACTCATCACCTTTAACCGAACCCTGCACAATAAGAGCATTAATAGAAGGGTTAGCGGTAGACTTCTTCTTTCTCAACTCGTCCAATCTTTTCTGCAACACAACTTCCTCATCATTTCCATCATCTTTTTCAGCCATCTTCTTAAGAACACAGTCCTTGGCATAGTGGTTTTTCCCACCACAGTAGAAACAGCTTACTCCAGAATCGCCATCCACCTTCGGTTCCTTCTTGTGCTCCTTAGCCTTCGGTTCATTGTTCACCTTTTCAGAGCTGTAACTCCCCTGCCAGTTTCGGTTTTTGTTGCTGGGGAATCTCTTCTTTATGAACCTCTTGGGATTGGACACCATCATAGCATAATCCTCAGACGTGAGATCATATTCCTCCAGGTTGAGGTCTTCATCCTCCATCACATCTTTACTTTTAGATAGGAGGGCCAACGAACCAAGACTAGTAACGGCATTCTTTTCTTGCACCACAATCTTCTCTTGGGACTTAAGAATACCCACCAGTTTCGCCAAAGAGTATGATTTAAACTGCTCATGGGCTTTGACTGTGGAAACTACTGCTCTCCATTCAGACCTCAATCCGTTCAAGAAAGTAATCTTCTGTTCGATAAGCTTCCTTTCAATATCGTGTTTAATCATCTTGCTGAGAAGATGATTAAAACGATCAAACGTCTGGGTCACCGTTTCTTCGGCTCCTTGCCTGAATTCTCCAAACTCAGATAAAAGCAAAGTTTGAATAGAATGTTCAAGATCCTCGTCTGTAGAATACAGTTCACGAAGTCTATCCCAAACTTCCTTTGCCGTCGTGCATGAGCTAACCAACCTGAATGTGTCGGACTGAAGGGCGAATCTGATCAACCTTAATGCCTTGATATTGCACTGGAATTTATCCTTTTCATCTTGTGCAATATCCTTCACGTCCTTTAGCAGATCATTGTACTCCTTTTGTGTCTTGATGATTGTGGACATTGCAGAATGAGAAAACGGTCCATTGGTGATGGCTTCCCATATGAGATACCCATTATCCTCCGATCCAATTACATAGTCTTCGAAGTGATGTGCCCATACTTCATAGTCATGGGTGTATAAGATTGGAATCTTTGTCGTCGAACCGATGCTGTTGGAAATATTAATAAGGTTTGATTGCGTCGCGTCCATTATGATCGTAAAAACCTGTTCAAAGATCAGACTTGTAATAAAGCAGATTAGGGCAAAACAATAAATATCAAGATACGTCAATAAAGAGATGACGGCTCAATAAATATTGATAATTGCGGAAAAACCCTAATGGAAATCTTTTTCACAGAAAAGATGTGTATCGATTACATAGCCTCCTGCTCTGATACCAATTGATGAGATTAAACTAACCTTTAATCTATAAAGATCGATTAGATCTTGAACAAGTATGTAAACAAAAACAATATAAACGCAATAATAAGAACAAGTCAAGATGGAATCAAACGTGTCGAATGATTAAACAAAATCCTCAGAAGAGCTCGATTAAGAACATCAACTGTAGAGGATTGGAAGGTTACAGGAACGATCAAAGAAACCTGTTATCGTCTAGATGTATCTCTATTTCCAGATCTCTAAAAACCTTAACCTAATATGCATGCAAGCGTAAACTTATATACAAAACATAAAAGGTTCACGGTTGGACAGGCCCAAACCGGAATACAAAGTAACATAATCTGTCGAGCCCAAAAGACGCAATCTTCAAAATAATTTTCAGCCCAACAGAGTTAATTATGCATGCGAGTTCTTGGGTTCTCATTTTGAACGCATAAAAGGCAAGGCACCTTAATCAATGAAAGGTACATTGATAGGAAAGGGTGAGCTGCTTAACTACTTGGAAGACGTGGTGGGCAGCTGTGCTACCATAAGGCAAGAAATCAAGATTAAGAAAGTTCGGTCCATATGAGTTTGAATTTGTCGTAAACCTTGGTTTTAACAAATTCACATGGATAGGAACACATACACCGTTTAAATCTAAGTGTCATAAGGTTTCCTCCTTCATGAAAATGATTGTGAGGAAATAATTTCACTAAGAAAGATTTTAAGAAGATAGTGATTGTAAAGTTGCATTCTCGAATTCAATCATGGTTACGGTATCCCTTTCCATGATTTGAATTGTGAGGTTTGGCAATTAGTCTTAAATGTTTAGACGCACATATAAACTATCTAAGGCAAAGGTGTATAAGTTCAAGAAGCCTTGATAAAAGATTATCAAAGCACCAAGTATTAGAAACATGGACTTAAGAAATTCAATAAGTATTGTTTTTCTGGAAGTTAAGATGTTTTGAATACATGTCGAAGCTAGTGGGAGCATAAGTGTTATAGTAATCGTCATGATAGTGGGAGCATAAAAGTTATGATTGTATGATTATTATGGAAAGTATTTCAAATTGGCAATATTAATTATAGAAAACAAGAGTCATTCTTTGCAAAGTTGTAAGGATGGAATATTTGTTTTGCTATAATTAAGGGAGAGAATATTATGCTTCATTTCAAATCTAAAGGATTAGGTTGTGGAATGTTAATAAATTTAGTCAAAGGTACATAGTGTGTTCTTAAAATTTTGATTATGATTACGGCATTCCTCTTCACAATTCGAATTTTGAGAACATAAAAAAAATAAAACATTGTGTGTCGTGTCCCATACGCTTCGTGTATAGGATCGATTGCAAATGCTTTAATGTTTGACCATTCTAAAATTTTCCAAATGTCCAGCGCATTTAGAGGGAAAAGGGATTAGAATTGGTTTTGACTAAAATAATTAAACAACTATCAAAGGACAATCCAAAGTTTGACGAAGACTAGTCGCTTATGAGTAGTTGGAAGTATAGTATTGGAAAATATGGAAATGTTTCCATATTGGACCGACCATATCGACATCATTACAAATAGAAAAGATTCTATTAAGAATGAGATGTCATGAGGAAAATATGGAAGCGTGTTCATATTAGGAAGTAAATATTGAAAATCTATGTCTAGATTAGAAACTTTTATGCAAAAGGATGTTTAAAGGAATGTACTTTGAGAGAGAGACATCATATCTAAGGAATTGTCTTGTAACAATCTCTGATAGAAGATTTTGTAACATCATTAGCAATAGTCTTTGTGACTTTGGTGCAGTGACATTACGAAAGGATCGTTGCATAAAGTATTAGAATCTAGCATATTCTATAAGTAGCAAGAATTTGATATTCTTACACTTATGAAAAAGGATTTGGAGTTGTGAAATGAGAATGATTGGAAATGTGTCCAATATGATCTATTTCACAAAGTAAGAACCATAGGTAAACTCTGTGTGCATGCTAAGAGCATGGGACAACTGTAATAATTCAAGTAAGAAGTTGATTACCCGAAACGACAAATAATGAGTAATCGGTATGGTGATAAATAAAAGGAGTTTCATTTATACTCAAAGGTTTGAGGCCATATAGGATTAGTATTATTCTTGTGTTTCACCTTGCATGTTTTGACTTCCAGAATAATTGAGTTTATTAAGAATAATCGAATTATTCAAACGGGCCACAGTCGTTCATATGTTGGAAGTAGATATGAATGAAGACTGTCGTGAATTGGTGTGTGGATTGTCTATAAAAGTATTAGACATAAGCAAATGTTTGCTGCAACATTCATGAGTGCTTATGAATATGATTTGAGCATTGGATTAAACCCACGCTCACTTGGATCACTCCATGAATTATATCACGAGTGATTGGTGAGACGATAACATCTTATATTCTTGAAACCGAGATGTGTGAGTTGTATCTTTCGAATCGGTTGCACATTGATAATATGTAAACGCACTAGTAACTTGGTGTTATAAAACATATTGTTGTGTGTAATTCGGTGAGTGAGTGCAAGCAAGCATTGTATCAAAGTTTATCCGTTCCTTTTATTCAAAGAATAAAAGCGATATCTTTTGGGCCCCTCGATGGTTTAGTGATGACAAACGTAAATGCTCGGCCGGGCTAGGGCTAATTTGATTTGTTCAATTAGTAAGTCGTCATAAATTGGGAATCGAGAAATAGTACAAAGAGAATGATTAGAAATCATGTCTTATACGATATCTAGAATGGAGGAATACATGATCCCTTATCTAAGGACACGCATATATGATATGATCAGAGTTGACAGTGGCTTTGGAAAGCTACGATTGCAGATCAGGATCTGAAGTCATGCGCAGAATAGTTATTAGACTTATCCAAGTGGGAGACTGTTGGATTAGTGTCTAAGTCCATAACTATTTTGGTATGTACTTGACCCGATGGTGCATGGTCATTTTGGGTTGCCTTCACCAAAGCAACTTGATTGGAGAAATACATAGAGAGAGAGAGAGAGGATAATATGATTTATTAATATGTTATAAGAATAATATATTAAAGGAGAAATCATATTTGTTTAATTAATATTGGTCAATAATTGATTAGGAATTAATTTTGTGATCAAGTGTAATTAATTAAACTAGAGGGGTTGAATTGTAATAATGTGATAGTTACAAAAATATGGTAATGGTTATCCTAGATATAGGTTGGACGAATTCAAGGGATAAGATATCCTTGAAATCGTCCAAAGGATAAAGGATAAGGGATTTCTAAGACTTATCTTATGGTTACTTGGTGGGCAAGCAACTAGATAAGGATAATGACTGAAACCCTATCTGTACACCTATATAAACCCCCTTGGCACATGATTTCGTGTAAGACCTTCCCTAAGGGTTCTAGGGACGAATTTGATACCTCCCTTCTCTCCTTATATCTTCTCCATTTGCTGTTGGTGTTTGTAAGCCATTAGAGGAGTGACACTTGTGACTCTAAGCATTCCAAAGTCAATTCAAGGAGGAATTAGGATTGTTATTACTCTATAACAATCAAGGTATGTTCTTAAACCCATTCATATGTTAATATCGATTTCCATATACTAGAATTAGGGTTTATAGTCTTGGATTCAAAGCATGTACAATAGAGAAACCTAGATCCAAGCATTAGGGTTTGTATGAGCACATAGGATGTCTTATGATCAAAACCCATCAGAAAGAATTGATACTCACACAAAAATCATATTCAAAGAAAAAAATAATGTTCATCTGGATCTTGTTGGATAAAAGATGTCGTGGGTGTCGAACATTTGATCAAGACCACGCATAATGAAAGAATATGATTTGGAGCATCAAAAATTGGTACTGAAACAAATGTTTCTTAAAAATCTGGAACATAGTTCCCCATCATCTCCTTAAAAAGTTTTAGAAAATTGGGTCTCACTTTCATCACGGCCTCATGAATCAAGATCATAAACACAGAGTTTTGATATGCCTAAATCATGATTGGTTTGATCAATGACCTCTTGGACATACGTCATTGTGTGTGAATTGTGTTAGATATTTGGGATGAAAAAGATTGTTTCAAGAATTCAATTGTACCTCTATTATGTTTTGACCAAATAGAAAACTCTTAACTCATTTGAGAAGAGTTAGGTAGCTCAGTAGGCTAATGTGCATGCAAGCCTGATTGGGAAGAAAATTTCTTAATGAAAAATTTCATTAAGGCTTTCGAAATCACACATTAAGTTAAAGGAGGCTTGGGTATGCTTCTAGGGACACTCTAACTAGTACAATGTTTCGAAATGTTACCTTACCCTGAAAAGCAAACATGATCCTTGTGAAAACTTCCTTGAAATATGAACTAAGAAAGAAAAAAACAACATACAAAATAACAAAAATCTTTTTGGTCTTTTATATTTTTGAAAAGAAAGAACATATTTTTGTGTTTTTAAATTTTTTCGAAACTTAAAATAACGAACAAAATAAAATCTTTTTGTATTTTTTATTTTTCGAAAATAAAAAGAAAATACCAAACTTGCGAAGATTGTACATTGGTGTTATAGTCCAAACTGTCGAATTCGAAGCGTATCGAGGCGTTCACTATGAACAATAACTTTTGACCTTGACAGCTGTCTTGTTTCTATATTCTTTTGAATCATTCTTTCGAACATAACCCCCTTCGACCATTCCCAGTCCTTTCAAAATTCTAACAAATGATTTTTCATCCAATACTTTTGTAAAAATATCAGCAAGCTATCAGTTGTTTTTACAAAATGAACTTCAATACTGCCATCTTCCACATGATCTTTAATAAAATGATAACAATGTACAATATGTTTTGTTTTCAAATGTTGTACTGGATTATGACAAATGCGTATAGCACTTTGTGAATCACAATACAATGGGATCTTTTTCATATTAATTGCATAGTCACGCAATTGACTCTGGATCTGTATGATTTGCGAAGTGCAAGCAACAACTGCAACATACTTAGCTTTAGCAATTGAAATTGCAACACATGTTTTCTTTTTCGATTTACAACTTACAAGCTTCCCATCCAACAACTGACATCCTCCACTTGTACTTTTTCTGTCTAGAGTACATTCTCCCAGATCTGAATCTGAAAATGCTTGAATGAAAAATCCTAATTTCGAAGGATACCACAATCCTAACGAAATTGTTCCCTTGAGATAACGAAAAATATTTTTCACTACAGTCAAGTGTGGTTCTCTTGGATTTGCTTGATACCTAGCATTACATAAAGAAAACATGATATCAGGTCAACTTGTTGTAAGATAAAGCAATGAACCTATCATACTCCTGTATAAAGTAAGATCAACAACAGGTGTATCTCACAAAGGTGTTTGCCTTGTTCCAACCACCATTGGTACTCTTAACTTCTTGCTATTTGTCATTCCAAATTTTTTGAGCAAATTCTTGGTATATTTTTGTTGATTGATAAAAATTCCTTCTCTGCTTTGATGAATGTTTAAACCAATAAAATTATTGATTTTTCCCATCATGCTCATTTCAAGTTGGCTTTTCATCAAACTTTCGATTTCACTAGACAAAGTTAGGTTAGTAGATCCAAAAAATAATATCATCAACATAAATTTGAACAAGCATTAGATGATTCCCAACTTTCTTTCGAAGTAGTGAGGGATCAACTGATCCTTGTTTAAAATTCGATTGTTTCAAGAAATTGGTAAGAGTTGCATACCATGCTCTTGGTGCTTGTTTTAATCCATATACTGGTTTATCTAATATGTAAACATGATCCGAATATTCTTCATTAATAAATCTTGGAGGTTGTTCCACAAAAACAGTCTCTTCGTGTTCACCATTCAAAAATGCACACTTCACATCCATTTGATAAACATCAAAGTCTTTATGAGCTGCATAAGCCAAAACTATCCGAACAGCCTTGAGTCTTGCGACAGGGGCAAATGTTTCTTCATAATTGATACCTTCTTGTTGGTAATATCCTTTAACAACTAATTGTGATTTATTTCAAATAATATTTCCATCCTTGTAGCTTTTATTTTTGAAAATTCATTTTAATCCGACAATCGAAACATTTTCAGGTTTAGGAATTAACCTCCAAACATTGTTTCTTTCGAACTCAACCAGTTCAGATTGCATTGCTACAACCCAATCTGAGTGTTCTATTGCAACCTTAACTATCTTTGGTTCTACTTTCGAAATGAAAACATTAAACATGCAAAATTGTTGATGAGTATTCAATACCTCATTCTTTGCACGAATTTGAGCTCTAGTCAAAACACCATCTTGTGGATTTCTAATGACTTGTACTTTTGGATGATCTCTTGTCCATTTTTCCAAAGGTGGATATGCTGGATCAAAGTTTGATGGTGCATCTTCGTATATTTCTTCATTTTCGGATCCCGCAACAAAATTATTATCATTTAGTTCATGAAATTCATCATTTTGATCAAGATTTATGGATTCAGTATTATTATGCTCCCCCTCAACATAATTGTCATCTTGATGATCCCTTTCGAAACTTTTATTTCCACTGCCATTCTCCCCCTTGAAAGAATGCCCCCCCTCAACAGTTGAAGGTACATTCAAGTGCCCCCCTCCACTTGTGCATCTAGCATACCTTCGGCATTAGCAGTTGGATCTGATGTAATTATCGAATCATCAGAATGTTTCGAAGATTCAGGAATTTGATTATCAACAACATTTAATTCAGCATCAGCAGCCCTGTCTGGAACACCAAAAATTAAATCATAATCAAAATCTGATGAATTATAACTTTCAGATTCATCATTTGATTCATTAAAAATTGGTTTTTGTTCGAAACATTTTTCAACTTGTTTCACATAGTAATCATCAAAAGTGAGATGAAACGTCTCTTCAACTTTTCATGTTTTTTTATTTAAAACTCTGTATGCCACCGAGTTATTTGAATATTCCAAGAAAATTGCTTTATCAGCCTTAGCTTGAAATTTCGAAAGATTATATTTGAGATTCATGATAAAACACCTGCAACCAAAAACATGGAAGAATTTGACATTAGGTTTTCGGTTATTTATGATTTCATACGAAGTAACATTGAAACGAAGATGAATAAAGGATCGATTCTGAGTAAAACATGTTGTCGAAACGGCTTCTACCCATAGATATTGAGGAAGATTCGCATATGTCAACATTATTCTTGTTTCTTTGCAAAGAGACCTATTCCTCCTTTTAACTACACCATTTTGTTGTGGTGTATATGGAGGTGAGAAATTATGCGAAATCCCTTTCTCAGTTAAAAATGAATCAAACACATTGTTTTTAAACTCAGAACCATTATCACTTTTGATTTTTTGAACTTTCTTCTTTAGGCTCGTGTTAATTTTCTTGATAAATTCGATCATTGTTTGAGAAACTTTATATTTTAACCTGAGAAAATACACCCAAGTAAATAGTGAAAAATCATCAACAATAACCAAAATGTACCGTTTCTTGTTGAGAGTTTCAATAGTTGATGGTCCAGAGAGGTCGATATAAAGAAGTTCCAACGGTTCAACAATTTTCGAATCTATGACAATTGGATGCCCTTTCCGATGTTTTTTTCATTGTTTGCAAGCTGCACATAAAGTATCATTTTCAAACTTTAAAACTGGTAAACCTCAAACAAGATCTTCAACTACCAACTTATTCAGATTACGAAAGTTTAAATTTGATAAAAGTCAATGTCACAACCAACTAACACCAGTTGGAGCTTTCGAAAGTATACAAACTGAAGGTTTCCCAACAATAGGTTTTATGTCAAGGGTGAACATATCGCCATATCATTTTGATTTGAGCAACACTTCGTTCGTTTCAACATTGGAAATGATACTTCCTTCTTTGTTAAACACAACTTGATTGCCGGTGCCCACAACAAGTTATGAAACACTTATCAAATTATGTTGAAGACCATTGATGTAAGCAACACGATTTATAGTAAACTATCCATTCATTACTTTCCCATATCCTTTTACTTGACATTTGTGATTGTTCCTGAACTTCACAACACCAACATTCTCCAAACTTCTAAAATCTCTTAAATTCTCCTTTCTTCCAGTCATGTGACATGAGCAACCACTATCAATGTACCATTTCTCATCATATTGCTCGTCAGACAGTACCTGCATTCATTAAAAGAATTTAGGTGCCCAAGGCTGTTAGGGTCCTTGGTTATTAGTTTGAGGAAGTGAATGAAGTTTAGAACCTAATGCCCAATTTCGAACTTTTTTTTTGAAAGTATCAATTAAATCGAAATCATTAGTCATAGGTATCGAAATATATTTTTTTGATAGTTTTGGACTTTTACTGACTTTCTTCTCATGGTTCTCAAGGTGTTTGTCCTTTTAGATTGATTGCCATTTTCGAACTGGAGTATTTGATTCTTTCGAAGATGAGCTTCCAGATGAAGTATCATTCAAATACGGTTCATAGGCTTTCTAAATTCGATTTTGAGAAAACTTTCCAGATTGATACTTGTTCCCTTTTGTCTTAAGCAAGTTATTGATTGTTGTTACCTCAGATGAACCTTTTTTATAGGAAACTTTAGTGGCTTGTTTTGTAGATGGATTCGGGAAATTTGGTTTTTGTGGAGTAAACTTTGCATATGTGTTGGATTTATTATGCACAAATGGTTGATTGTCTACAAAGTTTCGAATGTTTTCAAATTTTCGAACATTCTCAAATTTTTGAGTGTTCTAAAATTTTCGAGTGATCTCAAATTTGTGAACATTTTCGAATTGAAGAACGTTATCAAAATGTTGATTTGTGTGATTTGATGAAAATCTGTTTGTTCATTTGATGGTTTTGAAAAATATGAATTTGATGTTGAAAAATTTTGTTGGCTTTTTGAATGAAAACTCGTTCGTTGAGCTTTTGTTTGAATAGGCTTTGAAGATGATGATTTTGAAAACTTTGTTTATGTAGATTTAGACAATCCTTTTTCAAACATTTTGTTGGCAGGTATTTTTGATTGCTTTTCATTTGACACTACTTTCCAAAAAATTTTCTTTCTTGTGTGTCTTTTCGAAATTTCATTTTCCTTCGAAAATTTTTCAATAAGATCCTTAAATTCTTGTGAATTGAGTTTTATAGTCTCATTTGTTTCATTAGATTCTTGATTCAAAATCTCGTTTGTATTTTCTTATTTTTCAACCCATTTTCGCTGTGGTTTTTGTCTTTAAAAACCATATGAATTCTTTATCAGATTATTTTCAACAGTGGTTTGATTTGAAAAGAATCCTTCGTCATATGTTTTCTTATTATCTTCTTCAACCATTTTGTTAAATTCCGGTTTGATTTTATCAACATTACCTTTTGTGACAAACACTTGATTTGGAAAGATAACATCATCTGTGCACTTGAAATTTGGATACACCACAGTGTTTGTTTCAAGATAATGAGCACCTTTTTCAGATAACACTTTGTCGAACTTTTCAGTGTCTCCAAACACTTGGTTAACAAAAATTCGTTAAGTGGTTGTTTCATTTGAAACATTGTTTTCTGTTTCAGAATTGTTCGACACTTCTTCTTCATTCTCATCACCACTACTATCAGTTTGGCTGTCTCGTACACTCAAATGATCAAAGTCAAAAACATTCGAAGTAGAGGGTCTATCAGTGTCATACTCAACCATCGAATCATCACATATTTCTTTACCTTGTGACTTAGATGTGACTTTAAGGACATATAATTGAGAATAATCAATACTTTCCTCCCCTCAATTTCACTGATTTCGCTAAACTATCAGAATTATCATCGATATAAGCAAAATTAGATTGAGAGTCAAGTTTCAAATTCTTAGTTCTTTGCAAAATTTTGAGTTGTTCACTTTTAGTCAAAGTATCATTCACTATCTCAACAAGTTCATCTACATTCAAATATTCATCTATTTTAACAATACCATAAGCAAATTGATTATCAGGCACTTTATCGAATTCTGCTATGGTTTTCTTACAATCATAGGATAAGTTATCAATCTTCTCTCTTTCGAAAGTAAGAAAAGGCAATAAGTTCCTATGTTGTTCTTTGCTAATGTTAGAAGAATGATGTAAATCAGTTAATTTTGCATACAATCTTTTGGCAGAATTACAATAAATGTTTCGTTGCGCTAATAGCATTTTTACATCATTCTCCAAATTTTCTCTATCACAACCAAGATTTTTCAATTGTAATTCCAAATAGTCTACTCTTCTCCTTTTCGAATCCAACAATTTTTGCACCTCTAATAACTATGTACTAAGTTTCTTAGCTTCATTACTAGCAAAGACAACAATAGAATCGAAATAAGCGACAATATCATTAAAAACAATTATTTTAGAATCATAAGCTTGTAAAGGAATGTTAAAAGACTGAAGAATAGAATGTACCTTTGTGGTTATCGGTTATTCGTCTCCAGATTTGGTGACGAAACAACTACCAATCACCTTTTCATCCTCATCCTCTTCAAATTGTGCAAACATAGCACCATGCGTTGGATTTCTCATCTCTTCAGCATCAAATCCTGAAGACTAGATCTGATACGTGCCATCCTCCTCAGATTTTCCTTTTACAACCAAAGACATCCCTTTCACTTTTGTTCGTACCTCTTCTAGTTTCTCTACATAGTATGCTTCGTCCTTGACTTTATTCTTTTCTCTTCCTTCTTACGAAGCATGCAATCGTTAGCCAAATTATTTGCTCCATTGCAATAATGAAAGTCAATGCCCGAATCTCCCTTAAGTTGCTTCTCAACTTTAGCTTCAGTTGCCATCAAATCATTCTTCTCGAATTTCTTCTTCTCCTCACCTACAGACTTATTGAAGAAATTTCCTTTCACATCACTCTGCTTTACCTTGGGATTAAAAGGTTTACTGAAATTTTTTTTAACTCGGTTGTTTGAGTAAAAAGCAATCGCCTCATATTTCCTTTGCAGTTTTATCTTCGTTTTCTCGTTTCCCTGATACTTTTCCTTAAGTGTGTTCCATATTTCCTTTGCAGTTTTACAACCACGGACGTAATTGTAAACAACAGGTGGCAATGCACCTCACAATTCTCTCAAACAACGTTTTTCATTGTTCTTCAGTCTGGTGGATTGTTCAGTAACAACAGGTGTGGATCCAGATGATCCAATAGTTTGAACATTCGATGGAGGTTGAGAAATTCCTGTAATGCAGCTCCAAAGTTCTTCATGCAATCCGTTCAAATAATCCTCCATTCGATCATCCCACTGATCAAAATATTCTGGAATCAACATAGGAGTCTTCATAGAAGATCCTAACAGTTGAGAAAATGAAGTCATCGTATTCATGTTGAAATTTGCCATTGATGTATAAATGATATTTTTCAGAAAAACTTGAAGAAATTTGATATTGTTCGAGTAAAAAGCAATCGCATCATCTGTGCACTTGAAATTTTGATACACCACGGTGTTTGTTTCAAGATAATGAGCACCTTTTTCAGATAACACTTTTTCGAACTTTTCAGTGTCTCCAAACACTTGGTTAACAACAATTCGTTGAGTGGTTGTTTCTTTTGAAACATTGTTTTTTGTTTAAGAATTGTTCGACACTTCTTCTTCATTCTCATCATCACTACTATCAGTTTGGCTGTCTCGTAGGCTCACATGATCAAAGTAAAAAACATTCGAAGTAGAGGGTCTATCAGTGTCATACTCAACCATCGAATTATCACATATTTCTTTACCTTTTGACTTAGATGTGACTTTAAGGATAGATAACTGAGAATAATGAATACTTTCCTCCTCCTCAATTTCACTGATTTCGCTAAACTATCCGAATTATCATCGATATCAGGAAAATTAGATTGAGAGTCAAGTTTCGAATTCTCAGTTCTTTTCAAAATTTTGAGTTGTTCCCTTTTAGTCAAAGTATCATTCACCATCCCAATAAGTTCATCAACATTCAAATATTCATCTATTTTAACAATACCATAAGCAAATCGATTACCAGGCACTTTATCGAATTCTGCTATGGTTTTCTCACAATCATAGGATAAGCTATCAATCTTCTCTCTTTCAAAAGTAAGAAAAGGCAATAACTTATTATGTTGTTCTTTGCTAATGTCAGAAGAATGATGTAAATCAGTTAATTTTGCATACAATCTTTTGGCAGAATTACAATAAATGTTTCATTGCGCTAATATCATTTTTACATCATTCTCCAAATTTTCTCTATCACAACCAAGATTTTTCAATTGTAATTCCAAATAGTCTACTCTACTCCTTTTCGAATCCAATAATTTTTGCACCTCTAATAACTGTGTACTAAGTTTCTTAGCTTCATTACTAGCAAAGACAACAATAGAATCGAAGTAAGTGACAATATCATTGAAAGCAATTATTTTAGAATCATAAGCTTGTAAAGGAATGTTAAAAGATTGAAGAATAGAATGTACCTTTGTGGTCATCGGTGATTTGTCTCCAGATTTGGTGACGAAACAACGACCAGTCACCTTTTCGTCCTCATCTTCTTCAAATTGTGCAAACATAGCACCATGCGTTGGATTTCTCATATCTTCAGCATCAAATCCTGAAGATTAGATCTGATACGTTCCATCCTCCTCACATTCTCCTTTTACAACAAAAGACATCCCTTTTGCTTTTTTTCGTACCTCTTCCAGTTTCTCTACATAGTATGCTTCGTCCTTGACTTTATTCTTTTTCTCTTCCTTCTTTTGAAGCATGCAACCATTAGCCAAATTATTTGCTCCATTGCAATAATGACAGTCCATGCCTGAATCTCCCTTAAGTTTCTTCTCAACTTTAGCTATAGTTGCCTTCACATCATTCTTCTCGAATTTCTTCTTCTCCTTACCCACAGACTTATTGATGAAATTTCCTTTCACATCACTCTGCTTCACCTTGGGATTGAAAGGTTTCTTGAATTTTTTTTAACTCGATTGTTCGAGTAAAAAGCAATTGCCTCGTATTTCCTTTGCAGTTTTATCTTCGTTTTCTCGCTTCCTTGATACTTTTCCTTAAGTGTGTTCCATATTTCCTTTGCAGTTTTACAACCACGGACGTAATTGTAAATAACAAGTGGCAAGGCACCTCGCAATTCTCTCAAACAACGTTTTTCATTGTTCTTCAGTCTGGTGGATTTTTCAGTAACAACAGGTGTGGATCCAGATGATCCAATAGTTTGAACATTCGATGGAGGTTGAGCAATTCCTGTAATGCAGCTCCAGAGTTCCTCATCCGATCCGTTCAAATAATCCTCCCTTCGATCAGCCCACTGATCATAGTATTCTAGAATCAATATAGGAATCTTCGTTGAAAGATCCTAAAAGATGAGAAAATGAAGTCACCGTATTCATGTTGAAATTTGCCATTGACGTATGGATGATATTTTTCAGAAAAACTTGAAGAAATTTGAAATTGGATCAATGAATTGATCAGAAACTCAAAATCGATTACCCGATTACATAATTAAGATGCAGAATCAAATCAAAACTGTAGATCAGAGATGATTTTCAGAATCGAACAGTGCGGAAACTTTTAAGACAAATTAACGACTCAAAAACTAGAGATTTAATTGAAAATCAGATCTTCACATGATTGATTCCTGCTCTGATACCAATTGTGGAAGTGTTTAATCGAGTATAAACAACAAATCAGAGTAAACAAATGTAATATGAACACACAAAGTAATTAAAATCTGTTTAAGCTCATATTACTTTCAAAGAACACGAGTACAAAACTGATAGTAAATGTGTAAAGACCGTGACAACCGTCAAATTCTGGTCAAGTAAAAGTCAAATAAAATCAACAAGTCACACCGGTCAACTCAACTAACCCTTGTGTACTAGGGTTTACGTTAGGTAATTACTATACAACTTGCTATGCTAATGAGAAATCATCAATTGAAAAGTTCGTATATCTAGATTTCATTGACCTGAAACTATGGTAAGTAACGAACCAAACGAATAAAACAATGTTACATATGATGGGTTTTATACAAACAATCCTAAGTGTGCATGCAACCCTAGTTTGGATCTATGTTTTCACTATTAGATACACAACATTATGAACACAAGAATAAAACCCTAATGTGCATTGCTATTTTCGAAATTAACATACAAAGGTTGGTTTGCATACCTCTTGTTGTTATATTGCAATAACAACTTAAATCTTCAAATCCTAAGTCTTGAAAGCAAGCACCACAAGTGTAGTGCCTCTAATGGCTCACAAACACCACAAACAATTGGAGAGGCTTAAGATAGAGGAGGGAGGAGTTGGAATTCGTCCTTGGGACCTCTTAGGAGCATGTACACGAATTCACAAGGCCTAGGGGTCTTTATATAGGGTTTAGATTAGGGTTTAAGTCCTTATCCTTATCCAGTTACTTTCCCACCAAGCAACCACAAGATAAGCTTTGAAAAACCCTTATCCTCTTATCCTTGGACGATTTTAAGGATATCCTTATCCTTAAATTCGTTCATCCTTTAACAAGGATAAATATTGCCCTATCTTGCAACTATCTTATAATTACAATTCAGCCCCTCTAGTTTAATTAATTACACTTGATCACAAAATTAATTCCTAATTAATTATTGACCAATATTAATTAAACAAATATGATTTTCCTTTAATATATTATTCCTATAACATATTAATAAATCACAATAACCTCTCTCTCTATTTAATTTCTCCAGTCAAGTTGCTTTGGTGAAGGCAATCCAAAAGGACCATGCACAACCGGGTCAAGTACTTACCAAATATGGTTACGGGCTTAGACACTAATCCAACAGTCTCCCACTTGGATAAGTCTAGTAACCACAAATGTAACGTGCAACCCGATTAGCAATCGTAGCTCTCAAAGACGCTGTCAAACTTTGATCTTATCAGTAAACTGTCCTATAGATAAGGGATCGTACAGTCCTCTGTTAGATATCATGCTGACAATTCTATGGAATGATTAGTCAAGCATTTAGGTTTCTCGATCTCCGATTTATTTGACATAGAACTTAATCGAACACATCAATTTAGTTCTGACCGGGACCGGCACATAAGTCAAATCAAATCATCAAGCGGCCGAGATATCTCTTCTACCCTCTTAGGATAAAATTTACAGATAAACTTCGACTTATATGCATTTACTTATTCAATAATCAACTATACACCACAATGCGTTTTATAACATTGAGTTACCAATGCGTTTTCGCATTATCAATGTACAATCAATTAGCAAATAATAAAGCATATATCTAGGTTTTAAGACTATATGATATTATCGTCTTACGATCACCTCTTATATATCATATTCCATACGGTGATTCCAGCAAGTGCGGGTTTGTTCCAATGCTCAAATCCAGTTCATAAGCACTCATGAACGTCGCAACAATCTTTTGCTATGTCTAATACCATTTAGACAATCTACGTACCAATTCACGACAATCTTCATTGATATCTACTTCCAACATATGAACGATTGTGGACAATTTGAATAATTCGATTATTCCTAATAAACTGAATTATTCTGGAAGTGAAAACATGCAAAGTGAAACAATAGTTAAACAATTAACATATGACAGTAACTTTACTTATAAATAAAACTCCTTTATTTAATCATCAAATGTCAATTGCATTTATCTATTATACGTTTCTAAAACTATCTAATCTATGCTAATACCATCCTTCAGCCCAATACTCCTAGCATGCTGCAAGTGCTTAACCCTACTCAGTCCCTTCGTAAGTGGATCTGTTGGGTTATCTTCTGATGATATCCTCTTCACTATGAGTTGTCCTTCTTCTACACGATGTCTGATGAAATGATATTTTCTGTCAATATGTCGAGATCTACCATGATCCCTTGGTTCCTTGGTCAAGGCAACCGCTCCTTCATTATCACAGAAAATCTCCATGGGCTCCTTTATGGCGGGTACAACTCCAAGGTCACCAATGAAGTTCTTCAGCCATATTGCCTCCTTCGATGCTTCACTCGCTGCTATGTACTCTAATTCGCATGTTGAATGAGCTACTGTTTCCTGTTTGGAACTCTTCCAAGTCACTGCTCCTCCATTTAGGGTAAAGACTCAGCCCGATTGTGAACGGTAGTTGTCCCTATCGGTTTGGAAGCTGGCATCACTGTACCCTCGCACCTTCAAGTCATCACTCCCTCCGAGGACTAAAAACCATTCCTTCGCCCTCCGAAGGTACCTAAGGATATTCTTCATAGCAATCCTATGTGCTCTGCTAGGGTTCCCTTGATATCTACTAACCATGCTCAAAGCAAAGGCTACATCAGGGCGAGTACAAGTCATAGCGTACATGATTGAGCCAACTGCGGAAGCGTAAGGAACTCGGCTCATTTTAGCTATCTCAGCTTCGGTACTCGGACTTTGAGTCTTACTCAATCTGGCATTACTTTGTATCGGTAATTCTCCCTTCTTCGAGTTTTCCATACTAAAAAGTTTTAGTACTTTCTCTAAGTAAGTGTTCTGACTAAGTCCAATTAGTCTCTTACTTCTTTCTCTTACTATCCTTATTCCCAAAATGTAAGAAGCTTCTCCGAGGTCCTTCATAGCGAAGCACTTCCCGAGCCAGGACTTAACCTCCTGCAAAGTCGGGATGTCGTTTCCTATGAGTAATATGTCATCGACATATAAAACTAGAAAGCTTACTATACTCCCACTGGCTTTGACATATACACACGACTCATCTTCGCTTCGTACAAATCCAAACTCTTTGACTTTCTCATCGAAGCAGAGATTCCATCTGCGAGATGCTTGCTTAAGTCCATAAATAGACTTCTCAAGCTTACACACTCTATTCGGATGCTTCGGATCCACAAACCCTTCTGGCTGAGCCATGTAAACATCCTCAGCCAACTTTCCATTAAGGAAAGCGGTCTTGACATCCATTTGCCAAATCTCATAATCATGAAATGCGGCAATAGCTAGCATTACCCTAATAGACTTTATCTTTGCAACTGGTGAGAAGGTCTCATCATAGTCAACTCCGGGAGTTTGAGTAAAGCCCTTCGCAACCAATCGCGCTTTATATGTGTGTACCTTTCCATCCACGTCGGTCTTCTTCTTGAAGATCCATTTACACCCAACGGTATTACGTCCGGGCACATGATCAACGAAATTCCAAACTTGGTTATCATACATGGATTGGATCTCGCTATCCATCGCCTCTTTCCATTTTGCAGACTCCGGGCCTGCCATGGCTTCCTTATAGCTATTAGGTTCATCAATATTTACTAGTGTACCATCACTAATATACGTGTCCCCTTCGGTAGTAATATGAAAACCATAAAACTAGGGTTGAACTCTAACTCTATCAGAACGTCTAAGAGGTAAGGACTTGTCAATTGGTTCAACCAGAGTTTCCTCCTCGGGTTGCGTGCCAGCAGTGGAGGTTACTTCATCTATCGACTCTTGAATCTCTTCAAGCTCGATTTGCCTCCCACTGTCCTCTTAGCCTATGAGTTCTTGCTCTCGGAAAACTCCTCTCCTCGCAACAAAGACAACATTGTCCTTCGGTCTATAGAAGAGATATCCAAAGGATTTCTGCGGGTAGCCGATGAAAATACATCGCTCACTTCGAGGTTCGAGTTTGTCGTGAGTATCTCGTCTTACGAAAGCCTCACAACCCCAAACCTTGATATGTGCTAACGAAGGAGCTTTCCCCGTCCACATCTCGTGAGGTGTTTTGGCAACCTTCTTAGTAGGGACTCGGTTAAGGATATGGGCGGCAGTCTCTAAGGCATACCCCCAAAAAGAGATTGATAGCGAAGCACGACTCATCATAGAGCGAACCATATCCAATAAGGTTCGATTACGCCTTTCTGCCACACCATTCAATTGTGGTGTCCTAGGTGGCGTCAATTGTGAAACTATTCCACACTCCTTGAGATATTAGTGGAATTCAAGACTTAGGTACTCTCCTCCTCGATCGGATCGAAGCATCTTGATCTTCCTGCCCAATTGATTCTCCACTTCATTCTTAAACTCTTTGAACTTTCAAAAGTTTCTGACTTTTGCTTGATTAAATAGATATACCCATATCTACTATAGTCATCGGTAAAAGTCACATAGAAGTGGTTCCCATCCTTCGTGGTTGATCTAAAGGGTCCACATACATCGGTATGTATTAGGTCCAATAAACCTTCACTCCTTTCGCACGTACCAGCGAAGGGTGACTTAGTCATTTTTCCAAGCAAACAAGATTCGCATGTGTCATCTTCCCTAAGGTCGAATGACTCCAACACTCCATCCTTTTGGAGTTGGGATATGCGTGTCTTGTTGACATGTCCAAGACGACTATGCCACAAGGATGCTTTATCCAAACTATTGGAAGAATCTATATTCAAAACATCATTTCCTAAATTATCAACAATCATCACAGTTTCATAAATTCCATTACATCGTCTTCAAAGTAAAAGACACCATTTAGATAAGCTAAAATAGAACCATTCTCATTATTAAAAGAAAATCTAAAACCTTGTCTAAAGAAAACCATGAAATGAAATGATGTTTCTAGCCATTTCTGGCGAATAGCAACAATTTTCTAAATCTAAACATAAACTATTCCTAAGCACTAAAGAATATACTCCAATCTTGGTCACAGGCGACGATCTTCTATTCCCCATGATTAGATTTATCCTTCCTTGCTTCACATCCCTACTTCCTTTTAGTCCCTGCACATTAGAACAAATGTGGTAACCACAACCGGTATCAAGAACCCAAGAAGTAGCAGGATTAGAATCGTTAGATTTAATTGTGTATATACCTGCGAAAGATGGCTTGATCTTTCCTTCCTTGATGGCTTGCAGGTACTCTGGGTAGCTTCTCTTCCAATGTCCTATCTTGTGGCAGTGGTGACATTCAGCCTCCTTAGGATTAGAGCAGGGCTTAGCGGGATCAACTTTGGTCCCACTAGAAGAGGCACCATCTCGGGCTTTCACCTTGCGTTGGTTTTTGGATGAAGCCTTCCTCTTCTTTCCCTTCCCTTGACCAATAGCCAAGATAGGAGCAGCGGCTGGATTGGGAGTTGGTGCAACAGACTTGTCTTTGAAGTTGCTCTCAGCGACCCTCAAGAGACCTTGGAGTTTGCTTAGGGTGACCTCTTCTTTGTTCATGTGGTAGGTCATCCTAAATTGATTATAGCTTAGAGGCAAAGAGTGAAGCACCATGTTGATTGCCAAGTTTTCCCCAAAGTCAACATTTAACTTGCGAAGACGATCGACATACCTTTTCATCTTTTGCAGGTGCACGGTAAGAGACTCTCCATGACCCATCTTAGCGGAAATCATGTTAGTGAAGATCTCATAACGCTCTTGTCTCGCGTTTTGGTGGTATCGCTCCAATAAGTCGTGATGCATCTCGTACGGGTACATGTCCTCATAGGACTTTTGGAATTCGGAGTTCATTGTGGCTATCATGATGCAGTGAACCTTCGTTGCATCACGCTCATGAGTCTCAAAAGCACTCATTTTAGCCGGAGTAGCAATTTCAGCGTTGATCTTTTCAAGCTTTTCATCGAGGACATACTCCTTGTCTTCGTAGCGAGCAATTGTGCGAATGTATCTTATCCATAAGCTAAAGTTTGTTCCATCGAAAGTAACCTTTTGGAAAAGGCTCATCAATGTGAAGGAACTATCGGCAGCGTTGTTTGATTTCGACATCTCTAAAAGAAAAAAAAGGACAAAGATAGATTAGAATATGAATCCCTAATAATCACCCAATAAGAAACTTAGGGCTAGGATCCAACAACAATATTTACATCTTAGAAAAGGGATGTCGTAATCTAAATGCAAATAATTTGAAGGTAAGTGAATGACGATTCACTAATTCTCCATCATGAAAAACCTAACTCTAAGTTCTAAATGTATTGAGAATTCCTAGGTTCGGCTGAGATTCATTGAAACTTTTCAATGGCATGTTTAAATCTCTATATGCCCCTCTCGTTTGTGACTGGGATACCGAGGATCACAAAGTGGGTGTGAATTACCATGCAAATTCACATGGTGCCTTCGTTGTAACGATCACCTATTCGATGTGCCGGTAAACCACACACGCTCCATCGAACTATGATAAACAACGAATCACCCTTTGCCACCTTCGCTTAGAACCAATTAGTGTGCCGGTAAACCACACACGCTCCACTAACTTCTTAGCAAGGTGCAAAGTGTAATTTCATGGGATTGCATCAATTCACTTTTCCTAAAGTAACTAAGATTGGGAAATTTTTAGAAAACATGTAGTTACTTTGTATTTCTTATTATACTTTTAATGAGAGGATGAGGTTGCCCTATCCTACCCGTTCGGCTAACGACCCTCCACCGATCAAGCAAGCGGTGGGTGTGAGTGTACACCCATTAAGTGCCATTTTATAGGCCGCAACCTTATACCCACCTTTTAGACTGGCTTCGTGAATGAGGCCTACTAACGGTAAGACTAGCATTTTAATTATACATATATATATATTTATTAAGCTTGTAATAATATAATAGTATATGGTGTATTTTAAACATTTCAAAAATACTAGGGTTTTAATCTTTAATTAAAATTTTCGAAATTTAATGTCACTTAAATTAAAATTTTAATTATTAAAACTCTTGATTTAATAATTATCTTAAATTAAACTATTAATTTGTATTATCAAATCATAAGGGATTATCTAGATCTAAAAGATAATTATCATTTAAACATTTAAATTATCCTAATCCCTTAAATCCCTCCATAAATTTCGAAAATAGGGATGGGATAATTCATGATCTTTAATTACCATATTTAACTATTAAAGGATAATTACAAGATATGGGATTATCCATATCCCTAAAATTTAGGATCTTATCTTGGGGAAGTAGGCAAATCTCAAAATCTAAGGGTTTGCAAACCCTAGATTTCGAAATCATGGATTGAAAGGAAAGGATTCAAAAAACCCTTTCAAGATTTTCGCAAATTAGGGTTAGGAAACCCTAATCTCGAAATCTATGGCCTCCTAGGGTTTATTGGCTATAAACCCTAATTTGTCAAGTTCATACAATTGAATAAAACTAATTGAAAACATGTTAACCAAAGGCTCTGATACCACTGATGGGTTTTATACAAACAATCCTAAGTGTGCATGCAACCCTAGTTTGGATCTATGTTTTCACTATTAGATACACAACATTATGAACACAAGAATAAAACCCTAATGTGCATTGCTATTTTCGAAATTAACATACAAAGGTTGGTTTACATACCTCTTGTTGTTATATTGCAATAACAACTTAAATCTTCAAATCTTAAGTCTTGAAAGCAAGCACCACAAGTGTAGTGCCTCTAATGGCTCACAAACACCACAAGCAATTGGAGAGGCTTAAGATAGAGGAGGGAGGAGTTGGAATTCATCCTTGGGACCTCTTAGGAGCATGTACACGAATTCACAAGGCCTAGGGGTCTTTATATAGGGTTTAGATTAGGGTTTAAGTCCTTATCCTTATCCAGTTACTTGCCCACCAAGCAACCACATGATAAGCCTTGAAAAACCCTTATCCTCTTATCCTTGGATGATTTTAAGGATATCCTTATCCTTAAATTCGTTCATCCTTTAAAAAGGATAAATATTGCCCTATCTTGCAACTATCTTATAATTACAATTCAGCTCCTCTAGTTTAATTAATTACACTTGATCACAAAATTTATTCCTAATTAATTATTGACCAATATTAATTAAACAAATATGATTTTCCTTTAATATATTATTCTTATAACATATTAATAAATCACAATAACCTCTCTCTCTCTATTTAATTTCTCCAGTCAAGTTGCTTTGGTGAAGGCAACCCAAAAGGACCATGCACAACCGGGTCAAGTACTTACCAAATATGGTTACGGGCTTAGACACTAATCCAACAGTTAGAACATGAAGGAAAGTATATTCCATTATGGAATTTGACTCTAAAAGACCTGAGTCTAAGCGTTGCATCATACGACGAGATCTCATTAGAACATGTCCAATCGATCTGTTACGGTAATCGAAGTAAAGAACTTATCTTAATTTAAGTTTTTTTAAGAAAGACCATGAGTCTCCAATAAGTACTGAGTTTGTAACTTGAAGGTTAAGATTAAAAGTCCAACATATGATAAAGAGCGGGTGCAAGATTGCGCACCGCCATCAGTCAAGGAGTCCTCGAGTTAGATACTCATTTGAAATGACATAAGAGTTACGATTACTACCTAGGATGGAAAGGAAATGAACGGAGACATTATACATGCCCTGTTTTTTGATGATTTTGGGACGCAATCATCCTAGAGGGGAGATAATTGTAACATCCGTAGATTCAGGCTAGTCAATTAAGATATAATAAGCATTAAAAGTGACTTTTTTATATAGAAGATTATCGAAGATAAATAATCTTAACCAAAGTAATAGTTAGAGTTAACAATTGTAACCTATTTGATGTAATAAAGAAGAATTATTTGAATATTATATGTTTCATGATTATTATAATATAATAAAATAGGAAAAATTAGTTGAATCGTCCGCAAAACATAAAAATAAGTGTGCCAAAACATATATATATATATATATATATATATATATATATATATATATATATATATATATATACATATATATATTAGGAAGTACACGTCGTCCTGATCTCGAAAATATAAATTTCTTCGAAATCCGAATCCGTATGAATTAGATATGAATTTTATAAGATATAAAGTCAGCTGTGTACAACGAATGTATGTCGTAAAAAACTACGAAAAGAATGGTTGATTTTTAGCTAATGCAACCAAAAAGAAAATCGTAGTACTCCTTAAAATAGGAATTTTGATAAAAAAAAATGTCAAAAACGGAGTCTGTACGAGAGAGTTATGATTTTAGGAAAATCATTTAATTTTATAAAAATATGGACAAAAATGTAAATTCAAAATTAGTCGACGAAGTCTAAACAAAAGTTGTAGATCTCGTCGATAGCTACGAGTGGATATAAAGAACGTCAAAAACGCAGTTCGTATGAACGAGTTACAATTTTTAATAGCACATTTATGTATTAAAATAAAGTGTAAATCATATATATATATATATATATATATATATATATATATATATATATATATATATATATATATATATATATCATTAGAAAGGTACCGACGATGTAGTCGTTATAAGACTAGTGTTTAGTACTTTTGATATTAGTTTAGTAAAAATAACATTAAATCTATTTCAAATAGTATTATAAAGGGGTGTTTAGTCATTTAAGTAAATATAGATGGTGGTTTTTGAAAATTCAATAACTATAAATAAGAGCCTCTAGGCTCACATATATCTTGCACCATTCTCTTGATTAAAGACTCTTTCTCTTCTTATCCCATGAGCATTCCGATCCCTCGTGATTCGACTTCTCTTTCTATAGTTTTAGTATAGTAAGGTGAGCGTTGAAGCGCTGCAAGAATCTTTCTTAAAGAGATTCAGCGACGAAGTTCTGCTCCTGCAGAGTCCGACTCCTAACAAAAACCCCCTTGTAAGTATGTTATACTTACCCTAGTTTAAATATAGCTTATATCTAAAATCAGTATTGTTATTATAAAAAATATTTTGGCTATTATTATGACTTATATAAATTTCCTTATAATATCTTTTTAACTACTCGCGGTACGGGGAATCTGGTTTAAAGGATCGCATATGGTTGTTAGATTTCAGAAGTGTTATATGCAAAAATGGCCCTGCCCTCCAGTGTTTTTTATATGGCCCTTATCTGTACATAGTGGTTGGAAAATATTGTTTAAATGTTTATATAATAATAATAATAATAATAGTAATAATAATAATAATAATAATAATAATAATAATAATAATAATAAGACTAATAATTAGTCACGGTAAATATTAGACTAAAATCTAGTGGTAATAATATTAGGTTTCGTCAAAGGAAATTATATTGTTAAGAAGTGAAGCGTTATCCGAGTGTGGAATCATCACTTTAAGAAGTGAGTGTATAGTTACTTAAATTTCATCTTACACATAGATATGAAGTATTTAATATAAATTACGTGCTATGTATGCATATTATTTGTGTTCCTAATATCAATGTTGGATGAACGAAAATATACATGTTTTAATTATTTTAAACTGTATATGTATTTTATACCTATAATTATGATGGGTAAAAGATGGGTAGATTAACGATGCAATGAATGATCAGCGATGAATGATGATATGAATAATAATCAATGATATATGAGTGGTAAAAGATAGTGAGAAGCGATGACTCAAGTGATGTCCTCGTCATCTAGTAGAGTATAGATGACAACTACAGACTACTCTAGACAGTCCATTGGAACACTAGCAGGCTTGCAACATGTAGGTGTTGTGAACGATGTGTTCACCCGGTGTACTTTAAAAACCCATTGACATGTATTGCGGGTAGACTCCCTAAAATAATACTGTCAATAAATGAGATAAACTCTGGCAGCTATGGACTTAGCGCTTGTTAGATGAACCTTGGCAACTATGGGCTTAGTGTCTGTTATATAAACCTTGTCAACAATGGGCTCGTGCCTATTCCTTAGAGAAATCCTTAGGAATAAATAATGAGGAATAAAGGATTCTTAGGGAAGATACTTAAGAATAAAGAAGATAATCGAGATGGGTAATTGGGTTTATTGTTTGATGATTAAACATAATAACATTATTATTGTGGATTGAAAACCCTATGTACTCACTAGATTTCCCAACCTGACCCACTCAGTTTATTTGTATCACATGTGTCGATATAAAGCTACATTACACTGAGAGATTAAAGGAGATGTAAATCACTAGTGTAAAAGAATGTAAGGTCTGTTTATGCTTATGTTTCTGTATTGACGATGACATCTCAATGTTTTTATTATAAACAAATACATTTCTTCGGAAATGCTTTGATAAAACCTTCATCATGTTTTTTGGGAACAAAATTCCGCAACATTGTTCTTTAAAAAGGATACTCTGATTTTAAAATAAGCATAAATAAATTTTTTAAAATGACCGTAAATTTGGGGATGTCACAGTGTAGAAGATGAGAAGAAGAGTAGTGGATTTGAGAGCTAATTAGAAGTTAGTGCAGAACGTGTTATGAAGTGAACCTAGCACCTCTATTGATACATTTGATAGCTAACTAATTATCCTAAAAATAAGGGATCTTCCTTTATCTTCTCTTGACCATGTATTTTGGGAGACTCAGCGTATTGTCTTTTTGACCATGTGCTTAATTAACTTAGTCCATGCCTTGTAAGATAAGCCTTTAGTCATGCACAAGAAATATGATTACAATACCAAGATATTCAATTGTTCAAGATCTTGAGCATTTCATGATCTTGGGTGATTCAAGATGTTAGTATAGGTTCAACATGTTGGGCATAATAAATTAGAGTCAAAATATCACCCACAACACTAAGTACCTACATTTTCATATCTGATATCATGTCCTTAGTAAGGTGTAACTCCCTAAAGTCTCACCTTACATTATATTCTCACTTCCTCAGTTGATTGACCCCAAAACAGACTTCACTAAGGTAAGGCGACCTCCAAAAGAGAGGGCTTTGGCGTTCCATCTCTCCAATCTAGTCTGAAACCAATCAAAAACATGAGACCAAGCAGAAAAACGAGTCATAGCCTGACCAATTGGGACACCAAGATGGATAAAAAGGAGATCAACCGCAACACAACCAATCCTATCTGCCACAATAGAAACCTAGCTGTAAGGGACTCCCACACCAATCAATTTGCTTTTATGCAAATTGAATTTGAGACCCGAAGCCATATAAAAACATCGAAGAATGTAAATAAGACGATTAACATTTTCAAGATCCCAATCTGACATTCCCTGCGTACATAAGATACAAGATCTCAATCCCTGAAATAGTAACACCTCTAAAAAAAATTGGTCATCCAAGCTCTCATCAAAGCTACATGAAGTCCCTCCATCGCCAAAATGAAAAGAAAATGTGATAAGGGGTCTTCTTGTCTGAAACCATGATGAATTTGAAATTCATTGATAGGCGACTTTTTTTTTTTTTTTTTTTTTTTAATATTCTAGAATTGTTACTTTTGCAAAATAAAATAAAAAAAATCATGAATTCTTCTAATGTAATTAATTCTTACAAATGTATACAAAATCAAGTTTAATAAAACTATTGATATTTTTTAGAAGATATTTTGTTTGACTGTTATGTATTCTTGTGTATGATATATATATATATATATATATATATATATATATATATATATATATATATATATATATATATATATATATATATATATATATATATTATATGCGGCTCATCTCCTTTTAATAAATACTAGGTGTAAGACCTATGTACTACACAGGTTGATCAAAAAATTTAAAAATCAATATTTAACATTAAACATTTTTTAAAGTAAAATTTTGAAATATACAAACAAAATGATGAATTGAATCTATACGGTTGACGAAATAACTTATATTCAAAAGTCATTATTTGATCATAATGACATTTATATCTTTCAACACAATGCAACAAAAATGGACAAAATTTGTGCAAGTTAAACTCATGGACCTCACACCACCTATTGAATCAACTTTTGATGAATTCAAGTCACTATGCTAGTGTCTAAAAATACAACCTAGCCCCAACACTACTAGAAAAAAGGTCTTTTACGACGCTCATTGCGCGTCGTAAAACGCTCAGACGACGCGCAAATGCGCGTCAAGGAAGGCCCTGTCATAAAGAGAGACGACGCGCATTTACGACGCGCATTTATGACGCGCATTTACGACGCGCGATTATGACACGCAATGCGTATCAAGGAAGGCCCTGTTATAAAGGAAGACGACACGCATTTGCGTGTCGTAACTTTACGACGCACGAGTTTATGACACGCAATGCGTATCAAGGAAGCCTCCGTCAAGAAAGGCCATGTCATAAATGAAGACGACACACATTTTTGCGTATCGTAATTTTAATTTTTTTAAAAAAATATATATATTTATATATTTATTAATTTATAAATTAACTTTGCATTTAATCTCTCATAATAGAAATAAAATACCATATACAAAAAATACAATCCATTTCATAATATTAAATAAAATACCATATACAGAAAATACAATCCATTGCATTTAATCTGTATGTATAACAAAGACACATGTGTTAAACTTGTTACCATTAACATCTAATCGTATGGACTCGAGTGTTAAACTTGTTACCATTAACATCTGATTCATAAGTCCTTTCTACAAGATTGTTACCTACATAAATGAAAACAAACAGGAACATTAACAACCCAGCTATGACTCTTTTTGTCCCAGAATCTGAATTAAACCACAAGTGATAGCATTAGGCATTAGGCATTAGCATCTGGTTTAGCATACAAATGTCTTACCAACAAAGAAAGACAAAGCAGTATAGCATTAGGCATTAGCATCAGTGTTGGTCAAACACTCTGCATCAGTCGAAACTAAGGCAATTAAGACAATCCATAGTAACATTAGAGTTTCCCTGCACTAGTCAAAAGTATCCCCTATAAAGGATCAGGTAGAAACTCTATTCTCACGTTCAAGAGGTGAAAAAACTCTTCAAGTTCAGATAAGCATCACAAAAATCTACTTAACTATTTAATTCCCAGCCAAGGGTTAAATACCCCATTAAGAGACCAAAGTAATTGGAACCACTGGTACAGTTAAGGATTGCCCTCACAATAAAAGAAACACAAAAACAGGTGGTGCTATGCCCACAGTTACTAAGGAGAAATAAAAATAAATTAATAATATTCTAAAGCACAATCGACATTATGCAAATTATAAGTGAAGGCAACAATGTGACATTCAAAAGTATGCTTTCCCATTTATGCTAACACCTTAAATAAACAAACACGGAGGCCTAAGATCATGAAGTTTCAAGGAAGATGCATACCACATGGTAATATGTTTTTCAGCCAAAACCACGTTCTTTGTAAACTATGATCATGAGCCAGTCATTTACTAGTTCTCTATCTTGGATGTCCATATCCTGACAAAGTAAAATAAGATCTCAGTTAAAATGATGAATACAATAATTATGCAACCAGAACCATAGATAAAATTCAGTTTGACAATTGTAAGAATCACCTGTTTTGTTTTGAGAACAAGGGCTTTCCAAAGATGGCTACTAAAGCGGGGGATAAAAGATAAAAGAACCTGACTGCATATAATCAAAAACCAACAATTCAAGAATTATTTGATATGCGTACAGTAGTTAATTAATATGTGTTAGCCATAATTTAATCGGTCAGAGCAAGCTATAAATATGCTTTCTGGATGTTGACTCTTTGGTCTCCCATTAGCTCAAGAACTTCTTCTCACAGAATCTATATCACTTGAAATGAAACTAGCATAAGGTTTCAACGTCACAATTATTGGTTAGCAATGAAAAAAACTTAACCGCAAGAAATGTCTCATACCAATTGCGTTCATAGAAAAATTGAAAAAAACTATGGATTAGTGGATGTAGTCATATTTTTCTCTAATTATTTAAGTGCTTGTACCAGATCTATTCCTTGAAAGCTAGAGAAACATTTTTTTTATCAAACAGATGAAACATTGATTCGAAATCTAAACTCCATTGCAACTAATTTTAAAAAGAAAATAAATTAAAGAAAACTTCACAAGTTGAATAGACTCGAATCAAATTTCCAAATCCAAAATTCGGAAATAACTTCAACATCAAAAACAGGGATGAGGTGATTAACTGCTCCAGCTCGTTAATCACCTCTTCCTGTGGTCTATGAATCAAATCAATCATCCTCCATATCTACACACATCATCATTCAAACAAAACAAACATTTCAACTGATCAATATAAATAACATTTTAATAAAAACTAAAATAATAATAAATAAGTGATATGTATACATACCTGTAGAGTTCCACCGCCACCTGTGCTTTCACGATCATCCGACACACTGACAATTGTCCATGGATCATGCGAGTTCCAGTGGAAATCAACCACCTTATCCCTTCAATCATAGCACAATATAATCTTGTTTCAATTTTTATCTATTTTTTTATTTCTGTAAAAAGGAAAACCATTAATTAAAATTAAATATATATACCTATGTCCAGAGTGTCTGAACAATAAGCCAGGTGCAAATTTTGAGGCTGGACCAGAACGTTCACCAACCTGTAGACAAACAAACAAACCTTTTATTAAAAAAAAAACAATTTGTTGAAAGAAAAGAATAGGGGAAAATGGAATAAAAGTAAAAGTGGTTTTTGGTTGAGTTGACACACCTTATTGTGATCCCAGATGTTCAAGACACCATCTTCTGTTGAGCTTCCAAAGATGGATGATTTGTCAGGAGACCACTGAAACATACAAAGTAATTGGAATTTAGAAATAGTGAACAATTATTCTAGAAAGGGAATCCATAATTCCCTAGAATTCATTAGGCACATCTACTTCAACCCATGTTTCTTGATCAAGCATTGCTTTCAGTTTTGTCATCTATAACAACAATAATAATATTATTAATCAAAAAATTGTTGTTTACCTTCTCTGTTGCAGTTACAAATTATTGTGACACGTTATATATTTGTAAAAAGTCTTGAAGCCTTAGTCTTGGATGCAAAAGAGCACGAACACCAAGAAGTTTTGCCCATCTTTCATGAGCTGCATCACAAGCTGCAAACACTGCTTCTATGTTTTCTCTCAATACATCAGCTCTGTTAAATGATACAGTTATATATATATATATATATATATATATATATATATATATATATATATATATATATATATATATATATATATATATATATATAATAGAACAGATCACCATTTTCAACCAAGCAAAGTTTGAAGAATAACAAACCTGTAGCTCATTGAATTCTAGATCATACTGAAAGCAGCCTTTTGTACATTAGCCCTTCCTTCCAAATGTTTCCGCTTCTTCATATCTAAAATTAATTATTATAAACTATTAATTAAATTCAATAAAAAAATATTGGGGATTCAATAATAAAATACTTCTCGAGAACTAGTATTGAACAAATTTTTAGGGATCAATGTATAAACAATTTATATATCAAATTACCGTGTAAAAAAATAAAAAATTTCTAAAATTCACAATGTCATGGATCCATTTAGAACAAGTTAAATTAACATACTTGAATAAACATACATTCTCATGGTTGAAAAAAAAAAACTAAGAAAACGTATTACCATTTGTCATGGTTGAAAATCGAAGAGTTACAAGCAAAAGATAAAATATAACATGGCCAATGGCCACACTAATTCATCATCAAGAATTATTCAAAACACAAAATCACTACAACTCCTTTTATTGGTGTGCCTTAGCTGCAACTTTTCTTTGCGAATTTGCCTTTGACTGAAAAATCATTTGCACAAAAAATAGTTAATTTAAGATTTTTGGTTAATCGTTACACATACAAAGGGGTATTTTGGTCTATAAATGATTGCAATGGAACTAAATTCCATCCATTGGTTAAACACAAACCAGATGTGCCCTAAATTTTACAAAATAAAAACATCTTTGGCCATCAACCATTAAATTAACATGAAAAAAAAATGTAACAATGGATTAAAATTTCAAGAATATCTTACCATTGAGTGCAACAACACCCACAATTGAATGCATATAGTTAAATCACACATGTAGTCATATAGTGGCACAGAGCACAAATTATTAAAAACATAAAAATACATGTGAATATTATCAAATGAAGCATTTCTCACTTCATAAAACATATGTAATAGGTGCTAAAGACTTAATGATATCTGGGGAATTTCATCGAACACTTGGTGTTCGTCTAAACACCATGGAAAGACAAAGGTAAATTGCAGAAATCAAACACATAAATCACAAAAATGGAGTATAGGAGTTGATAATTCATTGAAATATGAACAAAAACAAAAACAATAGAGATGCACAATGGATTAACATAATAAATCGAGAAGTAAAAAAAACAGAAGAACATAAGTCGATTTAGGGATGGAAGTTACCACTATGAAGGCCTGAACATCTTTATTCCTCTCTTTCTCTCTCTCTCTCTCTCTATCTCTCTCTCTCTCTCTCTTCTCGTTAAGCTGCTGGCGAGACTTGGCTGGCGACCCCTTTGGCAGAAGATCTCGGGCGGTGTTTAGCGCCCTTAGCGACCCATGACGACCTTCCTAAGGACGCCCACTCCTTTGAGCCTGATAATCATATCGAGAGTGCTAGATTCAGATCCGCTTTCTATTCAAATATGCCCAATTTTTTTGCAGGACACGGTCCAAATTTTTACATAAGAACAGCCAAATCATTCAAAACTAGAAAAAGATATGTGAAGGAATGAAAATTAAATTGATTACCTAGGTCTCTAACGCAGAAGTTTTAAAGGTGATGACGAGATGCAATCGGGAAGCTAATGGAGCAAAGTTACGGTTCTTCATCTGTGTGTTTTTCGATTTATCTGTGGGGAATTTGAAACAAACGAGAATCAAGATTCACATTCCTAATATTGAGACTTGAGAGTATAATTAGGGTTTTTTCTAACAATTTCAACATCGAGTGGGAGATATGGTGGTTCTAGTGGGTAGAAGTAAGTGGGGGAAGAAGTAGGCGGTAGTAAGGAAGAAGCGTTCATAATTTGGGCAAGAGGGAAAGGAGAAAAAAAGGAAGGCGGGGTTTTTAATTTTTTCAGAATTTCATTTCCCCCTTTCCCCCACTATTAAAGGATGGAACGCGCGTTCCATTAAAAAATATAAAGCGACATCCTTAGACGACGCGCATTTTATTATAGGTGCCCTCCGTGTTTTTTTTAGACACTAATTTAAGGGTGCGCAATAACGCGTGTCTTCTATCCTTAAATTTTTTGAAGAGATGACATTTTTCTAATGTCACTCTCCTTTGCGTAACATAGATCAATGAGCGTCGTATTTTGCGCGTCGTAAAAGGTCTTTTTTCTAGTAGTGCAAGAAAATACTTAACATTAATAAGTCTAACAACAAAGCAACCACCAACACCCGTGATATTTTTAGAATTCACGAACACTCATCCAAATGCCATAAACATAGGTAAAAACTTTTAAAGATCAACATATATACCTAGATTTAAAAAAAATCGACAACTTTAATATTAAAGGAATGCTCCATAAATACATTGCACTTTAAAAGATTCTAAAGTAAAGTTGCATTCTCATGCTTCAGTTACTATTCTTTAGTTTTTTAAAGTAAACAACTAATAATATATAAAATTTTAATTTATATTTATTCAAACAAAATGTCGTTATAAATAATCGAAATGAATAAATTATATTTTTATAAATTACAAGTCAAAGTTGAATCATAATCATATACTTACAATCTTTTTATAATTATATCATCAAAAAATTATAACTAAATTAAGTATTCGAATACAATTAACTCAAATTAATTTTTATATTATTCAAACACGCATTTATTTAATAAAAAAATTACATTAATAACATATTTAAATAAATAATAGTCAACAATCCGTTATAATCAATTAGAATTAATTGCTATAATAATATGGCTTAATTACTTTAATGATGTGACAATAAAATAAAAATGACAAAAAAAAAAATAAGAAAATGATACTGGAAACAAAATTACTCTAAATTAATGAAAAAATTACATGTGTTAAGATTAAGGAGAAGATGTTATTTGGCAAAAATATCTTTATTTATTAGGATAACTACTTTCTAACCTATGGGAATCACAGTTATAAAATTAATTAAACTTTTTAAGTAAAAAACTTAAAACTATTAATTAATTATTTTAAATAACTTATTAATTAAGAGATATTTTTTAGTTATATATAAAATTATAATCGTTCATTCAAATAAATACATAAAATTATATCATCTTATAATTTGCATAAAATTTATTTTATTATAATTTATATAAATTTTATTTTATTTTTTATTTTAATGTTATTAATTTAATGTAATTAAAATGAGAAATTTAAATATTGAAATTTGAAATTTAAAATGAAGAATCAATACACTGACAAGTGGCATGATATTAAAGGGAATATGACTTATTAAGGTAATTAACTTTTCGGTATGTTTACATCTAGGTAAATATCTTTTTTTTGTACACATGTAAGTAACAAACTTGTTGGAAGTGTTCACATATGATCATTATGACCTGCTATAGCAGGTTAAATCCTAGATGTGAACTTTTTCAACACGTTCGTTACCTAGATGTGTATGAAAAAAAAAATAGTTACTTAAATATGAACAAAATAAAAAGTACAAATTAAATTACATGAATGGTCCCTGTGGTTTGGGGGAATTTGTGTTTTTTGTCCCTAACTTATTTTTTTAACTTAGATGGTCCATACTGTTTATTTTTGTTTCGCATTTGATCCATATCTTACCTAAAAAGACTATTGTGCCATTATTAATTTATTTGTTAATTAATTTTCTTATTTATGTATTTATTTTTTACATATTTAAAAAAAATAATAGACCACACATGTTTATATCTTCTCGGATGATCCCTACTGTTTAATTTTGTTACGAACTTGATCTATGTCTTACCTAAAAAGACTATTATGCCCTTATTAAAATTTTTAATTAATTTTCTTGTTTACGTATTTATGCTTTATATATTTAAGAAAAATTAGTAGACAACATATATATGTGTCTCCTCATCATCCCATCTTTCATCATTCTCAACTTTTATTTATTTTCCATCTTTAGTGATATCGACGTTTTCATCATCACTTCTTTTTTCGGTCCTTCGACTCCTTTGAATCAACACCACAACCCACGGAAGACGAAAAGACAGTAGGTTATGGTGTTGGTTCGCCAGAGTTGAAGTACCAAAAAAAAAAAAGAATGGTGAAGATATCGATATTACTAAAAATAGAAAAGAAATAAAATATGGGGATGATGAGAGATGAAAATGGTGACCGATAAGACCCAAATTAAATTTCTCAAATGTGGTTTTAGGTTTACGGTGAGGAGATACATATATATAGGGTATATTAATTTTTTTAAATATATAAAAAATAAATACATAAATAAGAAAATTAATTTAAAAAAAATAATAAGGGAAAAATAGCCTTTTTAGGTAAGACAGAGAACAAACGCGTAACAAAAATAAACAGTACAGACCATCCGAGTTAAAAAAATTTAATTAATTAAAAATAAACAATAGGGATAATCCGAGAAGATACAAATATGTGTGATCTATACATTTATATATATATATATATATATATATATATATATATATATATATATATATATATATATATATATATATATATATAATAAATACATAAATAAGAAAATTAATTAAAAAATAAATTAATAATGGCACAACAGTCTTTTTAGGTATGGCAGAGACCAAACGTGAAACAAAAATAAACAGTAGAGACCATCTAAGTTAAAAAAATAAGCTAGGGATCAAAAACATAAATTCCCCGAAACCACAGGGACCATTCGTGTAATTTAATTTTTAGTTTTCGTTTTGTTCATATTTTGGTAACTATTTTTTTTGTACACATTTAGGTAACGAACTTGTTGAAAGCATTCATATCTAGGATTTAACCTGCTATAGCAGGTCATAATGGTCATTTGTGAACACTTTCAATAAATTTGTTACCTAGATATGTACAAAAAAATATAATTACCCAGATGTGAACATACCGAAAAATTAATTATCTTAATAAGTTATATTCCTGATATTAAATAACAGATCAAACATGGTGATACATGACAAAAGAGTTACTCTTTTATTAGTATAAAGTGATATTGAAAACAAGATTTATTTTGGGTTTGATATTTCTATTCTTGCTAATTTAGTGATTAACTCTTAAAATATTCTAATTTCAAATAGTAGTTAAGTATGATAAATATGACAGAATTCAATCCGTCCTCCAAATAATGAAATGATGGGTTGTCGATTTATGACGTTTATCTTTTATTTTTTATTTTTTATTTTTGTCCTGTGATACGTACGGAGGAATATCTCTATTTCTATACTATTAAGGTTGTTGTCTTCTACATTTGTCCATAGTTTTAAAATCTACACCACACATTGACTTACAAAAATTAAAAGGTAGATGGGGCGTTGGCATTACTAGATAATATTATTAAAACAATATAAATTTATAATTAAATTGATTTATAAAATGATGGCCGATCTTGACCAAAACTATTTAATGTAAGATTATATATTCCGAAATAAAATATATCTAAGTAAATAGACAGGCCTAACGACCTTCTAAAGATAATATCTTCGTTGGTAAATCGACAAATATCATGATGTGGAAATTTTAACTTTTAAGTATTCAATTGCACATAACTTTTTTTTTTCCAATGTAATTAGTGTTGACATAAGTGGTGCTTTTCTTTATACCTCCATGAATGATGTATCTCTCTCCGTTTATTCCACCATACCTTACGGGGAACCAAATATAGTAAAATCTCTTACCAGTTACGACATGGTATACCTAGTCATGTTTCGGTTCTTACAATTGTTTACAACAAGATCACTATTTGGACGGAGCTTATATCTCTTGTGAAGCTTAGAGATGAACAAAAACAACCATCCAAAAAAAAGACTGAGATCGGATCAGAAAAAAAAAAAGAATTGAAAAAGAACGATCCTAAACAAGATGGAATGCATCCACAACCGGTCCCAAAAAAATGTCGGATCTTTCAGATACAGCTTGCGTTTCTCACTAGGTATTTATGTCTGTAATAATGTAAATTTTCTTGTGAATAAATGAATAAAGAATTCTTCAAACATGATATGTGGTTTGGTCATCTCCCAACGCTTCGGTCATTTTGCTATGGTTTGGTCATCTCCCGACGCTTCGGCCATTTTCCTATGGTTCGGCCATCTCCCAACGGTTCAGCTATTTTGCTATGGTTCGGCCATTTTGGGTTCACTCCTTCCCAAGACAAAAGCATACACATATCACTACAGATCATACACTTACCTACTCAATGTACAGTTGTAAACTTAGGTAGTGTTTGTTTTTTGTCTGCAAATTTGTGTAACCTCTTTTGTCTGTGCCGCGCGTGCCGCGCAGACATTAGCCTTTGCAGATTGTTTGTTTTTTTTGAAGACTACAGACCAAAAAATGTATGTGCGCCTCTTCTTGGCGCAGATATGGACCATAGTCTTCTAACATCTTCAGACATCTTCTAGCCTAAAAAACATATATATCTTTATTTTTTAAGTTTTATTTTTAATTTATATTTTTTTTCCAACTTTATTAATGATAAACAACTTGAAAAAAAAAATACAAAACTTAAAAAAACGTTCGACGATACAAACATGATATTTTAGATAAATTTATAAATAAAGATTTATTACAATAATAATCGTTGAAGTTGTTTATATAAATATGAAAACAAAATGATAATATAATCTTATATTTTTTTGCCAAATTTTGTAAAATATTATTTAATACAGTATCGTCAATTTCTCTAGAAAATATATATGGTACGTTTTTAATAGATTTAATTGAAAAAATCGAAGTTTATTTCAGTCCATTTATATATCAAATTCTTTGATCACTAATTATAATGTTTAGTTATAACTTTGCAACCAAAGTTGTTGGTTTTTATCAAATACATACGTTAATTTATACCATTTTTATTTTTATTTTTATTTTTTATACAATACTAAATAAAAGTTGATCTAGATGCATTAATTATTTATAACAAAGTCATAAAAATATTAAAATATCACTTTGAAGTTTAAAAACAATCAATTTATTTATATTTCAATTTATTTTAGTAGTCTGCAAATGTTAAAAAAACAATCAGTCTTTTTTTTTTTTCAGACTGCAGATATTTCGTCCACCTCTTCTACTGCAGAGGTCTACAGATGTGGTCCGCAGACTGCAGACATTTTGCCTAAAAAAACAAACAACACCTTACTCTCCAAGCTAAAAAGGGACTATCGACACTATATATAGACCTCTAAAGACACTTCATCTGGTAAGCTCTAAACTCTCTTTACTTACGTACAATATGTTTCCTTCCACTCGAAGGATCTGACCCCCATTTCGTATCGATACTAACTTGATCGTCGGAGGCTGCTCCCGGGATGTAAGTCCTAGGGCGACTCTAACGATTCTCGTTTATGAGTGTAACAGGAATCAAATCGAGGCTTGCGAGCGGCATCGAAGCTCATATCCAATATCACAACTGGATCATCCTCATGACGAATTCGGAGTTACATCATATATATATATATATATACACACACACACACACACACACACACACACACACATACATGTATATATTATAACATCCTAATTCAAGAAGTTTCTTATTTGAGGTTGTGGACAATAAATGGATTAAATAAAGACCTTAGGCTTTAAGGGAATATGGTTTAGACCCTATTGGATGTTGATGATATTGGAATGTGATCTAAGCCCTTGATTTATGTCTTGGAGTCAAAGGGAAAAATGTGAAAGTGATGTTTTCAAACTTCTTTCATGAATTGAGGATTTTAGTTCGGTGTGTTTTAAGTCAAATGTAATTATATAGAGTTGTGGGGCTCCTCAATATCTTTCCATACATATAAAGAACGCCGAAAACGGAGTTGAAATGAAAAAATTATGACTATTTAAAGTTGGAGTGAAATTGGGTGAAAACTCTTCCTCACGAGGTGATAGAAATGTGTCAAGACGTGAGAGTTGTCACGAGGTGAGAAGTATATTCTCACGATGTGAGAACTGTGCAGTCCAAGCTCACAGTTTTTTTTTAGGATTTTCAAGGTTATGAATCGAACACAGGTGGTTCTATAGACTACCTAGAAGATTCAGTAAATCAGGCAGCAATTACAGACTACTCAGAGTCAGTAGAAAAGTTATGTCGACCAACACCGATCCAAGTTGGGGTTTCAGGTCGACGATATGGTGTTGCTGAAGGTCTCACCCTGGAAGGCGGTGATCCGCTTCACGATAAGGGGAAAGTTGGGTCCCCGATATATTGGATCGTTTCGGATTATTACAAGGGTTGGCAAAGTGGCATACAGGCTAGACCTTTCGGAGGAGCTCCGAGAGATTCATAGCACTTTCCAAGTTTCGCAATTGCGGAAGTGCATATTAAAAGAGGATGTGGTATTTTCATTGGATGAAATTCAGGTCGATGAGCACCTGAATTACATTGAGAAGTCGGTGGCTGTCTTATAGAGGAATATAAAGGTCCTACGTAACATGGAGATACCTTTGGTAAAGTTACAATGGCGGCATCTGAGGGGATCATAGTGGACTTGGGAGCCGGAGGCTGAGATGGGAGATCATTACCTGAAATTGTTCACTGCAGCAGGCTTTGAGGACGAAGCCTAGTTCCAGTGGGGGAGAATTGTAGCATCCCAATCTTCAGTTATGAGTTTAAGATTTTATTTTCATATTTTCAGGGCAATTCGACGAGTTGGAGGGCTCCAACTCATCGTGTAGAGTTTTAATGGCCACACATCTTTCAGGGTCTACTCGATGAGTTGGAAGGCCCCAACTCGGCGAGTTGAAGGCTGAACATGAAAACCCTAATTTTTTGGGTTTGCACCCTATTTAAAGGCCTTAACTCTCATTGTTAGCCTCCCTCATGGTCGCCTCAGTCCATAAAAACACTAAATCATGCCTCATCTTCTATTTTGAGTGTGTGAGAGTTACAGAGTGTTCTTTTGTGTTTTCTTGAAGGAGTTGAAGTTGGTGGTGCATAACTGAAGAGAGAAAATTTAGATCCAAGATTTCCAGTGTTGTTGCAGCCATTTGAAGGTATAAAGTCGATACCTTGATCATTCTTTTTGTTAGATATCTTCTTTTGAAAGTTATGGCCATTATTAGCATATCTTGGGACTATTCTTGGAGTTGAGCATGTTATGAAGCCATGGGTTCAGATCTGGACACCTCATGCACTCCATGGACTTAAAGTTTCCAAATTTATTAAGTCTTGGCCCTCATTCATTCCCTAGGTCCTTGATCCCTTGATAAGCCTTATTTGAGTGTTTTAGCCCTCTTGATGCCATGCATGGATGTAAAGCTAGCAACTTTACATGGTATTTCAATCTTAAGGGACTGGATCTACAATTTGGGGCTTTAGTTTTGCTTGGAAGTGTCTGAATGCATTAAGGATAAGAAAACTCTATGAGTTGCTCTGCCAACTCGACAAGTTGGATCTAGTTTTCTCACCTTTTGGATACTAAGCGAACTCGGCGAGTTGATGAGATAACTCAGTGAGTTTGCTAGGGTTTTCTCCGGTTTTCTGAACACTGAAGGAACTCAACGAGTTGGGTTAACATGGACTGTTGACCTTGATTGTTGATTTTTGACTTTGACCATGGTTTACTAAGTTTAAATTTAAGGGTATTTCTTGTATTTTAGTATTTTTGTCAAAAATTTACACAAGTACTAATCAACCAAATTGAATGAGGCTGTCATGTTCAGATTGTGTAATAGCAAGTAGTAAAAGAAAAATGACACGATGGCTTACAAGGAAAGCCCTTGATCCTTGCTAGGATCTACGGCATAAAACGTTGGAAGGTGATAATGGTCACCTTCCTTAATGATTTTATTCATATAAAGTAAAAATTACAATGATTTCTTAGTAAAAATGAGCAAACAAGATGTCTGATATTTCTAGTCTAATCCAGCCAACAAGATGTCTGATATTTCTGGGATCCTCTATGACCAGCTTCATGAACGTTATTTGACCAAGTATTTCGGGTCTTCAGCATAGTTGAGATGATTCTTCGTTGAGAATTGGTCTTACCTTGACTAATTCTGCACACGTGTTAGTTACAGACAAAATGTGACCTTATAAATATTGATAAAAATAATAACAATATCTAACCGGGATCCTGATGTTGCTGAGGATCCTGGATATACGAAAGATCTTGGTCCCAAAAATTGTCCCCAAGTTACTCCGGAAAATATATGGGTTAGTTATGTAAATATTAAAGGAATAACTTAATAGATAAAGGGGATTTGAATTTAATATTTAAGGGATAAGTCTTATCTTTATTGAGATAATTGAGAAATGGTAAAATCATCACCGTAATCTTTTTCTAGCTATAAATAAGGGCTTTCGGTAACTCCTCTTTTTACTCTTCCAAGTCGCCATCATTTCTTTGTGAAGGTAATCCTTTTTCCCTTTCATTCGTTCTCCCGTTGTTTTGATTTTCCTTGTCATGGATAAGAAAATCATCCGTTCTCGATCTAGGATTGTTATTCCTTCCGAGAATGATTTTAACAATCAAGGAATCTTAAGCTATAACGAGGTTTGTTCTTTTGACAATGAAGATATGGAATCATTGAAAGCCATCGGGGCTTTCCCCTCTAATGTGGTTTGTCGTCCTTTCGAGGCTTCCATTCAACCTGATTTTGTGTCACCAACATGGGTTTGTTTTCATGAATACTCATTCACTCTAGGTTTAACCTATCCTTTTACTGGTATTGTTCGTAATTTCTTTCTGTGTGCCAAATCTCATGTATCCAAACTATGCATGTGGTTTAGAGGATCCTCTTTTGGATTGGTCGCCTGAATCAGTCCAAAAATATGGACATTGGATTACTTGAGTTGGCCTCTATCTATGATCTTTAACTTTTGGTTCTTCTCGTTTCCTGTTAAGAGTTAAGAAAAACAAACCCCACCTCATTCTGAAATCTAAACAAAACAACGGTGCTTGGAAAGAAAAAAAATTTATTCGTTAGGCGCGATTCGACTCTTGAGGGGGATTCCCTGCCAAGATCATGGGTTAAAAAGGGTAGGAAACAAATTTAGATATCAAGGATCCTGAAATTTACTTCCCCTATTTTGTTTGTTTTGATGTAGCATGTAGGTTTGAGGAGCTAATTCCTACCGCAGACGATTCTGAGGATAAGATATCCAAATTCCTCACACTTCCTGCGGTGGAGATGTCGTTTAGGCTTGAATATTCCAGTCTTCAAGTGGGTTCCTCCATTACTACTTCTATGGCCATTGGTAACATTATTTTTCATGAATATGTCTTTTTCATAGGATCTTGACTTGATAGGGATCTCTGGCAGGTTCTAAGACTACCCGGTCCAAGGCCCGCTTTGGTTTGACAGATCTTGAAGATGATATGACTAGTGGCTCAATCAAATATAAATAGGAAAAAGGTGTCATTCTCCCTCCTCCCAAGAGATCTCATATAGGTTGTACGGTTAAGGTTTCAGGATCCTGTAAACAAAAGACTTCTAAGGTTGTAGATTTCAGCCTAGAGAACCTCAGCATCGAGGATGCTCTCGGGAAGCTATCTTGGGTTTCTCAAGCTGTAATAATAGGCACTATTCATATTAATCTATTATACCTGTTATTTTTCATGTTGATGTTTATGTTTCTTCCAGGTCTTCGCTCATGTTTCTCATGTTACCAACGACCTTAAGGTTCGTGTTGATAAAGCCGAGATTGTTCTAAAAGAGCACGAGAAGACATGGAGGGTCATCAATGAGTATCTTCTCCAAAGTGTGGAGTTATTGAGCAAGAAGAAAGTAAAAAAGGAAGAAAAGCATTTGGCGAATCTCAAGGAGGTGATCGTTGATGCCAAGACGAGCGCTGCAATAGCTATTCTGCAGGCCAAGATCAAGATGGCTAAGGATCTAGAAAACACAAGTTCCTAGGATGTGGAGGGATGTCGTGAGGCGTTGGCTAAGGTCTAGGCCTGCAAAAAATTGGTTTGAGTAGTTTTTACTTCTGTTAGTGATATAAGACAATTAATCTTTTGGATGTGCTGATATGTAACTCTTTTTCCTTTTGGATGATATGGTAGCATTTTCCTTTTGCATCTCTCTTATGGTTTTTCTACATGGCCGATTGTCTTCGAGTTTCTCTTTAAGCTTCATGAGTCTTTAAATTTTAAATGTATCGAGGATAGATTCCAATTTCGGAGAGCACTTTGGTTCAACGTTAGGAACCAACAAAGGTTGATGAGGATCCTTAATGGTAAGGATCCCTACCGCCAAAGATCCTAAAGATTTGGGATCTTGTAAAGGAAATTTCTCCTTAGGATAACCTGTTTAGATTATAGACTTAGATAACATGTCAATGTTATATTCTGGGTAGGATCGCTACTTTAGATACAATTCATTGGGTAGGTTACACGAAAGTGTTACAATCTAACTAGATTTTCTGGGGATCATTCCTAATATCTGACGATATGAAGTTGGTATAGATCTTGTGTAACTTTTGGGACAAAATCCCAATCTTTGAAAACATTAAAATGTTATAAGCCTTAAGTAGTTACTAGGGTAAAATCCTGATAACATGAAAATGTTATAAGCGCTAAGTAATCACTTGGGTAAAATCCCGATAACATGAAAATGTTATAAGCCTTAAGTAATCAATGGGGTAAAATCCCGATAACATAAAAATGTTATAAGCCTTAAGTAATCACCGGGGTAGGATCCCAATATCTAGATAAAATGAGTATGTTATGAACCACAAGGATCTCAACTTGTGTTTAAAGATAAGAGGTTTTCCAAGCCACTGAATCGTGAAATGATCCCCTTATCCGTATCGCACAGTTACATGATGTGTGTCCAAGCGAGGTGTATAAACCTTAGTTCGTATGAAAGAGGTAATTAGCTCTTTAAACCATAAAGGGGATTAAGTACCCTTAGGCATAAGGGAGATGATCAATATCTAACTTGTGCACATAATAGTTTAGGGATTAAATATAAGGGAGTTTACCAAGTTGTAACATCCGAAAAATACAACCAATTTAAAATTTTCAAAACAACCCGATTTTCATTAAAATGTTTACAAAAAGGTTTTCAATACAAATCATTAGAGTATTCCCAGAATCACATTGCTACAAAATCATGAGGAGCGGTACGATCGCGCCTTCGCCTTGCCACAGTCTCCTGAAGAACCTGAAAAACATTAAACCACAACTGTAAGCCCGAAAGCTTAGTGAGATACCCCCAAAATACCAACCACGTATACGCCCTTCCGGGCTGCGACCTTCCGGTCCAAAACATATTGCCTTCCGGCCCATAACATATAAAACATACATAACATAACAGAACATAGAACAGCCATGCATATCGGGTCTACTGTGTGACTGGTCCGCCGTATCGGGCCTTCAGTCCATCGGATCCATCCTCCAGGTCTAGTCATGTCCTTCGAGTCTACAGTGGGGTTGGTCCGCCCGCATCGGGACTTCAACCCACCTAGTCCACTCTCTGAGTCTACAGTGTGACTGGTCCGCCCGCATCGGGCCTTCAGTCGGCCTGGTCCACTCTCCGAGCCTCGGCACGTTTGGTCCGCCCTCGTGGGGCCTACAGCCTATCCGGACCGCTCGCTGGGCCTTCGGAACAACCGGTCCGCCCTGGGTATCTTGGCCTACAGCACAAAGCAGGAACCGCCTCAACCCATCTCCAGTCCAAACAACCATGTGCACAAAACATACAATCATATAACAGTCATAGTCAACAAACCGAGCAAGCAGATCACATAGCATATCATTACCCTAACCGGGTTACCGACCTAACCGGTCACTAGCATAGCATCACTCTGTATATCGGGAAACTGACCTTAACAAGGTCTCCTAGCATGTACCATCCTAGCTACCAGGATGCAGACACATCAAACAATAACATAATAACCATATCCGAATCTCAATCCAATAAAGGGCCGGCCTTGGTGCCTTAGACCCTATTGATATAGTGAGGATAACTCACCTTGAAACTGTCGGCTGAAAGGATAAGATCCCGCTGCTCCGAACTCTGACACGAACTCCTCCACTGAACATCAAAACATACAAATCAATAAATACCCATAATTACCAAAATACCCCTGGAAGATAACTGGTCAACCTTGGACAAGTCAAAGTCAACCCCTGACTGACCCTACTCGCCGAGTCAACCCGATGACTCGCCGAGTCCTTATGCTCAGAACTTCCCTCAATTAGCGACCCAACTCGCCGAGTCACCCCAAGACTCGCCGAGTCCAACAACTCTGATTCCACTCGCACCCAACTCACCGAGTCATCCCTTGACTCACCGATTCATCGACTCAACCAGAAATATTGGGACATCCTCGACAAGACTCGCCGAGTCCAAATGGACTCGTCGAGTCCAAGGCTATCTTCAAACTACTCGCCGAGTTGTTCTTCAAACTCATCGAGTTCCAGGCCATCTTCAAGCAACTCGTCGAGTCCACCCATGTGACTCGTCGAGTACCACCGGTCTGAATCCATACAGAAGCATCTCAGGCCATGCAATTGATCCAAAACATAGATCCAACCTCCTACAACCCATCCATCACGTAAAGTGGCAAACTTTACGTGAATCTAAAGAGATCTAGGCCTTATTCACCTTAGAACCAAGGTTTGCGACATGGTAGCTTCATTAACAACACAAGAACAGGGGCTTTAATGCTCTTAATATCTTCTCCACTCCAGATCTGAGGTAGCAACCTCAGATCCATCCCCCAATCATCAAGATGTCACACAACCAAGCACCCCACACAACCCCAAAATGAGAAACTAGGAAGATACAGCCCAAGAACGAAAGTATTACCTCCAAAAGATGGCCCAACAGCAACCAAACTTGGATCCAAGCAAAGCCCTTTGATCCAAGCCACTTCTCCTTCAAGATTTCTTCAACCAACACCTCTCCAAGCTCTAATTTGCTCCACAAATGGACTCTCCACGAATTTAGGGTTTCTGGAACTCAAGGGGGAATAAGGGAGGCTGTGGAGGGGTATAATGCTCTTTATATAGGGCTCAACCCCGAAATTAGGGTTTTCTCCATACAACACCTACTCGCCGAGTCCATCTTTGGACTCGCCGAGTAGGCCACTTGACACGCGACCATAGCCGCGACCTGACTCGCCGAGTCTATCCATGGACTCGCCGAGTCACCCTTTGAAACTTACACTTTTAGCCCTTCAACTCTACTCTTGTGATTCCGGGATGTTACAATTCTCCCCCACTTAAATTAGGCTTCATCCTCGAAGCCTACGACATCTCATCTTCAAATTACTTCCCACGACGCGCCACCTGACCTTGACCGAACCAAGTCCCTCAAGGTGCAACCAGAGAAACCAGAAGCTCACTTTCTCCTTCCATACGGTGTCCCCACCACCTACTCAAACCGGGCACCAGCTGTACCCTCCGATAACCACACTCAACAACCGAGAATTACCCATGATGCCTTACTGCTCCAATTCTCATCTTTCACTTGACTCATATGTCTATAAAGCCACGAACCATCGGATCCCCGATCCGAATTTCACTCTATCCATCCCATGACGACCGAAAGACCCATTCTTCCATTCCGGAGCAACTTCCCCGAGTTCTCCTCTCGCAATCACACACACATGCTGATCTAGCTCTAGCACGCTCAGGTTTGGAAAACCTGATACACTGATGATATCCTCAAACATCCTTCCAGGATGAACCGCTAATACATACCCAAAACCCTGATCAGAATCTCACTGGGAGTCCAAGACTCTTTCTCTGTATCCCTTCCGAACCCCTCTCCCTGGCTCTACGCCGCGGTATTCCCTCCGCGCCCTGAGCAACATATCAAGTCGAATGAGCTTTTATTCTACCGCCGCAACACACTACTCAAAGACCATCGACGGACCACTCCAATCATAAATCTACACTGCCGCTTTCACTTCCCTGAATTCGCACTCCCCTTTGGAATTTCATTCCTCCCTCTTTCCTTACCAAGGAAACCACTCGTCCGCCCAGTCACCATGACAGGCACTATGGTGCTCATCCCACGCTTCACTACCTCTTTAAAGCGTACCCGACATCCATGCATCACCACTACTCTGACTCTCATCACAGGGACTCTCAAGCCCCTGCACTACCTTCACTGTTCAAGATCGCTACCCGGGGCCAGACCTCCCAATGTAATCACACTGCAACATACGCAACCCATAACCTCGAACCGATCCAAAAATACTCGCAAAGTCTTCAGCATGACTGGACCGCCTCCCCAGGCCTTTAGCCAATCTGGACCACTCTCAGGACCTTCAGCCAATCTGACTGGACCATCCTCCGAGCCTTCGGCCTGACTGGTACACCTACCGGCCTTCAGTCTATCCGGGCCACTCAACTAACATTCATCATTCCGAACTATCCCTTCGGGAAATCCTCCCACGCATACCGTTCTAGCCCTCTAGGGGTTCCAAACTCTATCTCCATTATACATACTCGATCCCGGCCTGCTCCCATGCCTTCCACAATCAACTGCTCTAGGTCTGTATTCCGCCCCGCACGCCTGATACTCACCCATACGAGCCTGCTCTCGACTGATAGAAATACCGCTGAATTCCCCAAGCAGCTAAACAACCTCTCAAGCCCAACGATCATCCAAAGAATTTCCAATTCTCCCCCACTTAAGATGCTGACAATTAGTCACCGGTCGCCATCACCGATCTCCCAAAGCAACCTTGCAGAAAATCAACACTTACACGCAAAATGTTTCTCACCAGCGCTAACAAATTTCATACAAATCATGTTTCCACGCTGCACAACCCGCTCGAAAGGAACCTAATCTTCAACTATCCATTCCTCCGACTGCGGAATCTACCCGCCTTCAAACCAACGACGCATCCGCCACCAACCTCACAAAGGTAATCAACGATAGCTCGACGTACTAATCCATAACCATATCGATCCTTAGGATAATCCTTAGGAATGAATGAACGAGGAATAGCTGATTCTTACGGTAGATCCTTAAGAGTAAAGAAGATAATGGCGATGGGTAATTGGGTTGATTGTTTGATTGTTTAAACATAATAATTATATAATGTGGGTTGAAAACCCTATGTACTCACCAAGTTTCCCAACCTGACCCACTCAGTTTATTTATATCACAGGTGTTGATATGAAGTCACATTACACTGAGAGATTTAAACAGATGTAGATCACTAGTGTAAATAAATGTAAGTTCTGTTTATGCTTATGTTTCTGTATTAACGATGACATCCCAAACGTTTTGAAATGAATAAAATACGTTTATTCGAAAATGTTTTAATAACATATTTATCATGTTTTTCTGGGAACAAATTTCGCAACATTTTTATTAAAAGAAGAACTCAGATTTTTATAAAGCATAAACAAAATCGGTCTTTTCTGGTCGTGAAAATGGGGATGTCTCATTTGGTATCAGAGCATTAGTTTAAGCGAACTAGGAATATGGATTTATTTCTAGACTTAAACTTAGAATGCTAAGCGATGATTGTGAGGTGTGAGCACTAGCTTATTTTAGGAATTATGCCTAAAATGCTTTTATGTGCTAAATGCTTTATGCCTTATATGCTGTTATTTATTCGGATCTATGGTCTGTTGCCGACCGGATCTGGAAACCTTACGTGTTTAGGATTCTAAACGTACGACTATGATATTAGAACTAGCATGTAAACGTTTCGGAGTGACAAGGATGACTTAAAAGTCAATCCTAAGTAACGGTCTAGATTTACCCTATTCGGTGTATAGATCAAAATGGCAAGGACCCGTAGCGGAAACGTGAATGCAAATGAGAATAGGAACCAACCCCCAGTTGTTCAGAAAATACCTGTTTTAGAAGAAGTTGCACCTGAGCCAGTCACCATGGCTGGAGTTCAAGCCATAATTCGGGCTATATTAGCTGAACAAAGGGAAGAAATGAGGCAGATGTTGAATAGGGACGAACCTACTATGCCCATTGAGCAACTCGAACTGATTCTCGAGCAATCGGAGGAAGGGAACTACAGCCTCCAAGTGAGCCAAGTGGAGACTCAAGGTGAACGAAGGGATGGCCCGGAGAGGAGAAACGACAAGGATGGGCGAATGTACAAGAATTTCTGTAACGACGTAAATTTTAAACCAATTTTTTTTCATTTTTACAAACATCAAACATCGAGTAATAATTTAAGTTCCAATGTAAATAAAATTGTCACGACCAATTACATAAACAAAGATCACAAAATAGTTTTCCCCCGAATGTGTGTACGATCACGCCGACGCCTTCCCACGGTCCTCGCTAGTACCTGAAACGCATAACACAACAACTGTAAGCATAAATGCTTAGTGAGTTCCCCAAAATACAACCTATGCACGTACGCCTTTCCAGGCCCTGACCTTCCGGTCCATGTGTTTCAGGGGACTTCCATCCCGACTGGGTAAACCTTCCGGTCCTACCCACGTCAACCTTACGGTCCATATTACCACGCCTTCCGGCCTATAACATATTCGCCTTCCGGCCCATAACATAATGCCTTCCGGCCCATAACATAATGCCTTCCGGCCCATATCAAGAATATCATACATGGCACATATAACGATTAACTTATTACACATAAAGCATATATCTCATATCATATTTGACCTTCCGGTCACACAATCAAACCCTTCCGGGTATAGTATAGTGAGAAGACTCATCTCGTATGTGTCGATAACTCGTGAACCCTGGAAATCACTCGTGCTCGAACCCCCGAGCTGTAATCCTCCTATAACATCATATATCTATAATTATTACTTTTACCACTAAGGTTGACCATCCCTATCAAGTCAACACTGGTCAACTTGGTCAACAGTCTTTGGTCAAATTGACCGGACTCGGTGAGTCTACGCATTTTCACCAACTCGCAAGGATTTTCCCTTTGACTCGTCGAGTACTCCCCTGACTCGACGAGTTCTACCTGGGCATGAATCACGGGGCCACTGTGACTCAACTCGCCGAGTCGTAAGGACAACTCGGCGAGTCCCAACTCGACTCGGTCCACCTGTCAAAAACCTTTCTAACTCTCTGTGACTCACTGAGTCACCCACAACTCGGCAAGACTACACACTGGGTGGTCTCAAGGACAATCTTCAAGCGACTTGTCGAGTCTGTTCTTCAAACTCGGTGAGTCCATGCCATGCATCAGCTAAAACTTGCTTTTGCGGTCAGATCCGTTCAATACACACATAGATTTGGCCTTCCCAAGCTCATTTATCACGTAAAGTCTCAGTGTTGGCTGCCATGCAACACATACAAGGCTCTTTTTAGGGAAATAACCTCTAATATGGCAACCCTAGCTTCCAACTCAAAAGAATGGACATAAAGCTTGTCATTTGGGGCCTTCTGGACCTGCTAAGGTCCAGATCTAGGTTCCATATCTCCATGGGACCTTTCATACTTAAAATCCAAGCCAAATAAGGCAAGAAGAAACCCTAGATTTGTCACATCAACCAAAATACGAAGTTTAGCTCTGAAAGTTACCTCAAGAAGGTTCCCTTGATGAAATAGAAGCAGATCCAAGCTCCCCAACTATTCAAGCTTGATCTTCTCCTTCCTTTCTTGCAATAACACACAAAATGATGAACAAATAGCCTCTTATCTCACTCACAAGGTCTCTCAGCCGTTTGGGTGCACTCAGGGCTCAAGGTGGCCGCAAATGAAGGCCATAAGGTCCTTTAAATAGGGCTTAGGACCGGGAAATTAGGGTTTCATTAAACAGCGCGGACTCGCTGAGTCCATCCCTTGGACTCGCCAAGTCCGGACGCGAACCTCCGTCCAAAACCGCGACCCAACTCGGCGAGTTCGACCTCCAACTCGCCGAGTCCCCTCACAAAATACGAAAAATATGAAAGTAAAGATACCTGGAGATCCGGGCTGTTACAATTCTCCCCCACTAGAACAAGACTTCGCCCTCGAAGTCCCGCTATGCAAATAGCTCCGGATGTTGCTCACGCATCTCACGCTCTGGCTCCCAGGTCATCTCTGATCCCTTCCGATGCTGCCACTGAACCAATACCAGGGGTACCTCCTTGTTCCTCAAAACCTTGATCTTCCGATCTCTGATGGCTACTGGCCTCTCAGCATAATTCAGGCTCGCATCCACCTGAATATCCCCTAATGGAACCACTGCCGATTCGTCGGCTATACACTTCCTCAACTGCGACACATGGAAAGTGTTGTGAATCTGCCCCAACTCTGCTGGCAAGTCTAAACGGTAGGCTACCCGGCCCACCCTCGCGATCACACGGAAAGGACCAATATATCAGGGCCCCAACTTGCCCCTCTTCCTGAATCGAATCACTCCTTTCCAAGGAGAGATCTTCAGGAGTACAAGATCACCGACCTGAAACTCAAGCTCGGACCGGCGTCTGTCTGCATAACTCTTCCGTCGGCTCTGAGCGGTCAACAACCTCTACCTGACCAGCTTAATCTGCTCGGTCGTCTGGAGTACGATCTCCATGCTACCCATAACCCGTTGTCCTACCTCACCCCAACAGATGGGGGTGCGACACCTCCGCCCATACAAAAGCTCAAAGGGTGGCATACCAATGCTCGAATGATGGCTGTTGTTATACGAGAACTCTGCTAAAGCTAGATAGGTGTCCCAGCTCCCTCCGAAATTCAACACACATGCCCGAAGCATGTCCTCGAGCGTCTGAATTGTCCGCTCACTCTGATCGTCTGTCTGGGGATGATATGTGGTACTAAAATGTAACCTAGTACCCAAATCCTCATGAAACTTCTTCCAGAACCTGGAAGTGAAACGCACATCGCGGTCCAAAATAATCGAGATCGGCACTCCATGTCGCGATACTACCTCCCTCACATATAACTCTGCCAACTTCTCCGCAGAAGAGCTCTCGTTGATGGCTAGAAAATGAGCGATCTTCGTCAGCCTATCCACGATCACCCAAATTGCATCGACTCCCCTCGCAGTCCGCGGTAACTTGGTGATGAAATCCATAGTGATTTGTTCCCACTTCCATTCGGGAATATCTATCTAGCAGTTGCAGCTTACCGTGCGGTCGCTGGTGCTCGGCCTTGACCTGCCGACAAGTCAAGCACCTCTCGACAAACCAAGCGACATCCCTTTTCATACAGGGCCACCAGTACTCCTTCCTGAGATCCAAATACATTTTCGTAGCACCGGGATGAATCGAGAATTTCGATCGATGTGCTTCCTCCATCAAAATAGTACGCGCACCGCCCACAATCGGTACCCAAATCCGACCTTGAAAAGTCATAAGCCCTCGACCATCCGTGACGAATCCTGATACCTGACCTACAACCCGCTCCTTCTTCTCATGTTCTGGCTTCGCAGCCTCTGCCTGAGCTCCTCTAATAATGTCCAAAATCGGGGTCAATACCGTCAATCTCATACAAATATCTCGGATCGGGGCGCTTTCCGCCCTACGGCTCAACGCGTCGGCTACCGCATTAGCCTTGCCCGGGTGGTACAGGATCTCACAATCGTAATCCTTCACCACATCCAACCACCTCCTCTGTCACATATTCAGATTTGGATGATCCATCAAGTACTTCAAGCTCTTATGGTCCGTGTATATCGTACACCGAACCCCATACAAATAGTGTCGCCAGATCTTGAGGGCAAACACCACAGCCCCCAATTCCAGGTCGTGGGTAGGATATCTCGACTCATGAGGCTTCAACTGCCTTGAAGCATACGCTATCACATGACCCCTCTGCATAAGCACCGCCCCCAAACCCGATATAGAGGCATCACAGTACACCACAAAATCCTCCATCCCTTCCGGGAGTGCAAGCACCGGAGCCTCGCACAATTTCTGACGAAGCGTCTCGAATGAGGATTGCTGCTCCGGTCCCCATGAAAACGTGACACCCTTCCGGGTCATCCTAGTAAGTGGCACAGCAATCCTGGAGAAGTCCTTGATAAACCTGCGATAATATCCAGCCAAACCCAGAAAACTCCTGATCTCGGTGGGCGATCTCGGCACCTCCCACCTCAACACCGCCTCAATCTTGGCCGGGTCGATCAGTATCCCTTTCTGGTTAACAAGATGTCCGAGGAACTGGACCTCTCGTAACCAGAAATCACACTCGGAGAACTTGGCATATAGTCTTTCTGAGCTCAAAACCCCAAGAATCTCCCTCACATGTTCCTCATGCTGATCCCTAGTCCTCGAATACACCAGAATATCATCGATGAATACGATCACCGACCGGTCCAGCATCGGCCGGCACACCCGGTTCATAAGATCCATGAACGCGGCCGGGGCATTGGTGAGCCCAAAAGGCATCACCAAAAACTCATAATGTCCATAACGAGTTCTGAAACCAGTCTTCTGGATATCTTCCTCTTGAACCCTCATCTGATGGTACCCCGACCTCAAGTCAATCTTGGAGAACCAAGACGCCCCCTGCAACTGATCGAACAGATTGTCGATCCTAGGTAACGGATACCGGTTCCTAACCATCAACTTGTTCAACTCCCGGTAATCGATACACATCCGGTGTGAACCATCCTTTTTCTTGACGAACAAAATCGGCGCTCCCCATGGTGAGCTACTCGGTCGAATGAATCCCTTTCCCAACAGCTCCTGAAGCTGCGAGGATAACTCCTGCATTTCTGGTGGAGCGAGACGATAAGGCGCCTTGGCGATGGGCGCCGCTCCCGGAACCAAATCGATACGAAACTCCACTTGCCTCTCCGGAGGCACACCCGGTAACTCTTCGGGGAACACATCCGAAAACTCGCATACAACCGGAACGTCATCAATCGAATTGGGCCTCTCCGCGGTCACTCGAGTATCCATCACGTACGCTATGAATCCATTACAGCCCTGCTGCAAACTCTGCCTTGCCCTGGCAGCCGAACAAAATGCCGACCCACACCGGGTCCCCTCGCCATAAACCGTGAGCACTCCTCCACTAGGGTCTCGAATCATCACCAGCTGTGTCTCGCAGTCAATGACTGCTCCAAACTTGCTGAACCAGTCCATGCCTACGATAACGCAGACATCTCCCATAGCTATAGGAACCAAGTCTATAGGGAACTCGACCCCAAAAATCTCGAGCACGCATCCTCGAATCACCTCAGTGGCGTATACCGCTTTCTCATTTGCTATAGCAACTCGCAGGGGTTGACTCATCACCTCCCGATCAATACCGATGTGCTGGCTAAAAGCCAACGAAACAAAAGACCGACTCGCACCCGAGTCAAATAATACCAAAGCAGGCACATAATTCACAAGAAAAGTACCTACGCATATCATAATATAAGCACAATATCTCAGTATAAAGGTAAATACATGAAAGAATACATACCGGCTACGACATCAGGCGCCGCGCGGACCTCCTCCGCAGTCAACTGGAAAGCTCTCCCGCGAGCCTTCGGAGCCTCGACCTTCACTGGCCGAACCTCGGGAACCCTGGCAGCAGGCGCAGATCCCTGGCGAAGCTGGGGGCACTCGGCCTTCCGATGGCCGGTTTGGTTGCAATGAAAGCAAACCATGAATCCCTTGGGGAAATCCCTAGCAATGTGCCCCTCCTTGCCACACTTGTAGCAAGTACCCGATCGACACGCCCCCTCGTGACCCTTGCCGCACTTTCCGCAAGTGCGACCCTTCTAACCTCCGGATCTCGAATCGGCGGACTTGGTCCGCTTGGCTGCCGGCTGAGACTGAGCCGGCCGCCGATCCACCCGTTGAGACTCGGTCTCCTCCCTGGCCTGGGTCTCCAACTCGATCTCACACTTCCTAGCATTCGTCTGAAGCTCAGCAAAAGTCTGATATGACGAGTTCGATACGAACTCCTGGATATCCCTCCTCAGCACTCCCAAATACCGACTCATCCGAGCCTGCTCCGTGGACACCTGCTCGGGGCAGAACATCGCCCTCTCGTGAAACTTCCGCGTGATCACCGTAACAGAATCATTACCCTGCTTGAGGGTCAAGAACTCCTGAACGAACCGTTCCCTCTCCACCTGGGGAACATACTCGTCTCTGAACATAGCAGTAAACCTCTCCCACGTCACAACTGAGACCTCTGCCAGAGTGAAGTTCGCCGTCACGAACTTCCACCAATCCTTTGCTCCCAGGCGGAGCTGGTTCAAGGCGAACCGTACCCTCAGATGCTCCGGACATGAACAAGGGTAGAAGCATCCCTCGATATCAGCAATCCATCTCATCGCAGCGATCGGATCTTGCGTCCCGTCAAACTCCGGTGGCTTCGTGTTGCTGAACTCCCAGAACAGCAACGAGTCACCTCCCTGTGGTCTGGTAGCGGCCACAGCTGCGGTAGCTGCAGCGACGACGGCCTCAGTCAATGCGGCGTACCGCTCATCAAATGTCTCCATCAGCGTGGTCTTGATAGACCCAAACATCTCCGAAATCTCAGCTCGGATCGCTGCAGCTAGCTCCTCATGAATCATCTGACGAAGCTCCTCGTCAGTCACACTACTTGTACCAGGTCTGTGGCGTGGTGCAACCATGATGTCTCTGAAATACAACATAAAAATATCAGAGACTCTATCGGGTATAATCGCACTCGATAACGCAGTCCTACTCAGTCTTCGATACCCAGGGATTCTTACTTGGGACACCCACTGACCCGGTGTCCTTAGTAGTACGGGCCCAATACTACTAATTACACCGCGTCAGTATTCACCCCAAGTCCTCCTCCCCAAACCCCGAATCCTGAGTACTTTATTCTTGTCATACACTAGTTACCCACTCGCTCTCACGCACCTCATAGAAGCAGGTTTCCCTAGACTAAGGCATCACAAAATCAGGCCACTCTAGTCATAATATGTATACCTAGTCTACTAGCATGCGTATCATATCATATCATATCTCATAACACATATTGTAAGAGTATTTTGGGGATTTTACCGTTCGGGCGCTGGCTGACCGTACACACTCCTTCTTCTTTGGTTGTTTCAAAATCACTTATCAAATTTTATTGATTTATTAAAATTTTCTCAAATCCCCGGTTTGAGTTCAGTTACGCCCGAAGGTGTACCCGAATCCCTCAAACCAAGGCTCTGATAACACAACAACTGTAAACATAAATGCTTAGCGAGTTCCCCAAAATACAACCTATGCACGTACGCCTTTCCAGGCCCTAACCTTCTGGTCCATGTGTTTCAGGGGACTTCCGTCCCGACTGGGTAAACCTTCCGGTCCTACCCACGTCAACCTTACGGTCCATATTACCACGCCTTCCGGCCCATAACATAATGCCTCCAGCCCATAACAAGATGCCTTCCGGCCCATATCAAGCATATCATACATGGCACATATAACGATTAACTTATCACACATAAAGCATATATCTCATATCATATTCGACCTTCCGGTCACACAGTCAAACCCTTCCGGGTACAGTATAGTGAGAAGACTCACCTCGTATGTCTCGGTAACTCGTGAACCCTGGAAATCACTCGTGCTCGAACCCTCGAGCTGTAATCCTCCTATAACATCATATATCTATAATTATTACTTGTACCACTAAGGTTGACCATCCCTATCAAGTCAACTTGGTCAACAGTCTTTTGTCAAATTGACTGGACTCGGCGAGCGCACTAAAGTGACTCGGCGAGTCTACGCGTTTTCACCAACTCGCAAGGATTTTCCCTTTGACTCGTCGAGTACTCCCCTGACTCGACGAGTTCCACCTGGGCATGAATCACGGGGCCACCGCGACTCAACTCGCCGAGTCGTAAGGACAACTCGGCGAGTCCCAACTCGACTCGGTCCACCTGTCAAAAACCTTTCTAACTCTCTGTGACTCACTGAGTCACCCACAACTCGGCAGGACTACACACTGGGTGGTCTCAAGGACAATCTTCAAGCGACTCGTCGAGTCTGTTCTTCAAACTCGGTGAGTCCATGCCATGCATCAGCTAAAACTTGCTTTTGCGGTCAGATCCGTTCAATACACACATAGATTTGGCCTTCCCAAGCTCATTTATCACGTAAAGTCTCAGTGTTGGCTGCCATGCAACACATACAAGGATCTTTTTGGGGAAATAACCTCTAATATGGCAACCCTAGCTTCCAACTCAAAAGAATGGACATAAAGCTTGTCATTTGGGGCCTTCTGGACCTGCTAAGGTCCAGATCTAGGTTCCATATCTCCATGGGACCTTTCATACTTAAAATCCAAGCCAAATTAGGCAAGAAGAAACGCTAGATTTGTCACATCAACCAAAACACGAAGTTTAGCTATGAAAGTTACCTCAAGAAGGTTCCCTTGATGAAATAGAAGCAGATCCAAGCTCCCCAACTCTTCAAGCTTGATCTTCTCCTTCCTTTCTTGCAATAACACACAAAATGATGAACAAATAGCCTCTTATCTCACTCACAAGGTCTCTCAGCCGTTTGGGTGCACTCAGGGCTCAAGGTGGCAGCAAATGAAGGCCATAAGGTCCTTTAAATAGGGATTAGGACCGGGAAATTAGGGTTTCATTAAACAGCGCGGACTCGCCGAGTCCGGATGCGAACCTCCGTCCAAAACCGCGACCCGACTCGGCGAGTTCGACCTCCAACTCGCTGAGTCCCCTCACAGAATACCAAAAATATGAAAGTAAAGATACCTGGAGATTCGGGCTGTTACAATTTCTTGGGTGTGAAACCACCAAGTCTCTCAGGAAGCCTAAAGCCTGTTGAGATTATGGATTGGATCTCCGAGATGGAGATGGTGTTTGAGAGCTGCGACTATAGCGAGAAATAGAAGACCGTCTTCGCTGTAAGACGACTGAAAACAGGAGTCTTGAGCTGGTGGAAGCTACTGGCAGGTACGATGCCATGAGGAGAAGCCCTAAGGATGTCATGGGAAGAGTTTTTAGAACAGTTGAAAATGCAGTACTGCTCAGAGATAGATCTGATAGACCTGAACAACGAGTTTCAGAACCTGAAGAAAGGGAAGATGAGTGTTGATGAGTACGCCACCGCATTCACCGAGAGGATGAAGCTATTTCCCTACTTGGTTCCTACTGAACTCTCCAAGATTGATAGGTTTGCTAACGGATTACCCACTGACTTTGGCCCAATGGTCAAAATGGCAACTACCTTGAAAACAGCTGTTAGGGCAGCTAAGAACGTAGAGGCCCAGATAAGAGAAAAGGGTCTAGAAAAAGATAAGGCAGGAGAGAAGCGAAGGTTTGAAGGATCTTAAAGGTCCAACAAGGAGAGCAAATTCTCAAAGCCTAGAGGAGGAGGTGAAGCAAGATGGTGTGATAAATGAAAGAAGAAACACCTTGGAAAATGCGGCAAAGAGGTGATATGTTTCAAGTGTGGAAAGTCTGGGCATTACGCCAATGAGTGTACATCCAACAAGAGGTTGTGTTATGAATGTAAAGAAGGGGGGCATCTTTCAAAGAATTGCCCAAAGAAGAATGAAGCAGCAAGGCCAAACACGCCACCAAGGCCAAGGGCATTTCACATGATCCTCGACGAAGCGGAAAACCATGCTAAGAATCAAGGATGAGGACTTCAGATCCGAAGATCAAGTTATGCAGTACCATAGTATCGTATGATGTAGCCTATTAGAGGCATAGTCTAGGGTGAACTTGAACACCTATGTAATAGTTTCAAGAAATAATAAAACCTTTGTTTTGTTATCTGATGTGTTAAACTGTTATGTGATTTTCTTGTATGGTGACCTAGAAAACTGCGATACAATACTTGGGACGAGTATGAGTAGGTGTGAAAGGTAGTACATGCATATACTACCGGAAGCACATGACTCACGTTTGGATCAGAGAAAGTCACAAGGTTACCAAGAAGCTAGTAAATGATTTCGTTTTATTCAAGCATGTCGTTACCATTGTTTCGGTAATGACCAAGAAGATTGTTGATATTCCGACCCGAGTGGTCATATCGAATTGAGTCCGAATACGATAAGTATGTTACGTGGTTCAGAGAACCAAGTTCGATGTAGCATCGACTTAAGCCAGGAGAATTAATCAAAGCGATCAGTAGAAGTATCGCAATGGGTGCTAAAAATTCTACCTCTTAAGATGTAAATTAGAACATGAAAGAAGGTATAGACTGTTCCGGAATTTGACTCTAAACGACCTAAGTCCAAGCAATGCATCACACGATGACAGGTCATTAGAATATGATGCATCATTCCATTAAATTCGTATCAACTGCGGATTGACGATTGTGACTTGAAGGTCATAATTTGGAGTCTAATGTGAGATAGAGGGCGGATGTAGGATCGAGCACCGCCTGTAGTCAAGGAGTCTAAGAGTTAGATACATGTTTGAAGAAACATCGAAGTTATGACTTAGGATGAATAGATAATGAATGCAGTCATCATGTGAGCCCTGTATCGTTGATGATTCCGGGACGTAATCATCCTAAGGGGGAGATATTTGTAATGCTCGTAGATCCGGGCTAGTCAATTTAGAGGTAATAGGGGTTGAAAACGACTTTTTGACAAAAGATTATTTAGAATAAATAATCTTAAACAAGTTGTAGAATATGTTACAAGGTTTCTGTACATATAAAGAACGTCGAAATCCGAGTTATAACGAAGAAGTTATGACCCGTTGAAGTTTCGCGACGGAACCGGCATGATACCGGGAAGCGTAAATAGTGAATTTACGATAGAGCGAGATTTAGCCTTAGAGATCTAAACAAAAGTGGTAGAATATGTTAAACTAAGAACATCGATAAAAAGAACGCCCAAATCTGACTTCGTATGAAGAAGTTATGATTTTTCGAAGTTTCGGATTAGCAATGTACAACCCGAAATTCGAATATTAGATTGAGTGATTTTTAGCTGACACGACCTAAACAAGAATCGAAGATATCGATAAGAGTAGCGTAACGAGAAAAAGATGGGCAAAAACGGATGTCGGATGAAGAAGTTATGAGGATTTAACGGACCAATCCTGTCCCGGTCTGTTAATAATATAAAATTTATAATCGAGTCAAACTTAGCCAACAAAATCTAAACAAAAGTTGTAGAGTACATTCCCACCTTCGCGTGGATATAAAGAACATCGAAAGCGGAGCTTGTATGCGAAAGTTATGATTTTTAGAAGTTAAGTGTGCAATTTGCAAAGCTGCGATGACGTGGCACGATCCTGACCTTCCTTTGCATCCGATGAGGACACGTCTCCTCGCCTACGCCCCGCGTACCCTCGCTCTTATCCCCTCCAAGTGCAAGACAGCTGGAGGCTCGCTGGCAGCCTCATCCGGAATTACGCCTTGTGTAGCCAAGGATTACGCCCAGCGTAATCCGAGGCCTCGCATGCTATAAAAGGGGGCGAGGCATCCTTCATTTTCCACACCATTCTCCTTCTCTCTCTAGATTTCTTTCTCTCTCTAAGGGTTTTAACCCTCCACTAAGCCTAGGTGATCCCCTAGCACCCTAGGGAAGCCCTGATGCTCCCGGAGTCCCGAGAAAAAGGGTCTTTCGGTTTCGAAACGCTGCTCAAAATAAAGTTCCAGTTTTTGATAAAATTCGCTGTAAGTGAGCTACGCTTACGAGAATTTTAATATAGCTTTTGAATAATTATAGGAATGTTATTAGGTCCTTAAAATAATTATTTGGGCTATTATTATGAGTTATATTGAGTGTTATTAACGCTTATATAATAATAATAATAGTCAGACTAATTAATTTGTCGCGGTTATCGTTACACTAAACCCTCGTGGTATTGGTACTTGGTTTTATCAAAGGAAATTGTTTTGAGAGTATCGAAGCGCTGTCCGAGTGCTGAGTCACCACCTTTCAGGTGAGTGCATAGTCCCTTTCATCTTACACATAGATATGAAGTATTTTAATATAAATTACGTGTTGTGTGTGCATATTTTCTGAATACTTGCTGTCTGTGCTGGGGGAAAGATTTTTATACATGTTTTAAATGATTTAAACATTATATGTATTTTATAACTACAAAATGTGTTGGGTAAAACATGGGTAGATGAAATAGTTGTTTTGTGATAACACGATGGGAGACATCAATATTGTCAGTGATCCAGTCATCTGGTGGAGTATAGATGATGACCATGGGCGATACTAGACGGTCCGGTGGAACGCTAGTAAGCTCGTAACCTGTAGGTGTTTTTGAACTAGGTGCTCATTAGGTATTTTGAATTGAGTGTGTTCACTAGGAATCTTTGAACTGAGTGTGTTCACTAGGTATTTTGAACTAAGTGTGCTAACTAGTTATTTTTGAACTAAGTGTTCACTAGATGTTTTGGACTACGTGTTCACCAATTGTAATCTATAAGCTTTGGTAACGATGGACTTTGTGCCGATTCCTTAGGATAATCCTTAGGAATGAATGAACGAGGAATAGCTGATTCTTACGGTAGATCCTTAAGAGTAAAGAAGATAATGGCGATGGGTAATTGGGTTGATTGTTTGATTGTTTAAACATAATAATTATATAATGTGGATTGAAAACCCTATGTACTTACCAAGTTTCCCAACCTGACCCACTCAATTTATTTATATAATAGGTGTTGATATGAAGTCACATTACACTGAGAGATTTAAACAGATGTAGATCACTAGTGTAAATAAATGTAAGTTCTGTTTATGCTTATGTTTCTGTATTAACGATGACATCCCAAACGTTTTGAAATGAATAAAATACATTTATTCGTAAATATTTTAACAACATATTTATCATGTTTTTCTGGGAACAAATTCCGCAACATTTTTATTAAAAGAAGAACTCAGATTTTTATAAAGCATAAACAAAATCGGTCTTTTCTGGTCGTGAAAATGGGGATGTCTCATTTGGTATCAGAGCATTAGTTTAAGCGAACTAGGAATATGGATTTATTTCTAGACTTAAACTTAGAATGCTAAGCGATGATTGTGAGGTGTGAGCACTAGCTTATTTTAGGAATTATGCCTAAAATGCTTTTATGTGCTAAATGCTTTATGCCTTATATGTTGTTATTTATCCGGATCTATGGTCTGTTGCCGACCGGATCTGGAAACCTTACGTGTTTAGGATTCTAAACGTACGACTACGATATTAGAACTAGCATGTAAACGTTTTGGAGTGACAAGGATGAATTAAACGTCAATCCTATGTAAAGGTCTAGATTCCCCCTATTCGGTGTATAGATCAAAATGGCAAGGACCCGTAGCGGAAACGTGAATGCAAATGAGAATAGGAACCAACCCCCAGTTGTTCAGAAAATACCTATTGTAGAAGAAGTTGCACCTAAGCCAGTCACCATGGCTGGAGTTCAAGCCATGATTCGGGCTATATTAGCTGAACAAAGGGAAGAAATGAGGTAGATGTTGAATAGGGACGAACCTACTATACCCACTGAGCAACCCGAACTGATTCCCTAGCAATCGGAGGAAGGGAACTACAGCCGCCAAGTGAGCCAAGTGGAGACTCAAGGTGAATGAAGGGATGGCGCGGAGAGGAGAAACGACAAGGATGGGCGAATGTACAAGAATTTCATGGGTGCGAAACCACCAAGTCTCTCAAGAAGCCCAAATCCTGTTGAGATTATGTATTGGATCTCCGAGATGGAGATGGTGTTTGAGAGCTGCGACTGTAGCGAGAAACAGAAGACCGTCTTCGCTGTAAGACAACTGAAAACACGAGTCTTGAGCTGGTGGAAGCTACTGGAAAATACGATGCCACGAGGAGAAGCCCTAAGGATGTCATGGGAAGAGTTTTTAGAACAGTTGAAAATGTAGTACTGCTCAGAGATAGATATGATAGACCTGAACAACGAGTTTCAGAACTTGAAGAAAGGGAAGATGAGTGTTGATGAGTACGCCACCGCATTCACCGAGAGGATGAAGCTATTTCCCTACTTGGTTCCTATTGAACTCTCCAAGATTGATAGGTTTGCTAACGGATTACTTACTGACTTTGGCCCAATGGTCAAAATGGCAACTACCTTGAAAACAACTGTTAGGGAAGCTAAGAACGTAGAGACCCAGATAAGAGAAAAGGGTCTAGAAAAAGATAAGGCAGGAGAGAAGCGGAGGTTTGAAGGATCTTCAAGGTCCAACAAGGAGAGAAAATTCTCAAAGCCTGGAGGAGGAGGTGAAGCAAGATGGTGTGATAAATGAAAGAAGAAACACCTTGTAAAATGTGGCGAAGAGGTGACATGTTTCAAGTGTGGAATGTCTGGGAATTACGCCAATGAGTGTACATCCAACAAGAGGTTGTGTTATGAATGTAAAGAAGGGGGGCATCTTTCAAAGAATTTCCCTAAGAAGAATGAAGTAGCAAGGCCAAACTAGCCACCAAGGCCAAGGGCATTTCACATGATCCTCGATGAAGTGGAAAACCATGCTAAGAATCAAGGATGAGGACTTCATATCCGAAGATCAAGTTATGCAGTACCCATAGTATCGTATGATGTAGCCTATTAGAGGCATAGCCTAGGGTGAACTTGAACACCTATGTAATAGTTTCAAGAAATAATAAAACCTTTGTTTTGTTATCTGATGTGTTAAACTGTTATGTGATTTTCTTGTATGGTGACTTGGAAAACTGCGAGACAATAGTTAGGACGAGTATGAGTAGGTGTCAAAGGTAGTAGATGCATATACTACCGGAAGCACAAGACTAGGGATGTTATTCGGGTCGGAACCGAACCGAACCGAATCGAACCGAATAAACCGAAAACCGAATAAAGCAAATTGTATGAACCGAAAACCGAACCAAATAAGCAATACGGGTTCGGTTCAGTTCGGGTATTATTCGGTTCGGTTCGGTTCCGGCCCGAATAACCCAAATAACATGTGTAAGATGATTAAGGAGTAGAATAACCCAAATAACCCGAATAAACCTAATATTTTGTAGTCGAATAACCCGAATAACACTTGTAGTCGAATAACCCAAATAACCCGAATATTTTGTTTTACTTTTGAAACTTATGATTTCATAAGTATATAACCCGAATAACATGTACAAAATGATTTTGTAGTCGAATAACCCGAATATTTTGCATTATTTTTGTAGCTTATGATTTCATAACAAATCTTTTAAAGAAACAAATTAAACACTAAATATTAAACATCCAAAACATCCAAAAATCTATCTATAAGTATATAACCCGAATAACCCAAATAACATGTACAAGATGATTAAGGAATCGAATAACCCGAATAAATATTGTATTTTTTATGATTTTTGTAGCTTATGATTTCATAACAAACTTTTTAAAGAAACAAATTAAACACTAAATTGACTCACGCAAGGCCGCAAGGGAAAAAAAGACTCTTCATATTCGGTTCGGTTTTTGGGACCGAATAACCCCTTATTCGGGTAACCCGGATCGAATAACCCGAAAACCAAATAAGCCTTATATAGATACCCGAAAACCAAATCGAATTGCTTATTCGGGTCTAATTCGGTTCGGTTCTTGGTTCGGTTCGGGTTTTCGGCCCAATTTCTCATCCCTACACAGGACTCGCGCTTGCATCAGGGAAAGTCACAAGGTTACCAAGAAGCTAGTAAATGATTTCGTTTTATTCAAGCATGTCGTTACCATCGTTTCGGTAATGACCAAGAAGATTATTGATATTCTGACCCGAGTGGTCATATCGAATTGAGTCCGACTACGATAAGTATGTTACGTGGTTCAGAGAACCAAGTTCGACGTAGCACCGACTTAAGCCAGAAGAATTAATCAAAGCGATCAGTAGAAGTATCGCGACAGATGCTAAAAGTTCTACCTTTTAAGATGTAAATTAGAACATGAAAGAAGGTATAGATTGTTCCGGAATTTGACTCTAAATGACCTAAGTCCAAGCAATGCATCACACGATGATAGGTCATTAGAATATGACGCATCGTTCCATTAAATTCGTATCAACTGAGGATTGACGATTGTGACTTGAAGGTCATAATTTGGAGTCTAATGTGAGATAGAGGGCTGATGTAGGATCGAGCACCGCCTGTAGTCAAGGAGTCTAACAGTTAGATACACGTTTGAAGAAACATCGAAGTTATGACTAAGGATGAATAGATAATGAATGGAGTCATCATGTGAGCCTTGTTTCGTTGATGATCCCGGGACGCAATCATCCTAAGGGGGAGATAATTTTAACGCCCGTAGATCCGGGCTAGTCAATTTAGAGGTAATAGAGGTCGAAAATGACTTTTCGACAAAAGATTATTTAGAATAAATAATCTTAACCAAGTTTTATAATATGTTACAAGGTTTCCGTACATATAAAGAACGCCGAGATCCGAGTTATAACGAAGAAGTTATGACCCGTTGAAGTTTCGCGACGGAACCAACACGATACCGGGAAGCGTGAATAGTGAATTTACGATAGAGCGAGATTTAGCCTTAGCGATCTAAACAAAAGTGGTAGAATATGTTAAACTAAGAACATCGATAGAAAGAACGCCGAAATCTGACTTCGTATGAAGAAGTTATGATTTTTCGAAGTTTCGGATTAGCAGTGTACAGCCCGAAATTCGAATATTAGATCGAGTGATTTTTAGCCGACACGACCTAAATGAGAATCGAATATCTCGATAAGAGTGGCTTAACGAGAGAAAGATGGGAGAAAACGGATGTCGGATGAAGAAGCTGTGAGGATTTAACAGACCAATCGTGTCCCAGTCTGTTAATAATATAAAATTTAAAATCGAGTCAAAAATAGCCGACGAAGTCTAAATGAAAGTTGTAGAGTACGTTCCCTGCTTCGCGTGGATATAAAGAACGTCGAAAATAGAGCTTGTATGCGAAAGCTATGATTTTTAGAAGTTAAGTGTGCAATTTGCGAAACTGCGATGATGTGGCACGATCCTGACCTTCCCTTGCCCCCTACGATCTCGCATCCGATGAGGACACGTCTCCTCGCCTACGCCCCACATCCGATTTCGGTACGCCCCGTGTACCCTCACTCTTATCCCCTCCGAGTGCAAGACAGCTGGAGGCTCGCTGGCAGCCTCATCCGGAATTACGCCCCGCATAGCCAAGGATTACGCCCAGCGTAATCCGAGGCCTCGCAGGCTATAAAAGGGGGTGAGGCATCCTTCATTTTCCACACCATTCTCCTTCTCTCTCTAGATTTCTTTCTCTCTCTAAGGGTTTTAACCCTCCCCTAAGCCTAGGTGATCCCCTAGCACCCTAGGGAAGCCCCGAGGCTCCCGGAGTCCCGAGAAAAAGGGGCTTTCGGTTTCGAAACGCTGCTCCAAATAAAGTTCCGGTTTTCAATAAAATTTGCTGTAAATGAGCTACGCATACGAAATTTTTAATATAGCTTTCGAATAATTATTGGAATGTTATTAGGTCCTTAAAATAATTATTTGGGCTATTATTATAAGTTATATTGAGTGTTATTAACGCTTATATAATAATAATAATAATAATAATAATAATAATAATAATAATAATAATAATAATAATAATAATAATAATAGTCAGACTAATTAATTTGTCGCGGTTATCGTTACACTAAACCCTAGTGGTATTGGTACTAGGTTTTATCGAATGAAATTGTTTTGAGAGTATCGAAGCGCTGTCCGAGTGCTGAGTCACCACCTTTCAGGTGAGTGCGTAGTCCCTTTCATCTTACACATAGATATGAAGTATTTTAATATAAATTACGTGCTGTGTGTGCATATTGTCTGAATACTTGCTGTCTATGCTGGGTGAAAGATTTTTATACATGTTTTAAATGATTTAAACTGTATATGTATTTTATATCTACAAAATGTGTTGGGTAAAACATTGGTAGATGAAATAGTTGTTTTGTGATAACACGATGGGAGACATCAATGTTGTCAGTGATCCAGTCATCTGGTGGAGTATAGATGATGACCATGGGCGATACTAGACGGTCCAGTGGAACGCTAGTAAGCTCGTAACCTATAGGTGTTTTTGAGCTAGGTGCTCATTAGGTATTTTGAACTGAGTGTGTTCACTACATATCTTTGAACTAAGTGTGTTCACTAGGTATTTTAAACTAAGTGTGTTCACTAGTTACTTTTGAACTAAGTGTTCACTAGATGTTTTGGACTACGTGTTCACCAGTTGTAATCTATAAGCTTTTGTAACGATGGACTTTGTGCCGATTCCTTAGGATAATCCTTAGGAATGAATGAACGAGGAATACCTGATTCTTAGGGTAGATCCTTAAGAGTAAAGAAGATAATGGGGATGGGTAATTGGGTTGATTGTTTGATTGTTTAAACATAATAATTATATAATTGTGGGTTGAAAACCCTATGTACTTACCAGGTTTCCCAACCTGACCCACTCAGTTTATTTATATCACAGGTGTTGATATAAAGTCACATTACACTGAGAGATTTATACAGATGTAGATCACTAGTGTAAATAAATGTAAGTTTTGTTTATGCTTATGTTTCTGTAGTAACGATGACATTCCAAATGTTTTGAAATGAATAAAATACGTTTCTTCGAAAATGTTTTAATAACGTATTTATCATGTTTTTCTGGGAACAAATTCCGCAACATTTTTATTAAAAGAAGAACTCCGATTTTTATAAAGCATAAACAAAATCGGTCTTTTCTGGCCGTGAAAATGGGGATGTCTCACAAAGTACAAGGGATACTTGTACTCAAAAATGGTTTTACATATGTTATGTTTCATATTTCATATGCTTGTAACATGGAAAGTCTTAACAAACAACCGTTTGAACTTGCAGACCACATTATCATATTATTTGTGAAAAACATTATAAAATGTTGTACTTTATATTTTTCACAAATGGTTTCCACATTATAATAGTTAAAAGCATAACATTTGAACTTTGAACATGAAACTTAGTACATTGTTTTTCCTCGTAACACTCCACAGAGATACGCGAGTGGAGGATCATCATTTGTAACAGGATGATTCTGTATTATTACTAGTAAATTTGTTATTCCTATAAATTAGATACACGTCCTCGGTGAACACTCCACAGAGATACGCGAGTGGAGGACCACTACTATAACCAGAATCTCTTAGATAGGGAGTGTGACTTGAGTGTATAGATTTATACGGGGCTGACTACCCCACACCTGACTGCTAGCTACAGCCGAACCGAAAGGTTCAAGGGTGACGAAAGTCATAAGGTGATGTGGACTACATATTGCCATATCTAGTCTATCGTATGGTTATGGAACTCGCAATTTGGATAACAGAGATTTACTAATTAGTAATAATGGATTCAGTAACTAGTTTACCTTGTACTTATTAGTTTTATATATGTGATAAAACTAATACATTTCATAAGGATAGCCGAGTTTTCAGTATACATATTTTACATTACATTTCAGATTGCTAAAACAAATACATTTCAGGGTACATCTTTTACATTACATTTCGGATTGGTAAAACAAATACATTTCAGTATACATCTTTTACATTACATTTCGGATTGGTAAACTAATATAAACTATACGGGGATAACCAGGTTTTTAGTATACATCTTTTGTATTACATTTCGGATCGGTAACCAACTTTTAGGAAAATATGGGAATCTTCCTAGGATAATAATTGTACATAACCAGAATCGTGTAACAAAACAGTTAACTAAACTCTACATATAAGAAAATATGGGATTTTTTTGGGTTTGTAACTTTTTCATAAATCGAAAGGAAACTTGTACACTTTCTAGAAAACAAAACCACTTGTGAACTCAATAGCTTTATGCTGTTTTTTAAAATGCTTGTATTCTCAGGTCCGCATTAGACAGGTACCCGATGATCCTTTTGTCGAAAACGGAGTACGTAGAAGACACGTCTTACTTTTGTTCTTATATATATACATATGTATCACACTTGTACAACTTTGTTTTCAAACAATTGTAAATTTCCATATGTAATGTAATGGTTGTTTACTTTGCTTACTATGTACATTGGTTATGATATTCAACATGAAGTCACCTCCGCCCCGGAACATTTCCGCCTGCGGTTTCGGGGTGTGATAGATTGGTATCAGAGTCCTTGTTTATAGTGAATAAAGTATACCAAACCTTACATGGTATAAAACTATAAACACTAAGGGGACTAAGTGCTTTGATAACTCTTTCCTGCTTTATCGCTTATTCGGAATATATATATATATATATATATATATATATATATATATATATGTCATATCTCTTGATTCAATTCAAAGGACTTACCATCCTCTCTTTTGTAGATCTTATTAGATCAAGATGCCTCCAAGAAAGAGACCCAGCTCAAAGACCAACAACCCTCCGCCACCACCTCCTTCTGAAATTGATTCTGTGATCTTCCAGGCAGTTGTTACTGCCGTGGTAGCAGCTGCTATGTCTCAAATGAACACCGGTGGTTCTGGTGGTTCAGGAGGTGGTACCCAAACCCTAAATCAAGAAGGCAGCCAGGGAGACCGAAAGGAGGGTTCCTATAAAGATTTCATGAACACAAAACCCACATCATTTGATGGCACTGGAGGTGTCATTTCCCTTACCCAATGGTTCGAGAAAATCGAATCTATCTTTGAAATTTGTGCCTGTTCGGACTCCGACAAAGTAAAGTTTGCTGCCTGCACCTTTATCGATAAAGCGCCGACTTGGTGGAATGGCCGAGTCAAATCCTTGACACTACCTATAGCCAATGCTATGGGATGGGAAGCCATGAAAGAACTTCTTTTAGCTGAGTACTGCCCTTGGCGTGAAATACAAAAGTTAGAGCACGAGCTCTGGAATCTAAAGATGAAGGGTTCCGATATTGCCGCATACACTTCAAGATTTGATGACCTGGCGCTACTCTGTCTGGGATTGGTTACCCTGGAGAGTAAGAAGATAGAGAGATTTATTTGGGGGCTGACTCAACCGACCAAAGGAAATGTCTTATCTGCGAGGCCGGATACATATGACAATGCCAAAAGTTTAGCCCAGACCCTGATTGACCACAGTGATGATGTTGAGGAAACAACCACCACTCCTGAACCGACCAAGATGAGTGGTGAGAAAAGAAAGTTTTGGAAGAAGAAGAAAGGCCAACCTTCTCAAGGATCCTTAAAGAAATAGCAGACTATAGTAGTCCATGCTGCTACTAACCCTGTTACTGTTGCATCTGCTGTGGGATCCACAGCCCAAGCACCTATTAGTAGATATGCTGGTAACCTTCCTCTGTGTGAAAAGTGTAAATACCACCATAACCTTGGCCCCTGCCGTGAACTATCATGCACCAACTGTGGTAAAAAGGGGCATACGGTCCGATTCTGCAAGGCACCAGCCCAATCTGCAAATCAATCTTCTGGAGCGGGTGTTGGTCAAGCTCGCTATAATTATGGAGAAGTTGGGAATTTCAAGAGAAACTACCCTAAGAAGGCGACAACTGATAATGCTGGTAGAGTCCTAGCCATGGGACGGGAGGAGGCAGTCGCCGATCCCACTGTTGTTTTGGGTACGTTCCTTCTCGACAACTTTTATGCTAGTATTCTTTTCGATTCGGGTGCTAAAAGAAGTTTTGTTAGTCATTCGTTCAAACATAACCTTAAACAAAATCCTCGACCATTAACCGAAACGTTTACCGTCGAGATGGATAATGGCGAGAAAGAAAGCACTCATGATATATTCATAGGCTGCACCCGTACCCTGAACGATCATTCATTTCCCATCAATCTTATGCCAGTCTCCATAAAGAGTTTTGACGTTATCATTGGCATGGATTGGTTGAGTCCCAATCATGCTGATATCCTTTGCTACGAAAAAGCCATCCGTCTCAACCTTCCTACGGGTTAAACTCTCATGATCTATGGCGATAAGCTTAGTTCCAATCTTCGCATCATTTCCTGCATCAAAGCTCAAAAACTTCTGCGGAAGGAATGCCAAGCATTCCTAGCCCATGTCATTAACGAGAAACAGGAAATTAAGGACCTCGTGAGCATCCCCGAGGTCTGCAACTTTCCTGACATCTTTCCAGAAGAACTTCCAGGAATTCCTCCTGAACGTCAATTCGAATTTCGCATCAACCTAATTCTTGGAGCTACCCCTGTAGCCAAGTCTCCATATCGTTTAGCTCCAGCAGAAATGAAGGGGTTATCTAGCCAACTCAACGAGTTACTCAACAAGGGGTTCATCAGACCGAGTTCCTCACCCTAGGGAGCTCCGGTTTTGTTTGTAAAGAAGAGAGATGGATCCTTCAGAATGTGCATCGACTATCGTGAACTAAACAAGTTGACCGTCAAGAACTGATATCCCCTTCCTCGAATCAATGACCTCTTCGATCAACTTCAAGGAGCCAACTACTTCTGAAAGATAGACCTTCGATCAGTGTACCATCAGCTACGAGTTCATGGGAGTGATGTTTCCAAAACAGCTTTCAGGACTCGGTATGGATACTATGAGTTTGTAGTGATGCCCTTTTGTCTAACCAATGCACTGGCAGTGTTCATGGACCTGATGAACCGGGTGTGTTGCCCTTTTCTGGAAAAATTCATCATTGTATTCATTGATGACATACTTGTCTACTCCAGAAGCGAAGAAGATCACAAACAACACTTGAGGTCAGTGTTGGAAACCCTTGGATCCGAAAAGCCGTACGTGAAATTTTCAAGGTGTGAATTCTGGATTCGGAAGGTGACTTTCCTCGGTCACGTGGTAAGCGAGGAAGGTATTCATGTGGATCCTTCCAAGATTAAAGCGATAGAGAATTGGTCGGCACCGAAAACACCCACAAAAATCCGTCAATTCTTGGGTCTCGCCAGCTATTATCGGAGGTTCATCCAGAATTTTTCCAGAATCACCAAACCTCGAACCACTCTAACACAGAAAGGTGTACCCTTTTGTTGGAGTGAAAAGCAAGAATCCACCTTCCAAACTTTAAATCGAGCTTTGTGCAGCGCACCAGTCCTGTCCCTGCCCGAAGGAACAGAGGACTTCGTTGTTTATTGTGATGCGTCTAATAAGGGCTTAGGTTGTGTGCTTATGCAAAGGGGAAAGGTAATTGCTTATGCCTCAAGACAGCTAAAGGCACATGAGATCTACTATATCACGCACGACTTGGATTTAGGAGCCATAGTCTTTGCACTGAAGATTTGGAGACATTATCTCTACGGAACCAAGTGTACGATCTTCACTGACCATAAGAGCCTACAACACATCCTTGATCAGAAAGACTTAAACATGAGGCAACGACGATGGGTAGAGTTACTCAGTGACTATGATTGCAAGATCCGCTACCATCCCGACAAGGCCAATGTAGTAGCAGATTCCCATAGCCGAAAGCAAAGTTCAAGGCGTAAAGTGAGGACAATGACTATGACTATCCATTCCTATTTATCCATGCAAACCCGAGATGCCCAATTAGAAGCCCTCAAACCAGAGAACGTGTCAAGAGAAGCCTTGAGGAGAATGGATAAGAAACTTGAGATCAGAAGTGACAGAGTCTACTGTTTCATGGACCGAATTTGGACCCCAAAGTTCGGAGGATTTAAGGAAGTTGTCATGGAGGAAGCACATAAGACCAGATACTCTGTTCACCCGGGTTCGGATAAGATGTACTTGGATCTCAAGAAATAATACTGGTGGCCAAACATGAAAGCCGAGATCGCTACATTCATGGGCAAGTTTCTGACTTGCGCCAAGGTAAAAGTCGAGTACCAGAAACCCTCGGGTCTGCTCCAGCAGCCCGAGATACCCGAGTGGAAATAGGAGATGATTACCATGGATTTCATCACCAAGTTACCCAAATGTCTGAGTGGGTACGATACCATTTGGGTAATTGGCGATCGTTTGACAAAATACGCTCACTTCATTCTGATCAACGAATCATTCAAAATGGAAAGACTCACATGAATCTATATCCAAGAGGTAGTCCGATTGCACGGTGTACCTGCATCCATTATCTCTAATTGAGATAGCAGGTTTACCTCCAGATTTTGGCAGTCTCTTCAGAAGGCTCTTGGAACTAAACTAGATATGAGCACAACTTATCATCCTCAGATCGATAGACAGAGTGAGAGAACTATCCAGAACCTGGAAGACATGCTTAGAGCATGTTTCATTGATTTCGGAAAATCGTGGGACACACATCTATCTTTGATAGAGTTCTCGTATAACAACACTTACCACACAAGTATCAAGGCTGCTCCGTTCGAAGCCCTCTACGGTCGCAAGTGCAGATCCCCTCTGTGCTGGGCCGAGGTAGGGGACACGCAGCTAGCAAAGAGTCAATTTCCCGACAGTGCTCTCACTGGTCCTGAAATTATCCGTGAAACGACCGAAAAGATCATCCAAATTCGGGAACGATTGAAAGCTTCACGAGATCGCCAAAAGAGTTACGCTGATATACGATGGAAACCTCTGGAGTTCCAGGTTGGAGATCGTGTCCTATTGAAGGTCTCGCCTTGGAAAGGCATGGTACGCTTTGGAAAGCGTGGGAAACTTAATCCGAGGTACATTGGACCCTTCGAGATCCTCGCTAGGATCGGTCCGGTAGCCTATAAACTTCGATTACCTCACGAGCTTAGCAACATCCACCCCGTCTTTCACATCTCGAACCTTAAAAAGTGTTTATCCGATGAAACCCTCGTGATCCCTATGGATGAAATCGAGATCAATGAGAACTTGAACTTCACTTGGGAAATCAAACGTACAAAACAAAGTCGCATCCCGATAGTGAAGGTTCGCTGGAATGCCAAGCAGGGACCGAAATTCACTTGGGAGCGCGAAGACTCGATGAATCAGAAGTATCCACATCTCTTTCCAAATCCATGATTTCTATCTTAATTATGAATTTCGGGTTGAAATTCCCTCTAACGGCGGGATAATGTGACAACCTGTAATTTATCCCGTCACTAAAACCGTTCACGTTAAATAAAACCGTTCGTATTCAAATTGTCCCGTTAACCTTCGAGTAAAATTAATTTAATCGTGACTTTTATTTCAGTTTCATAAGTGTCGGGATGCATTATAAACGTTAAAATATGTTTCCATATTTGTTTGGAAAATTATTATTTACATCTAAGTCGTGATTATGTAAAATTATCGGGTACGACCAAAAGCACTGTCTAACGGCAGTATCGGGTAGGATTCCACCGGCCCACAAACTCAACCCCTATATAAGGGATTGAGTGACATCATTTTGAAGCTTTTTTTCTCTCTCTAAACACTTTCTCTCACTACACTCTCTCTAGAACTCAAAATTGGTCCAAAAACCCCATTTCAAGCATCATTTGGTAAGCAATCCATCCTAAACTTCTTGTTTAACTTGAATTGCATGCAAATCCATGTTGAAATCGCCCAAAACACATATGAACATGTGTTTACGATTTGGGGACCCTCCCAAAACCGTGAACACCTCTTATGAGGGTTTTGAAGCCTCCAAACCCCCTCCAAAACACTTCTAGGGCTTAGATTCGACTTAGAAACTTGCATGCATGAACTAGGACCCCAAAATCTTGACATTTGATGTATGAACATGAGTTTACATCCCAAGAACATTCTTGGACCGTAAACCCCTATGCATGAACCATAAACACCTCTTAAGGTGTTAAAATGCCCTTAAACACCACCAAAAGCTTTCAAACGTGTCTAGCACCTTCTGCTCCATCATTTGAAGCACCAAATCATACAAGAAGGGATCAAACATGAGTTTACGGTCCAAGAACATGCTTGGACCATAAACCCTCATTCATAGACCTTAAACACCTTTTAGGGTGTTAGTTTGCCCCTAAACACCTCCAATGAACTTCCATGAGTGCATAGAACCTTATAACCCTTCAAGAAATGCACCAAAACATTCATAAATGGGAAAAACTAGAGTTTACGGTCCAAGAACATTCTTAGATCGTAAAATCATCTCTGTAGACCATAAACACCCCCAAAGGGTGTTTAAGTGCCCTTAACATCTTGAATGGCTTGTATGTTGGACTAGAATCACATGTGATTAACCTACAAACACCAACACCCATGAATCATGGACAAACATGAGTTTATGGTTTTAAACTCATGTATTTAAGGTAGTAAACTCCCCAAGATCATCTTCATAGACCGTAAAATCCATTTCCAAGGCCATTTCAAGTCCCGATCACTTCCTAAGCCATGGAATCAACCCTAGAACCTTCTCGTGTACATTGTAAGACTATTTGGCATCCAAGAACACACCACCCATGAGTTTACGGCTGTAAACGCATGGGGATATGGTCAATGGACTGTAAACTCCTCAAGGAGTTTACTCTTGAAGAGTAAACTCCATATCTAGGTCCTACACATCCGTAGATGTCACCCGGGTCACTCCGAACACTTGAATTGAAGTGTTTCACGTCTCAAAGTGCATATTCATATCTAATTAGTGGTTCAAAGTCTAATTAGATACAATTGTGTATCATTTCATATTACATAGGAACCTCGCGCGTTATCAAGCCCCGAATTGACACTTAGCATCCAAACCGACACGTTTTCCCGACTGGTGAGTTCATACCCCTACCCATTTTCAATGTTTTTCACTGTTTTCAGGGGGAATACAAGCAATGTACAAGGGATACTTGTTCTCAAAAATAGTTTTACATATGTTATGTTTCATATTTCATATGCTTTTAACATGGACAGTCGTAACAAGCAACCGTTTGAACTTGTAGACGACATTATCATATTATTTGTGAAAAACATTATAAAATGTTGTACTTTATATTTTTCACAAATGGTTTCCACATTATAATAGTTAAAAGTGTAACATTTGAACTTTGAACATGAAACTTAGTACATTGTTTTGTCCTCGGTAATACTCCACAGAGATACGCGAGTGGAGGATCGTCATTTGTAACAGGCTCATTCTGTATTATTACTAGTAAATTTGTTATTCCTATAAATTGGAGACACATCCTCGGCGAACACTCAATAGAGATACGTGAGTGGAGGACCGCTACTATAACCAGAATCTGTTAGATAGGGAGTGTGACTTGAATGTATAGATCTATACGGGGCTGACTACCCCACACCTGGCTGCTAGCTGCAGCCGAACCGAAAGGTTCAAGGGTGACGAAAATCATAAGGTGATGTGGACTACATATTGCCATTTTAGTATACATCTTTTACATTACATTTCAGATTGGTAAACTAACATACACTATACGGGGATAACCAGGTTTTCAGTATACATCTTTTGCATTACATTTCGGATCGGTAATGAACTTTTACGAAAATATGGGAATTTTCCTGGGATAATAATTTTACGTAACCAGAATCGTGTAACAAAACAGTTAACTAAACTTTACATATAAGAAAATATGTAATTTTGTTGGGTTTGTAACTTTTTCAGAAATCGAAAGGAAACTTGGGCACTTTCTAGAAAACAAAACCGCTTATGAACTCACCAGCTTTATGCTGATTTTTAAAATGCTTGTAGTCTTAGGTCCGCATTAGACAGGTACCCGATGATCCTTTTGTCGAAGACGGAGTACGTAGAAGACACATCTTACTTTTGTTCATATATATACATATGTATCACACTTGTACAACTTTGTTTTCAAACAATTGTAAATTTTCATATGTAATGTAATGGTTGTTTACATTGCTTAATATGTACATTGGTTATGATATTCAACATGAAGTCACCTCCGCCCCAGAACGTTTCCTCCTGCGGTTTCGGGGTGTGACATCCAAGGTTCAGAAAACATGAAAGACAAGCGTCTCACCTTGGTTGTCAATAATTTTGACACCTTCACTACCACTCCTGGTGAATCGGTGGCCTCGGACTCTAACCCTTGCCGAATCATAGTCAACAACATGACTACTTATGGGATTGTCTGAACTCCTTTGTAGTACAATCTCAAGTTCATAAACAGTCTCAGAAAAGGATGGGAAAATGTGAAATCTTGTCTCCAGAGTAATGGCTCTTTGAAAAAATTAAAGCTTTATCAACACTTTGATGAACTTCAAGGTCACGAATCTAATGTTGCTCAGACCACAAGGGAACTCTCCGGAGCTCCTCTTGCACTTGTTAGTTCTTTTGAACCAACCATTCAGAACATATCCAACTCGGACCCTTTCAAACCCATTGTTCCATATGTTCGGTCCTCCTTACCTATGTTACCCTCACCTAACTATCTTGTTGATGATTCCGAAGCCATAGACTCTAAACTCCGTTTCCAATAGGAGTTTTCTATACTCTCCAAGAAATACAAACGGTCTTATAATCCCTTTTTCAAACCATACCAAAATCGGTTTTATGCTCCTCACCAAAATTGTCCCCCACCATACTCAGCTCCAGAACCATAACCAACTCCAGAAAACCCTCCAGCATATAAATCGAACATCACAAAGCCCAAATCTACTCCAAAACCACAGCAGAATCCAAAATCCAACAAACCAAAAATTATGTGTCACAAGTGTGGACATGCAAATCACTTTGCGAAAGACTACTTGGTTGAAGCTCCGCAAAAGCCAAATATCAAGGACTTTGCATACGACCGAAATGCTCAAGAAATGGAAGAAAGTGAAAAAGATTTTGTAAAAACTGTATCAAGGGATGTCGAAGGATATCGGTCATTGGGAGATGATGATGACATGGTGACTGGAAGTAACATGTGCTTGATGGCAAGACAAACTGTTGAATGTGATGAAGGCTATTGGTCCTATGGGTCAAAAAATGAAGATGATGTTACTGAACCACACTACTGCTACATGGCCACCAATGATTCACTTGGTGGAATCTATGTTTTCTGATAACAATTTTGATTTGTCACTTTGTGAACCTTATCTAACCCAGATCCAAACAGATATAAACATCATCTATAAATCCTATGAGTAGGCCATAGAAGCCAGTGAGAAGAATGAATGTGAATTAAATCGTCTTAGGTTACATTTTAAGGGTAAAAAGTTGAAAATCGAGTCTTTAGAGCATGAGCTTGTAATGTCAATAGATGAATGTATCATTCTAAAAGACAAGTGTGAAATCACTTATTCTAAAAGAAACATTTTAATTTCCGATAACAAACGTCTCAATGCAAAAATAGATGTTATGCATAATTTTATTGATATACTTGAAGCGAATCAACGAATGACTCATAACTTTCGTCATCCTTGGTCTAAATCTCTTGGTCTCGGAAGTGAGTTTCCTAAACGAATAGCTAGTCCCTTGAAGGAGTTGCAAAATCTGACTTTTATGGGAGATGTTCCGAACCATCAATATTCAGACGCACCTGTCTCTCCCCTGTCACCCCTTCCACAGACTAATGACAAGTTTGAAAATCTGATTCCTGAGTTTCGACCCCTTGTTGTTAAATGTCCCAATTCCATGCCTCTTCAGCCATAAACTTGGACCTGATTCAGACCATTAATTTTCATTATAGCATTTCCAATCGTATAGATTATGTTCCGAAACAAAATCCTCCTAACAATTGTATTGTTGAGGAAATCATTCTTGTGACAACCGAACCTGTCGCTTATGAGTTTGCTTGAGAATCCTTAGAAGAAAATGTTGAAACATCAAGTAATGTATCATCTGATTCATTTGAATCAAATTCCTTGGTTACCTCCAAAACCACCTTTGTGCCCATTCAGCCCAAGTTTGATAATCCTTCACATGGTCAAACATCAAGATCAACATCTGATTTGAAAAAGAAAACCTCACTGAATTGAAAAGATGTTGTTAGGCATAAACAAGAAGCTAAAAATGCTCTTAAGAAGGAAGTTAAGTCTAGACAAAATTCAAGATTTCTTGAGAATTCCAAAAGTGACATGCCTAGGGGTAGTAACAAATCCTCTTCACAAAATCAAAACACATTTGCTTTTGTTAAGATTCTCAAACGAAATTCAAATCCTCCTAGTCAGTTAAATTCCAAGAAAGTCATCAAAAGCACTCATGTACCCAGTACTCAATCTATCCGAAATGACTCTCTTTAGACCATTTCCTCAGTTTTTGTTGCAAAATCATATGGTACAACTTTTAAACCACAATCATTTTCAAAATTAAATGTATCATCAACCAAAGCAAAATTTTCAAAGAAACAAAGTTCACAAAAATCTTCAGAACAAAAACTTGTTTGGAAAGTGAAAAAATCCTTGACTCCGGACGAGACAGTGACTTCCACTGCTCCGGAAACATCATTTCCAAAGAAAGCCATTCTGAACCCTCAAATCATTGAATATGACTATTGGATAGATGAAAATACATTAACCTTTTGTTTGTTTCCTAAGAACTCAAAAAGCATCCCCAAGAAACACAAAGTTGTTTCGAAGTCATAATAAAAGTCCAAAGCATGTGCCCACGTCCCTAAACCTAACTCGGAGCCTAAAAGATCCACCAATCACTAATTTTGCAGGCACTTTGTGCTTCGGAGCAAGAAAAAATATGGTATATTGATAGTGCTTTCTCCATGCATATGACGAGGCAGAAAGACTTTCTGAGGGATCTCAAGCTTTCTCCAAATGTTGGTTACGTGACGTATGGCAATAACTCTAATTCTCAAATTCATGATTATGGAATTCTCACCAATGGAAATTTCTCTATCTCAAACGTGGCTTATGTAGCTGATCCGAAACATAATTTGATAAGTGTATCAGCTCACTTATTCAAATCGACGTGTTGAATTTTTCAAGAAGCACATTTATGTAATGACTGAAGACCAAAAAGAATGTTTAATCAAGTCAAATCGCAACAAGAACATGTACCCACTCGACATCAACATGATTATTGGCAAACTGCAACTCTGACTTCTCTCCAAAGTCGTTCCTGACGTTAGTTGGTTATAGCATTGAAGGCTTGCTCATCTAAACTGTCACACCCCAAAACCAAGAATGGCGGAAACGTTCTGGGGCGGAGGACGTCATGTAAAGTATCACAACACAGTAAATGTAAATAAGCAAACAACATCATCCATTGCATTAAATATAAAATTTTAATACAAGCGTGTTCTCTACAGTTTTAGACACCAAAAATATAATGTGAATCAAAATAATATGATGAGTCTTGAATGCGCTCCATTTTCTCAAAAGTTGGCATCGGTACCTGTCTACTGATGACCTGAGAATACAAGTTATTTTGAAAGAGTTTATCAGCATTAAGCTGGTGAATTCATAAGTATTTTAGTGTCGATGTTTGTTATCAAAACGTTTGAACCTGTCGTAAGTATAAGTTGTAAATTGTATGTAAATGTTTGTAAAAGTTTGAATCTCTCAGAAAAACATATATTTTCTATTAAAGTAGCCTTCTACCAAGGCTTAATTGTTTTGTATGCTCGTTTGATGTAAAAGTGTGTAATTTCCCAAGTGTAACTATCTTTTAACAAAATATAGTTTGTACATTAAAGTTTAAGTGAGGTTATCACTAAAATGTAATGGGTAAATCATTGTAGTACTGTAGTTTTGTTTTATAGGAACTACTGCTGTACTAACTACCTTAAACCGGATTTATATTAAGGTATAATGTGATAATTGCACCATACTATCGACTGATAACAACGACATAAAGAACGGTCATAATAACGGAATGACGTTTGGCACCCGCAGACCTGCAGGTCCGGCTGTAGCTAGCAGCAAGGTGTAGGATAGTCAATCCAGTATAGATCTATACGCAAACTCAACGCTCTCCCTCCAAGAGAATTCTGGCTACAACTCGGGCCATGACATTTAAGGCATGCTCCGATACAGTGGATCACAATTGTTATCGTATTCTTGTATATGTAATGAAATGTTTCTCGTTCTAGTATAGTTGTATATGTTCTGTGTTACCCCGATGGTAACTAGCTATTGATGTATAGATAAGCATGAATATGGAAGTACTTTTATGTCTATACAAGTATATATGATATATAACTAATATTGAAACGACCCTCGGATGGTCACCCGAAATTCCACCAGACCACATCCAAATCGAGGAAAAGGAAATAGGACAGGTGGCTTTCCTAATCCCTTTAAACATTATTTATACATCTATACCTATATGGGCATGCAATTTATAAGTAGTAAAACAAAGTTTAAGTAAAAGCATTTGATAAGTAAAAGAGTTTGTAAAACATTTTGAAGTGAAACAATTTGATAAACAGTTTGAACAGTGATAAAATCATTGGTTTCCTAGTTATTAATCACATGTGATTAATGCAATCACATGTGATCGATGCAATAACTATAAGTATTTAACTTGTATTCCCCCCCCCCCCCCCCAATAAAGTATTTAAACATTTAAAATCATTTCAAAGGTTGATTTAAAGGGGTATGAACTCACTTGGAAGTTTGAAGATAGCGAGATCGAAAACCGGGCAGAGTTTCGTCTCGGGAAACGGATTTTTCTCGGGATTCTCGGGAATCTCGGGAATCTCGGGAGTAAAATCGACCTTCGGGACTTGCACAAAATGACCAGGGGTTCGGGGTAGTGCGAGCACGGAAAACGAGGCAAAACGCAAAAAAAAAGGAGAGTGAATGAGCAATTTTTCCGGAATCCCTCGCATCCCGTTTATAGGGGGCTGAGAGGCATGCGTACGCGGGGCGTACTCCCGTACGCGGCGCGTATGGGACGTCACTGCTGACCGCATCCTCGGCTGCAACGCTTCGGACGGGACGGGGAGGGGGTAGCTCGCATAGGGGCGATGTGGACGATCCGAGGCCGTGGCCTCGAGTACGCGGGGCGTACGAGGGTACGCGACGCGTACTACGGCCCTAGGCTGACTCCCCTTCGGATAATACCGAATTTTTAATAAAAATTATATATAAATTATTTATCAAACTTCAAAAATTCATATCTCCTTCATACGAACTCCGTTTTCGACGTTCTTTATATCCCCGCGAAGGTGAGACTACGATCTACAACTTTCGTTTAGATTCCGTTGGCAAATTCCGAAATTATTTTTATTATTTATTTATTAAAATGACGTGATTAAGGAATTTCTTTAAAAATTCATAACTTCTTTATCTGACGTCGGTTTTTGCCAGACTTTTTACCGTTGAAATACCATTGTCGAGACCTTTGATTCTCGTTTAGGTCATTCCGGCCAAATGTCGCTCGATCTCCGATTCGAGTTTTTAACTGTCTGTTGCTAATGCTGAACTTGGAAAAATCATAACTTCAATATACGAAGTCGGATTTGGGTGTTCTTTTTACGTACGATCACGGTTTGATGACATTTAAACATAGAAGAATTTAAATAAAAACTTTTTGGACATTTATTGTCAAAGTTAATTTTATTAACTCAGAAGTGGTTACAATACTTGACTTTTTAGGTTACTACAAAGAGTTGAAATATCGGGTTGTCACATCATCCCCCCGTTAGAGGGAATTTCGTCCCGAAATTTAAAGTAAGAAAACACTTGTGGATTAGGGAAACAAATGTAGGTACTTGCGTTGCATCTGATCTTCGCGTTCCCATGTGAATTCAGGTCCTCGCTTTGCATTCCAGTGGACCTTCACGATAGGGATGCGACTTTGCTTGGTTTGTTTGACCTCTCGGTCCATGATTTCTACTGGTTCTTCCACAAAGTTGAGGCTCTCGTTTATCTCGATCTCGTCGAGTGGGATTACAAGAGTCTCGTCGGATAGACACTTTTTCAAGTTAGATACGTGGAATGTAGAATGTATGTTACGAAGTGCACCTGGTAGGTCGATTTTGTAAGCTACGGGGCCGACTCTTGCAAGAATCTCGAAAGGCCCTATGTACCTCGGATTAAGCTTCCCACGCTTGCCGAAGCGTATCAAGCCCTTCCAGGGTGAGACTTTGAGAAGGACTCGGTCTCCCACCTGAAATTCCAAAGGTTTCCTTCGTTTATCTGCGTAGCTCTTCTGTCGGTCTCTAGAGCCTTTCAATCGTTCACGGATTTGAACGATTTTCTCTGTCGTTTCCCGAATGATCTCCGGACCGGTGAGAGTACTGTCGGAAGTTTGCCCCCTGGCTAATTGGGTATCACCACCTCATCCCAGCACAGAGGGGATCTGCACTTTCGGATGTAGAGAGCTGCAAACGGAGCAGCCTTGATGCTCGTGTGATAACTGTTATTATAGGAAAACTCGACAAGGGGTAAGTGAGTATCCCATGCCTTCCCAAAGTCAATCACGCAGGCTCACAACATATCTTCAAGAGTTTGGATGGTCCTCTCACTCTGTCCGTCAGTCTGAGGATGGTAGGCTGTGCTCATGTCCAGCCTTGTACCTAGGGAATGTTATAGTGATTGCCAAAATCTTGAGGTGAACCTACTATCTCTATCGGAGATAATGGACATAGGGACACCATGTAGCCGTACGATTTCCCTAATGTATGTTCTCGTAAGTTTCTCCATCTTGTCGGTTTCTTTGATAGGTAGGAAGTGTGCAGACTTGGTCAATCTATCAACGATGACCCATATGGTGTCAAGTCCACCCGTTGTCTTGGGCAACTTGGTTATGAAATCCATAGTGATCCGCTCCCACTTCCATTCCGGGATTTCTAGTTGTTGCAATAAACCAGAGGGCTTCTGGTACTCGACCTTAACCTTTGCGCAAGTAAGGCATTTACTCACGAAGGTAGCAATCTCTGCTTTCATATTAGGCCACCAATATAGCTTTTTAAGATCCAGATACATCTTATCTGAACCTGGGTGGACGGAATACCGAGTGTTGTGCGCCTCGGTCATGACCAAGTCTCGGAAACCACCGTGTTTCGGTGTCAAGATCCGATCCATGAAATATAAGGCTCCTTCTCCCTTGGCTTCTAAATTCTTGTCCATTCCTCTGAGGGATTCACTCGTCACATTTTCAGGTTTCATGGCTTCAAGTTGGGCCGCCTGAATTTGATTAGACAAGTGTGAATGGATGGTTATTGACAATGACTTGATTTTGCGACTAGAATATTCCTTCCAACTTAGGGCGTCTGCTACTACGTTGGCTTTACCCGGATGATAACGAATATCGCATTCGTAGTCACTGAGTAGTTCGACCCACCGTCGTTGTCTCATGTTGAGCTCCTTTTGATCGAAAATGTGTTGTAAACTCTTGTGGTCGGTAAAGATAGTGCTCTTCGTTCCATACAAGTAATGTCTCCAGATCTTCAGAGCAAACACCACTGCTCCTAGTTCAAGATCGTGGGTCGTGTAGTTAACCTCGTGTGTCTTCAACTGTCTCGAGGTGTAGGTGATGACCTTACCTCGCTGCATCAGAACACACCCGAGCCCTTGGTTCGATGAATCGCAATAGACTACGAAATCTTCTATTCCTTCGGGAAGGGATAGTATTGGTGCGGTGCACAAGGCTCGTTTGAGTGTTTGGAACGCTCTTTCTTGTTTCTCTTCCCAGTCAAAGGCCATGCCTTTCTGGGTTAGGGTTGTAAGAGGTTTCGCTATTCGAGAAAAGTTCCGAATGAATCTGCGGTAGTAGCCAGCGAAACCTAGACATTGACGAATTTCTATAGGCGTCTTAGGTGCTGACCAGTTCTCAATGGCTTTAATTTTTTATGGGTCCACGTGGATTCCCTCTTCGCTTACCACGTGTCCTAAGAATTCGACTCTCCGGATCCAAAATTCACATTTCGAGAACTTCGCATAAAGCTTCTCTTTTCGTAATGTCTCTAGAACTTGTCGCAGGTGATCGCCATGCTCTTTCTTACTTCGGGAGTAGATCAAGATGTCGTCAATGAAAACGATGACGAACTGATCCAAGTAAGGTCGGCATACTCTATTCATCAGATCCATGAAGACTGCGGGCGCATTGGTCAATCCGAATGGCATCACCATGAACTCATAATGTCCGTAACGAGTTCGGAAGGCTGTCTTCGACACATCCTCCTCTAGCACTCGTAACTGGTGATATCCGAATCTCAGATCAATCTTAGAAAAATAGTTCGCCCCTTGCAGTTGGTCGAATAGATCATCTATGCGAGGCAGAGGGTAACGATTCTTGACCGTCAGTTTGTTGAGTTCTCTGTAGTCAATACACATACATAATGATCCGTCTTTCTTCTTAACGAACAAGACCGATGCTCCCCAAGGTGAGAAACTCGGTCTTATAAAGCCCTTGCTGAGCAGTTCGTTAAGTTGACCAGAGAGTTCCTGCATCTCAGCTGGTGCTAAGCGGTAGGGCGACTTGGCTACTGGGGTAGCTCCTGGGACTAAGTCGATTCTGAACTCGACCTGTCGTTGCGGAGGTAACCCGGGTAGTTCTTCTGGGAAAATGTCAGGGAAGTCGCTCACTACATGGATGTTCTTTAGTTCTTTCGTTTCGAGGCTCGTATCGACGACGTGAGCAAGGAATGCATGGTATTCCTTACGCAGATACTTCTGTGCTTGAATACTTGATATGATGCGAAGACTTGCACCGGGTTTGTCGCTGTAAACTATAAGAGTTTTGTTAGACGGAAGGTTTAGATGGACTGCTTTCTTGTAGCACATGATGTCGACGCGATGAAGGCTTAACCAATCCATGCCAATGATAACGTCGAAACTTTTTATTGAGACTAGCATGAGGTCGATTGGGAATGAATGGTTATCTAGAGTTAGGGTACAACCTAAGTATATGCTACTCGTACTTTCAGTTTTTCCATTAGCCATTTCTACTATGAATAGTTCTTTGAGGGCGTGCGGTGGTTGATTAAGCATGCGAGCAAATTTTTGGTTTACGAAGCTTCGCTCCGCTTCACTATCGAATAGAATGCATGCATATGAGTTATCGAGGAGGAACGTACCAGTCACCACTGTCGGGTCAACAATTGCTTCCCTGTGGCCTATAGCTAGTACCCTCCCTGATCCTCCAACATTCTTCGCTTTGGGGCAGTCCCTCTTAAAGTGGCCTGCTTCGCCACATCCATAGCAGGTTGGGCTCGCGCCAGAGCCAGGGACTTGGTTGATAGGTTGTGCCGGGAACTTACAGAAACGGACTGTATGTCCTTTCCTGTTGCAGTTTGAGCACTGCATTTCACGGCAGGGGCCGTTGTGGTGGTAGTTGCATTTGTTGCACTTGGGCGAACTTCCAGCATACCGACCCACCGGAGCAGTAGTAGCAGCAACAAGGGTTATTGCATCATGTATTGCCACAATTTGCTGCTTTTTGGCAGCCTGTTGCTTCTTCTTTTCATCCCAGAATTTCCGCTTAGTATCCGTGGGTTTGGAGGGTTCCGGGATGGCTAGGGTGGTTGTGGTTGCAGGGGTTTTGACTCCATGGTCAATGAGTCGTTGTGCCAATCGTTTGGCACTGTCAAAGGTAGCGGGGTTTGATGCTAGAACATTCCCCTGATACGGAGGCACTAGCCCCCATATGTACCTCTCGATCTTCTTCCCCTCGGTGGGAACCATATTGGGGCAGAGGGCCACTAGCTCGCTGAATCGGGCAGTATAAGCGACCACGTTGGTGCCCTTCATCGTCAGGTTCCAGAGTTCTTGCTCCAGTTTCTGGATCTCACCCCTCGGGCAGTATTCCTCAGTCATGAGGTCTTTCATTGTTTTGCAGCCTATGTCGTTGGCTACAACGAGAGTAAGTGCTTTAACATGGCCGTTCCACCATGTCAGGGCCTTTCCGTCAAAGGTGCATGCGACATATTTCACTTTGCTCGCAGCAGGGCATGAACAAATTTCGAAGACTGCTTCAGTCTTCTCGAACCATTGCGAGAGGGCAATGACTCCGCCGGTCCCATGAAAGGACTTCGGCTTGCAGTTGGTGAAATCCTTGTAAGAGCACTCTCTCGAGCGCACAGGGGTTTCAACCGGGATTGATTCCACAGGGGTTCCACCTCTGCTGGCATCAGAAGAGTGATACTGAGCCATGGCAGTTGTCACTGCTGCAGCTACGACAGTATTCAGGGCTGCAGTATCGATGACCGGAGGCGGAGGAGGTAGTGGTGCAGGATTATTCCTGGGAGATTTGCGAGGAGGCATCTTTCAGCTATAAGTTTATAAAGATAAGAAAAATGGTAAGAATCAATTTGTAAGCAACGTGAGAGTGACACATGGACTAACTAACCATATCCCAACAGTTGAATGAGTGTTTGAAATCACAATAAGAAATATTAGTAGGAAATCACAAGTGTATAGATTTTTCCCACAGATTAGATAGATTTCGATAATACTGGTATTACTGATGTAATAAGTTCAGGGAAAATCGACCTAACAGTAGGTCTTACATCATACCATATAGAAAAGTTTGACAGTTCTTAGATTCCTAATTAGAGTACTGAAAGTTAGGAATATTTTACAGATAAGTGCTACTAAGAGCACAGATGTTAAAGGCTAATCCTTAACCCAAAAGATAATGATGTACTAGACATCATCTAACGGCGATGAATATTCCTCGGGAGAACCCTAAGGTCTCTCATTTGATGGACCACCTCTTGAAGGTGTCGCTCATGAGCCCTTTGACGAGCTCGAAGTTCCATGACTTCTGCTTGAGAGGCAACCAGACGTTGTTGTAGGGTTTCATTGGTTCTCCGGGTCCATTCCATGTCTTCTTCAAGACGGCGGATGCGGACTGTGTTGAAACCTGAGTTGGCATCAATCTCCATGACCCGGTCGATGGCTGCTCGACCTTGCTCGACATTATGAGCTATTCTGCGGATAATGACAGGCAGGGCGTGGTCAGTAGAGCCACCATCGCTGACGTTGTAAAAGCTTCGGTCCCCAAAGTATGGTAAGGATTGACCCTGTTCATCACTCCAACGATTCAAGTTGTTTGCCCATAAGGGAGTAGGACCTGGAAAAATTGGCCGAGGGTTGTTGCCCGGGGCTTGACCTACGAGCGATAGGTTGTTGACTTCAGGCTCGGAGTCGGATCCATTAGAAAAGCCTTCTGCGAGGTAATCATCCAAAGGGATTGGATGCTCAACTTCGGGCTCTTCATCGATCCACCCGGCATTGCCTTCATTTGGAAAGTATGGGTCGTCGTGTTGGAATCCGACCATTTAGATCTACGCGAGAAGAGAGGTATAAGAATATAGTATACGTGTAACTAGTAGTACAAAATACACCTATAGTATTTTAAAGTTTAAGTTCTATTAATCTTCCTGTGGTATTGTTGGTAAGTTTTTAGACTTGTTAACCTATCACAACCATTCTAGGGCATATGCTAATCACTCCTCGGACCAGCATAGTTGATCAGGCTATGCCATTCCCAGGACTGACCATACATCCCCTAGCTTACCTGTGATATTTAACAATGGTAATACTTTTGTTCTTGTCGTTGTGACACTGGTTTTAGTATGAATGCAGACTAGTATACTTACTTAACTATTTTAGTATTTAAAGTATAGACTCTTGGTCAGAGTGTTTTAATCCCAAATAGGTTTATAGTTTAGTATATCTTTTATGGGTTGATATACTTGATTCACTATAAACAATGCTCTGATACCAATCTGTCACACCCCAAAACCAAGAATGGCGGAAACGTTCTGGGGCGGAGGACGTCATGTAAAGTATCACAACACAGTAAATGTAAATAAGCAAACAACATCATCCATTGCATTAAATATAAAATTTTAATACAAGCGTGTTCACTACAGTTTTAGACACCAAAAATATAATGTGAATCAAAATAATATGATGAGTCTTGAATGCGCTCCATCTTCTCAAAAGTTGGCATCGGTACCTGTCTACTGATGACCTAAGAATACAAGTTATTTTGAAAGAGTTTATCAGCATTAAGCTGGTGAATTCATAAGTATTTTAGTGTCGATGTTTGTTATCAAAACATTTGAACCTGTCGTAAGTATAAGTTGTAAATTGTATGTAAACGTTTGTAAAAGTTTGAATCTCTCAGAAAAAACATATATTTTCTATTAAAGTAGCCTTCTACCAAGGCTTAATTGTTTTGTATGCTCGTTTGATGTAAAAGTGTGTAATTTCCCAAGTGTAACTATCTTTTAACAAAATATAGTTTGTACATTAAAGTTTAAGTGAGGTTATCACTAAAATGTAATGGGTAAATCATTGTAGTACTGTAGTTTTGTTTTATAGGAACTACTGCTGTACTAACTACCTTAAACCAGATTTATATTAAGGTATAATGTGATAATTGCACCATACTATCGACTGATAACAACGACATAAAGAACGGTCGTAATAACGGAATGACGTTTGGCACCCGCAGACCTGCAGGTCCGGCTGTAGCTAGCAGCAAGGTGTAGGATAGTCAATCCAATATAGATCTATAGGCAAACTCAACGCTCTCCCTCCAAGAGAATTCTGGCTACAACTCGGGCCATGACATTTAAGGCATGCTCCGATACAGTGGATCACAATTGTTATCGTATTCTTGTATATGTAACGAAATGTTTCTCGTTCTAGTATAGTTGTATATGTTCTGTGTTACCCCGATGGTAACTAGCTATTGATGTATAGATAAGCATGAATATGGAAGTACTTTTATGTCTATACAAGTATATATGATATATAACTAATATTGAAATGACCCTCGGATGGTCACCCGAAATTCCACCAGACCACATCCAAATTAAGGAAAAGGAAATAGGACAGGTGGCTTTCCTAAGCCCTTTAAACATAATTTATACATCTATACCTATATGGGCATGCAATTTATAAGTAGTAAAACAAAGTTTAAGTAAAAGCATTTGATAAGTAAAAGAGTTTGTAAAACATTTTGAAGTGAAACAATTTGATAAACAGTTTGAACAGTGATAAAATCATTGGTTTCCTAGTTATTAATCACATGTGATTAATGCAATCACATGTGATCGATGCAATAACTATAAGTATTTAACTTGTATCCCCCCCCCCAATAAAGTATTTAAACATATAAAATCATTTCAAAGGTTGATTTAAAGGGGTATGAACTCACTTGGAAGTTTGAAGATAGCGAGATCGAAAATCGGGCAGAGTTTCATCTTGGGAAACGGATTTTTCTTGGGATTCTCGGAAATCTCAGGAGTAAAATCGACCTTCGGGACTTGCACAAAATGACCAGGGCTTCGGGGTAGTGCGATCACGGAAAACGAGGCAAAACACAAGAAAAAGGAGAGTGAATGAGCAATTTTTCCGGAATCCCTCGCATCCCTTTTAGAGGGGGCTGAGAGGCATGCGTACGCGGGGCGTACTCCCATACGTGGCGTGTACGGGACGTCACTGCTGACCGCATCCTCGGTTGCAACGCTTCGGACGGGACGGGGAGGGGGTAGCTCGCATAGGGGCGACGTGGACGATCCGAGGCCGTGGCCTCGAGTACGCGGGGCGTACGAGGGTACGCGGCGCGTACTACGGCCCTAGGCTGACTCCCCTTCGGATAATACCAAATTTTTAATAAAAATTATATATAAATTATTTATCACACTTCAAAAATTCATATCTCCTTCATACGAACTCCGTTTTCGACGTTCTTTATATCCCCGCGAAGGTGAGACTATGATCTACAACTTTCGTTTAGATTCCGTTGGCAAATTCCGAAATTATTTTTATTATTTATTTATTAAAATGACGTGATTAAGGAATTTCTTTAAAAATTCATAACTTCTTTATCTGACGTCGGTTTTTGCCATACTTTTTACCGTTGAAATACCATTGTCGAGACCTTCGATTCTCGTTTAGGTCATTCCGGCCAAATGTCGCTCGATCTCCAATTCGAGTTTTTAGCTGTTTGTTGCTAATGCTGAACTTGGAAAAATCATAACTTCAATATACGAAGTCGGATTTGGGCGTTCTTTTTACGTACGATCATGGTTTGATGACATTTAAACATAGAAGAATTTAAATAAAAACTTTTTGGACGTTTTATTGTCAAAGTTAATTTTATTAACTCAGAAGTGGTTACAATACTTGACTTTTTTGGTTACTACAAAGAGTTGAAATATCGGGTTGTCAAATAAACTTTCGATACATGAATGATCTTGTATCTAGTGAAATGGTGAGAGCTTTACCTCTCCTCAAATTTGAAAATGATCATTTATGTGTTGCATGTGAGTGTGGAAAGCAATCGAAGAAAGGTCATCCTGTATTCATAAAAAAATCAATCTCGGAACCATTGGAGCTTCTACACATTGATCCTTGTGGACCATCCACCGTAGAGAGTCTTCATCATAAGAAATACATTCTTGTGATTGTTGACGACTTTACAAGGTTCACTTCGGTTTTCTTCCTTAGATTGAAATCTGATACAACCTCTGAACTTATCAACTTCATTAAAGGGATTGAAGTCGTCATCAAACTTCCTGTTAGGTTTATCCGAAGTGATAATGGTTCGGAATTCACCAATGGAACCATCGAAAAATTCCCCATCGAGAAGGGAATGGACCACAACTTCTCAACTCCTTACACTCCACAACAGAATGGTGTAGTTGAAAGATGCAACAGAACTCGTGTCGAAGCTGCTCGATCCATGCTTAACTTCACATATATGTCACTCTATCTCTGGGCTGAAGTTGTATCAACTACATGCTTCACTCAAAATCGAAGTATCATCAACTGACGCCTCAACATGACACTGTATGAAGCAATGAATGGTAAAAAGCCAAGTATTTCATTTCTCCATGTATTTGGATGTCGATGTTTCATAAAAAATAATTGTAATTAGCTTACAAAGTTTCAACCCAAAGCTGATGAAACAATCTTTCTTGGGTACTCTTCAAAGTCAAAGGCGTATCGAGTTCTCAACCATCAAACTCGAGTTATTGAAGAAAGTTGTTATGTCACCTTTGACGACAATTTTGTTTGGAATTCTGCTTTCAAGCATGTTACAACTCACATTATGGAGTGCGATGCTCCACCTCCAGAATATCCAAATATTCAGATAATGATGAATTCGATTTTGATACTCTTTTTGGACCTTTCGAAACAACGCTTGATTTGGAATCTCGATCAAGTCAACCCTCATCGTCCCATCCTACTTCACAACCTATTTCCGGTCCTCTACCCTCTCTTTCTCCATTTGATTCTGAACCGTTTCTATCACACCCCCAAACCAGAATGGCGGAAACATTCGTGGGTGGATGACTTCACGTAGTATCATAACAGTTGAGTATTTGTATAGAAAGTAAACACAACCATCACAAATATAATTTAAAAGTTACATTGTTGAATGTAATACATGTTTCAAAATACATTACAATATGATGATTTAATAAGTTTTGAAACTGATGCCTTAGCGTCCCTTCCCCAAAAGCTGGTATTTACCTGTAGTACTGAATCCCTGAGAAATACAAATAGTTTTGAGTAAGTGTCAACAATTAAGTTGGTAAGTTCATAAGCATTTTTGTATAGGAATAGTATGACCTTTTAGTATCAATAAATTCGAGTTGGTTTCTAGAAAATCCAATATTTTCCATAATTGAGTGGTGGTTTTAAAAGTTCCAAAAACCGGAATGCATAAATATTTTCCATACCTAAAATAGTATATGTATATATATATATATAATCGCTAAGGCATTTAACAGCCCCGTAAATCAAGATGTATTAATACTCCATGTGAGTTTTTATAACCGTGCTATTGACCCAAACTGCCTGTAACAATGTTCTTCAGGCGTTGGAATGATATGATGTTTGTCACCCCAAACCTGCTGGTCTAACTATAGTTAACCGTTTAGGTGCGGGATTATCAATCCTATATAGCTCTATACACAAATATCACGCCCTCCCTACAAGAGATTATGGCTTGTAAAACAGGACTTAAAATGCGAACTGAAAAGTTCGATGAAGTCAGATATCTCACAAAATTTAGTATCAATAGGTTTACATATGAAAAGTCCATTTTTCTTGTGAATGTAAGTATTTCCTCTTTTGTTTATAATATGTGAAACTATTATGAATAACTCGTAAACTATACCTATTATAGTTTTTCAAAAAGTGTGTTTCATTTGAATGAGAAGCCTTGGTGTATTACCAACTTTGCATGTAAAGTAATCTATAACGTTAATAGTAATGTTATTTTATGTATTTACCATTTATACATAAGATGTAAGTAATACATTAGAACTTATATGTAACGATTTATATTTTAACATAAGTTTTTCTTGCGTTTCACTTGTATTCCACCCCCCCCCCCCACCACCACTTAAAACATAGAAAAGATGTGAAAATATAAGGGTATGAACTCACTTGATAACTGGTGATTTGGACAATGTTTTGTCTCCAGGAATGCTCTTTCTCGACGTATCCTCGAGTTTCTGGTGAAGAACTGGGCTTCGTGAGAGCAGTACTTCGATCGGAAAGAAGGTTTTCTCGGGAACTTCGGAGCTTCGGACCTTCATCGGAGCTTGGATACGTAACCGGGGCTTTAAGGTAGCTTAGATGGGCTAAAGAGGTCTTTGATGGTGAAAGAGTTGAAAGAAAAGCAACCAAACCCGGGCATCCTCGCATCATATTTATAGGAGGGGAGCCTGGCTTCGTACGCTGGGCGTACTCCGAAGTATGAGGGGCGTTCTTCGTACGATGGGCGTACTCGCGTATGCGGTGCGTAAGTCATGCATGAAGCCTTCATCAATCGCTGGTCTTCAAATAGGATGGGGTAGAGGGGTATAGGGGAGACGTGGCCGATCTGAGGCCCTGTATGGCGTACGTTGGGCGTACTCCCTCAGTTTGAGCGCCCTAATCTTCCAAATTGTGTAGCTTTCGCATACAAGCTCCATGCGTAGGTGATATTATACTCTACAACTTTCATTTAGACTCTGTCGACTAATTTTGACATTATTTTAATATTATATTTTTAACAGGACGGGACTGGAAAAGTCCGTTAAAATCCATAACTTCTTCATCCAATGTCCGTTTTCATCTGTCTCTTTATTGTTGTACTACTATTGTCGAGATCTTCAATTCTCATTTAGGTTGTGTAAGCTAAATATCGCTCGATCTCTATTTTGGAGTTTTTAGTTGTCTACCGTTACTCTGAATTTAGAAAAATCATAGCTTCCTTATACGAAGTCAGATTTGGACGTTCTTTTTATGTATGTTCACGGTTTGAGGATATCTATGACATTCATTTAGGTACCTAAGGCTAAAAAGTATTTTATTGAGATTTCTCGTTTTATGCTTACCAGTTTTTTACCTGCTTTGTTGCGGATTTTCGATTGGTCATAACTTTTTCGTTATAACTTGGATTTTTGTGTTCTTTACATTTATGAAAACTTTGTTACGATATCTATTACTTTATGCAACCCAATTGAGACCTTTGAAAATTTTATTCTTGATGCTATTTTTATTATATCAAAAGTAGATTACAAATCCTTGACTTTTAGGTCATTACATTGACTTGAAATATCGGGTTGTCACATCATCCCCCCGTTAGAGAAATTTTCATCCCGAAATTTATTCTAAGATAAGTATTTATGGACTAGGGAAAAGATGCGGGTATTTTTGTTTAATCTGATTTTCGGGCTCCCAGGTACATTCAGGTCCTCAATTTGCATTCTAGTGGACCTTCACTATGGGTATGCAACTTTGTTTTGTTCTTTTAATTTCCCTATCCATGATTTCTACTGGTTCTTCTATAATGTCGAGACTCTCGTTGATTTTGATATCGTCCAGAGGGATGACAAGGGTCTCATCGGATAAACACTTCTTTAAGTTTCATACATGAAAGGTAGGGTGTAAGTTATTGAGTTCCTGCGGTAATCAAAGCTTGTATGCTATCGGGCTGATCCTGGTAAGGATCTTGAATGGTCCGATGTACCTTGGATTTAGTTTCCCATGTTTTCCAAAACGTATTAACCCCTTCCAAGGTGAGACCTTCAATAGAACCTGATCCCCAACCTGAAATTCCAAGGGTTTCCTTCTTTTGTCCGCATAACTCTTTTGTCTATCTCTTGAAACTTTTAGTCGTTCCCAGATTTGAACAATCTTCTCAGTCATTTCTCTTATGATTTTTGGGCCTATAAGAGTGTTGTCAGGTATTTGTCCCCTAGCTAGTTGTGTGTCACCCACTTCAGCCCAGCACAGAGGTGATATGCACTTGCATCCATAGAGGGCTTCAAATGGAGCAACCTTGATGTTAGTGTGATAGCAATTGTTGTACGAGAACTCGACTAGTGGTAAATGGATATCCCATGCTTTATCACAATCGATCACATAAGCTCCTAGCATATCTTTCGTGGTTTGATTCGTTCTCTCACTTTGTCCGTTAGTTTGTGGATGGTAAGTTGTATTTATGTCCTAGTATAGTTCCCAGTTTGTAAAGACTGCCAGAAACGAGGGGTGAATCTGCTATCTCGGACTGATATTATAGATATTGGCACACCGTGCAGTATAAAAATCTCTTTAAAGTAAGTTCGTGTTAGCTTCTCCATCTTGTCAGTTTCTTTTATTGATAGAAAGTGTGGATTTGGTCAATCTATCGACAATCACCCCAAATGGAATCATAACCACCTGTTGACTTGGGTAAATTAGTTATGAAATCCAATACATGGATTATGCCTGATTCATTTAATACAGTTCTGTGTATACGAGTCGTATATATAGTTAAAATTGAAAAGGCAGTCGAATAAATTATTCTTCTCTAAGCCCGCATCTAAACAAGGAAAACGAGTCAAAGTGGAATCATCAATTCTAAGCCTGTAGAATCTTAATTACATACTACTCTTATGTATACATTTGATAGTATTAGATAAATCGCATAAATTTTTGGTGTCTTTGTTTGTGAACTTGACTTTCTATGCGAGTGGTATTCCTGGAACTCTATTGGCAGTACTTGAGCAAAGTTATAGAAAATTTGGTGCTCCTTACGTGACTACTTCGTTGGAGGTTTTTGTTGGTTTCCTTGATTGTCATTACGGTTCGAAGTTTCGACTCACTTTTCATTTTCTTTTGTGTTGTTAGGGTTGAATTGCGCCATGACAGTTGCCACTGCAGCCGTTACAACGGTTTGGAACGTAGTGGAGTCTATGTGTAGGATCATGGTTTCGTCGGTTCGTTGATCAAATTAGTCGTCTACGCGAGGTAGTGGGTAACGATTCTTAATGGTAAGCTTGTTCAGTTCTTGATAGTCGATGAACATACGAAACGATCCATCTTTATTCTTTGATGAACAAGACCGGTGCTCCTTATGGGGAGAAGCTTGGTCTAACAAATCCTTTACTGAGAGGTTCGTTAAGTTGACCGGAGCGTTCATGCATCTCTGTTGGATCTGGACGATAAGGTGATTTAGCTACAGGGTAGTTCCTAGAATTAAGTCGATTCGAAACTCGACTTGACGTTGTGGTGGTAATCCTAATCGTTCTTCTGGAACGATGTCGGGAAGGTCGCGTACTTCTGGGATGTTATTTGGTGTTCTTTGCTTCAATCCTAAAAACTATTGGGTAGGTTAAAATGGAGTAGTACCACTCGTATAGGTAATTCTGAAGGGTTTCGTGTTATGGGTCGGAAAATTTCATCTATCGTTTGTTTAAGAGAAGAGTTCCTTTCATCTAGCATATAACTTTGCATGGTAAGAATCAAGCCAAACCATGTCGGATGATGATGTCGTAAGTACTTGATGATTTTAATATCATGTTGGTCTGGAAGAAGAAATGATTACTAGGACAAAGAACTAACGTTGCTATTAATACTACGAACCCTATTGTATCATAAATAACAAGTACAAACTAAACAAGGGTCCTGATAATTTAAAATAGTGACCTTTCGTGAAGGAATCCTTACTAGGTTTTTCTATTATCGTCCAGTGTGTGCAAGAAGGTATAATTATGACGTAACAGGTAAAATTCTATAAAATCTCAGGGGTCTAATTATTCAGGTTTAGATACGTACCAAAATTTCCTAGTAGAGTTCCTTGTTGCTTTTTCATGTTCCATTGTTACACTCCCCCTTTTCCCCATCATTCCTCTCCGTTGGGCAGTCCCTCTTGAAGTGTCCTATTTAACCATAAAGGTAGCATATTAGACTGACTCCCACATTGGTGGTTGAAGCGATGAGCTCGACCGAGGACCTACAAAAATGGGTCGTCTGCCCCTTCTTGTTGCATCTATCGTAATGCAACACTCAGTAGACTCCATAATGATGGTAGCTGCACTTACTATAGTGTGGGAGGTTTCCTAGGTATGGTGTGGTCGATGTTGGGATAGCAGGCCTGATGGGGATATTAAATGCCCCAACTTGATGCCCTTCTGAAGGTCCTTGAGTTGAACTGCTCCCTTTCTCGTTCTCGAACTTTCATTTTAGGATATTAGATTTGAGGTCTGGAGTGTCTTTACTAACAGGCACTCATTGCTGTACTTGGTTATCACCGTGATTTGGGTTGTCGATAACATTTCCACTAACATTTGTTTTGTTAGCATTTAGGTGAGTCATGATAGCTACTACTGCAGCTGTAACCGCAGCTTGAAAAGTAATCGAATCTATCTGAAGAGTTAGTGCTTTGACAATGGTTTGGTTACATTTATTCGGAGGCATGCTTATGTTATATGATAAGAAAATGAGTTTGTGAGCGATTATATTTGGCTCTATATGTATTCTAATCATTCATGTGAATGTAAGTTTTTCATTTTGTTATAATATTCTCAATGATTCGACCTACATCCCTATGATGCAGTCCTGGTAAAGAGTAGAAGTAAGTTTCTAAAATGGTTACGAGACGAGTGTTATCCAACTAAATCATCTTTGGTTGGAGGTATAATGCTTCCCACTTTCGAAAAGATTTGAAAGGTGATACATGATGGAGTCTACACAAGGTAGACTTATGAGTTTAAGAATTATTCACTCTTGACTGGAATTTCGTGATCAGATATATTGCTATCAGCCATAACGGAAAGACGATAAGCTTAAAACCTAGCGCGAGAAATGTACTCACAAAATCACTAGGTGGAATTAGTAGTCATTACTATGATGAAGGGGTATTCAAGCACTTCGCATGGAACACACATGGTTTTTCTTTGGTTCTATGATTTAATCTGAGCAGTAATGGTTTGTTCTCCCTTGGTATCTAAATGGTGTCCTCCTCCTCTATAGGTACATGAAATTTATGTGTCGTCTTACTTCCGATTCTAACACTGATCCCAATTACTTCATAACGGAGAGTTTGAACCCCGGAAGTTCAAACAAACCTTTCCTCAGTGTCTTTAACAAGGTAACGACATGTTGTGGTTTTTATAGTTTTCTCTTGGTTGCGAATATAGACGGTGTAAATTTCAGAGGTAGCATCTATCAACTAAGTTGGCAATAATGGAGATAATGATAAGAATTCAAGAGTGAGAATAATGAAAGTGATCCATGAACTCAATCACCATATTTTAACCATTAATGAGAGTGTATTTCGGTAGAGTTCTAACAATAGAAGGATGAAAGTATTTGGACAAAGATTTACCTAGGAGATTAGACGTCTCCCGGTGTCATTGGTAGCAAAGATGTGATAAGTTCGGGAAAAATTGACCTTGGAATAGGTCTTACATCACACCAGAATTGAGAAAATTTTGACAATACAAAGACCTAACCGACTAAAAGTTCAAGGTCTTAACATAAGCATGAAATTAATACTAGAGTCTATACATAGACCTAATTTATATCCAAAAGAGAGATTAGAGTAGACTCTACTTGCGGCGAGAACCAATCGAATAAGTCCTTGATTCTTCCAGACGATGCTCCATGTCCAACATGCGTCTTTCAAATGTTTCCTGATGACTTCGAAGTTCCCTGAGTTCAGCTTGGGTTGTAGTTGGTTCTCTCTGCAGGGTCATATTCTGGTTCAGGGTTTTTCCATGAGCAGTCTCTGGATGGAAAATGAGAACTATATTGACTCCCATGTCGGCATCAACCTCTATGAAACGGTTGATGGCCGCCCTTCCCTGTTCCTCATTACGAGCAACCCTGCGAACTAGACCAAGCAGGATTCTATATGTTAAGCCTCCCTCGCTCAGATTGTAGAAGTTTCGGTCTCCGTTGTACCGTAAGGGTTGACCTTGATCATGACTCCATCTGTTCAAGTTTGTTTCCCATAGGGGTGTAGGGCCTTGAAATCCTGATCAAGGGTTAGGATTTGGGATAGGAGTCACCAGGGGTAGATGATTGACTTCTGGCTCGGAGTCATAATCTTCTGGAGAATTTTCTACGAAATCGTCATCCAATGGAATTGCATGATTCTCTTCTGGCTCCGCATCGTTCCATCCACCATTACTTTGGTTGGGAAAGTACGGGTCGCCAGGGAGATGGGATCCAACCATGAAATCTAAGCGAGGAAAGGGATGTAAGAAACATCTAATAGACGTACTACTTAGATAATTATAGGATGATCCTTACTAGTTACTTCAATACTTGCGTAGTGCATACCAACCATAGGTAACCAAGATAGAATAAACCTTTGAAAAAGTGACCCTAACTCTAAGTCCACAACCAAACAAGGAACATGAAGTAAAGCAAAGATCACAGATTTTGAGTCTATGACACCCTAGTCACATATAACCTTAGCGTATCCACTCAGCAACTATTGAACGACTAATAAAGACCTTTTTGTTCTTAAATAAGTAATTATAGCAACACAAAATACTCCTATAGTATTTTAAATTTGTAAGTTTGATTCTAGTGTTTTCTTTGGTAAGTTTTCTACTTGTTGCTCACTATGACTATTCCCTGACATACGTTGGTCGTAACTCGGATAAATATAGTTGATCAGGCTATATTCATCCTAGATATGATTACATATTCTGAGGCCTAATCATAGTGTCCAACTAGTCTAAATACTTTTGTATCGTATTGACTAGGATACTAGACCATTGCGTGCATGAACTTATACTTTTATAAAACTAACATTCTAATTTATTAAAAGTATAGTTTGTGAAAAATGTTTTGAGAGAGAGTTTTAGTCCCTTTTCATTTATAGTTTGTATATCTTATGCGGTTCGATATACTTAGTTCACTATAAACAATGCTCTGATACCAATCTGTCACAACCCCAAACCAAAATGGTGGAAACATTCGGGGGTGGATGACTCCACGTAGTATCATAACATTTCAGTATTTGTAAAGAAAGTAAACAAAACCATCACAAATATAATTTAAAAGTTACATTGTTGAATGTAATACATGTTTAAAAATAAATTACAATATGATGATTTAATAAGTTTTGAAACTCACGCCTTAGCGTCCCTTACCCAAGAGCTAGTGTTTACCTGTATGACTGAACCCCTGAGAAATCCAAATAGTTTTGAAAAAGTGTCAACAATTAAGTTGGTGAGTTCATAAGCATTTTTGTATAGGAATAGTATGCCCTTTTAGTATAATCAAATTCAATTCTGTTTCTAGAAAATCCAATATTTTCCATAATTGAGTGGTGGTTTTAAAAGTTCCAAAAACCAGAAAGCATAAGTATTTTCCATACCTAAAATAGTATAAGTATATATATATATATATATATATATATATATATATATATATATATATATATATATATATATATATATAATCGCTAAGGCATTTAACAACCCCGTAAACCAAGATGTATTAATACTCCATGTGAGTTTTTATAACCGAGCTATTGACCCAGACTGCCTGTAACAATGTTCTTCAGGCGTTGGAATGATATGACGTTTGTCACCCAAGACATGCTGGTCTAACTGTAGCTAACAGTTTAGGTGCAAGATTGTCAATCCCATATAGATCTATACACAAGTATCACGCTCTCCCTACAAGAGATAATGTCTTATAAAATAGGACTTAATCTGCGAACTGAAAGGTTCGATGAAGTCAAATATCTCATAATATTTAGTATCAACAGGTTTACGGATGAAAAGTCCATTTTTCTTGTGACTATAAGTATTTCCTCTTTTGTTTATAATATGTGAAACTATCATAAATAACTGGTAAACTATACCTATTATAGTTTTTCAAAAAGTGTGTTTCATTTGAATGATAAACCTTGGTGAATTACCAACTTTGCATGTAAAGTAGTCTATAACGTTAGTAGTAACGTTATTTTCCGTATTTAACATTTATACATAAGATGTAAGAAAATATTAGAACTTATATGTAACGATTTATATTTTAACATAAGTTTTTCTTGCGTTTCACTTGTATTCCCCCCCCCCCTCCCCTTTAAAACTCACTTGATAACTGGTGCTTTGGACAACATTTCGTTTCCAAGAATAATCTTTCTCGATGTATCCCCAAGCTTCTGGTGAAGAACTGGGCTTTATGCGGGCAATACTTCAACCGGAAAGAAGGTTTTCTCGGGAACTTTGGAGCGTCGGACCTTTATCAGAGCTTGGATATGTAACTGGGGCATTGAGGTAGCTTAGAGGGGCTAAAGAGGTGTTTGATGGTGAAAGAGTTGAGACAAGCATCCAAACCCGGGTAGCCTCACATCATATTTATAGGAGGAGAGCCTAGTGTGACAACCCGAAATTTCTATTTATACAAATCCTACATTTCAATATAGTCAAACTTGCTTCTGCTGATTTTTAGCACTGTTTTGAGTCCGTATGTCACTCTTAGCGTAAAATACCAAAGGAATGAGTGAAGAGGGGTACCATTTGAGCTTCTAATCCTTCAAGCTAGACATTAAACCATCAAAAGTGGTGTTCACGGCCAAGGCACTTAGGTTTACGGCCACAAAATCCAAGTGGTCGTGAACCCCTTGTATATATATTACACTTAGTCATTCTTCATTCATTATTCACACTTCTAGCTAGACAAATCGGATTCTCTCCCTAGGATCTTCAAGTTTTTCTTCCAATCTTCACAAATGTAAGCTAAATCTTCCGTCTTTGTGTTGATTACATCATTTCTACTTGTTTCACCTTTGAATCCACCCACAATTCCATCTTTTAAACTTAGATCTTAAAGATCCTCAAGAACACTTGTGTGTTTTGGGCCAAAAACTCCCCTTTTTAGCCTTCAAATTGTAAGTCCTTACCTCCCTTACATGTTTATACGTTAGTACTATGAGTTAGGGACTTGAAAACTCCATGAATCAAACAACCAAGGGAGTTTACGGCCAAGGCAATCTCCCTTGGCCGTAAACTCTAGTAAAGGGTGCATTGTTGCCCTAAATGCCTTTCTAAGGCTTGGAACTTGGCCTAGAACACCTTCCCTTTTGAGCTAAGGACCTTAAACATCGAGTTGGTGCAAGTCACCATGGGTTTGCAACCATAAACCCATAAGGGCCGCAAACCCTAGGCCGTAAATTCATGGAGAGTTGGTCCTTGGGTCGTAAACTCTAAAGCAAAGCCATACAACCCTTAAATGCAACCCTATGATCTTATAACACTTGAATGAAACTATTTTCCATGTTCTAGGGTGTCTTTACTTACTTAATTAGTGTTAGAATTACTAATTAGATACATATATGTGTCTTTATATGTTAAATAGGATCATTGTGTGTGTTCAAGTCTTCACTTGACACCTAGCACCTTATCCAACACTTTCATCCAAACCACTCACTACAGGTGAGTTCATACCCCTTGATCAACCTTTTAAATGATTTTAAATGCTTTTATGCGGGGGTGTGGGTAATACAAGTTGAATATCATAGTTATTATATCAATCACATGTGATTAATAATTATGAAACATATGGATTTACTATGCTTTTAGCTGTTTTATCAAATAAACTTCTTCAAACTGCTTATCGAACTCTTTTACATGTTAAACTCTTTATCAAATTCACTTTTATGTATCAAAACTTTCTATTACAGTTTTCAAACTTATATATTGTTAAAACCATGACTAATACTTATATAGCTATATAAGTAAGGTTTGAAGGACTTAGGACTAACAACCCACTTTATTTCCTATTCCTTGTTTGGTTATGGACTTAGAGTATCATGTTGTGTGTCCGAGTGTCATTGGACCCTTAGTTATATATTATGTATATCTATATATATATATATATATATATATATATATATATATATAAAGGCTTTTATCTCAGTTCAACACATTAAGTCATACAAACAATTCTACTAGTAAACTATAATAGGTATAGTTTAGGGTTATACTACTTATTTCTTCTAGTTCAACGAAGCATACAAAGAGTCATTTCATTCATGAGTCAATACTTACTATTATGAGAAACTATACAACTATACTATGATGAGAAACTAAGAGAACTTACTATTATGAGAAACTATACAACTATACTATGATGAGAAACAATCACAAAATACTATAACGAGAAACAATACATTCACTACACTAGTACATACGATACATTTACAAGTATACTATAACATAAATATGAACCACTGTTTTAGGGCATGTCATCACTGCCATGGCCCGATTTGTAGCTAGAGTCTCCTGGAGGGAGAGCTTGAGTTTGCGTATAGATCCATATTGGATTGACTATCCTACACCTTTACTGCTAGCTACAGTGGGACCTGCAGGTCTACGGGTGCCAAATGTCATTACTTTCGGCATCTTTCATCATCGTGTTTATAGTCTATAGTATGGTACAATCAAATCACATTATACCTTGATAAAAATCTGGTTTATGGTAGTTAGTACAGCAGTAGTTACTATAATACAACACTACAGTACTACATTAATTTCCCCTTTGCATTCACTTTGTGATCATTTCACATAAACAATAATGTATAAAACTATATTTTGTTAAATGATAGTTACACTTGGGAAAATTACACACTTTTACAAGGAACGAACATACAAAACAGTCGGGCCTTGGTAGAAGGCTACTTTTAGTAGAAAATATAGGATTTTCTAGGAGTTACAAACATTCACATACTTTTACTACAAACATTTACAAACTCATATTTCAAACACTATTACAAACATTTCGATACAACAATGACACTAAAATCCTTATGAACTCACTGACTTTAAAGTTGATAAAGTCTTTCAAAATAACTTGTAGTCTCAGGTCATTAGTAGACAGGTACTTATGCCAACTTTTGAGAAGATGGAGCGCATTCAAGACTCATCTTATATTTTGATTTACATTTTTGGTGTCATATAAACTATACAGAACACACTTGTATTAAAATACATTATTAATTCAAAAGATGATGTTGTTTACTTGTTTACTATTATTCTGTGTTGTGATACTGTACATGACTTCCTCCACCCCCGAACGTTTCCGCCGTTCCGGTTTTGGGGTGTGACAGATTGGTATCAGAGCATTGTTTATAGTGAATTGAGTATATCAATCCATAAAAGATATACGAACTATAAACACAATGGTATTAAAATACTCTGACCAAGAGTTTATACTTTTAAATAGTAAAATATTTAACTAAGTATACATACCTGCATTCATACTAAAATTAGTGTCACTTGGACAAAACAAAAGTATTACGATTGTTGAATGTCACAAGTAGGCTTAGGGATGTATGATCAGTTCCGGGAGTGACATAGCCTGATCAACTATGTTGGTCCGAGAAGTGATTATCATATGCCCGAGAATGGTTGTTATTGGGGCTTATTATGTTGTGCCTTGGGCTTTTTGTATTGTATCTGGATTGGGCATGTCCATCCGAGATTATCTCGTAGCGTTAGACTATATATATATATATATATATATATATATATATATATATATATATATATATATATATATATATATGCATGCATGTATGCATTATTGTTAGAGATCTTTTTAATTACGCTTGAGTTTTGTAACCCTAAAACACCTCTACAGTCGAAGTTCTTAGTCGAGCTCTTCTGAGGTGTTGAAGCATTAATCATTCAACATATTCAATCCATATTCGTGTTTTTATTTACATTCTTATTTGTTTGCATGCTTATAATCAATCGATCCTGAAAGAACTGCATTCTAACAATTGGTATCAGAGCAGGATACTGCGTGATCAATACACATTCCTTCTGTATTCAGAATTCCTTGGGGTTTCCGCTTTTATCGTATAAATAAGAATTCATCTTCTTTGTTTCGACGGCAATTCTGTTTTAGATAAAACCCTAATCTCAAGTTTACAGGTTTGATTCTAAAAGCTCACCATGTCTCATGAAGATTCACAAACAAATCGCATCAACATCTCAAACAGCATTGGATCTACAACCAGAATACCCATTCTCTACACTCAAGACTACGAATTATGGGCGCATCACTTCGAAGACTATGTGGTTGGATCTGAAGATAACGGCTATCTCATCTGGGAAGCTATCACACTTGGGGCGTTTGTTCATTCAGGAACAAACACAACCGTTAAGATGCAAAAGGAATATAACAAGTTGGTTGCTGATGAACAGAAGATGCCACTGGATGAAAAAGACAAATTGTTGTGTAATGTGAAGGCTATGAGAATGATCAGATTCGCATTACAATCTGACACTTTTTGGTTGGTCGGTTCATGCACAACGGCTAAAGAAATCTGGGATAGGTTGAAGGAGATTTATTCGACTGATGAAGATCTAGAACACTCCGTTCAAACCTTGCTGCTGTTAAAATTTGGGGTTTCTGAACAGAAACCTGAGGAGAAGCTAATACAGACCTTTGATCGGTTCAATCATATCTTAAGTAAGATGATAAAGCATGGAATAGAGAGGTAGTTGATTTAGCAGAAAGTAATGTTCATGAACGGACTCATACCAGAATGGATGGTTGTGGTTTCTACTGTAAAATCGAATGAACAATTTAAGTCTTACTCGCTAGCGAAATTTGTGGGAATACTTAAGTCCCATGAAAGTGTCATAACCAAAGAAGAAAAAGTGGTTTCTGGTGTAGGATCGTTGGATCTTGTCTCAAAAGCAAAATGTATTGTAGAAGAAGAAGAAGAGTCTGATTTGTCTGAGTGTGACCTTACAAGTGAGGAGTATGCTATGATGGTCACCAATCCAAAGAAGGTTGCAAGAAGAAAATTTCCAGTCAGCAAGAATCGAAACTGGCAGGGAAGTTACAGCTCTGAAAAGCTAAAGGATGAAGCGAAGATCTCTTCTAAAAACGATGAAGACAAGAGGGAGAGCAAACTTGCAGGAGACTCTGGATACTACTGCAATTACTGTCATGGAAAGAACCACTTTGCCAAGGATTGCATGCTGAGAAAAATGGCTGAGAAAAGAGATGGTGAAGATGATGAGGCATACTACATGCGTAAGCTAGAAGAAATCAAGAACAAGAAGACAACTAATGGTGCAAAAGGTACTAAGAATGCTTTAATTGTGCAGGAAAATGCCGATAAAGATGAGTTCGGTGGCGTGGAAGTTTGGTCAACCAACTCTGAAGATGAAGAGGTGAGAAAGCCCACTCGTGGAAAAGCTTATGTAGCAAAGGAAGTAGGTTCAGCTGGGAAGTGCTTAATGGTCACCGCTGGATCATCAACCAAAAGTGCAGATGAGGAACCAAACCTGACTGAAAACAAATGTTTTGCAACAAAGTCCATCAGTGAGCAGATCAACAACTGTGATCGTTTGATCAAAAAGGTACAATCCATCCTCGAATTACTTAAAGTTCCATTAACAAATTATAAAGAATAATTAAATGAATTAAAATTTAAATTCACTAACTTAAATGGTAGTCTCATGCAAACTCGCTTAGCGAATTCTAACCTAACTGACCAACTCAACAGGGTGTCATCAAAGAGTGAGGAGAGAAGGATGTGGATTGAGCTGAAGGAGGCGGAGTTAATTAGAGCTAGGGATGAAAGTTTTTATTTGCAAAAAGACAATTTGAAGTTTTTAAAAGAAAGAAATGTTTTTGTTTAATTGCTAAGCGTTTATATACTAATATAGCTCAATTGCATTTAAATTGTGAGATAGGAAAGAAAATTCATAAGATGATTTTTCCATTTCTTGAATTTAAGGAAGACGAGGTCATAGCAGAATGTGAATCAAAAGTATCATCAGAAGAGACGTCCATGTCATACAAAATTGGACTGGATAAAATAGAAACCTTCATTGATTCAGAAGAACACAAATGTATGTTAAAAGACATTTTAAATGAAAATGATAAGTTGAAAATTAAGTCGGACACTATTCACTCATTTGATCAATCCAATGCCAAACTAGCTTCTGAAAGTAAAATAGACTTAGAACATACGTCTGAATTTGATGAAGAAAGTGAGATTAGTGAGATATATGTAGAAGATGTAGTTGATTGATCTGAGTTTATGAAGAGCAAAACTGAGAATGAGAAACGACTAATCTCATAAAATTCAGTGGAATTTGCTCGTCTAGCAAAGGATAAGGAAAAGAAGCTCAAAGAAAAGGTTGTGGTTTATCAAAAGGTTCAAACTGTGCCAAATCAGGTATATGCAGCTAAAGGATTCACTTCTAAACAAACAGCAGAACTAAGAGTCTTGGTTGAAAAAGACAATGCAGAAGGATGCGAAGATTTCTTCTGGTCTGCTCCTATTGATATTGTAGACGAAACTGTAGGCTTATTTGAGTAGACTTCTTGGAGAGTTAAAGGAAGATATGTAGCTGAACCTATAAACAAACCGTCAAGTTTTGACAAACCAAGCACAAGTGAAACCAAAGAAATCCCTGTAGAACCAATAGAAGAACCGAAAGTTTGAGTCAAAACAACCGAAACTCAAAGAGAGAAGCCAAAGGACAACTTCAATATACACAAATCACAGAAAGAACTAGTTGAATAGAAATTCTTAAGAAATCAAAGATATGCAAAGAATCTTAATGAGCAAAAGGGTTCCTGGCATTCCCAAAATCCCAACTATGTTCCTCCTAAGAAGATCTCAACGGACAAAGGAAAGGAAAAAATAAGGAAAAATTTCAGCCCAAGTTCTTACTATTCCAAGTCTAAGAACCGAAAGTCATGTTTCGATCCGAACGTCACTCAAAACCGAAAGTCCAGTTTCAGTCCACGGACCAGTTTCAGTCCGAACGACACTCAAAACCGAAAGTCCACTTTCGGTCCTCAAAATAGTTTCGGATCCAAACCCAGTTTCTATCCCCAGTCAAGTTTCAGTTATACCAACCCCGGAGCAAAGCAAATTCTAGGGAAGACATCAAAGGAAAAGGAAAGCTAACATCTGATTCTAAGATCCATAATAAGAAATCATCAGCTAATCCTAGGTGTCAAAAGCCATAAAACAAACTAACCAACGAACTCAAATTCAAACAAGATAAAACCAAAATCAAAGTATATACAATTAAAAGAAAAGATCAAACCAATTTAGTAAAAAGAACATACTTGGTTGATATTTCTACTGCAATTCCTTTTTCTGTGAAAAACTCACAAGGACCCAAGCGACTTTGGGTTCCTAAATCTTCTTGAATTTACAGGTAATCAGTGATGAGCAGTTCAATGAAGAATGGTATATAGACAGTGGCTGCTCGCGTCACATGACAGGTAGGAAGGAAGAGCTAAGGGAGTTTTGATCCCTTAAAGATGGTGAGTGTGTGAAATATGGAAATAACTCCTATGGCACAATCAAGGGATATGGTATGATAAAAAATGGAGACTTCACGATTCGAAAAGTGGCTTATGTAGAAGGTTTGCAGCACAACCTCATTAGTGTGTCACAATTACTTGTGGGCATAGGTCTAAAAGTATCATTTGACGATGAGGGCTCAGAGATAATTGAGAAACAATCCAAGAAGGTTCTGTTGAAATCTGAATGTAAGGGAGAGATGTACCCTTTAAATCTCAATCCTATACAAGGAAAACCAGCAATATGTTTGTTGTCAAAGGAAAATATAGATGATAGCTGGTTGTGGCATCGACGACTATCGCACCTGAACTTCAAAGACATTAATAAGTTGGTGCTTGGTGATCATGTTCGAGGAGTTCCTCTTCTCAAGTTCAACAAGGACCATCTGTGTGCAACATGGAAATGGGTAAACAAAGCATAAAGAGCCACCCTACACGAATCAACACGAAGATAATTGAAGCTCTTGAAATCTTGCACATCGTCTTATGTGGACCTTCGGCTATTGAAAGCTTTGGTGGAAGTAAGTATATTCTTGTAATTGTAGATGACTTTTCACGCTTCACCTTGGTTTTCTTTCTTAAACAGAAATCAGATGCGACTCCCAAGCTGAAAACATTTATCAAGCAAGTGTAAGTACAGTTGAGGAAAACCGTAAGAAATATCAGAAGTGACAATGGTCTCAAATTTAAGAATAATGATTTTGAGAGCTTTCTGGCTGGCAAGGGAATAACTCATAATTTTTCAGCCCCTTACACACCACAACAAAATCGAACTGTTGAAAGACAAAACCGTTCTTTGTTTGAAGCAGCCAGAACCATGCTCAGTTTCGCTTCACTTCCATTATATTTTTGGGCTGATGTTGTTGCAACTCATGATAAACTCAAAATCGGTCCTTGCTAAACAAGAGATTCTCAATTACTCCATTTGAGATCTTAAACAACCAAAAGCCAACTGTCAAGTTTTTCCACATATCCGGCTCAAGGTGTTTTATTTTCAATTCCAAATAGAACCAAAATAAGTTTGATGTCAAAGCCAATGAAGTAATTTTTCTGGGTTACTCACTAACGTCGAAAGCATACAGAGTGTTGAATAAACGCTCAAAACGAATTGAAGAAACCTATTATGTCACCTTCGATGATAGTTACACGAAGAAAGTTCAAAGAAGTAAAAGTGACTTGGGAGACATTTTTCCAGAATCTGGACAAGTCTCGGTTCCCATAGCCAACTTGTTTGAAGAATACATGCGCCTGTTTGATGAACCAGAGAAAGCAGCAAACTCAGAAGCGAAATCCAAAGATAACACCATTGAAAGTCTCAAGAAAATTATCGATGAAGCTGCCAAAGAGATGGAAAATGAATCTCCAACTACTAGTGAAGACACAGATTACACTTCGCCAGTCGAGAGGGAGAAAGAGATCGAAAGTACAACTGATGAAGGCGAGGGTGATCTATCTGAAGTTGAAGTCGAAGTGAATGCTGAATAGGATCCAACATATGACCAAAATTATCCTCCATTAGTGAAATGGACCAAAGACCATCCCAAAGCATAGATTATTGGTGACACTTCAGAAAAAGTCCTTACTCGTTCTCAATTGAAAGCAAAACAAACTGCATTATTCTCTAAAGTTTAATTTTGTATGTTTAATTCATTTGTTTTCAAGATTGAACCAAAAACTATAAATGTTGCACTTGATCATTCAGATTGGGTCCAAGCAATTCAAGATGAGCTCCATGAGTTTGAATGTAACCGAGTTTGGAGGATGATACCTACACCAAAGGATGCGTCTGTGGTTAGCTTGAAGTGGGTCTTTAGAAATAAGTTGGATAAAGAGGGGAATGACATTCGCAACAAGGCTCGATTGGTGGTGAAAGGATATTGTCAAGAAGAAGGAATAGATTATGAGGAAACCTTCACTCCGGTAGCTAGGTTGGAATCAGTAAGAATCTTCTTGGCATATGCTGCTCATAAAAACTTCGAAGTCTTCCAAATGGATGTCAAATGTGCCTTCTTGAATGGAGAATTAGAAGAAACAGCTTATGTTGAGCAACCACCTGGGTTTGTGAATGAGAAATTCCCTGATCATTGTTATGTGTTGGATAAAGCAATCTATGGATTAAAGCAAGCACCAAGAGCCTGGTATGAAACCTTAACTCGTTTTCTAAAAATGTCAAAATTTAAGCAAGGTTCGGTTGACCCTACCTTCTTCCGAAAGAAAGAAGGCAAACATCTAATGATCGTTCAAATTTATGTTGATGATATCATCTTCGGCTCTACGAATCCCAACTTAACAGCTGAATTCAGAAAGTTGATGGAGACTAAAATTGAAATGAGTGCAATGGGTCCAATTAACCTTTTTCTTGGTTTACAGATTAGACAGGGAACAGAAGGTATATTCATCAACCAGGAGGCTTATACAAAGACCTTACTGATGAAATTCGGTACGACGGGCGATTCAAAAGTGAAGGTTCCAATGGCATTTGGCACTAAGTTAACACCATCTCTGGAAAAACCTGCTATTGACATAACACAATATCATCAAATGATAGGATCACCTATGTATTTAACAACTAGTAGACCGGACATTATGTTTTCTATGTGTTATTAGGCTAGGTTTCAAGCTAATCCAAGAGAACCTCACATTGTGGCTGTGAAGAATATATTTTGTTACCTAAAGCGAACCTCATCTCTCGGTCTCTGGTAACCTGCAAGAATTGGATTCTTCATTCAATCTTATTTTGATCTTGATCTAGGAGGATATGGACTGGACAGAAAGAGCACTACAGGTGGATGTCAATTTCTTGATGGAAAACTTGTTAGCTGGCAGTCGAAGAAGCAAACTTGCGTGTCATTGTCCACAGCCAAAGCTGAGTATATTGCCACAACCTCTTGCACTTCTCAAGTTATCTGGACTCAAAGTCAACTAAGAGATTACGAGCTAAGTATGAAGAAGATACCTCTATATTGTGACTCAAAAAATGCAATAAGGATTTGTCACAATCCGGTGCAACACTCAAAAACTAAGCACATTGCACTTAGATATCACTTCATTAAGGATCATGTAGAAGATGGGAACGTGGAAGTACATTTTGTTCGGTCTAGTGATCAACTGGCCAACATATTCACTAAGGCATTACTTGAAGCACTCTTTAACAAAATCATACAAGGCTTGGGTATGATGGAAGCAGAGTTGGTACCGAATCCTCAATTCTCTCACTAAAAATTAGACAAGCAAAATGGAGCAAATGCTCGGTCTATTTCGGCTCCTTAAATATTGGGAACCGAAATGAACCGACCGCTCGATCTATTTCGGCTCCTTAAATTTTGGGAACCGAAATGAACCGACCGCTCGGTCTATTTCGCTTCACTCAACTGAGATAAGGTTTCGGTTGTAAATTGTGTACGTTTCTTTACTCATCTTTAATATGGTTTATGCTTATTTAAAATATTTTCTCTTTCTGTTTTTATTCTTTTTCAGAAACTTCAAAAATCCAAAAATATTTTCTCTTTTTGTTTTTATTCTTTTTCAAAAAACTTCAAAAATCTAAAAATATTTTCTCTTTCTGTTTTTATTACTTTTCATAATATTCAATCACTGGAAAATATTTTTCGTTTTGGTTGTGTGGTATATTTGTTTATTCTTGCTTTTATTCAGTCCCAACGGTACAAGTATAATAGAATTTGGAGTTGGGACAGGTATGATGCTTATTTTATGAACTAGTTAAGGGTCCCTAGAAGCATGCTGTTGCATGTTGACCTAAGCCTCTACGACCTAGAGCAAGGCCTTAATGATTCGATCAATACCTATCGTTTCTTCCCAATCAGGTTGTTCTTATTTACTCCGTCTAGAGCTACCTTAATCTTCTCAGATGAGTTAAGAGTTTCTCTGCTTTGTCATGTTTTATAGCAGAAGGTACTTTCGGTTCTTTCACCATCCTCAAACCATTCTCCATCTACTCTCGGTTCACAATTGTAACCCTTGAGACTTTCGGTTCTTACCACTGATGTTTATGGTTGCACAAAGTCTGTATTTATGATCTTAGATACGTCTACCACGTGCTGGGTGAAACCCAAAATACAACACCCATAATGAATTGACGGTGAATTTTTATTTTCAAGATCTTACTTGTTACCTACTGAAATCTCTTTTATTTGCGAGGTCTTTTATAAATTCGTCTAAAACCAAGACTATTCTTCCCATAAAGATCCAATTTATTTATTTTTTTTAGATTTCTATATACTCTTTTGTTATCACAAATTACAACCTGCCTACTTGTTCAACAGACCACATCGGTCTCACAAGTACTTCTTCCAACACTCGGTCTTATTTTAAGAGTCAATGTTTGGTTGAAGATATGCCACCTTAAGCCTATGTCATGAAAAGAAGCCTTTCAATGTTTATTCATAAACACTTGATCATATTCTCGGGAAACCACACAAGCACTTCAACTCATTCTTGACTTTGAAGGAAACGATTCTTTCCCGGAATCCCCTGTTTTTTTTTGTCTGATAATCAGACATCACTCACATCCCATACACATTTGCTTTATTACTTTATCTTTTGTCACTCTAATGCACGCAAATTTTTTAATTTCCCACATGTTGTTGATGGTATGTTTGAGTTTGTTTGTCCTCTAGTGAATCAAGGGCAATTCTGATTTGTATGGCGAGTTCTATTTCAAATGCTGATTGTCGAAATCTTTTTGGGCGCGTGAATTTGAACGGTCCCTATACGCACGCGTGCTGCCGCATACCTAGGAACACCCAACCTGTCAAATCGCGCTTTTTCAGGCTATATTTTAGAGATTACGTCACAATCGTCATGATTTTTCTCTCTCCTGGCAACGGTATATAAAGGGTTTCCACAATTCTTTGTCTTCTACCAGCATCAAGATTTCTACACTGTAACGGCGCATTCAACTATTCATCTTCTTCCCTTGTTCAACAATGGCGACCTCTTCTTCAGCACAAGATCAGATTACTTCATCGGCCTTTCTTACCATCAAGCAAAATCAGAACATGATAATAGAATTGAATCCGTTTGTGTATGATTCTTATATGTTACAAGTTGTCGAATGCTTGAAGTAATTTCCATTGGTTATTGCCCTAACCCAATTCGATGCTGTTCCGATGTCTCTACTATCTCAAGTTTACTCTTCCACATCATATGACAAGAACAAGGAACGAATATACTTTCGAATCAACTCCAAGAAGGCCTCTATTTCAAAAGGGAGGTTTTGCTTGCTACTACATCTTGATGTGGATTCTTCTGTTATTTCACCCAACTTTGTTACAACAGCACAAATCTTCTCGATGTTGTATGAAATGGGATACACGGATGTGCTGACCACCACTGCCAAAGTCAAGAAGTCATGTCTACCATCTCAGTGGAACGGTCTTCTCACTCTTCTTATCAAAGGCTTGGCGGAACGAAGTGCTGGATCAGATGGCACTAGTAAATGATTTCTGACCATTCTCTATGGTCTATACAATGGAATAAACCTGGACTATGGGTCTATTATATGGTCTCAGGTTGTGCAGAGCCTAAATACTTCCACTCGTCAGTCCGAAATTTCTTGTGGAAGGTTTTGGACTCTCATTACAAGGCGGGCGATAGACACTCTGGAAGTTCCGGTGATGAAGGATGCTCTCATCACGTCTATTGCAACTTTTCATACAAAGAAGATCATCATCTCCGACCCAAAAAAATTTCTTCATTATGGTTCAATTCCGGATACCATGTATAGGAATGTTACAGCCGAGAGTAAGGTGATGGATGACTATAGACAACTTCCTCCCAAGGATCTGAGAGTTCTTTCTCCTGAGCAAAAGGCTGCCTTAGATGTTGTTGAAAAGCCAAGCAACAGAGGAAAAAGGGTGATAACAAAGAAGGAAACAACCAAGGAGGATCAACCTAACCCCTCCAAATCCACGAAGCGAAAGTCAGAAAAGGAGTCCTCCTCAAAGCCAAGGAAAATTAAGAAAATGGCGAAGAGATCAAGACATCAAACTCCTTCAAGTCCTGCTCACCCTGAAGATGATGAAGAAGATGAAGTTCCTCCGGAATCTCCACGAGGTAATACTCCTCCTTGATCTCCTACACAAACCGAATCTCCATCTCACAAACTTTCAACCCTACCTTCATCACTGAAACCGAAACCTCCATCACCGACACCGAAAGTCCCAGTTTCAGTTGTTACCACTTCCACAACAGAAACCTCTTTACCACCACCACCAGTTTCTTCTGTTTCCATTCCTACAACTACCTTACCAACTCCTATAATTTCCCAATCAACCACCATACCTATCCTTGAACCAACAACAAGGGTCAACGTATCTGATACGGGGGCACCTACTGAAACCAAACCCCCAGTCATCTCTAAAACACTCTCTCCAATCAACTCAACCGGTTCTGGTGCTACTCTAGGTGGAGACAATGATGAGTACGACTCTACATACTTTAGTCCATATCGGCTTCAATCTAATAAAGACAATGATGCTCCTATCAACCGCCAACGTTTGCAGAGCATTCATGAAAAGCTAGATAAGTTACTTGCAGATAACAAAGCTTATGGAGGGGTGGTTCTTAAAGCTTTTGTGGAGACTCCCATCGCGCAATATACAACGGCTATGGATAAATCAACTGATGCGATCAAAGAATCGACTTCTACTTGCCCATGTTGCTGAAGTTATTCAAACCACGCAGATCTTTTTGGATTCTTTAAAAGGGCATGCTGATAAGAATGGTGCCAAAATTCGTGAATCAGTTGAATCTGTTTCACAGTCTCTAAAGGAAGAACAAACAAAGGTTGATGATGTTCGTTCCTCCATCAAAGCTGACAACACTTCTCTGATACGTTCGTTATCCTCTCGGCTGGACTCACTGCATGCAGATATTGCCAAGGAGAGTGCTTTTAAAAAAGAGATAGCTCATCAACCCTCTACCATTGCAGTTCAACAAGATCAACTTGCTCAAGCCGAGAAGGAGATTTCCTTGTTGAAAACCGAGAGAGCTATCTTCTGAAGCTGTGTAAATGATGTTAAGGACATGTTGACCAATTTCCTTGATGCTGATGATCCGATTCTAACTCTCACCATCATAAATCATCTCACTGGCAAACTGCTCCCTACCCTTGCAATACTTCATGAAATGAAAGGTGTTTCGGAGCCTTTCGTTACACCGAAACAAGGGGGAGAGGGTGGACCACAAAAAGTAATTGTATCAAAAGAACTGAAGGTTAATGTAGCTTTAGGTTCTGGTCCAACAGATAAGCTGAAACAGATTGTCAATGACAGTGATAGTGATGCAAAAGAAACTATTGCTGAAGCCCTCAAACGAAAGACGAGAGATAAAGAATTAGATGACAATCTAAAAATAACAAAGGAGGCAGAGGAAACAAAGAGGCGTAACAAAGAAGAATAAGATATCTTGAAGTGTAAGAAGGCTCTGTTTCCTGAATGGACTAGAGAGGTGATGATCAGTCAAGCAATAGAATCACCGAGTGTTTATTGGTTAGAACCGATTGCTTCTTTTGACTGTGATAATTCAAAGGACTCATAGTTTGATATGCCAATTACAAGGCAGGCATTTACATTTCATTGTTTTGACTCAACTACTGAGGTTCCTTTTCCAAGTCCAAAGGTTGACCTAGAGCTTATCGACTTTTACCTAAAGTATGGCCAACCTCAATACCTGACATTGAGTGCACGAAAAATTACAACTGTCAAGGTATTGAAACTGACACCTACAGGAAAATTTGTGAACGTGCATTTCAAGATTACACGAGGGTCTACAAATTCTGTTTCGATGATTTCTTTAGCAGATCTTGAAAATTTCAATCCTCATGATTGGATATTGCTATAAAACATTCTGCTCACTAATTCGAAGGAGTATGAGTCGATTCTAGAGCACTTAAAGAGAATGTTGACCTCCTACATCTATGAAGTTGCAACGATGGATCAGGAGATAGCAAAAGTGATGAACAAGAAGCCGATTGTCAAGACTACTCAAAAGCCAGGGGATCTGAACAAAATGAAGATAGGGCAAATTGATTCAACACATCTGACTGTGATGTTTACGAAAGGTGAAGCTTACAGGTTTTTGTTTGCTCTGGTAGATAAACACCTATTTTCAACTGAATGCTTGGAGCACATCATCAACTTGATACATCGGTGCAAGCAGAACTCAGATGATGACAAGAAAATTTTCACTGATATGCTTCGGTGGTATATTACCTTTCGGTACCATCTGTTAGGTATCATCCCTACAGTATTCAAGATAGTGAAGAAGCCTTTGGTTGTTAAGCAAAGCTAAAGTCTCGGTCCCAAAGACACAAAGGGGGAGATTGTTAGGGCTTATTATGTTGCGTCTTGGGGTTTTTGTATTGTATCTAGATTGGGCATGTCCATCCGTGATTATTTCGTACGGCTAGACCACACACACACACACAGATATATATATATATATATATATATATATATATATATATATATATATATATATATATATATATATATATATGCATGCATTATTGTTTGACGTCTTTTTAATTATGCTTGAGTTTTGTAACACTAAAACACCTCTACAATCGAAGTTCTTAGTTGAGCTCTTCTGAGGTGTTGAAGCATTAATCATTCAACATATACAAGCCATATTTGTGTTTTTATTTACGTTCTTATTTGTTTGCATGCTTAGAATCAATCGATCCTGAAAGAACTATGTTCTAACAGTTGTGATATGGCAACAAGTCTGATAACTTACCAACACTACTACATTGATAACATTAGAGCATAACATAAATCTAAAATACTATAGAAGTATTTTGTGTTACTATAATTACTTATCTGGGAACTAAAAAGGTCTTTACTAGTAGGGAAATAGTTGCTAAGTGTATACGTTAAGGTTATATGAGATTAAGGTGTCATAGACTTAGGAAGTGTGGTCTTTCCTTTACTTCATGTTCCTTGTTTGGTTGTGGATAATGAGTTAGGGTTACTTATTCGAAGGACTATCCTGTTTTGATTTCATATAACTTGTATGAATTATGCAAGTATTGAAGTAACTGGTAAGGATTGTCTCATAATTATCTTAAGTAGTACGTCTATTTATATTAGATTCTTATATCCCTTTTCTCACATAGATATCATGGCTGGATTCCATCTCCACGGCGACCCGTACTTACCGAACGAAGGCAATGTTGGATGGCTTGAAGATGAGCCAAAAGATGATCCTCCAATCCCTCTTGATGATCACCATGCATAAGGATTTTCTGATGGTTCTAACTCTGATCCAGAAGTCAACAACCTACCCCTTGTGGCTCCTGTCCTAAATCCTAACCCTCGTCCGGCTTTTCAAGGCCTGATGCCGACATGGGTCGAATGCTTGGAAACATGGACCGAAGAGCAAAATCAACCCATGCCATTCAATGGAGACCGAAGATTTTATGACTTGAGTGAAGGAGGATCAGCAGACAGAGTCTTGCCATTCCTGGCCCGTAGAGTTGCCCGAAACGAAATCAAGGGTAGGACAACTCTCCATCGCATCACGGAAATTGATGCAAATGAAAGAATGCATACCCTTCACACCATTCATCTTGAAAATGCTCGGGAGAGGTCTGCAACAGACCACGAGGCCCTACTACAAGCACTAGCTGAGACTCGGGCTGAAGTCATAGAACTCCGGGTTCGCAGAGAGCTTATGAACGACACCTTCTTGACATGGAGCATAAAATGGCAGACCTTAGGGTTCGCCCAAGGAATGCCTGCCACCATTAGAAGATGTCTAGCACATCTTTTCTTTTGATTAAGGAATAGCCTTTTCTATTTGTGATCTATGAAGCACTTGTCTGTAAATATTCTTGTCTTTCAGTACACTATCTAGTCTAATATACTGTCAACATTTTCCCTCATATGGTTGATGTAAGACCTACTGTTAGATCATTTTTCCCGAACTCATTTACATCTGTAATACCAGTAATATTGGCAGTTTCTAACCTATTGAGAAGTCTATACCCTTGTGTTTTCAAACTCTATTGTTGTGTCTCTATTCAAATCATACACTGGTTCTATTGGTTGGGCTATGGTGAATTAGTCGATGGATCACTCTCATCATACTTTACAATCGATTCTTACTATCATCATCATCTTTATAAACTTTCAGTAATAGATGGAACCTCGCAAGCGTCCTACCAAAGGCAGGCTGGCAAATCAAACACCACCACCTCCTCCTCCACTAATTGATATGGTAGCTCTAAATGCTACAGTAGCTATGGTTGTGGCAACAACCATGGCTCAATATCACTCTACGAGTGCTAGCGTAGGTACAACACCTGTTAATTCTAGTCAAGATGAAATCCTCGTGCGCTTGAGAGAGTGCTCCTACAAGGACTTCACCAACTGCAAGCAAAAGTCCTTTAAAGGGACTGGCGGAGTCATTTCCCTCTCGCAATGGTTCGAAAAGACCTCTCGATCTTCAAGATCTGCTCCTGTCCAGCAGGGAGCAAGGTCAAGTTTGCTTCTTGCACCTTCGAGGAAAAAGCCCTGACATGGTGGAATAGCCATGTTAAGTCACTAAGTCTAATAGTGGCAAATGATACGGGCTGGGAAACCCTGAAAGGCCTCATGATTGAGGAATATTGCCCACGGGGCGAAATCCAGAAGCTAGAACAGAAACTATGGAGCCTAACCATGAAGGGATCCGACATAGTTTCATATACCGCCAGACTCAGCGAACTGGTGGCTCTATGTTCCAACATGGTTCCCACGGAGGGGAAGACAATAGAGAGGTATATCTTGGGGCTGGTGCCTCAATTTCAGGGAAATGTCTTATCTTCAAACCCAGCTACTATCGAAAGTGCCAAGAAATTGGCATAACGGCTCATTGACCATGGGGTTCGTACCCTGTCAACAACAACAACGCTAGCCATCTCAGAACCCTCTAAAGCCGTTGATAACAAGCGGAAATTTTTTGGATGACAAGAAGAAGCAGAAAGCTGCTAAGAAGTAGAAGGTCGTGGCGGTTCATGCTGCGATAGAACCTGTCGCTGCCGCTCCGGTAAAGTAGTACGCTGGAAGTTTGCCAAAGTGCAAGAAATGTAACTTCCACTACAATAGTCCTTACTGGGCCAGGCTTGCTACGGTTGTGACAAGGTGGGCCACTACAAAAGGAACTGAAATACCGGTGGAGTGCGAAGAGTTTTGGTTATAGGCCACGAGGAAGCGGTTTCCAGCCCTATAGTGGTCACTAGTACGTTTCTCCTTGATAACTCGTATACATGCATACTGTTTGATAGTGGTACGGAGAGAAGTTCCGTAAATCAGAAATTTGCTCACCTACTTAGACAACAACCATGCACACTTAAAGAACCATTTACTGTAGAAATGGCTAATGGGAAAACTGAGAGCACTAGAAGTATATACACAGGATGTACACTAACTTTAGAGACACATACCTTCACAATCGACCTCATGCTTGTCTCAATTAAAAGTTTTGACGACATAAACGACATGGATTGGTTGAGTCTTCATCGTGCCGACGTAATGTGCTACGAGAAAGTTGTCCGCCTTAACCTTCCATCTAACAAAACTCTTATTATCTATGGCAACAAACCCGGCATGAGTCTTCGTATCATCTCAAGTATTCAAGCACATAAGTACTTACGTAAGGAATATCACGCATACCTTGCTCATTTTGTCGATACGAGCCTGGAAACGAAAGAACTAAAGAACATCCTGATAGTGAGCGACTTTCCCGACATCTTTCCAGAAGAACTACCAGGATTACCTCCGTAACGAAAAGTTGAATTCATAATCGAATTAGTCCCCGGAGCTACCCCAGTAGCCAAATCTCCCAACTGATTAGCACCAGCTAAGATGCAGGAACTATCTGGTCAACCTAACGAATTGCTCAGAAAGGGCTTCATCAAACCTAGTTTCTCACCATAAGGAGCACCGGTCTTGTTCGTTAAGAAGAAAGACAGATCGTTATGTATGTGTATCGACTACATAGACCTCAACAAGCTTACGGTCAAAAATCATTACCCTCTGCCTCCATAGACGATTTGTTCAACCAACTGCAAGGGGTGATTTACTTTTCCAAGATTGATCTAAGATCTGGATATCACCAGTTACGAGTGCTTGAGGAGGATGTCCCAAAGACCGCCTTCTGAACTCGTTACGGACACTACGAGTTCATGGTGATGCCGTTCGGATTGACCAATGCCCCCGCAGTATTCATGGACTTAATGAATAGGGTATGTCGTCCTTACTTGGAGCAGTTCGTCATCATCTTCATTGACGACATACTGATCTACTATCGAAGTAAGGAGGAACATAGCGATCATATGCGACAAGTCCTAGGAACCTTACGATCGGAGAAGCTCTATGAGAAGTTCTCTAAATGTGAACTTTGGATCCGAAGAGTCAAATTCTTAGGACACGTGGTTAGTGAAGAAGGAATCCACGTGGACCCTTCCAAAATTAAAGCAATTGAGAATAGTTCAGCACCAAATACACCTACATAAATTCATCAATTTCTAGGTCTCGTTGGCTACTACCATAGATTCATACAGAACTTCTCTCGGATTGCAAAACCTATTACAACATTGACCCAAAAAGGTGTGGCCTTTGACTAGGAAGAGAAGGAAGAAAAAGTGTTTCAAACGCTGAAGCAAGCCTTATGCACCGCACTAATACTATCCCTCCCCGAAGGGATAGTAGTCTTTGTAATATATTATGATGCTTCCAACCAGGGGCTCGGCTGTGTTCTGATGCAACGAGGTAAGGTCGTCGCCTATGCCTCGAGACAACTAAAAACACATGAAGTAAACTAAACCGCACATGATCATGAGCTAAGAGCAGTTGTGTTTGATCTGAAGATCTGGAGACACTATATGTATGGTACGGAAAGCACTATATTTACATACCACAAGAGTTTGAACACATATTCAACCAGAAGGAGCTCAACATGATACAACGACGTTGTGTCGAGCTACTCAATGACTACGAATGCATAATTCGTTATCAGCCGGGTAAAGCCAATGTAGTAGCAGACACCCTAAGTCGGAAAGAATATTCTAGTCGAAGGGTCTAATCATTTACCATAACTATCCATTCGCATCTGTCCGCACAAATTAAAGAGGCTCAACTCAAAGCCTTGAAACCTGAAAATGTAGCGGGTGAATCCCTTAGAGGAATGGATAAGAACTTGGAATTCAAGGGTGGCGGAGCCTTATATCTCATGGATCGAATCTGGACACCGAAACATGGAGGCTTCAGAGACTTGGTCATGACCGAGGCGCACAACACTAGATATTCTATCCACCTAGTTTCCGATAAGATGTATCTGGATCTTAATAAAGTTCTACTGGTGGCCTAACATGAAAGCAGAAATTGCTACCCTCGTGAGTAAATGCCTTACTTACGCTAAGGTCAAGGTCGAATATCAGAAACCCTCCGGTTTACTACAGCAACCTGAGATATCGGAATGGAAGTGGGAGCAAATCACGATGGACTTCAAAACTAGGTTGCCCAAGACAACGGGTGGACTTGATACCATTTGGGTCATCATCGTTAGATTGACCAAGTCTACACACTTCCTGCCTATCAAAGAAACTGACAAGATGGAGAAGCTTACAAGAATATACATTCGGGAGATTGTGCGACTTCATGGTGTTCCTATACCTATTATCTCCGATAGAGATAGTAGATTCACTTCGAGATTCTGGTAGTCACTACAAAGTTCCATAGGAACAAGGCTAGACATGAGTACAGCCTACCATCCTCAAACCGACGGACAAAGTGAGAGAACTATCCTAACACTGTAAGATATGTTGCGAGCCTGTGTAATCGACTTTGGGAAGGCATGGGATACTCGTTTATCCCTTGTCGAGTTTTCCTAAGTTATCACACGAGCATAAAGGCTGCTCCATTTGATGCCCTCTATGATCGGATGTGCAGATCCCCTCTGTGCTGGGTTGAGGTGGGTGACACCCAGTTAGCTAAAGGATGAGTTCCTGATAGCACTCTCATAGGTCCAGAGATCATTCGGTAAACGGAAAAGAAGATCATTCAGATTCGTGAAAGATTGAAAGCCTCTAGGGACCGAAAGAAGAGCTACGCAGACAAACGAATGAAGCCATTGGAATTCTAGGTGGGAGACTGCGTTCTTTTGGAAGTCTCACCCTGGAAGGGCTTGACACGCTTCGGAAAGCTTGGGAAGCTCAATCCAATATACATTCTACTTTGCACGTCTCGAACTTGAAAAAGTGTCTATATGACAAGACTCTTATAATCCCACTCGACGAGATCAAGATCAACGAGAGCCTCAACTTCGTGGAAGAACCTATAGAGATAATGGACCGAGAGGTCAAGCAAATGAAGTAAAGTCGTATCCTAATAGTGAAGGTTCGCTGGAAAGCTAAGCGAGGACCGGAATTCACTTGGGAGCGCGAGGATCAGATGAAAATGAAATATCCTCATCTTTTCGCTTAATTATTTGTAGGTATTTGTTACTTAAACTCTAATTTTGGGATGAAATTCTCTGTAACGGGGGGATGATGTGACAACCCGAAATTTCTATTTATACAAACCCTACATTTTAATATAGTCAACCTTTCTTCTGCTATCTTTTAGCATTGTTCAGAGTCTGTATGTCACTCTGAGCGTAAAATACCAAAGGAATGAGTGAAGGGGGATGTCATTTGAGCTTCTAATCCTTCAAGCTAGACATTAAACCATCAAAAGAGGAGTTCACGGCCAAGGAACTTGGTTTTATGGCCGTAAACTCCAAGTGGCTATGAACCCCTTGTATATATATGACACTTAGTCATTTTTCATTCATTATTCACACTTCTATCTAGAGAAATCGGATTCTCTCCCAAGTATCTTCAAGTTTTTCTTCCAATCTTCACAAATGTAACCAAACTCTTCCATCTTTGTGTTTGTTACATCATTTCTACTTGATTCACCTTTAAATCCACCCACGATTCCATCTTTTAAACTTAGATCTTCAAGATCCTCAAGAACACTTGTGTGCTTTGGGCCGAAAACTCCCCTTTTTAGCCTTCAAATTGTAAGTCCTTACCTCCCTTACATGTTTATAAGTTAGTATTATGAGTTAGGGACTTGAAAACTCAATGAATCAAACAACCAAGGGAGTTTACGGCCAAACCAATCTCCCTTGGCCGTAAACTCTAATAAATGGTGCATTGTTTCCCTAAATGCCTTCCTAAGGCTTGGAAGTTGGCCTAAAACACCTTCCCTTTTGAGCTAAGGACCTTAAACATCGAATTGGTGCAAGTCACCATGGGTTTACGGCCGTAAACCCATAAGGGCCGCAAACCCTAGGCCGTAAACTCACGGCGAGTTGGTCCTTGGTCCGTAAACTCTAAAGCAAAGCCATACAACCATTAGATGCAACATTATGATCTTATAAAACTTGAATAAAAGTTTTTTCCATGTTCTAGGGTGTCTTTACTTGGGTGTGACACCTGGCCTCATACGCTGGGCGTACTCCGAAGTACACGGGGTGTTCTTCGTATGCTGGACGTACTCGCGTACACGGTGCGTACATCATGCACGACACCTTCATCAATCGCTGGTCTTCGAATGGGACGGGGTAGAGGGGTATAGGGGAGACGTGGCCGATCCGAGGCCCCATATGGCGTACGCTGGGCGTACTCCCTCAGTTTGAGTGCCCTAATCTTCTAAATTGTGTAACTTTCGCATATGAGCTCTATTTTTTGGGTTCTTTATATCCATGCGTAGGTGAGATTATACTCTACAACTTTCGTTTAGACTTTGTCAACTAATTTTGACATTATTTTTAATGTTATATTTTTAACAGGACGGGACTGGAAAAGTCCGTTAAAAATCCATAACTTCTTCATTCGCTGTCTGTTTTCGTCTGTCTTTTTACCATTGTACTACTATTGTCTAGATCTTCAGTTCTCGTTTAGGTTGTGTCAGCTAAATATCGCTCGATCTCTATTTCGAGTTTTTAGTTGTCTATCGTTACTCTAAAATTTAGAAAATCATAACTTCCTCATACGAAGTCAGATTTGGACATTATTTGTATGTACGTTCACGGTTTGAGGATATCTATGACATTCATTTTGGTACCTAACCCTAAAAAGTATTTTATTGAGATTTCGCGTTTTACACTTAACGGTGTTTTACTGATGCTTTTGCGGATTTTCGATTGGTCATAACTTCTTCGTTATAACTCGGATTTTTGTGTTCTTTACATTTCTGAAAACCTTGTTAAGATATCTATTATTGTATGCAACCCAATTGAGACCTTTGAAAATTTTATTTTTGACGCTATTTTTATTATATCAAAAGTAGATTAAAAATCCTTGACTTTCAGGTCATTACATTGACTTGAAATATCGGGTTATCACAGTTTCAAATTTCTCAGGTTGAGTGGGAGAATGGTCAACCCTCTATTGAATCAAATGTAGATGGATTTTATGATGCAACTGCTGATTTTGACTCCAATCCGATCAATAGTGATGACGATGTCAACTTCTTTGAATTGCCTCATGAGGATGATGTCAACCTGTTCGGTTCCGATGTTAAGGGGGAGCATCACCCACAAATTCAAATAATTCAAGGGGAGCAACACAACCCTATCGTCGATGTTGAATCTTCTGCTGCTCAAGAGCTAATAGGACTTCACATCTGGACTCGAGATCCCTCCCAAACCAAGTTATCGGAAACCCTAATGTTGGTGTTCTAACTCGCTCTGCCACATGTGTTCAAAATTAATGTCATTTTTCAGCATTTATCTCCATGGTTGAACCCAAATCAATCAAGGAAGCATTAGAACATATTGATTGGATTACATTCATGCAAGAAGAATTGGAAGAATTCGATAGAAAGGAAGTGTGGACTCTCGGGCCTGCTCCTTCGGATCACCTATTGCTGGTACAAGATGGGTATTCCGCAACAAACTAGATGAAACTGGAGTTATCATTAGAAAAAAAAAGATTGGTGGCCAAAGGATTCACTCATATTGAAGGCATTGACAATGATGAGACTTTTTCTCCTTTTGCACGTCTGGAAGATATCATAATCTTTCTTGCTTATGTTTCTCATAAAGGCTTCAAAGTTTACGAAATGGAAGTTAAGAGTGTTTTTCTTAATGGTAAACTTGATACTAAAGTATATCTTCAACAGCCTCCCGGTTTTGTCAATCTCTCTTTTCCAAATTATTGTTACAAGCTCCAAAAATTTGTTTATGGCCTCAAGCAAGCTCCTCGTGCATGGTACGAAACTCTCACAAATTTTCTTGAGCGTTCTAGTTTTCAACATGGTATTCTTGATCCCACCATGTTCCGAAGAACAAATGTAAAACATCTCATGCTTGTCCAAATATACGTTGATGGTATCATTTTTGGGTCTACGAAATCATCTATGGTAAACGACTTTGCTAAACCGATGGTCAATTGTTTCAAAATGAGCATAAATCGTGAATTGAGTTTCTTATATGGTCTCCAAGTCAAATAGACCAATCAAGGAATCTTTATTCATCAAGAGAAGTATATTTCAAAACTTCTCAAAAAGTACTCAATGGACACCTGTGCCTCAGCTAAGGTACCCATGGGTTTCAGACATAAAATCTTTTCGAGCCCATCTCATGTAGCTGTTGATGAAAAGAAGTACTGAGGAATGATTGGATCCCTACATTATCTCACTGCAAGTCGTCCCAAAATCATGTTTGCAACATGCCTTTGTGCCAGATTTCAAGTAAATCCAAAGATGTCTCATCTCTTGGTGGTTAAGCAAATTTTCAGATACCGTAAAGGTACTAAGAACCTTGGAATCTGGTACCCAACAAATGAGAGCTTCCTACTTCAAGCATATTTGGATTCAAACTATGGTGGTCTACAACTTGATAGGAAAATTACATCAGGAGGTTGTCAATTTTTAGGTAGTCGATTGGTTAGTTGGTCATCCAAGAAACAAAACTGCATCGCACTCCCTTCAACCGAAGGTGAATACATTGCTACTGCTAGCTATACCTCTCAAGTTCTATGGATGAACTCTCAACTCCTGGATTATGTTTATCGTTTTCAATGGAGTCCAATCTATTATGATTCTCAAAGTTCAATATCCATTTCACACAATCCAATTCAGCACTCCATGACGAAGCACATTGATATACGGTACCATTTCATAAAAGATCATGTTTTAAATGGCAATATTGAACTTATTTTTGTTCCATCTGACGATGAAATTGCTGATGTCTTTACTAAGGCATTAGACGAAACCAAATTCAATGGGTTTCTAAACAAAATTGGTATGATGATGCCTGATCCACAATTCTTTCAAGAGAAATGTACTCTTTGATGGCAACATCCAAAAGTATAAGTTGATTGCAGAACAAAATCCTTTTACTTTTCGAAATCATTTCCTCTCAAAACAATCAAGATCATTTTATGTGTCTTTTAATCTAACCTTCTTCCTCAGTGTTAAGTTGTACAGTTTCTGAACTTTCTGATGTCCAAGGACCAATATAGTCACATTCATCATAATCTCATCTCGGAATCCACTTCATAAGATCATCCTGGAATTCAAATCTGGATCAGTAGTAATTAATCTCTTTGCTCTGGAATGTTTTCAAAGTTTTCTCTAGAATTTTTTCAAAGTTTGCTCCGAAATGTTTTCAAAGTTTGCCTCGGAGTGTTTTCAAAGTTTGCTCCAGAATGTTTTCAAAGTTTGCTCCAAAAGTTTTCAAAATAAATTTTGCTTCTGAAATTCAAATTGATTTTATTCCAAAATGCTCTGGAAATCTATAGGATTTTAGGGTGAAACGTTTTTCAAACAGTTACTTTTCAAAGATGCTTATCTTGTTACCCTAGAAATCCTCACCATGTTTGCACGTTTCAAAAAGTAAACATCCCATCGCCGTTTGACGGTTTCTATTCCCCACTTCATTCCATACTCATCCTTCGTCATCAGTGGTCAACTCATTCCATAAACGGTAAAACATTAAATGCAGCCTATTTCCATATCTGGATCCTCATTATTACCCTTTTTGACCCGTTCCATTTCCTTCACCTATAAAAACCCCTAAAAAGCCCTTCTTTCTCTTTACGCGCCTACATCGTCAAAAATTATCAAATTCACTGTGTTGATCGTGTTCTTCTAGATATCATAATCCTTCATCAATGGCATCACGATCATCTTGCTGAAACTGCTCCAACACCCAAGAAAACTGTCACCAAGAAGAAATCTTCGAAGGAATCTTCATCATCACATTCTTCTGAGCCTTTTCTAAGAAATACAACCCAACTTTTCTCAATAAATCCCATGGATTTTGATGAACCTATGAGAGTGATGATTTAGTTCATTTCTCATCATCCCATATCCATTCCACTCACCAAAGTCCCAGAACCTCATCTACTTCTAACTCTTCTGTACACTGCCTTCACGAGAATCAAGATTGATTATGGAATTCTCGAAACAAAAGTCACAGATGATAGAATTGTGCCCATCCACAAATCCACCTTTCTAAGGGAAATCGATGTTAAAGAAAACCCAAAAGGATTTAAAGTACAAGAACCAAAAAAACAAAGAATTCCAACAGTTCCTCAATCACATCGGATACACTCAAGATTACAAGGCAAAGGATTTTAAGAAGTCTATTGTTTTAGGACTCTAGACTATGCTAATACATTTCATCATTACATAGTTATCTATAAAGCACGGTGGAACAAACAGTCTTAGGAAAGACTGGTTGAACTTGGTCTACAACATCTATTCTGGATGCAGCAATACAGTTGATCTTCCAGAAGTGTTATGGAAGGACTTCTGCAAGTTTCCAATCAAAAGGAAAAGAAATGAAATCTCAAGCCCTAGGTTTTGGGCCCTGACACTAAAAGAGTTGTACAAGGAGAGATCCAACCTATTTCTGTGTGCACAATTCAGAAAGAGGTATATGTTTCCTTTAAAACTGTCAAGCATTATCGTATATCGGACCAATATTCCTTCGGTCCCATTAGACGACTTTCAGTCTCTATTGAGCCCACTCCGGAAGAGGCCAATCCTTCTATGTCCAGAGGAGAAATTAAAAAGTCTTCCAAAAGGAAGACTTCTCCCACCAAGTCAAAACCAAAAAATAGATCCAAAGTCAAATCTTCCTCTCAATAGGAGAGAGCTTATGACATCCCGGCTGACTCTGGCCATACGAAAACCCCTCCAACCCACTCACTCGAGGTACCCCTCGATGTTTCAAAAGTACATGAACACACTCTCGGGGAGTCTACTCATAATCCACACTCACCTTCCCAAAAAGGCGAAGCCGGTGTTGAACATAGTCCCTTTCCCCCTAGAACAAACCCACGAGTCACTTTTGCTATCCCATCTTCATTCACACTCACACACACCGGAACCCCTATTCCGGATCCCAAGCATTCCGAGGAAGGAGTTTTCCCTCCAACCTCCGATGCCTCAACTGGTTTGATACCCGGTAAGGGTATAGGATGACCTGGTATTAATGATCCTTTGTGGCAAGATTTTGTGAATAGGGCTCATTCTCGGCATCCAGAGCTTATGAGATCACAAGTGGATTCCACCTTGATTGCAATGAAGAAGATATCCAATTAAAGAAATTTGTCCTATGTCGCTCCAACAGATGAGGTAGTTGACCTTGCGTTTACCTCTAGTGAAACTCACAAGTCTCCACCTTGTGCTTCAATTCATTCCACATCATATGATGAACTTTTCGAAGACATTCTACTGACTGAAGGTGGTTCCAATGTTGCTGATTCAAATGTATTTTCTTCTGTTCGATTTATCTCCAATCTATTCGCATCAACGTCTACAGTTGATTTTTGCTCCTCCTCCTCCACTCATATAAATCAATCTGAATCGACTCAGAAACTTCAAGATGAGGCTACAACCAACAAACCTGGGCCTTCCATCAATCTGGAACCTTCCAAACACAAACCACGACACTCCAACTCTGACACCGGATCATCCGTAGGAGATTACATTAATCCGTTCACTCTTCTAGAAATCCAAACCAATGTGTCAGATACCATACAGAAGGTTAACTCTCTGGAAACCTCCATCACAAGGCTTAACTCCAAAATTAATGAGGAAGTTTCTGGATTGGACTCCAAGCTAGATCCAAACCTAAAGTCCATATTAGGTATGTCCGGACCTTCAGTAACTGAACGAGAAGCCCAACTAGATCAACTGATCTCACTCCAGCTTAAACATTCAATTGAAGAAGTTGAAGAGAAATGTGATGCCTCTGTTGATCATTATCTCAATACAATCACCCAGATGCTCAAAGTCCATGACGACTTGGTTGCTGCTACTAACGATCTCACTAAACTGACCTATGTTCGTCATGAGAAGCAGATTCAGAGGCTTGAAAAGGAGATTAAGAAGAAGGATGAAATGAACCTGATTATACAACAAGTCCTCATCAAATTTCTCCGATCTACTTGGAACATTGTTGATGTTCTGAATCACAAGTTTGATGAGATGCTTGCCATCCTTGGAAACTTATTTGATCATCTCTCATCTCAGGCGCCCACTATTGAAGCCTATGATGCTCTCACCCTTCAACTCAGCAAAGGTCTTCAAAAGGTATTTGACAAGTTTTCTGATTTAAAAGACTCATTGATACTTGCACCAGTTTCCAAAGTCACTGATGGAAGAGGGGGAGAAGGCCCAAGTACTATATGGAAACCTGCCTCAGAGGTTACACTCTAGGATGAAAGTGAAAGAGATGATGATGATCTGAGGATTCTTTCCAGTCCCAAAATTTCTTAAGGAGACGACAGTGAAGAAAAGGAGTTTGTTACCAATGGAGTTATTGGTCTTGAAGCTCCAAGGAAGCTTTTCCTAAAGGAGATGATTGAAGAAGAAAAGAGAATCAGGTCTGCCATATCCTGGCCATCCTCTCTACCTGATGCTCTTCATAGGGAAATCAAAATGGCTAAGGCAAAAACTTTCCTAACAACTCAAGCCTTCCTGTGACAACCCAAATTCTATTCCATTACATAACCCCGTTTTCACTAACGGAATTCGTCGTTATGTATAAATTCCCGTAATATTTGGAGTCATCAATAAACAAATATCTATTTGTTTATTATTTCTTGATATTATCATAAGTAATTATAACTTGTAAGTGTTAACCCCGTTTAACTAAATAGAGTTATGTTACTTTTCAACCACTTCACCCGCGTAAAAAGTTTCAACCCCGTTAAACTTTATCATCGGGTAGCCGGGTACCGAGTGCAATACCCGAGACATATATAAAGCAAGTGAACACCACTTTAAACCCTTTTACCACTCATTCACTCTCTCTCACCACTTTCTCTCTCTAGACCCGAACTCGACTCCAAAACCGCGAATTCCGACTTCCAAACGTAAGGGTTTCTTCCCTATCTTGTTCTAAACATATTCCATTGCATTTAGAGCCCAAAAATCATAAGATTTAGTGGAATACACGGAGTTTACGGCCTAGGAAGCCCCTTCGGTTGTAAACACCCCAAAACCTGGCCAATGTCCCGTTTTTACTTCCTATAAGCTTGTAAACTAATTAAGGGATATTCCTAGATGAGTTTGGACATGAAAACTTAAGATTTTAGAGCCTAAAAAGGAGTTTACGGCCCAAGCTTATTCTTAGGCCGTAAACACCCAAAAACCCTTGATAAAAGTCCCAAAAACTCATCTAAGGTCTTGTAGAATTAAGTTATGACCCTAGGAAATGCTTAAGGCCATTAAGTAACACATTTTAGAGCCAAAAAGAGGAGTTTATTGCCAAGGCTATGTTTGGGCCGTAAACACCCAATTTTCATGCTAAAATGTCCCAAAAACCCACCTAAGGCCTTCTAGAATTTAACTAAGATTTAAGGGAGTGATTTGGACCAATTAACAATCTATTTTGAGGGACAAAATGGAGTTTACGGCCCAAGCTCAAGCTAGGACCGTAAACTCCCTCAAACACCACCAAATGAAGGTTTTAACCCTCCAAATTGGTCCTAGGCACTTACTAGAAAATGGGGGAAATGAAATAAGGCCTTAACTTGCACATTTGGAGGAGGACATGAGTTTACGGCCAAGCCTAGGGGGCTTACGGCCGTAAACTCCCAAGGAGTGGCCTTTGGGCCGTAAACTCCAAGGGAGTGAACTCCTAGACTCTCCCGTAAACCCCTCTTGGCCTTGTACCACTCCCGGGAACCCCTTCTAAGCCCTAAAACCTCGAATCAATGCTAGAATGCCTAAATACTTTAATGAAAAGCATAAAATGATTAATTTCTTGTAAAATACATATTGCATATAACATTAGGGTCCTAAAAGGTGCATAAGTCGTTATTTGGTACAAAACGCTCAACCGACACTTTCACCCGATTTGCGCGATTTCAGGTGAGTTCATACCCCCTTTAATGAACCTTTCAAATGTTTTTATATGTTTTAGGGGGGGGATACAAGTAAATTATACATATTTATGGAAGTTAATCACATGTGATTCACTATCCGTAGCTCAAATCACATGTGATTTACCACTATGCCTTATAAAAGGATTTTACGTTTTCAAAACTATTTTGAATAAATAAACAACTTTTTAAATGTTCCCTTTTGACAAGATCTTTCTTAAATAAATTTTCTTATAAAATGTAACCACACTAATATATTTATATAAGTAAGACTTGAAGGACTTAGGACTGATATCTCGCCTTATTTCCTATTCTTGTTTGATTGTGGGCTTAGGGTAGTTGTTATCCGTCTGACTGTCGTTGATTTCTTAGTTATATATCATGTATATTAGTGTTGGATACGAGCATTTTCATTTCATCCGATGCTTAAACCACTAAATTGATAAGAATTATACACACTAAGTTAACTATAATAGGTATAGTTAAGGCCATTACTACTCGCTATAACTACTACTCTACACACTATAATACACACTATTATGAGACGATACACTAATAAGAGAACACACTACGAGTTATACCAAAGACTACTACACTATAATACAAGAAAAGGCTCTAAACAGAAGATAACACACTAACTCACTATGAGATTCTCTATTCGCTACATACTATGCCCAGAGTTTTTCCGACCGGAAGACGACACTACATGTATAGATCTATACGGGGCAAACACTATTAAATCCCGACTGTTAACTTCAGTCCGAGCCGTGCAGGCCCAGGGATGCCACTATTTCATTACATTGTGTATGATCGGGGATGTCATGGGGTCCTCTATTACTCACACTATCGGTAACATACAAGGAATACACTATATCCACACTAAAATACTAAACTAAAGTCTAAATTAACATCCCGGAATAAACAAGTATCTATCACTAAAGAGAGTTTGCACCTCTACTACTAACTACAGGCATATCCTATCTTATCACGTTCCTTATGGGAGATTCTCTAATATACTTTTACAATAAACGGTTTTCAAAGATGAAGATTTCTTGTTTCTTAAAGGTTTTCACTTACAATGCATTTTCTGGAAAATATAGGATTTTCTAGGGTTTCTACTACTTATGACTGTAAATTGCAACTTTTCATACTAATGGTTCTAATGCATGTTATACAAAAACTCACACTAAACTCTTATGAACTCACCAACGTTATGATGATATTCGTTTTCAAAATAACTTGTATCCTCAGGTCGACGATAGACAGGTACAGGTGCAGCATTTTGGAGAAGGTGGAGCATACAAGATCCATCTCTTATTTTTGTATTACTTTTGGTGTTTGTTGAACATTACAAAACACAATTGTAATTAAACTCACTATGTAAATGAAATGGTTGTATGTTTCTTGTTTTTACTATTATGCAATTGTGATGATACAGTACATGACGTCCTCCACCCCGAAACGTATTCCGCCGTTATCGGTTTTGGGGTGTGACACTTCCGAGCCACCCCTTCAATGTTACCACCAATTCCGGTCCCAAGAATTAATCCTATTGACCAGGTTCCCCACTCAGGATCCCTGATGACCTTCCGGAAGAACCTCTTCTGATGCCCACTCCGGAACTCATTGTTGATGAAAACATGAAGCAAGTGCTTGCTGCACTGAATAAAATCAAGGGCAAAAAGCCTATCATTGAAAGTCAACAAGCTCATCACTTCGGACCTCCACCAAAGCAAAATTTTGGATGGTCTCAGGATGAGATCAACAAAGCCTTAGAAGATAGCATTCGGGTCCAAGCTCTCAAAGACAATCCTGATCCGATGCGCGACATCTCTCCTCTATGTCATGAAGTCATTCTTCATGATTCGGATATTGTACCCTTCATGTACTACGATATCTTTACAACTGATGCGGAACAACTTGATCTACCTCTCTCTCTCTCTCTCTCTCTCTCCATACAGTAAGTTCTACATCAAGTTTTCTCCTCTCCACCCAAATTACAATCCGGAGTTGATCATCTGAACAGAGTGTGAACGTTTGAAAACATTCTACTCCAAGAATGCACAACCTCAAAAGGAAGTGTGGAAAAGGAAAAGGATAACAAAAATCTCTAGGTTCGGAAGAAAGATCTTAGTAAAATATGAACTCAACTACCCATTTTTCCAATATCACATCTACCACACCATTTTTGATGACGACTTTCCTGCAATCAATCCCAACAATGTCCTGACCATTGCTACTCATCTCTAAAGTCTCCAAATAGATGATATCAGCATGGGTGCTTACCATGCAACTTTAAGCTTTCTCATGGAATTTGTCATGGAATTTCGTTGATGGAACTTTGAGCTAGCCAACTTATTCGGAATTGAAGATTTTGTTGCCAAGATTGATTATGTGCTTCTAGAAGCTAAAATGCTTTCTAAAGGACCTATTGATGATCCGGTCCTAGGGTTTGTGTACAAAATAAAGGAAACAAACAAAAATGACTTTTTTCGAGTCATTCACAAACACCTAATTCCAACAAGAGCTCTCAAGAAGCTTATCAGTCGAGCATCCAAGTCTAAAGCTCCAAAACAAGTTAAAGCAATATTCGTAAGTCAACTACAATGGTATATTGAGGTCAGGAAATGGCTGTTTAGAGCTTATATGTTTATCAAGGAAGAAGCAAACTAATCTGACTTGATTGTTATGCTCACTTAGGGGGAGATTGTTGGAACCTGAAAGTGAACCTCTAGCAATCACAATCCTTATTGAAGATATGAAGTCAACAATAATTCCGAAGTGATAAGTTGGTATGGAATTAGTTGGACTCCAGAACTCAAGTTGTGTCCAAGGCAGATGAAAAGAAGACATTCCGGAATGAATTTTAGGATCGGAATGTTAGAGCCTCCGAATCAGTACCTTTTCACTATGTATTAATTAGTTTTGTCACTTAGCATGATTAGACATTTCATAGGACATAGTCTATTTTTGAACTTGGACAATCAGAATGTTAGAAACACCTTTTTTATCCAGTCCTATGTATGTATCCTTACTTGTACCATGTATCATGCTCTCCTATTTATAGGAGCTTTTAATGAAAATCTAAGTGACAGATTATTCAAACTGTTTAGCAATATTTCATGTACTTCACTTTCTTGTTCTTTACAACATTCTCCTTGTTCTTCATTTATTAACTTTAATTTGATCTTGATTCTCATTCTTCATTTATGGCTTGAATATTTGCTGAATGCATTAACTCAAAATTGATTGGTCTATCTAGACTTAACTAGAATATTCATTAGTAAGAAGACATTGATCTTAAGCATTAACTCAAGGTTTGAGTTTTCAAACCTTGTCCTTGCGCATCAGATCCATTTGTTCTCTCAAGGTTCCTGCGATCATCTTGGCTATTCTCCTTGGATTTTTCTCTTTTTCTCCCGAGGGTCTCCTTAAGGTGTCCATTGCTAAGGAGGTAGTTGATTTCTTTTCGTAAAGCTATGCAATCCTCTGTCATGTAGCCAAAATCTTCATGGTAAGCGCACCATCTGGACTTGTATTTCCAAGCGGTGGACTTGTTGTCTCTCTTTGTCCATCTTACTTTATCTCCAAGATCCTACATGGCATGAATTACACCTGAAATATCCACATAAAAACAATAGTCAGTGATTTTAGGAAGTTATTCTTCTTCTTCTCCATATTTAAGGGCATTAACCCTGTGATGATCCAGTTTGGAGTGGGACTTCAATTTGTAGGATCATTGAGTCGAGGATTTGGTCTTCCTGTTGGGGTTCTCATACTGATCTGAAGGGTTCCTTCTATTCTGGATCTCTCAATCCTCTTCTAGACTTATGAACCTCAATGTCTGGCCCCTGACTTTATCTAATCTTTTGCATAGGGTCATCACAAGGTCTTTGTAAAAGAGTGAATCCTTTCTTAAACCCATTTTAAAAGCTTCCAAAGTGGTTTCCATGTCAATGTTGGGGATGCTCAGAGCTTCCCTGCCAAACCTGATAACAAAGTCCCCAAGTTTTTCCTTAGGATCTTGAACCACCCAGTAAAGATCACTAGTAATCTTTTCGAAGGTTCTGCTACAATAAAATTGGTTATTAAAGATATTGACTAAGTGTGCAAACAAAGTAATAGAGTATGGGGGAACATTTAGTAGCCATTTAAGGTTTGATCCTGTAAGATTCGAACCAAAGCCTTTGTATAGGCAAGCTTCCTTCAAGTGCCCTGGGATGGGAATGGTCTCCACCCTTTCTCTGTATTGGGTTATATGCTCTTCGGGATCTGTACTATCATCATACAACTTCATGCTATGAGTTTGGAAGCGTTTACGGACTTTAGTATCATCTATCGCAGGAGCAAATATCGAGATCCTGTGGCATGTAGGGGACGCTTCTAGTATTGGTTGGACCACTCCGGGTACACTAGAGATCATTTGTCTTAATTGTTGAAGTTCCTTATCCAAGTTCGGGTTTATTCCTGCATCAACATTAATCTAGTTAGTATTAATAGTATTGTTGTTTAAGAAGTTATTAGAGTCAATATTTCTAGGAGTGTTGAAGGCTCATTGAGATCATTGATCATGGACGCTCGGTTGTCCATAGTTTCCCCCCAGGGTGATGACAAGAATCATGTCCCTCTGGCAATTTTATGAGGATCCTCCATTCTTGAAGTCTAGGATCCTTGGTTGCACAACTATGGGCGTAGTTTCCTGGGATTTCTAAAATTTTGCCTTCATCCTCTCAACTTCTTTAAGTAGTGTTCTATTTTCCTCCAGTTGTTGGGTCACCCGTTGCGTCATTTTCCTCATCATATCGAAAAGTTCTGCAGTAGTGATTGAGGTAGTCGGATATTGGAGCTCTAAGGATCTCAAACTTCCAGGATTAGCGATTGTGGGGGTGCTTTTCTTGGAAGTTTCAGGCATTTTCTTCTGAGTGGGAGGTCCACTTGGAGGAGGTGGTAGGTTTTTGGTTGGAATGGAAGGAGCAGAGGGCGAAGAGAGTATTGATTGTGTAGACATGATTTTTTTTTTTTGAAGATTTTGTTCACCACGGCCCATGGTGGGTGCCAAATTGTTTTGGTCAAAAATTACACAAATACTAATCAACCAAATTGAATGGGAGGCTGTGATGTTCAGATTGTGTAATAGCAAGTAGTAAAAGAAAATGACACGATGGTTTACAAGGAAATCCCTTGATCCTTGCTAGGATCTCCGGCATAAAACCTTGGGAGGTGATAATGATCACCTGCCTTGATGATTTTATTGATATAAAGTAAAGATTACAATGATTTCTTAGTAAAAATGAGCAGATAATTTTGTAGAGTAATCTTAAACTAAAGAACCGTGTGTTGTGTGCATATTACAGGTGTCAATTTATAATATAATCCAGCAAACAAGATGTATGATATTTCTGGGATCCTCTATGACCAGCTTCATCAACTTATTTGACCAAGTTTTCCAGTTCTTGAGCATAGTTGAGATAATTCTTCATTGAGAATTGGTCTTCTCTAGACTAGTTCTGCACACGTGTTAGTTATAGATAAAATATGACTGTTATAAATATTGATAAAAACAATAACGATATTTAACCAGGATCCTAATGTTGCTGAGGATCCTGGATATTTGGGGATCCTGGTCCCAACATTCGGGATTTTAATAAATTTAGTCACATGGTGGTTGTAGATAGATGAGTTCGGAGCTATGAATTGAGATTTGATCGTACTTGTTCAACACTACTTGTGAGGTGAGTTTTCCTCACTATACTCAAGGGTCGAAGGCACCAAGGTCGGCCCTTTGGATTGTTATCCCGCTTTATTACTGTTGTCTTTTGTTAAATTGGTATCCTAGTAGATAGAATGTTGTTATGCTTAGTGATCTGTAGATCGGTTTGACTGTCTGTAGATTGGTTATGTGCTTAATTTATGTTTATATATTGACATGTATGTGTGTGTGTGGTTCAGTTGACACGGTCCTGCTTTGTGTTGTAGGCCAACAAACTTAGGGTGGTCCAGATATAATGAAGACCTACAAGGCGCTCCAGTCAGACCTAAGGCCTGACGAGCGGTCTGGATAGATTTTAGGCCCTGTGAGGCGGTCAAGTCATGTCAAAGGCTCGGGAGATGTCTAGATAGGCTGAAGGCCCTGTGAGGTGGTCTAGTAAGACTGAAGGCTCACTATACATGTTGTTATTGGTTATGATTGTGTAGTGGTATTTTGGGGGAACTCACTAAGCTTCTGGCTTACAGTTGTGAATTTTGTTTCATGTAATTCTGATGACAGCGGGAAGGCGAAGGTTTGATCGTGCAACTCCTCACACTTTATGTCAGGATTTCTGGGATTATTTTAAAAACAATTTGAAAACAATGAATGGTTTTTGTGATGTTTAAAAAAGTTTAAATTTTTCAAGCATTTTACGGATGTTATAGGATTGCAGGAAGGCGAAGGTGTGATTGTGCACCTCCTTGTGTTTGGTTTTGTGATTTTGGGAAAAATCTGATAATAGACATGTTTTGGAAACTATTTTTTAAACAATGATGATTTTTCAGTTGTTTAAAAAGTTTAACTTTTTTCATGAAATTTATGGATGTTACAAGTTTGTATCAGAGCCTTGGTTTAAGTGAATTGGAGGTACACTCTTGTGAATCCATTCAAACTAAGGAGCAATATTTTTTTAAAATAATTTTCAGATGGTTTTCAAAATAATCAAGGAGTATGCAATGTGTACGATCATCCGGAGCCACTAAGTAGACCCTAAAATACCGAATTGTTATTGACATTGTGATCTATTAGAACAACGTGCTAGTAATAGGCTAGGGATCTTCATGAACTGTGTGATAGAATTGCCAGATTATATGATGTCTGATACCCTAGGGTTTCTTCTTCAATGAAATTGACATCATTGTTGTAATTGCTTAGTGTATGAATCATGTTTGTGCATAACTAAGATTCTATAGCTTGAGAATGTTTGATTTACCCTTATTTCTCGTTCCTGATTGATGAAGGGCTTAGGGTAGTATCAGATATTTGATTGTCTATAGGGTACAATGTTATATATTACTAACACACATGAGTGATGCAGGGTTGGTGAAATTTTCATTGATGAGTTGTCTGGGGTCATCCTGCCAGTTTCAAGATGTGTAGCCTTTCCTCTAGGGAGTGAGGTTTGAGAGTATGTTTATACTATTGTGTATTGCTAGGGTTGTTGAGATGATCCTCTGAGACAAATACGGGTAGGTGTAGATGGTAGTATGAGCCCCTACTATTGAAAGCATAGGACCTGTACGTGTAACATGGAAGTCACAAACCCAAGGGCTTTGTTAGAAGTTGGTTCCCCTAATATGATATATGTATTACCTGATATGGTCCTAGTTTATTTTTACAATGGTAGCTACGAGGCGATTTGAGGCTGGGTCTGGATAGGGATCGAGAGCTGGCAGTCAAGGTGGGTCAACTGCAATGGATGACAAGATCAAGGAGATCCTGAAGGAGGAGCTTGTTGCTAGCTTCCAAGCTCTGTTTCTAGAGATTTTTGGGTCTATTAAGACCGTCATAACTAAGTACTTTGATGAGCATTATGCTTCTCTATCTAAGGCTGCTACTTCCGCAGCCACCACAGCCTTTGCGGCTGTAGGGTTGGATCGGGTCATGTTTTTTAGTATCGGGACTTCGACAATATGAAGCCCCTGACTTTTGATGGGGTCTAGGACCCGATCCTATCTATGAGGTGGCTATCTAATATGGAGGGATGTTTCTTCACCTCTTCTTGCCCAACTGACCAAAAGGTTAGGTGCGCTCTAAACCTTCTAAATACCGGAGCGAAGATTGGCAGAGGCTTGCTACTAGTTCATTTTATGCTGAGCAGAGAGCTATTGTGTCTTGGGAGCATTTCAATGAGATGTTCTCTTATAGATATGTGCCACTAGTGCATCGTTTGAGTTTGGCCCAGGAGTACCTGAATTTGAGGTAAGTTCGGAGATGGTGACAGGAGACTACCAGAATGTTCATAGAGAGGGCTATCTTTTGTCCTCAGTTTGTGACATCTGAGCAGGCTCAGATGACCCGTTACATGAGCATGCTCAAGACGGTTATCAAACAGTTTCTTTCCACCCAGCGCTATGGTTCCTTGTTGGAGATGCAGGAGTCCGCCAGGCGACGTGAGATTGAGATTGATTTACAGACGAGGGAGCAAAGACCAACCCCGACGCGGTCACAGCTTGCGACAAAGCGATTTAAGGCCATTAATGTCAGATCTAGGGGTCGGATGGCTTGTACTTGTTGGAAGTGTTGCAAGGTTCATTATGGTACTTTCTGATCATCTTTTGGCTGCCACAATTGTGGCCAGTAGGGCCATATGGCGAGGAATGACCACCAGCAGCCCCTAACACTCAGTTCCAGAATTTGTTATCATTGCGAACAGGTTGGCCATGTGAAGGCCAACTATCCTTTGCTTTCTTCTAGGCCAGCGCAGGCTCCTGTGCCGGCTACTTTGAGGATCAATGATGGGAGTCAGGGCAGGGTGGAGCCTCCGAGGGCTTGACGTCATGCTTTCCAGCTTACTGCCAAGGAGACCAGAGCAGCTCCAGATGTTGAGACTGGTAAGTTTCTATCAATTATTTTATTTATTATGCTTTATATGATGCTTATGTTTGTGCCTATGTTAGGTACGTTCCTAGTGAACTCTTTGCCTACTCTAGTGTAGTTTGACTTGGGTGCAAGTCGGTACTTTATATCTCGATCGTTTAGTAAAGAGTTTGATATGCCCATTGGGGAGTTAGAGTGTTCGTTGCGAGTTTCTATCGCCAACAAACATGGGTTTTCTGCATTGTCTTTGTATCAGGGTTGTGTTCTAGAGATCTTCGGAGTGCCCAATTTGATCGATATGATCCCTATCCTCATGGGGGATGTTTACGTGATTGTGGGTATGGATTGGCTGAGCCGGATTGGTGAGATGATTGATTGTGAGTACCAGCGTGTGGTAGTTCGAAACCTAAGTGGGGGTGAACTAGACACCAGGATGGGTTCAGGGTTTTATTTTGCAGCCAGGGCTCAGCAGTATATTCAGCATGGGTGTGTGGGTTACTTGGCTTATATGGTGGATATGCATGTCGGGGATCAGGTTTTAGTTTCAGAGGTCCCGATTATCAGAGAGTTTGTAGATGTGTTTCCAGAGGAGTTACCCGGTGTGCCTACTGAGAGGCAGGTTGAGTTTAGAATTAACTTTATTCCAGGTGTGGCCCTGATTGCCAAGGCATCATAATTCTTGGCACTACCTAAGATGCAGGAGTTGCCATCTCAGTTGCATGAGCTTCTAGGCAAGCAATTCATCAGACCGTGCAGTTCTCTATGGGAAGCTCCGATTTTGTTCAGCAATAATAATGATGGTTCACACCGGATGTTTATTGATTGCCAGTAGTTAAACAAGTTAACGGTGAAGAACCGTTATCCCCTTCTATGTATTGATGACCTCTATGATCAGTTTCATGCTACATATTGGTTCTCTAAGATAAATTTGAGGTCCGGGTATCATCAGGTCAGGGTGAGAGAGGAGGACGTAGAGAAGACCGTGTTCTGTACTTGTTATTGGCATTACGAGTTCGTGGTGATGCCATTTAGGCTCACTAATGTGCCTGCAGTGTTCATGGATTTGAAGTATCTGGTATGCAGGTCGATACGTGATCGTTATGTTATTGTGTTCATTGATGATATCTTGGTGTATTCCAAGACCAGAGAGCAGAATGAGGAGCATCTTCGTGAAATTTTGGGGGTTTTGAGGTGAGAATGACTTTATGCTAAGTTCACGAAGTGCAATTTTTGGTTACAAGAGGTTCAATTCCTTGGAAACGTCGTTGACCAGGATGGAATATTGGTCGATCCAGCCATGATCGAGGCTGTGATACAGTGGGAGGTTCTGAAATCTCCCTTGGATACCAAGAGTTTCTTAGGTTTGGCAGGGTACTATCGGAGATTTATTCAGGATTTCTCCAAGATTTCAGTACCCCCTCACTCGTCTAGCGAGGAAAGGGATGGATTTCTGATGGGGCCCTGAGTAGCAATCGACATTTGAGACCCTTCAACAGAGCTATGTAAGGCCTCGGTATTGACCCTCCCAGAGGAAATTGAGGATTTTGTGGTGATCTGTGATCCATCCATCACTAGTTTGGGGGTAGTCCTCATGCAGAGAGGACCCTTGATAACTTATGCCTCACGACAGTTGTAGCCGCACGATACGTGATATCCCACGCACGATTTGGAGTTGGGGGCAGTGGTGTTTGCCCTCAATATTTAGAGGAATTATGTTTATGGGGTCCATTGTACTATCTACATGGATCACAAGATTCTGAGGCATATTATGGATCAGCCGAACTTGAACACGAGACAATGCAGGTGGTTGTACGTAGTCAAGGATTATGACTGCAAGATCCTTTATCATCCGCCTAAATCGAATGTGGTGTGGATGCATTGATTCGTAAGTCGGTTGAGTCTTCAGTTGGGATATCGTGTATGAGGATATCAGTGGATTCCCCGCTTCTGGGATTGATTAGGGAGGCTCAGATCGAGGCTGTTCGGGAAGTGAATTGGAAGAAAAAGAGGATCAGATGTGAGAATTCCAGGTTTGTTTCAAATAGTCGTGAGTTATTGACCCAATGTGGATGGCTCTGGGTTCCGATTTCTAGTGGGGTTAGATAAATTTTATTGGAGGAGGCTCATAACTCTCACTTTTCTATTCATTCGGGGGCCACCAAGATTTATTGGGATCTAATATTGAGCTATTGGTGGTCATGTATAAAGAAGGAGATAGCCTGGAATGTGGAGAGATGCATGACCTGTAGATGGTCAAGGCTAAGCATCAGAGGCTGCATGGCAAGCTGCAGCCTCTTGAGGTTCCCATGTGCCAATGGGATCAAATTTCGATGGATTTCATCACCAAGTTGCCAAAGACGGCAAAGGGTTTTGATACTATATGGGTCATCATGGATCGACTGAACAAGAGTGCCTACTTTCTAGTGGTTCAGGAGATTTCTTCGGCCAAGAAGTTGGACGATGTGTTTGTTCGTGAGATCCTTGCTTGTCGTGGGGTCCCGATCTCCATTGTTTCAGACTGGGATCTTCGGTTCACCTCCCGTTTTTGGTAGAAGTACCATGAGGAACTGGGCACGAGGTTGGACTGCAGCACTGATTATCATCCGCAGACCGATGTTCAGAAGCAACAGATGATACAGACCCTTAAGGATATTTTGAGGGACTATGTTATTGATTTTGGTGGGAGCTGGGTGTAGTGACATAAGAACATGGTTTGGCATGCGGAATTCAATTTTTCACAATGAACATGGTGATTTGGGTGCTTAAAGATATATTCGATCATAGTAAATGAGTACAAAAAGGGATCTAGTCTAGAACATCATAAATATCTCACTCACTAATCACTATAAACTACGTCTCTCAAGCACACCTCTACAAGTGCTTTGAACCCACCTTATATAAAGGTGTTTACATGTCTCTCTCTCACTCTCTAACTCATTAGTAATAAGGAAAATACACCACATGCAAGTGGTTCTACAAAAGTCAATCCATCTACAAAGTCATACATGAAGAACTTTGCACCCCAACATTCTCCCCTCAAAGTTAGGAATGGATGACCCACTTCAAATCTTTCAAAATCGAGCAACTATGCGGTTCGAGCCTCAAAGGTAACACATATCTAAACAAACTTCAATCTTTAATTCTTCCATGCTTCTTCAATTTGGGCTCTAGGATGTGAGACCATACAAACCGAGCATCAACGAGTGATTAAGAGTATCCCAAACTCCAAATAATCACCATAAAGTAGAGCATAAAAATACACCCCAAAAATCTTCAATAATTCCAAACCCATTTCGACAATAAATCATTTCCGAACTTCCAGATGCATCATTTTTTAAGCTTCAAATCTTCTTGATCACTTCGGTCTTCAAATCCGCGTAATATGAAAAACTCAAGTTCGAATTTCCATATAAATTTCTCCCCTTTTTATAATCGAAATTTGATTATAAAACCTACAATGAAAGATAACGTGCTCTATTTCTAAAAAATTTCCCTTTAACATGTAGCATAAACTTTGTGCTTCATTCCGGAAAACCCAAAAAATATTCAATTTTTAGCTTCGTTCACAGATCGCCTTTGACATAATTTCTCAAAAATGGGTAGAAATTGTCAGTTTCAAATTTCTATAATGACCTGGTGCGCCTAAAACAGCAAAATATGCAAAACTCTCCCCCTTTTCCAAAGTTGGGTTGAAAGCGTCAATTTGCATAAACTGCAGGGGCCTAAAATGCATATTCTTCAATTTCTCAGGAAACTCAGTCCATTTTCGAAGTTAGGCAAAAACTGCCAAATTTCTGAAACTCTAGGGACTAATATCGAAAGTTCTACCTTTTGTCCCCCAAAATTTCGAAAAGCACCCCAAATGTCGAAACTTCACCCAATTTGTCGAAGTTGGGTATAAGTTGCCAAAATGTCGAAAATTCATCTAATTTTCGAAGTTGGGTGAAACTGTCAAAATGTCGAAACTTAAGCCATTTTCAAAGTTGCCAAAAATTCGAAAGTTTAGGGGTTGTTTTTGAAACTTCTTCCAATTTCTTTACAAACTTTTCGAAGCTTATACCAACTTTCGAAGTGCAGGGACTATTTTCGAAACTTCATGTTTTCTTCTTCAAATCATTACCAATTAATGAAAAAATGAAAATCAACATTTCGAACTTCCCTTTTATGACTCCAATTTCGAAAAAATCATTAACCCTTCGAAATCTAACCCAGGTGATCCTTCGTATGTGAGACCCTTCATACATCATACACCATCGATCAACGAACATGATTTCAACATAGGTTCTCTTTTTCTATTAAACCCAATTCATCGATGCCCAATCTTGTTGTTCGTCATCAATCATCTGATCAAAAATAGAAACTCGACTCCAAACTGTGAGATAAATCCCTTTGTTTTCCCATCAACATACAACCGTTTGAAATATGCCTCTTTCCCAGTTTTTGAAACATCTAACCAAAAGCGAACCCAATCACACTATTCCAACATCATCTTCAAATCACTAACTAAACCAATTTCGACATTAACAAACCAACAGCCAAAAACTGTTCGTCCCTTGCTTTCAGCGATCATTGATAACAAACAATCGAACCCAAATTTCATATTTTGTAGTCAAACAAATCGAAAATTGATTCCAAAGTCAAAATAGAATGAACATTGACTCCAAGTCAAACACATTTGATACCAATTTAGAGTTGAAATTCACTCAAATCGCACATTCATCTAAGAAATCGAGAATCTTATGGATCGATATACAATTTCAATTGATTGTAATCAAGAATATGAGTAGAATATGATCAATTTGCAATTCTTATCATATTACAGTCAAATCGACTTCAACTAAAGAGATTCAAGAGGAAATTGTAAATCAAAATCAATAGACTCTAATCAGAGACATAATTTGTTGCAACCTTCATCATCAGTGTCCAAGACATTTGAGATTAAGAATGAATGAATGAGAATCATATGAAGTGTATTTGGTATGAATCCGATGAATATATGACCTGGAAAAGAATTTGGGCATTTAAAATTGATTAACTGAACAATGTGAGATCATCGATTGGGCTAAAATTTAGATTAATTAACCATTAATAATTTCGAGATTTGGGCTTTTATGTTTATCCATGAACAGTAAAGGATTTACAGCATTTTGATTCAAATGATTATTAGCAAATTTAGAATAAAATTAAACAAAAGAAGATTTGATTGGATTGGACTCGATCAAAAAAACATTATTGGATCATAACAAGTGGGTTTTTTAAAAAAATGATCCAATGAGTCAAAATGATCAAAAATTCAAGAATGCAACGCACGATTCAATGAAATTAGAGAGATCATAGAGAGAGACTCAGCATAAATGCTCCAATTGTGAAGAATTTTTCCAAACCGAAAATCGTTCTTCAAAAATCACTTTGCTCATTGAAGACCCGCTCTGATACCAATTGTAGTGACAAAAGAACATGGTTTGGTATACAGAATTAAAGTTTGCACAATGAACACGGTGATTTGGGTGCTAAAAGATATATTCGATCATACTAAATGAGTACAAAAAGGGATCTAGTCTAGAACTTCAGAAATATCTCACTCACTAATAACTATGACTACATCTCTCAAGCAAACCTCTACAAGTGGTATGAACCCACCTTCTATAGAGGTGTTTACATGTCTCTCTCTCACTCTCTAATACTCATTAGTCATAAGGCTAATGCACCACATGCAAGTGGGTCTAAAAAAGTCAAACCATCTACAAAGTCATACATGAAGAACTTTGCACCTCAACACTGTTGTGGTGACAGGTATGTATCTTCGCCTTATCACTTTATATATATTGAATTGCCTACTTATATTTATGTGTTTTATTTTAGGATCGTTGCTCATGAATGGTATTTCTGCATTGGTATTGTTTGATTCGGGGCTACCCAATTCTTTGTGTCGCTTGCACTTAGCAAGAGGTTTGTTACAGCTCCAGGGGAGCTGGATTATCCTTTAGATGTCGAGATTGCATATGATTGATCTGTCCGAGTAGCGAGGGTTCACCGAGGTTGTATTCTCCATTTATTCAGCAAGCAGTATCTGGTCAATTTGGTTCCCATTCCTTTGCATTAGAACAAGGTTATCATGGGCATGGATTGCTTGAGACCTAATGGGGCAGTGGTCGATTGTGAGCAACAATTAGTTCATATTCAAATCCCAAGTAGGGAAGAGTTAGTGGTACAGGGAGAAAGAGCTCAACATGGGCCAATTTTGTGTTCAGCAACGAGGGCCAAACGCTATATTCAGCAGGATTGTTCTGAATTTGTCGCCTATGTTATGGATACCCGTGATAACGGTAAGATGACTGTGGATTATGTGCCTATTATACGTGAGTATCCGGATGTGTTTCCAAAGAATTTTCCTAGGTTGCCTACGGAGAGGTGGGTTGAGTTTAAGATTGATCTGGTTCCAGGTGCGGCACCGATAGCCAAAGCACCATATCAGTTAGCTCCTCCCAAGATGCAGGAGTTGTCTACACAGCTGCAGGAGCTATTAGACAAGGGATTCGTTTAACCGAGCAGTTTTCCATGGAGAGCACCAATCTTGTGTGAGAAGAGGAAGGATGGGTCTTATCATATGTGCATTGACTACCGAGAGTTGAATAAGGTAACGATGAAGAACCGTTATCTACTCCCAAAGGATTTATGATATGTTCGACCAGCTTCAGGGTGCATCTTGTTTTTTCAAGATTGATTTGCGTTCGGGTTGTCATCAGATGAGGGTTAGAGATAAGGATGTGTAGATGACAGCCTTCCGGACTCGTTATGATTATTAGGAGTTCTTGGTGATGCCATTTGGGCTCACCAATGCTCCAGCTGCATTCATGGATCTCATGAACCGCATGTGTAGGCCGATGTTGGATTGTTTTGTCATTGTATTTATTGATGATATCTTGGTTTATTCCAAGTCCGAGGAGCAGCACAAGGAGCACTTAAAGGAGGTGTTGGAGACTTTCAGGAGAGACAGACTTTCTACAAAGATCTCCAAGTATGAGTTTGTTTGCATAAGGTACAGTTTTTAGGACACCATGTCAACGATAATGGTATATTGGTCTATTCGGCCAAGATCAAGGCCCTGATGCGGTGGGAGGTTCCAAAGTCTCCATTTGATATTCGGTGTTTCCTTCGTTTAGCATGTTATTATCAGAGATTTATCCAAGATTTCTCCAAGATAGTTGTTTCTTTGACTCGATTGACAAAGAAGAGAGTTAAATTTTGCTAGGGGCCTGAGTAGTAGGCAAGTTTTGAGACCTTGAGACAGGGGTTTTTTAGGCACCGATTTTGACTCTACCTGAGGGTGTCGAAGACTTCATGGTTTATTGTGATGCGTCGATCACAGGGTTGGGTGCGATACTGGTGCAGAGGGGTCGCGTGATCGCTTACGCTTTAAGGTAGTTGAAGACTCATGAAGTGAAGTATCTGATCCATGATTTAGAGATGGAGGATGTGGTTTTTGCCCTCAAGATTTTGCAACATTGCCTCTATGGGGTCTAATGTATTATGTACACGACTCACAAGAGCTTAAGGTATCCGACTGATCAGCCAAATCTAAATATGATACAACGCCAATGGTTGGATGTGACGAAGGATTATGATTGTTAGATCAATTATCATTCGGGTAAGGCCAGCATGGTGGTCGACGCTCTCAACCCCAAGGCGATCGCGGCTCCGATTAGGAATATATGTTTGAGAATGACCGTGATTATTCCGCTATTGGAGCAGATTCGGGAGACTCGGATCGAGGCTATGAAGGAAGAGCACTGGAAGCGTGAGCATATTGTGGGTCAGGTGGCTTCCTTTGATTATGATAGCCATGGGTGTTGAATATTCATCGAAAGGTATGGATTCCATATTGGGGCAGCATGCATCAGGTTTTGAAGGAAGAGGCGCACAAGTCTATGTTCTCTATTCATCCTGATGCAACGATCATGTATAGAGATCTTCGTCCTGATTACTGGTGCCCTGCATGAAGTGGGATGTGTCTTGGTATGTTGAGAAGCGCTTCACTTGCAGGAAACTCAAGGACGAGATCAGCGGTCTCATGGAAAAATTCAGTCGTTGGATATTCTCGTATGGAAATGGGAGGAGATCACCATGGGCTTCATTACAAAGTTGCCCCAAACTGTGCACCAAGTGGATTTGATTTGGGTAATCAAGAATCGATTGACCAAGAGCACGCATTTTATCCTAATCTAGGAGTGTATCTCAGCGGAGAAGTTGGCGGAGGTATACATCAGGGAGGTTGTGACACGTCATGGGTGTTGTTTTCCATGGTTTCAGACATGGATGTCAAGTTTACTTCCAGATTTTGGAAGAGGTTCCATGACGAGTTGGGTACTCATTTGCATTTCAGTACAAACTTCCATCTGCAATCTAACTGTCATAGCGCACGGACCATTCATACACTAGAGGGTATGTTATAAGCGTATATTTCAAACTTTGGTAGGAGTTGGGATATGTATCTTCCATTAGAAGAATTTTCATTTAACAACAGTTATTACACCAGCATTAATCGGCCTCCTTTTAAGATTCTTTATGGTAGGAAATGTAGGACCTCTATATGTTAGGGTAAGTTTAGTCAGCGGGTTATGAAGAGTACCGATGTGGCACTCAAGACCACTGAGTTGATTCAGCAGGTTCAAAGTAGACTCCAGACAACTCAGAGTTGGTAGAAGAGCTACATTGATGGATGTTGATCAGATTTGGAGCTCCAAGTGGGGGATATGGTTTTCATGAAGTATTCACCTTTGAAAGGTGTCATGCGATTTAGGAATAGGGGCAAGATAGGCCCTAGGTGCATCGGTCCTTTCAGGGTTTTGGCCCAGGTGGGCCAGTTTGCATATCGCTTTGATCTTCATGATAAGCTCAGTAATATCTATAGTTCATTCCATGTCTCTCAGCTACGGAAGTGTTTAGTGGATGATTCTATAGTGGTTCCATTGGATAATATTCAGGTGGACAACCTCCTGAATTATATTGAGAGACCGGTGGCGATATATGACCAGAAGACGAAAACCTTGAGGAACAAGGTTGTTGAGTTGGTGAAAGTCTAGTGGTAGCATCGTAATGGTTCTGAATGGATGTGGAGTCGGACGATGAGATGAGGGAGCTCTATCCGGAGTTATTTGGAGCATCTGACTTTAAGGACGAAGTCTGATTCAAGTGGGGAGATCTGTAACACTCGATTCTAGATATGAAATTATTTTCGATTGTGTATGATTTCTTTTTGGCCATGATGCGGTGAAGCCTCACCACAACGTGGCGATAAGATTTTGGGCCGTGAGAGTTTAATAAACCACCATGACGTGGTGGCGGCAGTTGGAGAAACCCTAAAGTTTAAAGGCTAAGCCCCTATTTAAACTACTTAACCTCTCATAGCCTCCCTCCCATCAGCCTGCATCTCTCCAAATCGTCCCTTGCAAACCCTAGATCCCTTGTGTGAGTTTTTGGCTTCAAAGTGTCTGTGTTTTGTGCTTATGAAGGAAGAAGTGTTGGATTAATGTCTAAGTCCATAACTATAATTGGTAAGACTTGACCCGACCCGGCATGGTCCATTTGGGTTGCATGGCATCATGCACTTGGATAGACTATAATGAGAGAAAAAAGACACTTACGGTTATTAATATATTATAAGTTCTAGTATATTAATAATAAGAATAATAAGATTATTTAATTAGTATTGATCAAGAATTAATCTAGGATTAATTAAGTGATCAAAACAAGACTAATTAAATATATGGGTTGATTGTGTAAATCATCCATACTTGTATAGTGGGCTAATGCTCCATGGATTATCTAGTTGGGCCAAAACCCATATGATACTCCATGGATGCTCCATGGTGTATTTGAACCCATGGATCCAAGGAAATGGAAAGTCATGTCAATTAGGGTTTTCCCTAATTGTAACACTATATAAATATATTATTCTTGACAAAATCGGTACTAGTATTATTCTAGAGAGGGCTAGCCGATTTTCATGAAGTGTAGAATTCTCTCAAGTTATTCCAAGTGTATTTGGTGTTGTGTGAACCATTTGAGGTGTCACACTTGGGGCACTAGGCACTCAAGCTTCATGAAGACATTCTACATCAAAGAGGTATGTATTCTATCTTGTTATATTGATAGTTTTGTATGCTATATTAGGATAATACCTTGGATGTTCATATTTGCATGTATAATAGAGAAAACATAGATCCAAGGTATTTAGGGCTGCATGTACACTTAGGAGTGTTAGAATGCTCATAACCCAACAGTGGTATCAAATCCTAGGCTTGTTTTCTTGTTATACCTGCAATAGAAGCTGAAAAAACGAATTTATTGCTGTCTGATCATCAGACTTGGCGAGTCCATCAGGAGACTCGGCGAGTCCATGCCTAAAATGTGATCAATTCGATCCAACTCGCCGAGTTGGTTCATGCACTCGACGAGTTGGACCCCAGACAACATATTTTCGAGTTTTTTGGCTAGAAATGGACTAGGAACATTACCCTAAGAGGTTTTTGAACTTATAAACTTGTTTTTGATGTGGTAATGTTCATGCTAATCCAATTTCAAAGATAATTGTCAATAGATTCATGTTTTGTATTAGTTTAAAGGTTAGACTAATTACATGAAAAAGTTTGATTTGAATTATCTTGTTCTTATGAGTTGCTTAGATTAATAGAAAAGTTGAGTGAAATAGTTGTTTTCAATCCAAATTAATCTAAGAGTTGATTCTAAAATGTGTTTTTGTAACTTGTCCTCAAGTTATATGAAAAGTCACATTTAAGTTTCATAAAACTCATAAAAGTTGGCAAAGGTTACAAAAATGAAGAGTTTAGTTCTAATTAATTGGAGTTATGACTCCATAATTTGTCCTCAAGTTATGGAGGACCAAGAGTCTCTTCATTAAATAAATAAATAAAAATAATGTAACCTTAATTAATTCCATAAGTTATAAAATAAAGAAAATTTAATTCTTTTATTAGTTTAAAGTCTTCCATAACTTGTCCTCAAGTTATGGAACTTGAAGAGTTTTTGGATTAAAACTACTTTAAACACATAAGTTATGGAATTAATTAGTTTTGAATAGTTTCAAAACTTGCCCTCAAGTTTTGGAATTTGTAAAGTTTTCTCTTATGAATACTTTAATTCCAAGCTAGCCCTTAGAATTTTAAAAGTTAAAATTCAACCCTTATACTTTATAATATTATAAGTTAATAATATATATATGTATAAGAGTAAAGTCAGTCTTACCGCTAGTACGCCTCATTCACGAAGCCGGTCTATAAGGTGGGTATAAGGTTGTTGCCTATAAAATGGCAACTTAATGGGTGTCCACTCTCACCCACCGCTTGCTTGACTGGTGGAGGGTCGTTAGCCGAACGGGTTTGACAGGACTAGAATTCTCCCTTCATTAAAAGTATTAATGATAAATACTAAGTAACTAAACTCTTAAAAATACCCAATCTTAGTTACTTAGGAAAATGTGAATAAGGTGCTAATCCATGAAATTACACTTTGCACTTTGTTTAAGTCGGTTAGTGGAGCGTGTGTGGTTAACCGGCACATCGATTGAGGGGTAAACAATTAAGGGTACTAAGTAATTTGCATGGTTACTTCACACCTTGTTTTGTGATCCTCGGCATCCCAGTCACAAAACCTGAAGGGCACACTCGAGATTGAAACATGCCATTGAACAGTTCAATGAATCTCAAAAGATCTAGGAGTTTCAAAACCAATTAAAACCTAATAATACATTTCGTTTATCTTGGTGGAAATTGGTGAATCGTCATTCACCTACCTTCATATATTTTATAGCTTGGATTACGGCATACCTCTTCTAAGTTATAAAATAGTTTGTTGGGTCATAGTCTTAATATTTCATATTGGGTGTCATATTAAGGACTTTAAGATCAACTATCTTGAATATCTCCCAAAACATGTCTGGTTTAGACATTTATGATCTTCCCAAATCTCTTGAAACAGGCTTTCCTAAATGAAGATGATGTTCCAATGGAAATCATACTTCTTTCACCTCCTCTAATTATTCTCCCTACCCCACAAGTTCTTGAAAAGTTTAAGGTCACTCAAGCCCTATTGTCAAGGCAAGGTCTAGGTGTGATCACATCTTGGAGATGTAGTCACATATTGACAAGCCGGGAGAGTTGGGTGTCAAAGTCTTGAGAAAGTTGGTGGTTTAACTACTTTCTAAGTCACATAGTGAGTTCTTTTTGGAACACCTATGAAACAGAATATGACAAGACCCTTAATGATCTTATTTATTTGTTAAGATCAACTTCCTCAAAAACTTGATGGACATTGACAATAGTGTACAGGAAATCCAGAAAAGCATTCTCTTCCCAATGGAAAAGGATCGGCCATAGTCAACTCGGTTGAACAAATGGTAAAGATAAAAGGCTAAGTCTGTAATAGTCCCGTGTACCATTATCAAAGGGTCCATATGTTTATAATGCCAAAGGAAGGGTTATTAGTTGCGAAGCTGCCAAATTTACCTAAGGATGTTAAAGTCAATAAGGTTGACTCTACTTCAGGTAAAATCCATTAATCTAACTCTGTTAAGTTTCTATTCTGAGATTCCTGATACATGATGTGACTGGGTCACATGGTAATGTTTTAAGAATCAAAGAAAAGTGAAGGAACTTAAAGAAAGAATATGCTGAATCTGATCGCATAGATGGATTTCTATCGCGTAGTTTGAAGATCAAATTCTTGAGCCACTTCTCAGGAGTTATGAGGTATTGCTTAGGAATAGATAACAACAAGTTTTCATATGGATTGTAAGGATAAGTTTTTCCGCATAGTTTTAAAATAAAAGAAAATTTTTGATTTTATTTATTTTAAAATATCCTTACAATGGCATTTGAGGAAAAATTGTTGCTTATATGATTCCATTAATAGCAAGAGTGGAAGTATGAAATTGATTCTTTCATTTGTGGTAATGTCTAAATTTACCAAATAAGGAAAGATTCTCATCATCCAAAGTCTCAGTTGGACCGAGACCTGGAATCATGCAAGTTGTATAGCATGATGAATGAGAACTTTCAAGTATTGGAAAAATTAAGACTAATTACTTGTTCACATGGATGTGTGAGTCAAGTAATGGACTAAGGGATCGAGTACATAGTCATGTGCACTGATTAAGTCCACCACAAAAGATTGATAAGACTATTCGTCATAGTTTTCTAAAGCTCAGTAAATATGATTATACTTACAAGCTTAAGTGTAACTCTGAGACATTGGAAAAGGTTTCAATGCATGGCAGAGCGGATAAGAAGAATCAAATTAGGCAGAAGGATAAAAGTGTCTCAAATCTGAAAAGATGGGAGAGTACTTTAGTATCAGCTTTGTGATCATCTTAATGATTAAGAAACCATATCAAAATTAGTTCTCTAAGGAAGTCTTAGTGCATTCTTATGACTAAGAAGAAGGGATCTTGAATTGTTGAAATGGTTAAATCAAAAAGATGAGTCATACTTCGTTCCAATACAAGTCTTAGAGTCATACTCCAAGATTGTAACTTGAGTGACATGTCTTAAATAAGGTTTAAAACACGTGTCAAATGTAAGAGTAAAAGTTTTATACTCTTGTACATTTGAAATTGGTAAGTTGTAATGTTTTGGATAAAACAAAGACCAAATAAGGCCAATTGTGTGTAGTGTTTGTCTTGATTAGAATCCGCACTATCTCTTGGATGTTTGACAAGGGAGTCTTATAGGTCAAGAGGACAGTGGGAGTCTTAAAGGTCTTGAAAGTCTCAAGAACTAATCAAGAATAGAACCTGAATTTCCTTACTAGCACACAACTTGAGGTTTATAACCTATCATGTTGACATATTCTGTGCCCATTCCAGTTAAATTTGGCTTTGCATATGAGTTCTTAGAGTTCTCAATGTGTTGCACAACAACTTGGAAGCAATGGTAGGCCCTTGAGCTACCAGGTGGCAAGAATTTAAGATTGAGTTCAATCCATATGAGTTTGGATTTGTCATTATCCTTGTCTTATGACTATGATTTTGAAAATTCACATGGATAAGAACACATACACCATTAAATCTAAGTGTCATAAGGTTTCTCTCCGATTCATGAAAATGATGGTGAGGAAACACTTTCACTAAGTAGATTTTAGCTAGATAGCAATTGTAATATTTGCATTCTCAAAGTCGTTAGTGGAGCGTGTGTGGTTTACCGGCACACTAACCTGGACTTCTGAGAAGTGGCAAAGGTCTAAACAATCGAGACTATGATTACGGTATCCCTTTTCATAGTTCTTAAATTGTTAAGACACACAAGTTTGCTATCTAAGGCAAGGTGTATGATTTTGATAAAGTATTATCAAAGCAATCTAGTATCAGAAATCTGAAATTTGGAAAGAAAGTCAATAAAGTATTGATTTCTAGAAGTCCAGTTAATTTCTGAGTACATGTCAAAGCTAGTGGGAGCATAAGTGTTATGCTAATAATCGTCATGTTAGTGGGAGCATGATAATTATGATAAGTATTGCAAGTTAGCAATGTTAATTATAGAAAACAAAGTTTCAATTGGGAAAGAGTTGTTTTGCTATAATTAAGGGAGAGGAAATTATACTTCATCTCAAATCTATAAGCTTAGATAGTGAGGTTTTAATCATTTAGTCAAGGAAATATATATGAATTTCATGTTGGAATGGCTCAACATAAGGAAATTCTGTATATGGGTCCATTAATCTATAAGCTTAGATAGTGAGGTTTTAATCATATAGTCAAGGAAATATATATGAATTTCATGTTGGAATGGCTCAACATAAGGAAATTTTGTATATGGGTCCATTATTTGCGTTCTAAAATTCGATTATGATTACGGCATCCCTTTTCATAATCTGAATTATGAGAACTTGGCAAATAGAAATGGAAATGTTATAGCAAAAGACTGGTTTAGTCTTTATGTGAGACATCATGAATCGTGTCCCATATGCTTCGGATATAGGATCGATTACATGTGCTATATTCATCCTTTCTAAAAGTTTCCAAATGCCTAGGGCAATAAGAAGGGAAAAGGTTTAGGACTGGATATGACTAAAAGGATTAAAGAATTGTCAAGGACAATCTAAGGTTTACCAAAGATTGGTTTCTCATTGACAATTGGAAGTATAGTGATAATTCTAGAAGGACCATATTGACATAATCTGTAAGGAGGCAACTCTTGTTCAGAAGTGATAGTCAAAATGAATCTGGAAATGTTTCAAAGTCAGAAATTTCAATCTGTGTAAGATTAAGGAAACTTAATGCAAGAAGGATGTTTCCAAGGAATTGATCTCCTTTGGAATAATCTGTAATGATTGTTGCCAAGTCTTTGTGAATTTGTGCATAATCGTTACAAGAGGATCAATGCATATAAGTTTAGAATCTAACATATTTCAGTAAATGGCATGAATTTGGAATTCTTGCATTTGCAGTATGGATTTGGGAGTGTGAAAAGAGAATCACTGAAGTTATGTTCAATTGATCTAGTTCACAAAGTAAAGATCATAGAAAAACATAGTATGCATACTTGGTGTATGGCATGACTAGTGTTTAGAAAACATAGTGTACATGCTTGGAGCATGGGACAACTATTGTTTTAAATTCAAGAATAAAGTTGATAGTTGAAACAGTATACAATGAATAATGTGTAATCATATAAAAGGTGTTTTATTTATTTTCATAGGTTTTGATACCATATTGGATTCAATTATTATTGTGTTTCATTTTGCATGTTTTGACTTCCCGAATAAACTAGGTTATTCTTCTGGAATAACTAAGTTATTCAAACCATCCACAGTCGGTCATATGTTGGAAGTAGATATGAATTAAGACTGTCATGGGTTGGCTTGTAGAGGTCTAAGGTGTTGGACAAAGGGCTACAACACTCATGAGTGCTCATAAGTTCTGAGTATTGGATTCAACCCGCGCTCATTGGAATCACTTCATGGATTTTATCACGAGTGATCATGAGATGATAATATCTTATATTCTTCAAACCTAGATATATGAGTTGTTACTATGAGTTGGTTGTACATTGATTGCACGAAACCGCATTTGGTAACTCGGTGCTATAAAACGTGCCTTTGTGTATGATTCAACAAGTAGTAGAACAAGCCATATGAGTCGAAGTTTATCCATTCCTTTTACCTTCGGGATAAAAGCGATATCTGTGGGCCCCTCGATGATTTGATGATGACAAATGGAAGTGCTCGGCCGGGCCAGGACTGATTTGATTTGTTCAATTAGTCAGTCATCATAAATCGGAAATCGGGAAACAACAAATGGACAGAGAGAATGATTATAATCCATGTCTCAGTCCATATGATATCTAGAATGAAGGAATATATGATCCCTTATCTAATGGACAAGTCATTGACAGAGGTCAGAGTTTATCGACAAGGTCAGAGTTCGACAGAAGCTTTTGAGAGCTACGATTGCCAGTTGGTTCCTGAAGTCATACGCAATAATAGTTTTAGACTTATCCAAGTGGGAGACTGTTGGATTAATGTCTAAGTCCATAACTATAATTGGTAAGACTTGACCCGACCCGGCATGGTCCATTTGGGTTGCATGGCATCATGCACTTGGATAGACTATAATGAGAGAAAAAAGACACTTACGGTTATTAATATATTATAAGTTCTAGTATATTAATAATAAGAATAATAAGATTATTTAATTAGTATTGATCAAGAATTAATCTAGGATTAATTAAGTGATCAAAAGAAGACTAATTAAATATATGGGTTGATTGTGTAAATCATCCATACTTGTATAGTGGGCTAATGCTCCATGGATTATCTAGTTGGGCCAAAACCCATATGATACTCCATGGATGCTCCATGGTGTATTTGAACCCATGGATCCAAGGAAATGGAAAGTCATGTCAATTAGGGTTTTCCTTAATTGTAACACTATATAAAGATATTATTCTTGACAAAATCGGTACTAGTATTATTCTAGAGAGGGCTAGCCGATTTTCATGAAGTGTAGAATTCTCTCAAGTTATTCCAAGTGTATTTGGTGTTGTGTGAACCATTTGAGGTGTCACACTTGGGGCACTAGGCACTCAAGCTTCATGAAGACATTCTACATCAAAGAGGTATGTATTCTATCTTGTTATATTGATAGTTTTGTATGCTAGATTAGGATAATACCTTGGATGTTCATATTTGCATGTATAATAGAGAAAACATAGATCCAAGGTATTTAGGGTTGCATGTACACTTAGGAGTGGTAGAATGCTCATAACCCAACAAGAAGGTGGTGGAAGATCTTATTGGGAGTCCAAAGCAATGTAGGCCTAAGATTTTATCTTCCTCAAGAATCTCAAGAAGGTATAAAGTCTTCATCTTGATGAGTTAGTTGATAGATCTATGGATTTTGCCCACTTTTTCTCTATGTCATGTTGTTTTGAAAGGTTGAATCTCCTAAAGCTTTCAACTTTATGAACCTCCAGGCCATTTGGAGCATTTGGCTCTTTGGATCTGATTTAGATTTGAGTTTTGAGGTGATGCATGGAATCTTGCCCCTTTTGACCTAATTTGACATAATAAGAGTTCAAGACATGAATTGGTCATCCATATCTAAAAAGTAATGACTTTTATGATGTGTTTGGTGTTAGAAACTCTTCTTGAGCCTTTGGATAAGTAACCTTAAGGATTAAGTGAATATTGATTAAGCCATTTAGTGTTTTGGGCCTTAAAGTCGGGATCTATACACATTGGAGGGTTCTATTAGATAAAGTTGGAAACTTTATCGATTTAGACCCTAATATGGACCAGATCTGATTTAGAGACCCTTCAGGATTGAAGAAAATGGTTGAATATTGATTAGGGTTACTTGTTATGTTTATTAGGCGGAGTCTAGTTCTGGCAGTTCGGGAGTGAGATTTATCAGTCATCAGTATGAGGTGAGTCTCCTCACTTATTCTTACCTGTATGGTAGAATAGTTTTTTATATGTACATGTGATGACTAGTTGGGTCTAAGTGTTATTACCATGTATGTGTTGTTTATATGTGTAGAGACTTCGGGTAGTCTCCAGGGTTGCTGATAACCCATCGGGCATGTTGTTTGCCTATTGAGACTTTAGGTAGTCTGCACGGTTGGTCATAACCTATAATTGTTTTATGTGTTGTGTTGTATGTGATATCTTGGGGAACTCACTAAGTTTTGTGCTTACAGTTGTTGATTAATTGTGTTTCAGGTACTTCTGAGGATCGTGGGAAAGCGAAGGCTTGATTGTTCATATTCACTTGGAGATTTTATTACTAGATGTTTAGGACACTTTGATATTTTGTTGAGGATATGTAACCGATATTATGGTTCATGGGACGGTTTTTATGAAAATTGTTTTTAAGTCAAATTAAAAATGAAAAAATGATTTAAAATTTAAGGTGTTACACCTCTCTATTTATAAGGAAAAGATTTAAACCCTAATATATAATTACCAAGGCTCAGAATAATTATATTTATCTTTGGTAATCATCCTAACATTTAAATTATTTATCTAGAACATTCCAGAATCTCTAGATTTGTTTAATTAATTAAACTATTAATTAATTAACAATCTAGTCCCTATAAATAATTCTCGTTTCAGTTCTGCCCAAATTTGTTCTTGCCTATAACCCAAAATGACATTGTTATATATAGTAATATTACCGACTTGTTGTGGTTATGGGCACTATTCTCCATTATCTCCCACTTGCACTAGGAACAAATAATAGTCTAGTCCAATACTTACTATCAATAGACAATGAGTGTGCAGTCCAACTACAACTACTGTACTTATTGCCATTATGCAATACACACTTAGACTAGTGATTTCAAATTCCTCTGATCTTCATGATATATGTATAAAAATGAGACATGGATCAGAAGTCAAGCTCAATGTTCAAGATTATGTTTCTCAATAGAGACATATGGTGACCTTATCAGACTGATTGTTTGATTTTATCAACTTAGTCTCACTTCGGCCAAGCATTTGATTGTCAACACCAAATTATTGAGGGACCCAGAGATATTTACTTCTCCTAATATGGTAAAAGTATCAAATAATTTTTGACTGCATAGGCTTGTACTATTCGTCATGCAATATCTAATCATTTCATGTATGGTTGCCAGTTATGAACAACATTGGAGAAAAACCAAGATATAACAAATTGTAAAACAGAACCTCATGCATCTCCATATGAAGAATATGAAATATAGTCATCTTAGAATTACTCAAGACATAGTCCATGGAGTAATCTCTAAGTATGGTTACTCCAATACTTAAAATCATAACCTTCAAATACTCATGAGTATTGGTTGCATGCTATACTATGTTCATCCATATGAACAATATACTAATGCACCATGACAATTTTAAATCATTTCTTACTTCCAAGAGTAGGACCGATTACGGAAATTTTGAATTAATATTTTGTAAGTGGTTCTAGACATGAAAAAAAGGAATATGGAATATATTAATGCAAATGGTAGAAAAAATCTTATTATTAATACTCTAAAAAACAATCACCATATCAGTTAAAATACGATTCCTATTAGTTCCAAAATATCAAACTACAAACTAAGTTATCAAGCCAATTTACTAGAAAATCTAATCCCTATAGATCTAGTATGTGCATCATGCTTGATCTATGACAATGGTTTGGTGAGTGAATCATCTAGATTATCTTAAGACGCTACACAACTCACTAAGATGTCTCCATCCTCCATGATCTTTTTGATATAGTGGAACTTTCTAAGTGTATGTCTTGAGCTCTTGTGATCTTGGGGTTCTTTATTCAGAACGATTCCACCCTCGTTGTCGCAGAAGATCTCAGTTAGGTCAAATATGCTAGGAACAACACCCACATCATTGATGAATGTCTCCAACCACATTGCCTCTTTTGCAGCTTCACAAGTTTCAATATACTCATACTCTATCGACAAATCCACTATATGTAGAGTCGAAATTTCTTGTAATATGTCGAAGTCTGTGTATTTGTCTATTTTGTATGTTTCGTTATGTATTTTCTAATGCATTTTACTATCGAAGCTTAAATGTTTACCCTTAGTATTTTTCGTACTTTCAGTCTCCTATAAATAGGAAGAGAACATAGCGTTGATAGTAGAGAGTCTTTGCCACACCCCCAAACCAAGGATGGCGGAAACATCTAGGGGTGGAGGACATCATGTATAGTATCACAACAACAAGTATAATAGTGCTCAAAGTAATTACAACCATCATAAATATAATCGAAAAAATTACATCACAGTAAGTTTACATGTTTCAAAATCAATTACATTATGATGACAAAATGAACTGTTTGACGATTTAAACGTCCCATCCTCAAAATGTTGTTGTTCTCCTGATTCACTGATTTCCTAAAAATACAAGTAGTTTTGAAAAATGTCAATAATTAAGTTGGTGAGTTCATAAGAGTTTTGTTTGAGAAAGAAACCATTTTCTTTGTAAAAGTGACAAAGTATGTTTCTAGAAAACCCAATATTTTCTTTGTTAAGTGTGAAATGAATGCTTCTATGTTATGCGATAATTAACCCTAGAAGGACCAACAGATTCCTTCTATAAGTGCCCAGCGTATTTAAGTTATATAAAATTTAAGTTAAATAAATCATTGAATATAATGGGTCTGCCTTAGGTTCACAACCAAACAAGGAACAAGAGATAAGGTGTGCCCACCAATTCTAAGTCGATTGAGACTAGATTCTTATATAACTCTATAATATACACTTAGCAATTATAGTTGAAGTCTAACAATTCTAGCTATATGTAATTTTAATAGAAATATGTTTCCAAAGAAAACCCAATATTTTCCTTAATAAAGTTATGTAGTCCTAAATCCCAAAAATAAACAAGTATTTTTTTTCCATACTTAAAGTAATTCATGTGAGTTAGATTGACATAACTCGCTAAAAAGTGATTTTGAATCGACATAAAACGCTTTTTGATATGAAAGTAAAACCCGTAAATCATATGATTTGTTAATACCACATGTGAGCTATTATAACCATGCTAAGAGGCAGATGGCCTCGTAATACAACGTTTTTCAGACATCGCACGTTAAATGACATTTGTCACCACAAACCTGCCAGTCTAGTTGTTGCACGCAGCTCAGGTGCGGGCTTGTCAGACCCAATATAGATTTATACACAACTATCACGCTCTCCCTACAAGAGACTCTGGTTACAATTTACAGGACTTTTGACTTTGTTACTATGAAAATGACACGAAGCGAATGTCTCACAAATTTATTCATTAATAGATTTACGTGAATTGAACTGAAAACCTTTGGTTAATAAGTTTGAAATGTAAATGATACATAAACTATACCTATTATAGTTTATCCAAAACGTTTGTAATGTAAAAGAACCCATTTTTATGAAAATACATTAGTACTATGAGTTCATAAACTATTACTATTATGTAGTATATGATAAACCCATTTGTTTTTAGAGTAAAACCTTTCTCATATAGTAAAAATCCATAAACTATGCTTATTATAGCTTATTGTATGTGTTCGAATGAATGAAGATTCCTTATCATGAATGACCAAATTTTAGTTTATGATGATAAACTAACAAGAAAAAACATTCAATATTTAAAACTTATTGTTATACACTTTGCTCAACATAATACAAAGTGTTATGAAAGTTATAAGTTGTTAACTAGTTTTTAACCTTTCTGCACTGTTTTAGAAAAATCATAGGAAGATCATACAAATTCAAAAACTGAATCCGTAATTTCTGAGAGTTCATAAAATGTGTCTAGCTTATTCACAATTTTTATTATGATTTATAGAAGTCTTTAACTTGTGTTAAATTGTTCATATTCGCAGACTGGTCCGAATTCATTTCTGAAATGATAGGCAGTTTTGTAAAAATCACAATAAATCGTATAAAAATCGTATGGAGATGTGCAAGTCGTCATTTTAAAGGTATGAACCTGAAATATTTTCATCTAATACACTTTTGAAAACTATAAAGTTTAAGTTGACCAAAACATTCCGTGAATGGAGTTAAACGTTTCTGATGAAAGTTGTTGGGTGAGTTTAGTTGTGTTCTAGGTGTTTTAACTTGTATTCCCCCTCCCCCCTAAAACTTAAGAAAAACATGAAAAGATAGGGGTATGAACTCACCTTTTGTGTTTTTAGTGGATGGATGTTGAAGAAAATAAGTGTTCTACTCAAGAACACTTAGAAGATGCCTTGAAGATTCGAAGATCTAACATGAATGTGATGATGTTTATGTAAGATATCTATGATTTGAGTAGAAGGAAGTGAAATAATCATATGGAAAATGATAATACTTACCAAAAGTAGAAGAAAATATTGAAATAAGGCCCTTGAATCTCGAATTTTAGTGAGAGAATTGAGAGAGAAAATGTGTTTGATCTTTGGTGGAAGCATGAGAAAATGAGAGAGTGTTAGGAGAGAGGATATATTTCAGCCTTAGACAAAGAATGGGTTTGGGAAATGATGGGAAAAGGACAATGAATGACCAGGTATGATGGGGTGTGGGCTGGTCATATAGTGGGTGTGGGTGGTTGCTTGTGTCATAAACTAAAGTGATGTCAACACTCCACCTCAATTACTTCACCTACTATTTGTGGATAAAATTTACACCCAAAAATGGGGGAAATAATGAAATATGGGGATTTAAATGTTAAAATATAATTTTGGGTGAAAATCCTGTGTTAAAATAATTAAAAACGGGCCTAAAATGAAGTCGTAGTCGAAAACCGAGAAGAAAGGCGAAATCTGCGAGACCTCTCGGTGTTGGGTCGAATGTTTGGTCCCTTCTGGTCATGGACCGAAGGAGAAAGGGGGTTTCGGTCCAAGAAGGTAGGTTCAGTTTCGGTTCCATGAGCTTCGGTTTCAGTCCTCCTCCTCAGTTCGGTCCTAGTGGTCTCGGCTTCGGTCCTCAGCAGAGTTCGGTCCTAAGAGGCTTCGCTTCTAATAGGAGGGTTTTGGTTCCTTACGCTTATCTTACCTGTTTTTACCCCCATATTAATCGGTTTTTTGACCCGGTTAAGGTTCGGGATGACTCGAATGATTACTTAAAGTTAAAGGAACTTTTGAGAGAGATTTGGGAGAGATTACACATACTTGGAGAGATTTAGGAGAGATTTTAAATAGAGAGAGATAGAGTGAAAGAGATTGGGAGAGGCTTCTTTTTTGAACTTTTTGAGTGCTTGGCTCCGCAACGCAAGGTCTGTAAGCCCCATTAAGCCATGTTTAAGGATCTTACATACTCCCGATGAGTATGCAACATTGTTTTATCGGTTTGGTTCGTTACTTACCATAGTTTCAGGTTAATGAAATCTAGATATACGAACTTTTCAGCTGATGATTTCTCATTAGCATAGCGAGTTGTATAGTAATTACCTAATGTAAACCCTAGTACACAAGGGTTAGTTGAGTTGACCGGTTTGACTTGTTGACTTTATTTGAATTTTGACCAGAATTTGACGGTTGTCACATCATCACCCCGTTAGAAGGAATTTCGTCCCGAAATTTGCATTTTAACTGGGACTTCAAGAGTTCGGGAAGAGATGTGGGTATTTTTTGTTTCATTTGATCCTCGCGTTCCCAGGTGAACTCGGGTCCTCGTATAGCGTTCCAACAAACTTTCATGATGGGAATACGACTTTGTTTCGTTCTTTTGATCTCCCGATCCATGATTTCAACTGGTTCTTCCATGAAGAGGAGACTCTCATTAACTTCAATTTTTTCGAGGGGTATCACGAGAGTCTCGTCGGATAGGCACTTTTTTAGGTTCGATACGTGAAAGGTAGGATGCACTTGATTTAGTTCTTGGGGTGATCGGAGTTTGTATGCCACTGGGCCAATCCTGGCAAGGATTTTGAATGGTCCGATGTACCTTGGGTTTAGTTTCCCACGCTTTACCGAAGTCAGTCACCCAAGATATTAACATGTCGCCCAAGGTTTGTACAGTGCCTTCTGATCTGCCCGTCGGTTTGCTGGTGGTAGGCCATAGTCAAGTCTAGCCTAGTTCCCTGTAAGGGTTGCCAGAGTCGCGAAATGAATCTACTATCTCTGTCAGAGATAATGGATATTGATAGACCATGCTGTCATAAAATCTCTTTGATGTACATTCTAGTCGATTTCTCCATCTTGCTGGTTCCTTTGATTGGTAGGAAGTGCGCGGATTTGGTCATCCTATCAATAATTACCCAAATGGTATCGAGACTACCCTTTGACTTGGATAATTTGATTGTGAAGTTCATGGCTATCCGCTTCCACTTCCTTTCGGTTATCATTGGTTGTTTGTATGAAACTCGAAGACTTCTGTTATTCTACCTTGACCTTGGCACAAGTATGATACTTTCCCTTATGTGTAGCGATGTCAGCTTTCCTATTCATCCACCGATGTTACTTTTTGAGATCCAGACACATCTTGTCCAAGCCTGGATGAAGGGAGTAGCAAGTTTTCATGTCCTTCGTTCGTGACATTATTTCTGAATCCATCAACCTCGGTGTCCAGATCTGGTTCATGAGATAACATGCCCTTCCGCTCTTGCCTTTTAGGTTCTCTTGATTGGTAAAGATTGTACATATTGTGTCGTAGAGATGGTCTCTCTAGATCTCTATGGCGAATACTACCGCTCCTAGTTTGAGGTCATGGGTGACCTAGCCGACCCCGTACGTCTTTAGCGGTCTTAAGTCATAAGTAATAACTTCTCCTAGGAGCACTGCATAGGGCCTGCTGTAGTGTTTCTCGTTTATCGGTTAGATTGGTTGGGAACATATGGGTTGGGTTTACACGATTAGACTTATTCGGATGATAGGACGTTCACTCGCCCTCCTGGGTAGCCTTGTCCCGAAGTTCATGGTAGGACTCGTACCTGGTCCATCTATCATTAACTTGTGCATATAGGTCGTGTGTACTTAAGGTTGGCAAGACAGTTGGATGGGTGACCCTGCCCCAAGTCCATAACCAGATGAGGAATAGGAAATAAGGAGGAAGCACACATCCAATGTCCGTAGAATCTTAATTATACATTAGCCTCGCGTATACATGCTGTAGTGGTAGACTAACCGTAATCGTCCCAAGCCTCTGTGCTTGAACCTTATCTGCTGCATGCGTGACATTCCTGAAGGGTCTTCTGGAAATACTTGTGGTAAGGTTTCGGAAGGTATAATACTCCTCTGGTGAGTAGTTTGGGGTTTCACAGCGAGAGATGACCTGGAGGTCTATGCTGGATGTGTTTATGGGAGATGAAGGTTTCGATATTCGGAGGGTTAGGTGAAGGGTCATTTCGTAGCCGTTAAATCGGGAAGATGAGGACTATACCAATCGAAATTGAATGGTGATAGTAGTATCTTTTTAGTTAAAACATGTGTTAAGTTGTATTTGTAATAAGTGCTCATTAGAGTGATAGAGTATCTTGTGTTTCTTTTCAGTATGTTCTGTTTTGTTCGATGTTATTATTGTTGGGTTTTGGTCATAAGACATCCTATGTGCTCATACAAACCCTAATGCTTGGATCTAGGTTTCTCTATTGTACATGCTTTGAATCCAAGACTATAAACCCTAATTCTAGCATACAAGTAATCATATTAATGTGTAATTAGGTTTAAGATCATACCTTGATTGTTATGTAGCAATAACAATCCCAATTCCACCTTGGATTGACTTTGGAATGCTTAGAGTCACAAGTGTCACTCCTCTAATGGCTTACAAACACCATAAGCAAATGGAGAAGGTATAAAGAGAGAGGTGAGAGGTTAGAATTCGTATCTAGGACCTCTTGGGAAGGGATACACGAATTCATGGCCCTAGGGGTGTTTATATAGGTGTAGAGATAGGGTTTCAGTCATTATCCTTATCTAGTTGATTATCCATTAAGCAACCAATAAGATAATCCTTGAATCCTTATCATACTCAAATTCTAAGGCTTTCCAACCTTAAATTCGTCCACCATATAAATAAGATAACCCTTACCTTATTTTGTAACTATCACATAATTACAAATCAGCCCCTCTAGTTTAATTAATTACATTTGATCACAAAACTAATTCTTAATTAATTATTGACCAATATTAATTAAACAAATATGATTTCTCCTTTAATATATTATTCTTATAACATATTAATAAATCATATTATCCTCTCTCTCTTTATTCATTTCTCCAATCAAGTTGCTTTGGTGAAGGCAACCCAAAAGGACCATGCACCATCGGGTCAAGTACATACCAAAATAGTTATGGACTTAGACACTAATCCAACAGTCTCCCACTTGGATAAGTCTAATAACTATTCTGCGTATGACTTCAGATCCCGATCTGCAATCGTAGCTTTCCAAAGCCGCTGTCAACTCTGATCATATCAGATACGCGTGTCCTTAGATAAGGGATCATATATTCCTACATTCTAGATACCGTATGAGATATGATTTCTAATCATTCTCTTTGTACTATATCTCGATTTCCGATTTATGACTACAGACTAATTGAACAAATCAAATTAGCCATAGCCCGGCCGAGCATTTATGTATGTCATCACTAAACCATCGAGGGGCCCAAAGATATCGCTTCTATCCTACCTTGGATAAAAGGAACGGATAAACTTTGATACAATGCTCGCTTGCACTCACTCACCGAATTACACACAACAATATGTTTTATAACACCAAGTTACTGGTGCGTTTACATATTATCAATGTGCAACCGATTCGCAAGATACAACTCACACATCTCGGTTTGAAGAATATAAGATGTTATCGTCTCACTAATCACTCGAGATAGTGATCCAAGTGAGCGTGGGTTTAATCCAATGCTCAAATCATATTCATAAGCACTCATGAACGTTGCAGCAAACATTTTCTTATGTCTAATACTCTTTTAGACAATCCACACACCAATTCACGACAATCTTCATTCATACCTACTTCCAACATATGAACGACTGTGGCCCGTTTGAAGAATTCGATTATTCTTAATAAACTCAATTATTCTGGAAGTCAAAACATGCAAGGTGAAACACAAGAATAATACTAATCCCACATGGCCTCAAACCTTTGAGTATAAACAAAAACACGTTTTATTTATCACCATACCGATTACTCATTATTTGTCGTTTCGGGTAATCAACTTCTTACTTGAATTCCAACACTTGTCCCATGCTCCTAGCATGCACACAATGTTTACCTATGGTTCTTACTTTTGTGAAATAGACAAATTGAACACATTTCCAATCATTCTCATTTTACAACTCCAAATCCATTTTCTTAAGTGTAAGAACATCAAATTCTTGTTACTTATAGAATATACTAGATTCTAACACTTTATGCAACGATCCTTTTGTAATGTCACTGCACCAAAGTCTCCAAGACTATTGCCAATGATATTACAAAGTCCTCTAACGGAGATTGTTACAAGACAATTCCTTAGATACGATGTCTCTCACTCAAAGTACATTCCTTTGAACATCCTTTTGCATAAAGGTTTCTAATCTAGTCATAGATTTTAAGTATTTACTTCCCAATATGGACACACTTCCATATTTTCCATATGACAACTAATTTCTTAATAGAATCTTATCTATTCGTAATGATGTCGATATTGTCCATCCAATATGGAAACATTTCCATATTTTCCAATACTATACTTCCAACTACTCACAAGCGACCAATTCTCATCGAACTTCAAATCGTCCTTTGATAGTTGTTTAATTATTTTAGTCAGAACCAATTCTAGTCCCTTTTCCCTCTAAATGCGCTAGACATTTGGAAAATTTTAGAATGGTCAAACATTAAAGCATTTGCAATCCATCCTATACCCGAAGCGTATGGGACACGACGCACAATGTTTTATTTGCTATGTTCTCAAAATTCAAATTGTGAAGAGGAATGTCGTAATCATAATCGAAACTTTAAGAACACACTATGTACCCTTGACTAAATTTATTAACATTCCGCAACCTAATCCTTTAGATTTGAAATGAAGCATAATATTATCTCCCTTAATTATAGCAAAACAACCTTTCAACTCTTACAACTTTGCAAAGTATGACTCTTGTTTTCTATAATTAATATTGCCAACTATGCAATACGTGCCTTAATAATCATACAATCATAACATTTATGCTCCCACTATCACGATGATTATTATAAAACATAACACTTATGCTCCCACTAGCTTCGACATGTATTCATAAACATCTTAACTTTCAGAAAAACAATACTTATTGAATTTCTTAAGTTCATGTTTCTAATACTTAGTGCTTTGATAATCTTTTATCAAGGCTTCTTGAATTTATACACTTTTGCCTTAGACAGTTCATATGTGTGTCTTAACAATTAAGACTAATTGCCAAACCTCACAATTCAAATTATGGAAAGGGATGCCGTAACCATGATCGAATTCAAGAATGCAATTTTACAATCACTATCTTTTAAAATCTTTCTTAGTGAAAGCATTTCCTCACAATCATTTTCATGAAGTAGGAAATCTTATGACACTTAGATTTAAATGGTGTATGTGTTCCTATCCATGTGAATTTGTTAAAAAAAAAAAAAAACAAAGTTTACGACAAATTCAAACTCATATGGATCGAACTTCCCTAATCTTGATTTCTTGCCTTATGGTAGCACAATTGCCCACCACGTCTTCCAAGTAGTTAAGCAGCTCACCTTTTCCTATCAATGTACTTTCCATTGATCAAGGTCCTTGCCTTTTATGCATTCAAATGAGAACTTATAGGACTCACATGCATAATTAACTCGATTGGATTGGCACAGAAACAAAATAATGTCTTTACGATAGGTTGTTAACCTCAACTCGTGTGCTAGTGATGATCGATAAGGTTTATTTGATTTGTTCTTGAAACCTTTCAAGACCATTAAGACTCCCACTAACTCCTTGACATATAAGATTCTCTTGTCAATAAACATTTGTTGACAACTAAATATTCAAGAGTTAGTGTAGCTTTTATCAAAACACTTCATAAATTGGTCTTAGTTGGTCTTTGCCTTATTCAAGACATCACAACTTTCCACAATTGATGAATGTTATAAACCTTCTTAATACTATTCACTCAATGTCACAATCTTGACTTTAAGACTTGTTTTGGAACGAAGTATGATTGACTTCTTGATTTGACCATTTCTTCAATCTTTGATTCCTCTTCTTGGACATACAATTGTACCAAGACTCACTTGGAGGATCAATTGAGATATGGTTCTTAATCATTAAGACCTATCATAAAGCATAAAAGCTACTCTCCCTTCTTCTTAGAATGGAGAAACTCTTATCTTTCTGCCTACTTGATTCTTCTTATTCGTTTTGCTATTGATCTAAACCCTTTAATCAATTCAAAATTACACTTAATCTTGTAAGTGTAATCATATTTACTAAGCCTTTAGTAAATCATGACGAATATCTTTGTTACTCTTATGGTGAACTTGATCAACACACAACTTTGTGTACTCGATCTCCTAGTCCTTCACTTGACACTTTGTCAATGAATTAGTCTAATTTCCAAATACAAAATTTCTCATTCATCGTGCATCCACGTTGCATGATTCCAAGTTTCTGTCCAATTTGAAACTTGGGCGATGAGAAACTCTCCCTATTTGGTAAATTCTTGACACTTCCATAAATAACATAACTAAGAATCATATCCATTCGTTGTAGAAATATGCAAACATCAATTTTTTATAACAATTTCATTGCAAGGAAGTAAACGAATAAATAAATAAGTCAAACAAAATTTATTTTATTTATAAAAGCAGCGGAAAAACATTTGCCCTTACAGTGCAAAATCTATTGAAAACTATGTAAAAGAAAATTTCTAACAACTCTATCATAACTATCTAAGCTCAAAATCCAATCTTCAAGTCCATGAGATCGAGATCCATCTCTTGTGATTAGATTCATCTTGCTCTCTTATCAAGCTTCCTTTCTTTTCACCGATCCTTTAAAACATTCAAATGCAATCTTATCACATCATGTATTAAGAATCAATGAATAGGAACTTAATGGAGTTAGATAGTGGATTCTTACCTAAAGCGTAGTCATACTTTTGACTCTCCCATCTCTTAGATCTCTTAGGTAGATAGGGCAACTTCGTCTCCAATGCCCCTTCTCTTGGCAATAAAAGCAAATTGACTCCTTTGGAACAACACATGGAACTACTTTAGACATCGCCTTTCTCTTATGATCAAACTTTTCGATCATTGCATGTCTTTCATTGCCATTGTCTATATCCATAGAGGTCTTGAAGGCAGATTCACCAATCAACTTTGCTTTTCTATTGCGCCAAACCATTGTTGATTCAACAACAATAAGCAAATAGGTGAAATCTATAAGGGTCACGTCGCGGTTCATCATATAGTACTCTCTTACGAACTCACTATACGAGTTAGGAAGTGACTGAAGAACCCAATCAACAGCCATCGCTTCACCGACAATGAATCCCATCATTCTTAATCTATCAATGTGTGACTTCATCCCTAAGACGTGTGCACACACCGACTTGCCCTCTTTATGTTTACTTGCCAAAAGGGCTTGAGTGATATTGAACATTTCAATTTTACAATCTTGTGGGTTAGGGAGAATAATTGGAGGAGGAAGAGGAAGTGAAGCATGATTTCTTGTTCCTCGATCGAATTGTGGAATATCATCTTCATGTGGAATGCTTGTTCCACGGGATTTGAGAAGACCATAGTTGTCGAACTTTCACATCGGGAGAAAAACGAATTCAAGTTAGTTGATTGATTGAGTCCTTGGTAAATCACCCAAATACAATTCCAAGGCTAGGACCCAACACAATATCCTACAACTCGGGAGAGGGATGTCGTAACCCAAATTGCAGAACATTTGAAGGTAAGTGAATGACGATTCACTAGTTTCCACCATGAAAAACGAAAAAGAAATTTAAGTTTTAAATCTATGAAAACTCCTAGATCCTTTGAGATTCATTGATCATTTCAATGGCATGTTTAAATCTCGATATGCCCCTCTTGTTTGTGACTGGGACGCCGAGGATCACAAAGCGGGTGTGAATAACCATGCAAACTACATGGTGCCCTCACATGTTACAATCACCTATTCGATGTGCCGGTAAACCACACACGCTCCACCGAACTATGACAAACATTGAGTCACCCTTTGCTACCTTTGCTTAGAACCATTTAGTGTGCCGGTAAACCACACACGCTCCACTAACGTCTTCGCAAGGGCACAAAGTGTAATTTCATGGAATTGCATCAATTCACTTTTGCCTAAGTAACTAAGATTGGGAATTTGAAAAACATTTAGTTACTTTGTATTTCATTATACTTATAATGGAAGGTTTCGTCCTATCCTACCCGTTCGGCTAACGACCCTCCACTAGTCAAGAGTGCGGTGGGTAAGAGTGGATACCCATTCAATCGCCATTTTATAGGCAATTTCCTTAAACACCCCTTATAGACCAGCTTCGTGAATGAGGCCTACTAACGGTAAGACTGACTTTTACTCATACACATATATAATGTTAGACTTTTAATGTTATATATAGTATAGGGTGTATTTTATACTTTTAAAATACTATATGGTTAACTTTAACAATTACACTTTTAATTCAATTAAAAGGTTAACCTAAACCTTTATGGATTTATTAAATCTCTTTTAATTATACTCCTTAATTAATTAATAAAACCATAAGGGTGTGATTTGAAGTTTTCAAAACATTACTAGGGTTTTAGAATTTAACATTTCTAATTAAACTTTTAATCAACTTTTAAATTCCAAAACTTGAGGGCAAGATTTTGAAACCTTTTTCAAAACATTAGGGTTTTAACTATTTAAATTTCAAAACTTCAAAACTTTTGGGCTCAAATTTAAACTATAAAACCTAAAGGGGAAAATATGAAACTTTTCATAACAACAAGGATCAAATAACAAATAATCTAAACTAACATTTAGTTACATAATTATCCATATTTGATTTGTTTAATGATTTCTTGCAAAACAATTTATCAATTTACTCAAAATAATTAATCAATTATCTTATAAGGAAACAATTATCTTGTTAATTGATAATTATCTTTAATTAGATCAAGAATATAGTCATATATATATTATAAAATCGGATTTACATTTATCTAACATGATAAGGTAACTATCCATATGCAAAAACAGCAAGAAATCCCGAGATAAGCATTATCTGACGAGTTGACTCGTCGAGTCAGGCATGGACTCGGCGAGTTCAGCCATGGACTCGGCGAGTCCAGCCTCCGCAATCCAAAAAATCGAATTTTTCAGTTATACAATGCACAATTGAAACCAAGCTAGGCTCTGATACCACTGTTGGGTTTTGGTCATAAGACATCCTATGTGCTCATACAAACCCTAATGCTTGGATCTAGGTTTCTCTATTGTACATGCTTTGAATCCAAGACTATAAACCCTAATTCTAGCATACAAGTAATCATATTAATGTGTAATTAGGTTTAAGATCATACCTTGATTGTTATGTAGCAATAACAATCCCAATTCCACCTTGGATTGACTTTGGAATGCTTAGAGTCACAAGTGTCACTCCTCTAATGGCTTACAAACACCATAAGCAAATGGAGAAGGTATAAAGAGAGAGGTGAGAGGTTAGAATTCGTATCTAGGACCTCTTGGGAAGGGATACACGAATTCATGGCCCTAGGGGTGTTTATATAGGTGTAGAGATAGGGTTTCAGTCATTATCCTTATCTAGTTGATTATCCATTAAGCAACCAATAAGATAATCCTTGAATCCTTATCATACTCAAATTCTAAGGCTTTCCAACCTTAAATTCGTCCACCATATAAATAAGATAACCCTTACCTTATTTTGTAACTATCACATAATTACAAATCAGCCCCTCTAGTTTAATTAATTACATTTGATCACAAAACTAATTCTTAATTAATTATTGACCAATATTAATTAAACAAATATGATTTCTCCTTTAATATATTAATCTTATAACATATTAATAAATCATATTATCCTCTCTCTCTTTATTCATTTCTCCAATCAAGTTGCTTTGGTGAAGGCAACCCAAAAGGACCATGCACCATCGGGTCAAGTACATACCAAAATAGTTATGGACTTAGACACTAATCCAACAATTGTTACTGTAGATGATTCATACCACAGTGTCTAGCACTTGTAGTGAGTGTGTTCTGATTGCTAGCAATGATACTTGATATCATGATCCCTAATGGGTCACTCTATGATCGAGTGGTATATGTACGTCGTATGTAATTTGGTATTGATGAAATCGTCGAGTGAGTGGCTCTACCCTAATCCCACTGCTAGACATGGAAAAGGAGTCAAGATGGAATTATTCGCTTTATGTCTTTAGTATTTTTAATATAATTAACCCCGATGTATGCACAAAGTCATCACGGCTTACAGCTAATGATTCTAAGGTCATATATGAGTGTCTTTGATTTGATTTGAACGAGAGAGTATTTTAACTACTTTTAGAAAGACGGTAATTTTAGCAAGTATACCAAATTCATTACAAACATACGGTACTTAGAAGTTTTTGTCGTTGCGAACATTACAAAAGTCCTAATAGGGTTCCTTTGTTGCTCCTACTGGTTTGTTCATCACACTCCTCCTGCTCCCCCGTCATTCTTCTCAGTTGGACATTCTCTCTTCAAGTGTCCTGTTTCACCGCATCGGTAGCATCTTGGGCCTACCCTGGTGTTGGTGGTTGAAGCGAGGTGTTGGGTCTGGTTTCTGTAAAAGCGGGTAGTATGTCCGTTCTTGTTGCAGTTTTTACAGTGCATCACCCGGCAAACCCCATTTTGATGGTAGCCACACTTGTTACACCTTAGGAGTGATCCCTTATATGGTCTGGCCAGTGCTTGGGTGATAGACCTTGTGGCTAGTGTCGAGGCATGTGTCGTGACTGCTGTTGTAACGGCAGGGGTGGCCATGGGTTGTTGTCTTTTAGTGAATCTTTGAGATTGGTTGCGCTCCTTTTTGTTCCAAAACTTTTTCTTCTTGTTCGTAGGTTTGTGGCCTGAGGTGCCTTCATGGGTAGACACCCATCGGTGTTCCTAATTGTTACAACAATTTGTATTGTTGCTACCGCTTCCATCTCTGCTGGCATTGTTAGCATTGAGTTGCGCCATGACGATTGTCACTACTGTCGTGACCGCAGCTTGAAAGGTAGCAGGGTGTATCTGCAGGATTGTTTCCTTGCTTGTTGGTTGGTTGCTTTCTTGTGAATACATGATCCTGTTGCATGGCGAGAAATGATGTCGTGAGTGGGGATGATTATCTCTAGTTATATCCTTACCATTTATATACACATATATAAATTTCACAATTTACTAAACTATTCTCAGTGTTTCTGCTAACGTTCCTGAGACAGAGTTATGGTAGTGGGTAGAAGTAGGTTTCATACGGGCGTTAAGATTTACTCATCTTGGGATCATGTTTGTCCAAACACACCTGGCTGAGGAGTTTTTAATGGGACCCGATGCATTAGTGTTGGTATGATCGCACCCTCATAGGTCTACGAAAAGGTCACCTTTTAACTATGAGGCTTAAAAAGGTGAGATGATAGTGAGTCTTGAATAAGGGTTTATACGTCGGGAATTATTTATCTTAGTTCTGAGTGTATCGTGTTCCGGTTGTTTATGGTGTTCTGAAAACAGTTCATAACGAAAGTCTATATATGATAAACTTATGAATTTTAGTAGTATTGATCCCAAAGAAAAATACGCATGCCCCTTTTATTTGTATGATTTTAGCATACTTAGTTTTTAGAGGAAGATTTTGAGCCTGATGCAGGTCCACACCACATCTTTGCAAGAAAAGTTTGGACCACAGATAAATCTCTCGACTAGGGTAATCACTAACTCGTGGGTTCGGGCCTAAACATGGAGGGGAGTAACACCAACGCCTACTCATAGACCTAATCTACAAGGTCTTGTGAGTAAAATGAACTATTCTTACGATAATACATCCCCAAATGGCAAATTGTTGTTGCTGATGGCGACTCCATCCCTCAATCAATGCTGCCCAACTGGGCACACGTTTAATGGAGTTGAGACAGTTTGCGAGAGCCCGGGCTATGTGAGGAGATTTGTCGACCTCTGACTCCACCTCTGACTCTTTTCCTCATCACTTGCTAACTCTCCGGGTTCGGAAGGTAGGGGTATCCTAGTATGTAAGATCTTGTCGTGATGTTCGTGCGAGAATAGGTGTGAAAGAGATAATTAATAGATGTCTAATCCTATAATTACTTAAAGGGGTGATCCTTATCAGTCACGTCTATAATCACATAGTGCATACCAATTATACATAATATGAGATAGCATAGACCTTCGAATAAATGACTCTACTCTAAGTCCACAACCAAACAAGGAACTGGAAGTAGAGCAATGGTCATAGATTCTGAGTCAATAATATCTTTAATTATGTATAACCTTGGCGTATGCACTCGATCATTATAGACCTACTAATAGGGGTCTTTAGTTTTTACATAAGTTGACTATAGTATCACCAAATACTCCTATTGTATTTTTAATGTTTGTCTTATGTTTTTCAACGTTTGATTGTAGATAGAATTTTGGTAAGTTTTTAGACTTGTTACAACACCACAACCATTCCCGGGCATATGCTAATCACTTCTGGGTTAGACATAGTTGATCAGGCTATGTCATTCCCAGACCTGACTATACATCCCCAAGCCAACTTGTGCCATTCAACAATAATTACTTTTGTTTTCTTCTAGAATGATGATGACCTTAATATGTATGCATGCATGTATAATTTTAACAAGAAACTATTTATTTCTAAAAGTATATTTATTTGAAAATGTTAAATCAGAGACCTTAGTCCCAAATGCATTTATAGTTTGTATATCTTATGTGGTTCAATATACTTAGTTCACTATAAACAATGCTCTAATACCAATCTGTCACACCCCCAAACCAAGGATGGCGGAAATGTCTGGGGGTGGAGGACTTTATGTATAGTCTCACAACAATGAGTATAATTGTGCTCAAAGTAATTACAACCATCATAAATATAATTGAAAAAGTTACATCATAGTAAGTTTACATGTTTCAAAATTAATTACATTATGATGAAAAAATGAACTGTTTGACGATTTAAACGTCCCATCTCAAAATGATGTTGTTCTCCTGATTCAGTGATTTCCTGAGAAGACAATTAGTTTTGAAAACTGTCAACAATTACGCTGGTGAGTTCATAAGAGTTTCGTTTGAGAAAGAAACCGTTTTCTTTGTAAAAGCGACAAAGTATGTTTCCAGAAAACCCAATATTTTCTTTGTTAAGTGTGAAATGAATGCTTCTATGTTATGCGATAATGAACCCTAGAAGAACCCACAGATTCCTTCTATAAGCACCCATCGTATATAAGTTATATAAAATTTAAGTTAAACAAACCGTTGAATATAATGGGTCTTCCCTAGGTCCACAACCAAACAAGGAACAGGAGATAAGGCGTGCCCACCAATTCTAAGTTGATTGAGACTAGATTCTTATATAACTCTATCATATACACTTAGCAATTATTGTTTAAATCTAACAATTCTAGCTATATGTAATTTTAATAGAAATATGTTTCCAAAGAAAATCCAATATTTTCCTTAATAAAGTTATGTAGTCCTAAATCCCAAAAATAAACAAGTATTTTTTTCCATACTTAAAGTAATTCATGTGAGTTAGATTGATATAACTCGCTAAAAAGTGATTTTGAATCGACATAAAACCCTTTTTGATATGAAAGTAAAACCCGTAAATTTTATGATTTGTTAATACCACATGTGAGCTATTATAACAATGCTAAGAGTCAGACGGCCTCGTAATACAACGTTCTTCAGATGTCTCACATTAAATGACATTTGTCACCACAGACCTGTCGGTCTAGCTGTTGCATGCAGCTCAGGTGCGGGCTTGCCAGACCCAATATAGATCTATACACAACTATCATGCTCTCCCTACAAGAGACTCTGGTTACAATTTATAGGACTTTTGACCTTGTTACTATGAAAGTAACACGAAGCGAATGTCTCACAAATTTATTTATTAACAGATTTACGTGAATTGAACTGAAAACCTTTGGTAAATAAGTTTGAAATGTAAATGATACATAAACTATACCTATTACAGTTTATCCAAAACGTTTGTAATGTAAAAAGAACCCCTTTTTATGAAAATACATTAGTACTATGAGTTCATAAACTTATGTAGTATATGATAAACCCATTTGTTTTGAGAGTAAAACCTTTCTCATGTAGTAAAAATCCATAAACTATGCTTATTATATGTGTTCGAATGAATGAAGATTCCTTATCATGAATGACTAAATTTCAGTTTATGAAGATAAACTAACAAGAAAATATATTCAATATCTAGAACTTATTGTTATACATTTTGCTCAACATAATACAAAGTGTTATGAAAGTTATAAGTTGTTAACTAGTTTTTAACCTTTGTGCACTGTTTTATAAAAATCATAGGAAAATCATATGAAGTCGAATACTGAATCCATAAATTCTGAGAGTTCATAAAATGTGTCTAGTTTATTCATAATTTTTTATTATGATTTTTGGAAGTCTTTAACTTGTGTTAAATTGTTCATATTCACATACTGGTACGAATTCGTTTCTGAAACGATAGACAGTTTTGTAAAAATCACCATAAATCGTAGAAACTTCGTATGGAGATGTGCAAGTAGTCATTTTAAAGGTATGAACCTAAAATATTTTCAGCTAATATAGTTTTGAAAACTAAAATGTTTAAGTTGACCAAAATAGTCCGTGAATGGAGGTAAACGTTTCTGATGAAAGTTGTTGGGTGAGTTTAGTTGTGTTCTTGGTGTTTTAACTTGTATTCCCCCCCCCCCCCACCCCCCACACACACACACCTTAAAACTTAAGAAAAACATGAAAATATAGGGTTATGAACTCACCTTGTGTGCTCTTAGTGGATGAATGTTGAAGAAAAGAAGTGTTCTACTCAAGAACACTTAGAAGATGCCTTGAAGATTCGAAGATCTAACATGAATGTGATGATGTTTGTGTAAGATATCTATGATTTGAGTAGAAGGAAGCGAAATAATCATATGGAAAATGAAAATACTTACCAAAAGTAGAAGAAAAGCGTGGAAGAAAGCCCTTGAATCTCGAATTTAAGTGAGAGAATTGAGAGAGAAAATATGTTTGATCTTTGGTGGAAGAATGAGAAAATGAGAGAGTGTTAGAAGAGAGGATAGATTTCAGCCTTAGAGAAAGAATGGGGTTGGGAAATAATGGTAAAAGGACAATGAATGACCAGGTATGGTGGGGGTATGGGCTGGTCATGGAGTGGGTGTGGGTGGTTGCTTGTGTCATAAACTAAAGTGATGTCAACGCTCCACCTCAATTACTTCACCTACTATTTGTGGATAAGATTTACACCCAAAAAAGGGGGGAAATAATGAAATATGGGCATTTAAATGTTAAAATATAATTTTGGGTGAAAAGACCGTGTTCAAATAATTAAAAACGGGCCTAAAATGAAGTCGTAGTCGAAAATCGGGAAGAAAGGCGAAACCTGCGAGACCTCTCGGTGCTGGGCCAAAGGCTCGATCCTTTCTGGTCATGGACCGAAGGCATGGTGAGCCGAAATAGCCCGAAGGTGAAAGGGGGTTTCGGTCCAAGAAGGTAGGTTCAGGTTCGGTTCCATGAGCTTTGGATTCGGTCCTACTCCTCAGTTCGATCCTAGTGGTCTCGGCTTCGGTCCTCAACAGAGTTCGTTCCCTATAGGGGACCTTCGGTCCTAAGAGGCTTCGCTTCTAATGGTAGGGTTTTGGTTCCTTAAGGTTATTTTTCGCATTTTTACCTCGTTTTAAGCGTTTTTTGACCCAATTAAGGGTTGAGATGACCCGAATGATTATAGAAAGTTAAAGGAACTTTTGAGAGAGATTTGGGAGAGATTTCAAATACTTGGAGAGATTAGGGAGAGATTTTAAATAGAGAGAGATAGAGTGAAGGAGATTGGGAGAGGCTTCTTTTGTGACCTTTTTAAGTGTTTAGCTCCGCAACGCAAGGTCTGTAAGCCCCGTTAATCCATGTTTAAGGATCTTATACACTCTCGATGAGTATGTTGTTGGATTAGTGTCTAAGCCCGTAACCATATTTGGTAAGTACTTGACCCGGTTGTGCATGGTCCTTTTGGGTTGCCTTCACCAAAGCAACTTGACTGGAGAAATTAAATAGAGAGAGAGGTTATTGTGATTTATTAATATGTTATAAGAATAATATATGAAAGGAAAATCATATTTATTTAATTAATATTGGTCAATAATTAATTAGGAATTAATTTTGTGATCAAGTGTAATTAATTAAACTAGAGGGTCTGAATTGTAATTATAAGATAGTTGCAAGATAGGGCAATATTTATCCTTGTTAAAGGATGAACGGATTTAAGGATAAGGATATCCTTAAAATCGTCCAAGGATAAGAGGATAAGGGTTTTTCAAGGCTTATCTTGTGGTTGCTTGATGGGCAAGTAACTAGATAAGGATAAGGACTTAAACCCTAATCTAAACCCTATATAAAGACCCCTAGGCCTTGTGAATTCGTGTACATTCTCCTAATAGGTCCCAAGGACGAATTCCAACTCCTCCCTCCTCTATCTTAAGCCTCTCCAATTGCTTGTGGAGTTTGTGAGCCATTAGAGGCACTACACTTGTGGTGCTTGCTTTCAAGACTTAGGATTTGAAGATTTAAGTTGTTATTCCAATATAACAACAAGAGGTATGATAACCAACCTTTGTATGTTAATTTCGAAAATAGAAATGCACATTAGGGTTTTATTCTTGTGTTCATAATGTTGTGTATCTAATAGTGAAAACATAGATTCAAACTAGGGTTGCATGCACACTTAGGATTGTTTGTATAAAACCCATCAGTGGTATCAGAGCCTTTGGTTAACATGTTTTCAATTAGTTTTATTCAATTGTATGAACTTGAAAAATTAGGGTTTATAGCCAATAAACCCTAGGAGGCCATAGATTTCGAGATTAGGGTTTCCTAACCCTAATTTGCGAAAATCTTGAAAGGGTTTTTGAATTCTTTCCTTTCAATCCAAGATTTCGAAATCTAGGGTTTGCAAACCCTTAGATTTCGAGATTTGCCTCCTTCCCCAAGATAAGATCCTAAATTTTAGGGATTTGGATAATCTCATATCTTGTAATTATCCTTTAATAGTTAAATATGGTAATTAAAGATCATGAATTATCCCATCCCTATTTTCGAAATTTATAGAGGGATTTAAGGGATTAGGATAATTTAAATGTTTAAATGATAATTATCTTTTAGATCTAGATAATCCCTTATGATTTGATAATACAAATTAATAGTTTAATTTAAGATAATTATTAAATCAAGAGTTTTAATAATTAAAATTTTAATTTAGGTGACATTAAATTTCGAGAATTTTAATTAAAGATTAAAACCCTAGTATTTTTGAAATGTTTAAAATACACCATATACTATTATATTATTACAAGCTTTATATATATATATATATATATATATATATATATATATATATATATATATATATATATATATATATATATATATATATATATATGTATGTATAATTAAAATGCTAGTCTTACCATTACTAGGCCTCATTCACGAAGCCGGTCTAAAAGGTGGGTATAAGGTTGCGGCCTATAAAATGGCGCTTAATGGGTGTACACTGACACCCACCGCTTGCTTGATCGGTGGAGGGTCGTTAGCCGAACGGGTAGGATAGGGCAACCTCATCCTCTCATTAAAAGTATAATAAGAAATACAAAGTAACTACATGTTTTCTAAAATTTCCCAATCTTAGTTACTTTATGAAAAGTGAATTGATGCAATCCCATGAAATTACACTTTGCACCTTGCTAAGAAGTTAGTGGAGCGTGTGTGGTTTACCGGCACACTAATTGGTTCTAAGAGAAGGTGGCAAAGGGTGATTCGTTGTTTATCATAGTTCGATGGAGCGTGTGTGGTTTACCAGCACATCGAATAGGTGATCGTTACAACGAAGGCACCATTTTAATTTGCATGGTAATTCACACCCACTTTGTGATCCTCGGTATCCCAGTCACAACGAGAGGAGCATATCGAGATTTAAACATGCCATTGAAAAGTTTCAATGAATCTCATCCGAACCTAGGAATTCTTAATACATTTAGAACTTAGAGTTAGGTTTTTCATGATGGAGAATTAGTGAATCGTCATTCACTTACCTTCAAATTATTTGCATTTAGATTACGGCATCCCTTTTCTAAGATGTAAATATTGTTGTTGGATCCTAGCCCTAATTTTCTTATTGGGTGATTATTAGGGATTCATATTCTAATCTATCTTTGTCCTTTTTTTCTTTTAGAGATGTCGAAATCAAACAACGCTGCCGATAGTTCCTTCACATTGATGAGCCTTTGCCAAAAGGTTACTTTCGATGGAACGAACTTTAGCGAATGGATAAGATACATTCGCACAATTGCTCGCTATGAAGACAAGGAGTATGTCCTCGATGAAAAGCTTGAAAAGATCAACGCTGAAATTGCTACTCCGGCTAAAATGAGTGCTTTTGAGACTCATGAGCGTGATGCAATGAAGGTTCACTGCATCATGATAGCCACAATGAACTCCGAATTCCAAAAGTCCTATGAGGACATGTACCCGTACGAGATGCATCAAGACTTATTGGAGCGATACCACCAAAATGCGAGACAAGAGCGTTATGAGATCTTCACTAACATGATTTCTGCTAAGATGGTTCATGGAGAGTCTCTTACCGTGCACCTGCAAAAGATGCAAAGGTATGTCGATCGTCTTCGCAAGTTGAATGTTGACTTTGGGGAAGACTTGGCAATCGACATGGTTCTTCACTCTTTGCCTCCAAGCTATAATCAATTTAGGACAACCTACCACATGAACAAAGAATAGGTCACCCTAAGCAAACTCCAAGGTCTCTTGAGGGTCGCTGAGAGCAACATCAAAGACAAGTCTGTTGCACCAACTCCCAATCCAGCCGTTGCTCCTGTCTTGGCTATTGGTCAAGGGAAGGGAAAGAAGAGGAAGGCTTCGTCCAAAAACCAACGCAAGGTGAAAGCCCGAGATGGTGCCTCTTCTAGTGGGACCAAAGTTGATCCCGCTAAGCCCTACTCTAACCCTAAGGAGGCTGAATGTCACCACTGCCACAAGATAGGACATTGGAAGAGAAGCTGCCCAGAGTACCTGCAAGCCATCAAGGAAGGAAAGATCAAGCCATCTTTCGCAGGTATATACATAATTAAATCTAACGATTCTAATCATGCTACTTCATGGGTTCTTGATACCGGTTGTGGTTACCACATTTGTTCTAATGTGCAGGGACTAAAAGGAAGTAGGGATGTGAAGCAAGGAAGGATAAATTTAATCATGGGGAACAGAAGATCGTCGCCTGTGACCAAGATTGGAGTATATTCTTTAGTGCTTAGGAATAGTTTATGTTTAGATTTATAAAATTGTTGTTATTCTCCAGAAATGGCTAGAAACATCATTTCATTTCATGGTTTGTTTAGACAAGGTTTTAGATTTTCTTTTAATAATGAGAATGGTTCTATTTTAGCTTATCTAAATGGTGTCTTTTACTTTGAAGCTATACCATGTAATGGAATTTATGAAACTGTGATGATTGTTGATAATTTAGGAAATGATGTTTTGAATATAGATTCTTCCAATAGTTTGGATAAAGCATCCTTGTGGCATAGTCATCTTGGACATGTCAACAAGAAATGCATAGCCCAACTCCAAAAGGATGGAGTGTTGGAGTCATTCGACCTTAGGGAAGATGACACATGCGAATCTTGTTTGCTTGGAAAAATGACTAAGTCACCCTTCGCTGGTACGTGCGAAAGGAGTGAAGGTTTATTGGACCTAATACATACCGATGTATGTGGACCGTTTAGATCAACCACGAAGGATGGGAACCACTTCTACGTGACTTTTACCGATGACTATAGTAGATATGGGTATATCTATTTAATCAAGCAAAAGTCAGAAACTTTTGAAAAGTTCAAAGAGTTTAAGAATGAAGTGGAGAATCAATTGGGCAGGAAGATCAAGATGCTTCGATCCGATCGAGGAGGAGAGTACCTAAGTCTTGAATTCTACGAATATCTCAAGGAGTGTGGAATAGTTTCACAATTGACGCCACCTAGGACACCACAATTGAATGGTGTGGCAGAAAGGTGTAATCGAACCTTATTGGATATGGTTCGCTCTATGATGAGTCGTGCATTACTATCAATCTCTTTTTGGGGGTATGCCTTAGAGACTGCCGCCCATATCCTTAACCGAGTCCCTACTAAGAAGGTTGCCAAAACACCTCACGAGATGTAAACGGGGAAAGCTCCTTCGTTGGCACATATCAAGGTTTGGGGTTGCGAGGCTTTCGTAAGACGAGATACTCATGACAAACTCGAACCTTGAAGTGAGCGATGTATTTTCATCGGCTACCCGCAGAAATCCTTTGGATATCTCTTCTATAGACCGAAGGACAATGCTGTCTTTGTTGCGAGGAGAGGAGTTTTCCGAGATCGAGAACTCATAGGCCAAGAGGACAGTGGGAGGCAAATCGATCTTGAAGAGATTCAAGAGTCGATAGATGAAGGAACCTCCACCGCTGGCACTCAACCCGAGGAGGAAACTCCGGTTGAACCAATTGACGAGTCCTTATCTCTTAGACGTTCTGATAGAGTTAGAGTTCAACCCCAGTTTTATGGTTTTCATATTACTACCGAAGGGGACACGTATATTAGTGACGGTACACTAGTAAATATTGATGAACCTAATAGCTATAAGGAAGCCATGGCAGACCCGGAGTCTGCAAAATGGAAAGAGGCGATGGATAGCGAGATCCAATCCATGTATGATAACCAAGTTTGGAATTTGGTTGATCATGTGCCCGGACGTAAGACCATTGGGTGTAAATGGATCTTCAAGAAGAAGACCGACGTGGATGGAAAGGTACACACATATAAAGCGCGATTGGTTGCGAAGGGCTTTACTCAAACTCCCGGAGTTGACTATGATGAGACCTTCTCACCAGTTGCGAAGATAAAGTCTATTAGGGTAATGCTAGCTATTGCCGCATTTCATGATTATGAGATTTGGCAAATGGATGTCAAGACCGCTTTCCTTAATGGAAAGTTGGCTGAGGATGTTTACATGGCTCAACCAGAAGGGTTTGTGGATCCGAAGCATCCGAATAGAGTGTGTAAGCTTGAGAAGTCGATTTATGGACTTAAGTAAGCATCTTGCAGATGGAATCTCTGCTTCGATGAGAAATTCAAAGAGTTTGGATTTGTACGAAGCGAAGATGAGTCGTGTGTATATGTCAAAGCCAGTGGGAGTATAGTAAGCTTTCTAGTTTTATATGTCGATGACATATTACTCATAGGAAACGACATCCCGACTTTGCAGGAGGTTAAGTCCTGGCTCGGGAAGTGCTTCGCTATGAAGGACCTCGGAGAAGCTTCTTAAATTTTGGGAATAAGGAAAGTAAGAGAAAGAAGTGAGAGACTAATTGGACTTAGTCATAACACTTACTTAGAGAAAGTACAAAAACGTTTTAGTATAGAAAACTCGAAGAAGGGAGAATTACCGATACAAAGTAATGCCAGATTGAGTAAGACTCAAAGTCCAAGTACCAAAGCTGAGATAGCTAAAATGAGCCGAGTTCCTTACGCTTCCGCAGTTGGCTCAATCATGTACGCTATGACTTGTACTCGCCCTGATGTAGCCTTTGCTTTGAGCATGGTTAGTAGATATCAAGGGAACCCTGGCAGAGCACATTGGATTGCTATGAAGAATATCCTTAGGTACCTTCGGAGGACGAAGGAATGGTTTTTAGTCCTCGGAGGGAGTGATGACTTGAAGGTGCGAGGGTACAGTAACGCCAGCTTCCAAACCGATAGGGACAACTACCGTTCACAATCGGGCTGAGTCTTTACCCTAAATGGAGGAGCAGTGACTTGGAAGAGTTCCTAACAGGAAATAGTAGCTGATTCAACGTGCGAATCAGAGTACATAGCAGCGAGTGAAGCGTCGAAGGAGGCAATATGGCTGAAGAACTTCATTGGTGACCTTGGAGTTGTACCATCCATAAAGGAGCCCATGGAGATTTTCTGTGATAATGAAGGAATGGTTGCCTTGACCAAGGAACCGAGGGATCATGGTAGATCTCGACATATCGACAGAAAATATCATTTCATCAGACATCGTGTAGAAGAAGGACAACTCATAGTGAAGAGGATATCATCAGAAGATAACCCAGCAGATTCGCTTACGAAAGGACTGAGTAGGGTTAAGCACTTGCAGCATGCTAGGAGTATTGGGCTGAAGGATGGTATTAGCATAGATTAGATATTTTTAGAAATGTATAATAGATAAATGTAATTGACATTTGATGATTAAATAAAGGAGTTTTATTTATAAGTAAAGTTACTGTCATATGTTAATTGTTTAACTATTGTTTCACTTTGCATGTTTTGACTTCCAGAATAATTGAGTTTATTAGGAATAATCGAATTATTCAAATTGTCCACAATCGTTCATATCTTGGAAGTAGATATGAATGAAGATTGTCGTGAATTGGTGCGTAGATTGTCTAAATGGTATTAGACATAGCAAAAGATTGTTGCGACGTTCATGAGTGCTTATGAATTGGATTTGAGCATTGGAACAAACCCGCGCTTGCTGGAATCACTCTATGGAATACGATATATAAGAGGTGATCGTAAGACGATAATATCATATAGTCTTAAAACCTAGATATATGGTTTATTATTTGCTAATTGATTGTACATTGATAATGCGAAAACACATTGGTAACTCAATGTTATAAAACGCATTGTTGTGTATAGTTGATTATTGAATAAGTAAATGCATAAAAGTCGAAGTTTATCTGTAAATTTTATCCTAAGAGGGTAGAAGAGATATCTCGGCCACTCGATGATTTGATTTGACTTATGTGTCGGGCCCGGTCAGAACTAAATTGATGTGTTCGATTAAGTTCTATGTCAAATAAATCGGAGATCGAGAAACCTAAATGCTTGACTAATCATTTCATAGAATTGTTAGCATGATATCTAACAGAGGACTATACGATCCCTTATCTATAGGACAGGTTACTGATAAGATCAAAGTTTGACAACGTCTTTGAGAGCTACGATTGCTAATCGGGTTGCACGTTACATTTGTGGTTACTAGACTTATCCAAGTGGGAGACTGTTGGATTAGTGTCTAAGCCCGTAACCATATTTAGTAAGTACTTGACCCGGTTGTGCATGGTCCTTTTGGGTTGCCTTCACCAAAGCAACTTGACTGGAGAAATTAAATAGATAGAGAGGTTATTGTGATTTATTAATATGTTATAAGAATAATATATTAAAGGAAAATCATATTTGTTTAATTAATATTGGTCAATAATTAATTAGGAATTAATTTTGTGATCAAGTGTAATTAATTAAACTAGAGGGGCTGAATTGTAATTATAAGATAGTTGCAAGATAGGTCAATATTTATCCTTGTTAAAGGATGAACGAATTTAAGGATAAGGATATCCTTAAAATCGTCCAAGGATAAGAGGATAAGGGTTTTTCAAGGCTTATCTTGTGGTTGCTTGGTGGGCAAGTAACTGGATAAGGATAAGGACTTAAACCCTAATCTAAACCCTATATAAAGACCCCTAGGCGTTGTGAATTCGTGTACATGCTCCTAAGAGGTCCCAAGGATGAATTCCAACTCCTCCCTCCTCTATCTTAAGCCTCTCCAATTCCTTGTGGAGTTTGTGAGCCATTAGAGGCACTACACTTGTGGTGCTTGCTTTCAAGACTTAGGATTTGAAGATTTAAGTTGTTATTGCAATATAACAACAAGAGGTATGTAAACCAACCTTTGTATGTTAATTACGAAAATAGCAATGCACATTAGGGTTTTATTCTTGTGTTCATAATGTTGTGTATCTAATAGTGAAAACATAGATCCAAACTAGGGTTGCATGCACACTTAGGATTGTTTGTATAAAACCCATCACTAACATGATATAATAATATTCTAGCATGTAGAAGTTCTGGCTACAAGCTTCTTACCTTAATAACGGTTGCGATACTTCTATTGATCGCTTCGTGTAACGCCTGTAGATCAGCGCTAGTCAGTTTAGAGACGATAAGCATCAAAAATGACTTTTTGATGAAATATTATTTAGATTGAGAAATCTTAAATAAGTTGTAGTATATGTTTCAAGGATTCCGTACATATAAAGAACGCTGAAATCCGAGTTATAACGAAGAAGTTATGACCTGTCGAAGTTTCGCGACAGAACCGACACGACACAACGCGACCTAAAAAGTGAATTTACGTTAGAGCGATATTTAGCCTTAGTAATCTAAATGAAAGTTTAATAGTTCGTTAAACCGAGAGCGTGCATAAAAATAACGCCCAAAACTGACATCGTATGAGGAAGTTATGATTTTCTGAAGTTTCGACTTAATAGTATGCAACCCGAATACTCGATTTGAGATCGAGCAGTTTTTAGCCGAAACAATCTAAACAAGAATCAAAGATCTCGTTAATAGTATTGAAACGATAAAAAGATAGGCGAAAATGGACGTCGGATGAAGGAGTTATGAATTTATAACGAAGTTTTCCTGCCCAGCCTACTAAAAATAATATAATAAAAATAAATTCAAAATTAGCCAACCGAGTCTAAATGAAAGTTGTAGATTTTGTTTTTACCTACGCGTCGATATAAAGAACGTTGAAAACGGAGTTCGTATGCGAAAGTTATGAATTTCTGAAGTTCGGGACGCGAAACCCCAAAACTGTCAGATACCACGACGTGGCAAGTCTTCTAACACATCATAGAGTCCCCCAGATCTAGCTTGCAATGACGCATACAGTGACGACCAAGACCACGATGTGGAAAAAGTTGACACGATGTGGCAAGGGCCAATTTTGCCCTATAAATAGATTTGAAGGGCCAACCATTTAGGGTTGTTATTTTCTCTCCTCTCTCCCGTTCTACCTCTATTTATGTGCAAAGAAGTACCCCCGAAGCCTCGGTATCATCCCGAGACCCAAAGCGAGTCCCGAAGCCCTAATACCCCGAGAAGTGAAATTCCCAAGCCAAAGCACTGCCCGCGAGGAGCCCGGTTTTTGTGAAGATCTTCCATATCTACCGAAGAATACTACTTTTACAAGCAGTAGTACTGTCCGATCATCTTCTGATCAAGTGAGTGTGTGGTCACTTTCTTCTAACACATAGATATTAATTATTTGCTATGAAATATGTGCTATGTATATAATATAAAGTTGTTTATACGTGTAAGTGTATAGTCCCTTTCATAACACAATTTTAATACAAGTATTGTGTGAACGTATTAAGTATATGTTTTGGGTGAGTATGTGATCACTTTCTTCTAACATATATATATATATATATATATATATATATATATATATATATATATATATATATATATATATATATATATATATATTAAGTATTTGCTATGAAATACATGCTATGTGTTTATATATTGTTGTTTATTTGAGATGAGTGTGGAATGGATGTTTTATCTAGGTGTTAAATAAGTTAATCTGTACATGTATTTTATATCTACAAATATGTTGGGTAGGACGTGGGTAGATGAATTAGATGAGGCGTGATGATAATTAGGTGATGAGAAATAGGTGATGATAATTAGGTGATGAGAAATACGTGATGAGAGATAGGTGATGATAGAAAGGTGATGATAATTAGGTGATGATAGATAGGTGATGATAAATAGGTGATGTGAGATGAGAGGAGATATCATATCCTTGACCGCCGATGTGGCAATTTGGCGATGTAGTCATCTACCAGAGTATAGATGGCGACCACGGACTATTCTAGATGACCCCATGGAAACACCAGCAGGCTCATAACCTGTAGGTGATGAATTATGAGTTCAGGCGATGTTGTAACTATGTATTCATGCGATGATACTCTAACCCTTACAATGTATTACGAGTCCAGGCGATGTTGTGACGACGTATTCTTGCGATGATAGCCTAACCCTTACTATGAGTTATGAGTCCAGGCGATGTTGTGACTGTATATTCATGCTTTAGGAACGAATATATATATAAAGGAAATATGATGTAAGAAGATGAGAGGCAAATACGATGTAGGAGATGACCCTTAGGATAATTCATTAGGAAAGGTACTTAAGAATAAATGAAGATAATGGGGATGGGTAATTGGGTTGATTGTTTGATGATTGAATATTATAATTATATTATTGTGGGTAGAAAACTCTCTATGCTCACCAGGCTCCTAAGCCTGACCCACTCAGTTTTCTTTGCATTACAGGTAATGGCACAAGGGTATAAATTGGTAGACTTGACGAGAGATTTTGGAATAAAGATCAGTAGTTATAAATAACTGTTGTAAGGTCTATTTTATACTGTTTATGGTTTTGGTCTGTATCGGAACATGACATCCCGAGATTTTGTTATTCAATGAAAATACGTTTCTTTAAGAAATGCTTTGATAAATTTTAATGGTTATCATACTTTGTTTTTGGGACAATTTCCGCAACTGTTTTCCTTAAAAAGGATTACTCTGATTTTAAAACAAAGCATAACAAATCAGTCTTTTCTGGCCACGAAATTGGAGATGTCACACTTCGATTATCTTTCACTTCAATCTTCTGACTTAATTCAGATGCTATATCGATCTTGGTACTTTGAACCACGTAACATATTCATCTTAGTCGGACTCGATTTGATATGACCACTAGGGTCAGATTAACAATTATCTTCTTAATCATTACCGAAACGATGGTAACGATAGACATGAATAAAAAAAATAATTAATTACTAGTGCCTTCGTAACCTTGTGACTTTCCCTGATCCAAGTGAGAGTCCTGTGCTTCCGGTAGTATAGGCCTCTACTACTATTCACACCTACTCATACTCGTCCTAAGTATTGTCTCGCAAATTTCAAATTCACCATACAAGAAAATAACATAACAACTTAACACACCATATAACAAAACCAAGGTTTTATATTACTTCTTGAAATGATTACACAGATGTTCAAGTTTAACCTATACTATGTCTCTAATAGGCAACACCACCGGATATTATCTGCATGGCTACTTCATATCTTGATCTTGGGATATAAAGTTGTCACTTTTGATTCCTTGCGGTGTTATCTACATTGTCAAGGGTCATGTGGAATGCTCTGGCTTTGGCGGTGCATTTGGCCTTGCTGCTTCATTTTTCTTTGGGCAGTCTCTAGAAATATGCCCTTCTTTGTTACATCCGAAACATACCTTCTTTTTGAATGTGCACTCATTGGAGTAATGCCCAGACTTTCCACACTTGAAACATTTCACCTCTTCGCCACATTTTCCAAAGTGTTTCTTCTTGCACTTATCGCACCATCTTGCTTCACCTCCTCCTCCTTATCCTCCATACATTGAGAATTTTATCTCCTTGTTGGACTTTGAAGATCATTCAAAATTCCTCTTCTCGCCAACTTCAACTCTCTCTAGAAGATCCTGCTCATAACAGTACTGCATATTTAGTTGCACTAGGAAATCTTCCCAAGACATCTTGCTTGCTTCACCCTTAGGAATCGTGCAGCTAGTAGCTTCCACCAGCTGAGTACTCTAGACTTTCACAGGGGAATCGCAAGAGCGGTCTTTTGTCTGTTGCTATAGTCACAACTCTCAAACATTGTCTCCATCTCGGAGATCCAGTCCATAACTTCCACCATTGTTGGGCTTCAACAAAGACACAGTGGTTTGGATGCCATGATATCCTTGTATTTTCATCCACGTCTGTTATTTCCTCCATCTTGGTTATTCCTTCTAACCATGGGTGGTTCATCTTGAGCAGCGGTCCTACTGTAGTTCCATTCTTCCGACTGTCCATCCTTCAGTTCAGGCTGGTCCACAGGCATCATAGGTTTATCCTGATTCTGTTGAAGTAATCGCATTGTTTCATCCATTTAATGATCCAACATCATTTGAATCATTGCTTGCACTCTTGCAATCATGATTGGCTCAGGTGCAGCTGCTACTACCGATACTTGCTCAATCACTTGGGATTGAGGTTATTGATTCCTATTTACGTTCGTGTTTCCAACTCCGCTTTGGGTTCTTGCCATTTCGATCTATACACCATATCAGACGTTTGGTGTGTAACGACAAGAATTAAGATATGAAATATTTTATTTACAATAGACGTATAAATCTCCTTATCACATCGAAAAGTTACATGCCAGTTCTAATACCGTAGTTACACGTTTAGAAATCTGAACACATTAAATTTCCAGATCCGGTCGGCAATAGACCATAGATCCGATCAAATAATAGCATATAAGGCATCTTTATTGCTATAACATAAATCATTTAGCATATAAAATCATTTTATACATGTTTCCTAAAATAAGCTAGTGCTTGTATCTATTCAAGAATACATCCTAAATATAGCAGACACTCATCTCACAATCATTGCTTAACATTCTAAGTTTAAGTCTAGAAATTTTCCTAAAAATTCCTAGTTCGCTTAAACTAATTCTCTAATACCAACTGTGATATCGCCAAATTTATGGTCATTTTAAAAATTTTATTTATGCTTATTTTAAAATTAGAGTATCATTTTAAAGAACAATGTTGCAGAATTTTGTTCCCAAAAAACATAATAAAGGTTTTATCAAAGAATTTCTGAAGAAATGTATTTGTTTATATTAAAACATTGGGATGTTATCGTCAATACAGAAACATAAGCATTAACAGACCTTACATTCTTTTACACTAGTGATTTACATCTCATTTAATCTCTCAGTGTAATGTAGCTTCGTATCGACACCTTTAATCTCTGCAATTAAACTAGCACGGTTCTGCGTATCTTCAAAAGTAAATTTTCGATAAATTACTTTTTATCCTAAGAGATCTAAATGAAAGTCATAGTAGTCATTAACTGTAACACCCATAAAAATCACAAGAAATTTAAACTTTTAAATTCAACCCAATTTCATACATTGTTTACAAATCATAGTTTTCAAAACATTTTCCCAAACATCAGAGTGTTCCCAAAATCAAAAGTTATAATATATGGATTGTGTATGGTCATGCCTTCACCTTCTTGCGGTCATCCGAAGTACCTGAATTATAACCCAAAAATATAAGTCAACGCTTAGTGAGTTCCCCCAAAGTACCACCACATAAACATAATAACAAACAACATGCATACAGAGCCTTCAGTTTGTGACAACCATCAATTTGGGTCAAACAAAGTCAATAAAAGTCAACCAGGTCAACTCAACTTGTAGTAGAATTTTAGGTGAATGGGGATATTCCCTAATGCATCCAGTATACGATTAACAAATTTTAACACAAAGTACATCTCTTATTGGAAAATAATTGTGTATAAACCCTAAATAAAGTTAGTATCGTAATAATTCGGTAATTCAATTTTATATTATTTTCGTATAAATAATATTCATAACTAAATATAATGGCGTTCGTAAACCATACACTACATGACAAATGCATATTAAAGACATACAAATAATTAGTGAATTCGTCACCAAATAGGACAAATCTATACCTGGCTAAACACGCAACTTTTAACGAAAAGAATTTAGGAATCAACCTAATTTTCATGTAGCGTATTATTATTTTTTATAATACTTATTTTATTAACAAAATTAATTTTTATAATTCAAATTAAATATTTATACATCATTTATACCATATTTTCTTTATAAAAATACCACACTTTTTATAAAGAATATCATCTTTTTAAATAAATTATCACGCTTTTGTAAAACTCCTAGATTTTTATAAGAAAAAGGAGGAGAGTTGACTTTAATACAAGATGTGTTTATCTTTTCCCAACACCATCTTTATTACACCACATGTAAAAAAGCAACCATCACCTTAACCCACCCCGCCCCTCCCTTCCCTTCTTTTAATTCGGCCTAATCCCCCTCACTCTTACTTCATCTTCTTCATTTCTTCATTTTTCTCTCAAGAAACAAGTTCATACTCCATATATTAATTTTTTCAAGTTGGTTCTTGGATTTTTGGTAAGCATTTTCTTGTTAATCACACACATTCATACTAGTTTTGTTACTTTTTTACACACATTAACATGTGTTAAAATCCATGGGATAATACCATCTTCAAGTGTTCTTCAACCATCTTCAAATGTTCTAAGCTTGAAGCTCTTCATCTTCATTTCTTTATCTATTAAGAAATTCACTCAATGTGAGTTCATACCCCTTCACTTTTGAGTTTTTCCAAGTTTTAAGGAGGGGGAACACAAGTAAGAAAAAAAATCCTATTTGGCTGATTTAAAAGCTTTGAAAACTAAAAAAAAAAAATAAGTTATGTCACTAAAACATATCTAAACTTAAAAACCAGCTTTTTGCAGAAAAATTATGGTCTATTCACAGACCTTTTTATCCTTCATAAACTTAATAAATTTCAAAACTCTACAATTCTCAAATAGTTCAGGTATATATATTTTTAAGGACTAGTCGCATGCGTTTATACGCTTTTTCTATAATTTATGGTGATTTTTACAAAACGGTCAATCATTTCAGAACATTTTCAGATCAGTCTGTGAAAATGAACATTTTCACTCTGGTTAGGAACCACGTAAGGTCAGGATAAAAATTATTAACAAAGTAGACTCATTTTCTAAACTCTGAGAGTTTACGAATCCAAATTTCGACTTACAATTATTTTTCTATAATATTTCTAAAAACATAGACAGAAAAAGGTAAAATAAGTTTTAAAAAATTAAATTTTTCTAGTTACCGGTAAATATCATTAAAAAGGGGTAAAACTTACAAATTGACTTTATAATACTAAATGTTCTCATATTTGAGTTAGATGTAAGTTTATATATTATAATCTTTAGAAAAATATAGACTATATATATATATATATATATATACACACACACACATATATATATATATATATATATATATATATAAATGCTCTGTCTTCTCCAAAAGCTGGTAAGGTACCTGTCTATCATTGCCCTGAGAATACAAGCGGTTTTGAAAACGTATCAGCATAAAGCTGGTGAGTTCATAAGCATGTTTTCGTATTGAAACTAGTCATTGAATTTGTATAAATGTTTTCTTTCCATTATAAGTAAATATCCTTTGTATCGAAAACCGTTGTTACCAAGTTCTGAAATATGTACGCATGCTTACCACGAAAATCCAATATTTTCTAACATGTTTGTTGTTTTCTATATGAAAGGTACGTTTTGTTTGTAAACCCTGGCTACCACCAGTACATAATGTATGATCATTTGGAAACCCTGGTTACCACCAGTATGTATAGTAGTTTTATTACTTAAAATAAAACTATTGAAGAAAGAAATCTCGTAAACAAAAGTTAGTTTATACTTATTGTGAGTCATATAACCATACTAATTTGACCTGTGACCACCTTCGCGTTCTTCAGGCGTCGTACGATTACAAAATTTGTCACCCCAGGCGTGCCCGCCTAACTGTAGCTAACAGTTCAGGTGTGGGATTATCGGTTCCGAATAAATCTATCCATAAATTCCACGCTCTCCCTCCAGGAGACTCTGGTTATACTACAGGTGAGGATTTATTGGTACCTCGAGGGGAAAAAACGAAGATAGTCTCACAATCCTGTATTAACTAGTTTACGTGTTGTTCGGTTGTTCTCAAGTTCGAAATCGTTTGTAACGGTGTAGAGTATAAATAATTATTTAGCATGATACTTTAGTTTTATATTCCTAGTAACGGATAAACTAAATCTGACATAGTTTATATGTTTGACTTTGCATGAAGTTTGAATCTGTAAGGCTGGTAATGAAATCCCAAACTATACCTATTATAGTTTGAATGGTTGTTACGTTCGTGTATGGTTTTGAAAACTATGCAATTATGATTAGAAAACATCGCTTATGATCCACATATTACAAAAAGGATAATTGTATCTAAATGTTTGATAGAAAATAGTTGTAATTGCATCAGTTCTAAAGTTATGAAAACCTTTATGTTTAGCTTGTATTCTCCCCTTGAAAACTCGAAAAACTCGGAAAAGTGTAGGGGTATGAACTCGCAATTTATCGCAGGATCCAAATGTTCGCTTGGTTTTGAGTGTCGAGTGTCAATCGATGTTTTGTACGCGAGTGGACCCTATTAACATATATTGCACATATATTTATTAGATTGAGTATTCCTATGACAAACCATGATTGAAAACCACCCTAAAGACTTATAATCACTAGCATTAAGTGTTCTATGTCCCATACCTAGCGATCTTTGCAAGTTTAAGGCTAAATATTAGCATTAGAGTGGGTGTATGGCCATAAAGGTGAGTGTGCGGCCAGGGTGTGCGGCCAGACTGTGTGTGCAGCTGCACACAGGGGTGCGCGGCCATACAAGGAGGTATGTGCGGCCGTACACAGGAGTGTACGGCCGTACACTCCTCATTTGTTCCCGAAATGTCGATTTTTGAAGTGTTCAGGTGCTAAAACCAAGTCTAACTAGTTAATGGAGGTCAAACTATTCACTTTGGAGAGTTTTAGTATGTGTGCGGCCACCTTATGAAGGTGTGCGGCCGCACTCCTTCTAAGGATGAAGAACACGAAGAGCATGCAGAGTTTTAGGCTTAGATTTAGGTGTTTTTACCTTAATAACAAGTTAGGTGATGGAGTTCTTCACGTTTTTTAGGCCCTTAGAGTGCTCTTGGATGAGGTTTTTAGAGAGAGAAAGTAGTGTACAGCCAAAGAAGAAAAAGTGAATGAAAGGGGGTCCTCTCCTATATATAGGGCCGGTGTGTGGCTGGGGGTGTGTGTGCGGCTGGGTGTGCGGCTGGCTCGCCGCACACTCGAGTGTGCAGCCGCACACACCTTCTTTGGTGTGATTGGCTCGATTTTATGATGCTACACACTTTCTAATCTTCCTTAAGACTCATTTCTAGGTGAAAAAATTACAAAAATGGTCCTTGTGGTTTGCTAAAAGTAACAAAGTCAGTCCTTACTAATTTTTGTTGATGCAAATGGCCCCTGTGGTTTGCAAAACTTGCATAGATGGCCCTTTTTACTAATGTCGTTACTATTCTGCCATTAGAGACTAAATCTGTAAGGGCATTTTCGTCTTTTCAAGTATAAAGTGATTAAATTCGTGACATTTACTAAACCACGGGGACCATTTTTGAAATTTCTTTGAAAAAACAATTAAATTGCTAGGGGGAGAGCTCAAACTCATGACCTTCACCCTTTAAATTACCAAAGCCTTAACCAATTGAGTTGAATGCTCTATGGGCTTATTCTTTCCTAAAACTAATTTATATATAAACAAAATCGTTAAAAGATAAACAATAAATAAATTATAAAAAACATTTTTTTGAAATAATTTTTTTTTAAATAAAACAAAATGTATTTTAGTCGTACTATAAAAAATAGTTTTTTACAAACAAATTGAATGTATTTTTATGTATTTATTTTACGTAAAATATAGATTTTTTGTCTTTAAAAAATACGTTTTCGTATAAAAAATACGTTTTTGTAAAAAATATTTTTTTATGTCTTTGAAATAGTAACAATTAACACTACTCATGACATAAAAAATGTATAAATTCTTTTGAGTCGCTAGTTCTAAGCGTTTTTTCGGTTATATGTATTAAAAACAAATTAACAAGGATTTTATTATGTATCTAAACAATTTATACGTTTTCTTTTATGTCAAAAGTAGTGTTAATATTTGTTACTTCAAAAAGATATATCACTATGTCTTTCCATCTTCATTTTAACCATACGATTTAGAACTTGCGATTAATATGAAATACGTATTTAAAGAAACATAAAAAATCATATATATTGTTTAGATACATATAACCGGATATGTATATATCTTATCTAAAATACGTATTGTTCTAAATCGTATTTAAAAAAATATAAAAAAAACCGTATAAATTGTTTAGATACATATAACCGAATACACACACACACACACACACACACACATATATATATATATATATACATATATATATATATATATATATATATCTTATTTAAAATACGTATGGTTCTAAATCGTATTTAAAAAACATAAAAAAAACGTATAAATTGTTTAGATACATATAACCGAATACGTATATATCTTATTTAAAATATGTATGGTTCTAAATCGCATTTAAAAAAAATATTAAAAAAACCGTATAAATTGTTTAGATACATAACAAACCTATTCGGTTAAAATACGTATAACCGAATATGTATATATCTTATTTAAGATACGTATGGTTTTTTATATGTATTTAAAAAAACATATTGGTTATATATCTTATTTAAAATACGTATTTCATCTTAATCACAAGTTCTAAATCGTACGGTTCAAATGACGATGGAAAGACACATTGATATATATTTTTGAAATAACAATTATTAACACTACTCTTGACATAAAAAAACCGTATAAATTGTTTAAATACATAACAAAATCATTGTTAATTTGTTTTTAATACATATAACCAAAAAAATGGTTTTAGAACAAGCGAACTAAAAGAATTTATACATTTGTTTATGTCATGAGTAGTATTAATTATTACTATTTCAAAGACATAAAAAAATATTTTTTACAAAAAACGTATTTTTCATACGAAAACGTATTTTTTTAAAGACAAAAAATATATATTTTACATAAAATAAATACATAAAAATACATACAATTTGTTTGTAAAAAACTATTTTTTTATAGTACGACTAAAATCCATTTTGTTTTATTTAAAAAAAAATATATGTAAAAAAATGTTTTTTATAATTTATTTATTGTTTATGTTTTAACGATTTTCTTAGTATATAAATTAGTTTTAAGAAAGAATAAACCAAGAGAGTATTCAACTCAATTGGTTAACGCTTTGGTCATTTAAGGGGTGGATGTCATGAGTTCAACCCTCCCCTTAGCAATTTAATTGTTTTTTTCAATGAAAATTCAAAAGTGGTCCCTATGGTTTAGTAAATGTCACAAATTCAGTCTCTTTATACTTGTAAAGACGAAAATGTCTTTACAGATTTAATCCCTAACGACAAAATAGTAACGGTGTTAGTAAAAATGGTCATTTATGAAAGTTTTGCAAACCACATGGGCCATTTGCATCAAAAAAAAATTAACAAGGACTGACTTTGTTACTTTTGGCAAACCACAAGGACCATTTTTGTACTTTTGTCTTTCTAGATTATAATAAGTCTAGAGCACTCATACGGACCCACACTTTGGTTAAAAGATGATAAATTCAAGTTTAATGTTGATATATGGATCAATTGTACATGATAAAAGTTTTGGGTTGTCACATCCTATTTCTATTGCTCCTTGCCCACCACCTGTTTCATCTCAACCACCCACTTCTACATTTTTACCACCACCACTTTTCACCGAAACAACTACTACCACCACTACCACTCAACACGTCTGATATAGGAGCAAAGACATCAGGTTTCACCACATCCACTACATTTCCAGTCTCTCCTCAACAACATGGTTCTGAAGATGTTCTTGGGGGAGAAGGCTTTGATTCGACTCATTTCATTACAGTCCTTTCTCCATTCAAGAAGATAGTGATGAAGATGCTCCCATTACCTAGAAGGATTTAAAGGCTTTGAACGAAAAACTGGATTATATCCTTGCTTCTACCTCTATTTCTTCCAGCACAGCTTATTCTGATGCAATTGTAAAGGGTATGCTTAACACCCTCATTAAGGAACATGCCACTACTCTTGACAAAGCCAACAAAACAGTTAACAGATCTACTCAGTCCTGTCTACAAGCAACCGAAAAAGTCGATAAACTAATCTTTGACACAAAAGCATTTATTACGGATATCACTACAGCTGCAGCAAACAGTGCTACTAATGCAAATGATGCCATAGTCAATCTCAACACTTCGCTACGAAAAGAACGAGAGTCCATTGCAAAGCTTCGTGCTGATATTTCTTCTAACAACTCTGCATTTCAAGAGTCTATCTCTTCAAGGCTTTCTAAATTTCAAGAAGACTTAGCAGTTGAAAGAAAAATTATGGACCAACTTGCCATTCGTACCACTCAATTGAAAAATCAATCAGTTAAGCTCAAGCACATACAACAGGATATAGACGAGCTCAAATCTGAGAGAACTGGCATAAAAATCCTTGTGAGTGATGTTAACTCGCTGCTATCCAACCTCCTTGAAGCTTATGACCCAATCCTGACAATCACCATCAGACAGCATCTAGCTGAGAAGCTTCACCCTGCGATTGATATGTTAAACAGGATAGAGGGTGTTTCGGAGGTCCATGTCCTTCCAGAACAACGGGGGAGAGAAAACAAAGGATAAATCAAAGGCTAATAAAGGGAAGAAACAATGGGAGATTCTGATGAAGATGATGATTCTGAGGAAGAATAATTAAAAAGAAAGGCCTGTGATCTTGAATTTATTAAGAATGCTCGCATAGCGAGGGGAGCCGAAGCGAAAGAGATAAAGGAAAAAAAAAGCTCATGACGCATTGGAATGTAGTAAACTTCTGTTTCCTATGTGGACGTTGGATAGAATGTTGTACAAAGCTGTTGATCTGCCAACTGTAAACTGGTTAGAACCAGTTTCCTCCTTTGATTTGGTTAACACAAAGGACTCCCAGTTTGACATGCCAGTTTCAAGAAGAGCCTTCATGTTCCACTGTTTTGATAAAATAGCCGAAGTTCCTTCTTTGTATGCCAAAGTAGACAGAGCCTTTGTTGAATTTTATCTTACCTTCACCAAACCGCAATATTTAACATGGAGTGCCCAGAAGATCACAACAGTCAAAGTCATAGGACCCATTCCAGCTGGCGGTTTCGTGAACGTTAAATTCAAGGTGACAAGGGGTTCGGACAATTCTCTACATGAATTTTCTCTTGTCGATCTGCCGAACATTAACCCTCGTGACTAGATTGTGTTACTCAATCTTCTGCTGACCAAAGAATAGAAATATGAACCAATCATTGCTCATTTGAAGAGAATGTTGGATTCGTACATTTATGAAGCAACGAAACTCGACATTGAGATTACCAAGGTTATGAATAAAAAAGCCTACTATTAATCCAATCGGCAAAGCCAACGACATGAGAAAAATGACTCTGGGAAAAATTGATATGGCTCATTTGACTGTGATGTTTCAGCAAAGGAACGAAGTTGCTGAAACCTTTCAAAAATGTATTTTTTTCTCTACCTAACAAGCATTTGTTCTTTACATCCTGTTTGGAACATGTCTTGGAAAGTATCAACAAGTGCAACATGAATGACGATGTTGTAAAGAGGCACTTTAATGACATGATTTGCTGGTACATCCTGTTCCGCAGGACTATGCTTGCTGTATTTCCCAAACTCTTCAAGACCGTCAAGAAGACACAGCAGTGAAGCTCTCTCGCCCTAGATGACGCAAAGGGGGAGATTGTTGAGGATAATAAGATTGTGTCTTTGTCCATTTTGTATAAGTCCATTTTGTACACAGTTTTGGGCCTATCCAACCATTTATCATTAGGGTTATTATATATATGGAGCATACATGCACCGTATTAGGTTAACTGTTGATTTTATCATCAAAACGATATTGTAACCCAACCACACCTCTACAGTAGCAATTCTTAATAGAGTTCTTCTGAATTTGTGGCTTTTTAATCATTCGACTACAGTTTGATTCCTTTTGTGTTCTTGTTTGATTTAGATTCTTGGTTTGCTTGTTAAGAATCTAATTAATCTTCAAGATTTTTTAGTCTCATCACAAACCATGTTAACTCCCCTCAATCTGTTACTTAGAATCCCTGTAATTCTCCCTGTTTCGATTATGGGTCCTCTGCCTTCAGTAGTACAGGCCCATACTAATTGCCACATCTACCTATACTTTCCACACCAATCGTCCCGGATTTCCTAAGTAGCTGCTCAACCTTCTCGATCATCAATCCCATTACACATGTTCGCTCTCCAACGAATACTCACCTCTAAACAACATACTCATCTTACTGAGGTCACTCCCTAGTCTCTTCCTAGGTTCTCACACTTCTCTGCCATCAGCTGCTAAAGAACTCCTCATGATTCCAACCATCTACCTCCTGAATATCATCATATTCACTTAATAGCTGACTCCCATCATCAATACATCCACAGAGCACAAAGCAAGTAGCATTTAGGCATCAAATAACCACCACCAGTACATAAAACCACTCTAGCATACAACTCCACTCACTTTATCCATTACACAAAAGGCATCACCAAACTCAGGCAATCCTATGTGGGTATCTAACTACTCTCTCAGTAGATTCCTCAAATGCTCATCTAGGCATCTCTCCTAGATTATTCCTCAAATCAAAGCTCTCTCTAAAATATTCCTACTAGGTACTCCTACTTAGCACATACATAGAGTAAATAGTAGATAATATCAATCAGTAGCATCCCCTGGGCTAAGGCATCATGAATCAATCAACTCTAGCTCTAAATTCCTGAAGTGCCTAGCCTATCCTCTAGCATGCAGCTCTAATATCTCATAAGTATCTCATAATATAAACAAGTAATGGTATTTTGGGAAATCACCGTTCGGTCCTGGCTGATTGTACACACTATTTCGTCTCGTTTTCTCTTTAAAACTCTTACTCGTTTTAGAAAAATCATTTATTTTTTTAGAAAAAAATTCTCAAATACTCAGTTTGAGTCTAAACATACCCGATAGTTCATCCGAATCCCTCAAACCAAGGCTCTGATACCAACTTGTAAAACTCTAAATTTTCAACCAAAATTTTCATTTTTAAAACACATAAAGTTCAATGTGACATTTCTCAAAAAACACAAATGTATCAATTGTCAAAACACAAATCAACAAAATAATTGATAGTATCCCACAATCCTCAAACATAATCTCAAACAGGTGTGTACAATCAAGTCGGCGCCTTCCCGCGATCCTGAGAAGTACCTAAAACACATATCACACAACACAGTAAGCACGAAGCTTAGTTAGTTCCCTAAAATACCACATATACAAATAATAAGCCTTTCATGGCTATAGCTCGGCATGGACCCTCCATTCATGAGTCTCGGTGAGGACCCTCCAATCTCAAGGCTCAGTGTGAACCCTCTGATCATGTATCTTGGTGAAGACCCTCCGGTCTCACAGCTCAGGTTGGATCCTCTAGTCATGTATCTCAGTAAAGATCCTCCGGTCTCACAGCACAATTTGGACCCTCCAGTCCTGACTCAGTAAAGCACAAAATAATATAACATATATCACAAAGACAAAATGCATAATATCACATAACTCAGTATAAGCATATGGGACCCTTCGGTCGATAACTAAAATAAGACCCTCCAGTCACACAGTATTACCGCTCAAGTAACTATAGTGAGAAGACTCACCTCGCGAAGTAAAATAATATATCTCATACTCGAAATGCTAGTCTAGACTCTTCCCTCGATAGCCTCCATTATCCATAGCTTCACCAAACCCTAAAGTCAACAAAAGTTAACAGTCAAAGCTGACCTAACGCGTCGAGTGCAACTCATCTACTCTTTGAGTTCCTTAGTGCTCAATAAATCACAAAAACCCGAGTCAACTTGCCGAGTTCTAAGCCAACTCATCAAGTCCATGCAAAGTTCAGAAGATTGGGGAAAACCCTAGCCACTCGTCGAGTTGCTCCACCAACTAGTCGAGTTTGCTCTTAGTCCAAAACATGAAAACCCAACTCGACACGTCGAGTTGGGTGCCCAACGCGTTGAGTTCTTTAGCCCTTTGTCATTAAACTTGTTCCAGTCGATTCTAATGCTCCAAACTTAAGATCCAGCCTCCTAGGATGAAGTTACCATGTAAAGTTGCTAGCTTTACAATCACGCAAGATCTCACAAGGCTATAACACCCAACACTACGCTCAATAAGGGTTTAGGACATGAAGACAGTTCAAAGCTTTGTAAAGCTTGGAACTTTTTATGTGTGGGACCTAAAGAAGTCCATATCTAAAATTCATACCCTTTAGGCAAGCTTAACTAAAGAATGGACCTCATTTTGCACCAAAAGCCCATATACTCACATAAGAATGGATCTAAGGAATAGAAAGCCAAGGTAGAGACTTTTTACCTCCTACTGGATGCCAACATGATGTAGATGCTGGATCTACAAGCTTTCCCTCATTCCAAGCCTCTAGGTCCTCAAGTCTCTTCCAGGAATGTTCCAAAAACATGCTTTTGGCCTCACACACACACTTAGCTTGCTAGGGTTACTCTCTCGACATGAAAGGTGGTAAGGAAGCGGGGTAAAGGATGTAAGGTCCTTTAAATAAGCTGCATATCCGAGAAATAAGGGTTTCATCACACAACCTCAATTCGTCGAGTCCATCCCTCCAACTCGACGAGTAGGCTTCCTAACCCATGCGTCCTGATCAACTCTTACATGACGAGTTGGGGCCAACCAACTCGTCGAGTAGGCCCTTCAACTTGCACTAAATCTTCAAGTTCCACATCCAGGAAATTAGGGTGTTATAGTTTCATTTTAAATTTCCTCATCCAAATCACTATTCAAGAATGTAGTTTTCACATCCACTTCATGAATCACAAGATTATGTATCGCTGCAAGAGCTAACAATAATCTAATAGCTGAAATTCTAGCAACATGAGCATAAGTATCAAAATAGTCAATGTCTTCCATTTGCCTAAAGTCTTGGATAGCCAATATGGCTTTATACTTATTAGTTGTACAATCCACCTTCATTTTCCTTTTGAGGATCCACTTACTTCCCAATGTCTTGCAACTAGAAGGTAAATCAGACAATACCCAAGTATTGTTATGCATGATATAATCAATCTCATACTAAATTGCATCTTTCTAGAAATAAACATCCCTAGAATCTGTAGCTTCACTAAAAGTCTTCGGATCCTACTCAATATTAAAACAATACTGATGTTACCATATAGTCTCATTCCTTGTTCCTTCAACTAGATAAAGTTGAAAATCAGATAAAAAAGACTTAGATTTTCTAGCTCTTCTGCTTTTCCTAGGTTCATGTACAGAACTTACACCACTAGAAACATCTGTTGCTTGAGTAGTACTCTTGTTAGAAGGTTAATGAATCATGTCCCTTGCTCTAGGTATAGATGTAAATCATTCTTCATCAAAGATAGCATCTCTTTTCACTATCATAGTGCTTACAGAAACATAGTCATTAGATTCTAAAGCATAGAATCTATATGCTTTAGAATACTCATCATATCCAATGAAGATGCAATCTACACCTCTCCCACCAAATGTATTGCCATTTAGGTTCAGTGAGCCTTATAACTGCTCTACAACCCCAAACTTTAAGATTACTCAAATTTGGTACCTTTTTACACCAAAGTTAATAAGAAGTATTCTTACACTTTTTATTTGGAGTTATGTTCAAGATGTAACATGATGTTAACATTGACTCACCCCAAAACCCTTCACTTAATCTAGAATAGGACAACATTGAATTAACCATTTCTTTCAAATTCCTATTTTTCCGTTCAGCTACACCATTTTATTGTGTTGTATAAGAAGTTTTGGTATAATGTATTACTCCAGTTGATTCAAATAAACTGGATCATAATACTCACCATCTCTATCAGTATGCAAGATTTTTATTAATTCATTTTTATGTAACTCTACTTGTTGCTTATAGATTTTAAATTGATCAAGATCTTTATCTTTTGAATGTAGCAAATAGACATAACAATATCTAGATGCATCATCAATAAAAGTAACATACTTTTTGTTTCAAGGGAAGGTTGTGCATGGATGTCACACCCCGAAACCGGCTGCGGAAACATTTTGGGGCGGAGGACGTATTGCGTAGTATCACAACAGTTGTATAGCAAGCATAGTAAACAAAACCATTACTTTAATATGAATATTTACATTGTTCAAAACTTGGTTTATACATATCACTATATAGTAAAAGTAAAAGACATGACTTCCAAAAATGCTCCGTCTTCTCCAAAAGTTGGCAGAAATACTTGTCTATGGTTGCCCTGAGAATACAAGCAGTTTTAAAAATATCAGCATAAAGCTAGTGAGTTCATAAGCGGTTGATTCCGGTGAAAGAAATGTTCCTTTGATTTTATGAAAAGTTGTTTCCCAATAAAATCCCATATTTTCTTATGAAATAAGTTTGATTATCCATTTGTTAAATAGCCTATTTATGAAAAGTTAAGTTATCCCAGGAAAAACCTATATTTTACTTAAAAGTTAATAGTTGGTTATCGATCCTAAAATGAAGTGTACAAGTATCTACCATACTTGTATCGTTAGGTGTAGTTTCCTTGAAAAACTCTGTTACTCCCAATGAGATGCATTAGCTTTAATACACACATAGAACTAATAAGTAAGTAGTGAACTAATTCCTAAGGGTACATCTGATACCCTCTAGTAATCAAATCGGTTATTACTTTGAGGTTAGTTCACTAGGTTCACTATTACTAAAAGTAAATATCCATTATCTAAGTTGCAAGTTCTATAACCATACATTAAACTGGATATGGTACATAACGGGGGTAGTATCTTTTATGACTTTGTCACCCGTAGACCTGTCAGTCCCACTGTAGCTAGCAGCGAGGTGCGGGATAGTCAGTCTCGTATAGATCTATACAAAATAGTTATGCTCTCTCTCTCCAAGAGATTTTGGTTACAAGGGTTAGTCCTACACTCGCGTATTCTAGTGGAGTGTTACCAAGGACGTGTCTCCAATCTTAAGATAACAAAATTTACAAGTAATAATATAGAAAATCCTGTTTATGGTTGGTATGAATCCTTTGTAAAATATAAAATATAACATTTTATGATAAGATTCATGAGTTTCCTAGCTTTAGTTTTGAAAAACTATCTCTACAAGTTGATTTCTTAATCGGTTGGTAAAACGGTTTTCTGTGTTAAAAAACATGCTGAACATGTAAGTATTTCATATGAAATATAGGTTTTGGGTACAAGTTTCCTTGTACTTTTGCATGTATTCCCCCCTGAAATCATGAAAAACTCGGTAAAAAGTATAGGGGTATCAACTCACCTGCAGTGAATGGAGAGGATGGAAGTGCCGGGTAGGATGCTAGGTGTCAAGTAAGGACTTGAACACACCCACGAATCCTATGTAACATGTAGTGATACACAATGGTATCTAATTAGTTATCTAATCGCTAAGTAAGTAAGTAAAGACACTTTAATGCATGAAATCACTTTGTTTCAAGTGCTACGAATGTTAGGGGTTGCATCTAAGGAGAGTATGGCCTCACTTTGGAGTTTATTCTTCAAAAGGTTGCCCTTAGGATGTTTACGGTTTTTGAACCATTTCCCCCATGAGTTTACGGTTTTTGAACCATTTCCCCCAAGAGTTTACAATCGTAAACTCATGGGAATGGTGTGTTTGTGTGCTTCAAGGTCTTATGCTTCACAAGGAAGGGTCCTAGGGTTGAATCAAAGGCTTAGGAAGTGGTTAGGGCTCGGAATGGCACAGTTTTTGGAGTTTACGGTCCGTGGACCATGTTTGGGAGTTTACTACTGTAAACCCATGAGTTTATGGCCATAAACTCATGGTTACTCCCTTCATTTTGTGTTTTGTGGTTCTTAGATCATTCATGCAAGTTCCTAGTTCATTAGCCAAGCGTTGCAAGGAGTTTGGGGCATCAAAACCCCTTTTTGGGGTGTTTACGGTTTTGGGAGGTACCCAAACCGTAAACCCATGTTCTTGGGGGGTTTTTGGTGATTTCTCTTATGGATTACAAGCACACTAAGCAAATAATCAGTTAGGAAGAGTATACTTACTTAAAGGAAGCTTGCAAGAGTGTTTTAGGACCCAAAAACACTAGTGTGTTCTTGGTGTTTTAAAGATGCTTGTAGATCTAAGTAAAAATCAAAAATCCAAGGATGAAATGATGTATAAACACTAGATTTAGTTTTGTATGGACGAATTTACTGAAGAAAACTTACATTTTTTGTGGATTTGGAAGAAATGAGTGATGATAGTTGAGAGAAAAACTAGTTGTTCTTGAGGTTGGATGTGTGAAAAGGTTTAGAAATGATCAAGACTCGCCTTTATAGGTGGGAGTTCACGGCCTTAGTGAGTTTACGGCCATAAACTCCATGTTTACGGCCGTAAACTCCATCTCATGGAGTTTAGGGCATTAGTTTGGTGTTAGGGCTTTAGTGGTTGCTTTTAATACTTGTTCCTTAAGTGTACAAGGCTCGGAATACTCAAACAGATTCTAAATTGTGTTGAATGATGGCGGAAATGAATTTAACTTTCAATGAAGTGTTAGACTGTAGAAATTATACATACGAAAAATTTGGGCTGTCACATCATCCCCCCGCTAGAGGGAATTTCATCCCAAAATTAAGGTTTAGGATACAAATCATGGATTAGGAAAGAGATGCGGATACTAGTGTTTCATCTGGTCTTCACACTCCCAAGTGAATTCAGGTCCCTGCTTGGCTTTCCAGCGAACCTTCACTATAGGGATGCGACTTTTTTTCTTTCGTTTGACTTCCCGATCCAAGATTTCGAAAGGTTCTTCCACAAAGTTGAGGTTCTCGTTGATTTCAATCTCGTCGAGAGGAATCACGAGCGTCTCATCGGATAGACGTTTCTTTAGGTTTGATACATGGAAAACAGGGTAGATGTAGCTAAGCTCTCGTGGTAATAGGATTTTGTATGCTACGGGACTGATTCTAGCAAGGATCTCGAATGGTCCGATGTACCTTGGGTTTAGCTTTCCACGCTTTCCAAAGCGTATCATGCCTTTCCAGGGTGAGACTTTCAGAAGGACGCGGTCATCAACCTGGAACTCCAAGGGTTTTCGTCTCTTATCGGCGTAGCTCTTTTGCCTGTCTCATGAAGCTTTCAGTCATTCCCGGATTTGTACAATCTTCTCCGTTGTCTCTCGAATGATTTCAAGACCAGTGAGAGTACTGTCGGGGATTTGACCCCTGGCTAGCTGCGTGTCGCCCACCTCAGCCCAACACAGAGGGGATATGCACTTGCGGCTATAAAGGGCTTCAAACGGCGCAGCCTTGATTCTGGTATGGTAGCTGTTGTTGTACGAAAATTCAATCAAAGGAAGATGAGTGTCCCATGACACGCCGAAGTTAATGACTTAGGCTCTCAACATATCTTCCAAGGTCTGAATTGTTCTCTCACTCTATCCATCAGTTTGTGGATGATAAGTCGTGCTCATATCCAATTTAGTTCCAAGAGCCTTTTGCAAGGACTGCCAGAACCTTGATATAAACCTGCTGTCTCGATCGGAGATGATGGATGTAGGTATACCATGAAGACGAACTGTTTCTTGAAGGTAGATCCGTGTGAGTCTCTCCATCTTGAAGCTTTCTTTGATTGGCAGGAAGTGGGCGGACTTCGTCAACCGATCGACAATCACCCACCCACTCAGAGATCTAGGTAACTTGGTGATAAAATCCATGGTTATCCTTTCTCACTTCCACTCAGGTATTTCCGACTGCTGAATTAGAACTGAGGGCTTCTGATATTCAACCTTCACTTTGGCGCGAGTCAGGCACTTGCCCACGAAGGTACCTATCTCTGCTTTCATGTTTGGCCACCAATGGAGTTGTTTGAGATCCAGATACATCTAATCCGAACCTGGGTGAACGAAGTATTTAGTCTTGTGAGCCTCATTCATGATAACCTCTCTGTAACCACCGAACTTTGGGGTCCAGATTTTGTTCATGAAATAGTAGACTCCGTCTCCCTTGATCTCTAGATTCTTTTCTATTCCCCTCAAGGCTTCACTTGGCATGCTCTATGGTTTTAAGGCTTTCAACTGAGCTTTTCTGATCTGTGCGGACAGATGGGAATGGATGGTTATTGTTAGTGCCTTCACTTTACGCCCTGAATACTCCTTTCGACTGAGGGCATCTACTACCACATTGGCCTTGCCGGGATGGTAGAGAATTTCGCACTCGTAGTCATTGAGTAGCTCGACCCATCATCGTTGTCTCATGTTTAACTCCTTCTGATTAAAGATATGCTGTAAGCTATTATGGTCGGTGGGATAGTGCACTTGGTTCCATAGAGGTAGTGTCTCCAGATGTTTAACGCAAAGACCACTGCTCCCAACTCCAAGTCATGAGTTGTGTAATTGGCCTCATGTGTTTTCAACTGCCTGGAGCCATAGGCGATAAACTTTCCCCGTTGCATGAGCACATAGCCTAGGCCCTGATTAGATGCGTCATAAAAGACCATGAAATCTTCCTTCCCTTCGGTCAGAGACAGGACAGATGCACTGCACAAGGCTCGCTTCAATGTTTGGAATGTAGTGTCTTGATTTTCACTCCAACAAAAGGATACGTCTTTCTAAGTTAGAGTGGTTATGGGTTTGGCAATTCTGGAGAAATTTTGGATGAATCTACGATAATAGCCAGCAAGACCCAAGAATTGACGGATTTCTGTGGGTGTCTTTGGTGCTGACCAATTCTCTATCGCTTTGATTTTGGACGGATCCACGTGTATGCCTTCCTCGCTCACCACGTGACCCAAGAAATTTACCTTTCAAATCCAGAATTCACACTTGGAGAATTTCGCGTATAGCTTTTCTGTTCTTAGGGTTTCCAACACTAATCTCAAGTGTTGTTTGTGATCTTCCTCGCTTCTTGATTAGACAAGTATATCTTGTTTATGAAAGGATGACACACCCGGTTCATCAAGTCCATGAACACTGCCGGTGCGTTGGTTAGACCGAAGGGCATTACCACGAATTCATAGTGGCCATATCGAGTCCGAAATGTTGTTTTAGGAACATCACCTTCATGGACTCGTAGTTGATGATACCCTGATCTTAAATCAATTTTTGAGAAGTAGTTGGCTCCCTGAAGTTGATCGAAGAGGTCGTCGATTCGAGGAAGAGAGTTATGGTTTTTGACTTTGAGCTTATTCAGCTCTCGATAATCGATACACATTCGAAAGGATCCATCTTTCTTTTTCACAAATAGAACTGGGGCTCCCCAGGGTGAGGAACTTGGTCTGATGAATCCTTTGTTGAGCAGCTCATTGAGCTGGCTAGACAACTCTTGCATTTCTGATGGTGCTAGGCGATATGGGGACTTAGCTACGGGGGTAGCTCTGGGGATTAAGTCGATACGAAACTCGACTTGATGCTCAGGAGGAATTCCCGGAAGCTCTTCTGGAAAGACATTAGGGAAATTGCAAACCTCGGGGATGCTCTCGAGGTCTTTAACTTCTTGTTTCTCATTTACAACATGAGCTACGAATGCACTGCACTCCTTTCGCAGAAGTTTTTGGGCTTTGATACACGAAATGATACGAAGGCTGGAGTTGAGTTTATCACCATAAATCATAAGGGTTTCACCAAAGAGGAGATTGAGTTGGATAGCTTTTTTGAAACACAAGATATCAGCATGATTGGGGCTCAACCAATCCATGCCAATGATGACATCGAAGCTCTTTATGGAAACTGGCATAAGATCAATGGGAAAGGAATGATCGTTTAGGGTAAGAGTACAGCCTACGTATATATCGTTAGTGCTCTCCTTCTCACCGTTAGCCATCTCGATGGTAAATTTTTCGGTTAATGGTTGGTGTTTATGTTTAAGAAGGTGCTTGAATGCATGGCTAACAAAACTTCTTTCAGCACCAGAATCAAAAAGAATGCATGCATAAGAGTTGTCAAGGAGGAACTTACCCGAAACAACTGTAGGATTAGCAACTGCCTCCTCACGTCCCATCGTCAGTATTCTCCCTGTGCCACCAGCTGTTATAGTCTTGGGGCAGTTTCTCTTGTAGTGCCTAACTTCTCCATAATTATAATAGGTTTGACCAACGCCTGTTCCAGATGTTTGATTGGTTGGTTGAGTTGGTGCCTTGCAAAATCGAATCGTATGCCCCTTTATACCACAGTTGGAGCACGACATTTCACGACATGGGCCGGGATTATGGTGGTAGTTACACTTGTCGCACCGAGGAAGGGTACCAGCATATTTACTGGTAGGTGCTTGAGTGGCAGGAGTAGCGATAGGGGTAGTAGCAGCGTGGACTGCCACCGTTTATTGTTTCTTTGAGGGCTCCTGCAAAGACTGACCCTTCTTCTGCTTCCAGAATTTTCTTTTCTCACTACTCCCTTTATCCGGTTCAGCAATGGTGGTCACTTCATCGAGATCGACTCCATGATCGATCAGAGTCTACGCGAGGCACTTAACGCTGTCGAAGGTGTTTGGCCTAACAGCCAAGACATTTCCTTTAGTTGGCTGGGTCAGTCCCCAAATGTATCTTTCAATCTTTTTTCTTTCTGGGGTGACCATCCCCGGGCAGAGGAGCGCTAGGTCTTCAAACCTAGATGTATAGGTGGCGACGTCATAACCCTTCATCTTTAGGTTCCAGAGTTCGTGCTCCAATTTCTACATTTCGCCCCGAGAGCAGTACTCAGCAAGCATGAGCTCTTTCAAGCTCTCCCAACCTATAGCATTTACCACTGGTAGGGTTAGGGATTTGACCCGACCATTCCACCAGGTCAATGCCCTGTTGGCAAAGGTGCAAGCGGCGAATTTTACTTTGTTGACCTCAGAACAGGAACAGATTTTGAAAATGAACTCGATCTTTTCTAACCATCGTGTCAGAGCAATAACACCTCCAGTGCCATCGAAGGATGTGGGTTTTGCGTTCATGAAGTCCTTATAGGAGCACTCCTTTTGGTGTCCCTGACCACCTTCATGATTTTGGGGATGCATATCACCTCCCTGTCCACCAGATCCACCAGGATTCATCTGTGAGATCACGGCAACCACAGCAGCAGTAACATCTGCTTGAAACATAGCGGGATCAAACTGAAGGGGTGGTGGTGGTGGTGGAGCATCGTCGTTTCTCCTGATATGTGTCTTTTGGGGAGGCATCTTGTTCTAAAAAGAATCAGGAAAAAGAGGGTGATAAGTCCTCTGCATTCGAATCAAGTGGTATGAAGCAATAGATATATCTCACTATGTTAGTTAGAGCGTTCTACTAAGCGATAGACAAAGAGGAGCTATTAATGCAGTTAAATTATCTCTAAAAGGAATAAGTAGCAACACTAGGAATGAATTCCTACAGTGTATTCGGCTCTGACTAAAATACTCCTATAGTATTTTGAGTTGGATGATTACTGGGTAAGTTTTAGGCCTGTTGCAACACCCAAATCACTCCCAAACACATGTTGGTCATGTCTCGAATGAATATAGTTTATCAGGCTACATTGACCCTAGACATGATTACATAACTGTCTAGGTTTAACCGCAATATTCAACATCTAGATATACTTTTGTTTTGTTCTTCTCATGATACTGTCTGTGGTACACAGGTATACTTGTATACTTTTGTAAAAATACTTATATTTTGAAAGTATACTTTTAGTTCAGAGCATTTTAACCCCTTAGTGTTTATAGCTGTATACCATGTAAGGTTCGGTATACTTAGTTCACTATAAACAATAGCTCTGATACTAATCTCTCACACCCCAAAACCGGCGGCGGAAACGTTCTGGGGCGGAGGACGTCATGCGTAGTATCACAACAGTTGTATAGCAAGCATACTAAACACAACCATTACATTAATATGAATATTTACATTGTTCAAAACTTGGTTTATACATATCAGTATATAGTAAAAGTAAAAGACGTGACTTCCAAAAATGCTTTGTTTTCTCCAAAAGTTGGTAGAAATACCTGTCTATGGTTTCCTTGAGAATACAAGCAGTTTTAGAAATATCAGCATAAAGCTGGTGAGTTCATAAGCGGTTGATTCTTGTGAAAGAAATGTTCCTTTGATTTTATGAAAAGTTGTTTCCCAATAAAATCCCATATTTTCTTATGAAAGAAGTTTGATTATCCATTTGTTAAATAGCCTATTTTATGAAAAGTTAAGTTATCCCAGGAAAAACCTATATTTTACTTAAAAGTTAATAGTTGGTTATCGATCCTAGAATGAAGTGTAAAAGTATCTACCATACTTGTATTGTTAGGTGTAGTTTCCTTGAAAAACTCTATTACTCCCAATGAGATGCATTAGCTTTAATACATACATAGAACTAATAAGTAAGTAGTGAACTAATTCCTAAGGGTACAGCTGATACCCTCTAGTAATCAAATCAGTTATTACTTTGAGGTTAGTTCATTAGGTTCATTATTACCAAAAGTAAATCTCCATTATCTAAGTTGCGAGTTCTATAACCATACATTAAACTGGATATGGTACATAACGGGGGCAGTGTCTTTTATGACTTTGTCACCCGTAGACCTGTCGGTCCCACTGTAGCTAGCAGCGAGGTGCGGGACAGTCAGTCCCGTACAGATCTATACAAAATAGTCATGCTCTCTCTCTCCAAGAGATTTTGGTTACAGGGGTTAGTCCTACACTCGCGTATTCTAGTGGAGTGTTACCAAGGACGTGTCTCCAATCTTAAGATAACAAAATTTACAAGTAATAATATAGAAAATACTGTTTATGGTTGGTATGAATCCTTTGTAAAATATAAAATATAACATTTTATGATAAGATTCATGAGTTTCCTTGTTTTAGTTTTGAAAAACTATCTCTACAAGTTGATTTCTTAATCGGTTGGTAAAATAGTTTTCTGTGTTAAAAAACATGTTGAACATGTAAGTACTTCATACGAAATAATAGGTTTTGAGTACAAGTTCCCTTGTACTTTTGCTTGTATTCCCCCCTGAAATCATGAAAAACTCGGTAAAAAGTATAGGGGTATCAACTCACCTGCAGTGAGTGGAGAGGATGGAAATGTCGGGTAGGATGCTAGGTGTCAAGTGAGGACTTGAACACACCCACGGATCCTATGTAACATGTAGTGATAGACAACGGTATCTAAGTAGTTATTTAATCACTAATTAAGTAAGTAAAGGAACTTTAATGCATGAAAACACTTTGTTTCAAGTGCTAGGAGTGTTAGGGGTTGCATCTAAGGAGAGTATGACCTCTCTTTGGAGTTTACTCTTCAAATGGTAGCGCTTAGGGTGTTTATGGTTTTTGAACCATTTCCCCCATGAGTCTACGGCCGTAAACTCATGGGAATGGTGTGTTTGTGTGCTTCAAGGTCTTATGCTTCACAAGGAAGGGTCCTAGGGTTGAGTCAAAGGCTTAGGAAGTGGTTAGGGCTCGGAATGGCACAGTTTTTGGAGTTTACGGTCCGTGGACCATGTTTGGGAGTTTACTACTGTAAACCCATGAGTTTATGGCCATAAACTCATCGTTACTCCCTTCATTTCGTGTTTTGTGGTTCTTAGATCATTCATGCAAGTTCCTAGTTCATTAGCCAAGCGTTGCAAGGAGTTTGGGGCATCAAAACCCCTTTTTGGGGTGTTTACGGTTTTGGGAGGTACCCAAACCGTAAACCCATGTTCTTGGGGGGTTTTTGGTGATTTCGCTTATGGATTACAAGCACACTAAGCAAATAATTAGTTAGGAAGAGTATACTTACTTAAAGGAAGCTTGCAAGAGTGTTTTAGGACCCAAAAACACTAGTGTGTTCTTGGTGTTTTGAAGATGCTTGAAGATCTAAGTAAAAATCAAAAATCCAAGGATGAAATGATGTATAAACACTAGATTTAGTGTTGTATGGACGAATTTAGTGAAGAAAACTTACATTTTTTGTGGATTTGGAAGAAATGAGTGATGATAGTTGAGAGAAAAACTAGTTGTTCTTGAGGTTGGAGGTGTGAAAAGGTTTAGAAATGATCAAGACTCACCTTTATAGGTGGGAGTTCACAGCCTTAGTGAGTTTATGGCCGTAAACTCCATCTCATGGAGTTTAGGGCATTACTTTGGTGTTAGGGCTTTAGTGGTTGGTTTCTAATACTTGTTCCTTAATTGTACAAGGCTCGGAATACTCAAACAGATTCTAAATTGTGTTGAATGATGGCGGAAATGAATTTAACTTTCAACGAAGTGTTAGACTGTAGAAATTATACATACGAAAAATTCGAGTTGTCACAATGGAAATCACATAAATCAATATGTATAAGATCCAACGTCTTGCTTTCCCTAACAACATCTTTGAAAGGTTGTCTAGTTATTTAAGCTAGCATGCATGTTTTAGATTTTTCATTATTTTCCATATCAAAAGTAGGAATTAAAATCATTTATACATGTCTTTTAATCTCTTGTAATGAATGTGTCCTTGTCTAGTATGCCATAATTCATATTTATTATAATTATTGCTAGTACTAGTAGAATCCATGCAAACAGAATTAAATATAGAAGGATAATTAATATTAAGCATAATCATTTCATTACATACATATCCAAATCCCATAAAAGAACCATATATTCACAAGATATACATGTCACTTTCTAACACTTGTTTGTAACAATAATTATTTAATACAATTTCAGACAGAAGATTCTTATGAATCCCTGGAACATATAAAACATTGTTCAAACACAAACATTTCCTAGAAGTAAAAGTAAGTAAAACATATTTTATGCCCTTGATTGGTTCAGTTGCAACATTCACATCTACAAAACAGATCCATCTTTAATTCGTTCAAAGTCCTTAAACCAATGTAGATATTTGCAAACATTACTTGTTGCTCATGAATCAACCCACCATGCAACATTATCGTATTACACAAAATGTTTCAGAAATCACAGAAATATAATTCTAAATATATTTAGAATTTTTCATGAAAACAAAAATATGAGCTTATTGCTTTTCTGGATCCTTAGATCCACTTGGTCCAGTACCATCCTTGTTCACTTTACAATATATATATATATATATATATATATATATATATATATATATATATATATATATATATATATATATATAGTTATAAAATATGATCAAATAATAAGATAAATTATAAAGTAAAGAAGGACAAGAGAGTAGAGAGAACTTTTATTCCAATACTTGTGATGAAATCATCAAACTTTACAATACATAATATTCACTATTTATACTAAACAAAGAAGATGAAAGGTCATGTATGATATGAATGCACATTATAGTGGTGCATAACCACACTCATAAAACTCATAATAATGTTTGTTATAATGTTCACTAATTATGGAGAGTAATGGGGGAGATGGAGAATCCAATGGTCATTCACTAAATAATAATTCATAACACTCCCCCTTGAATGACGATTGTATCATGCCTCATTACAACCTTAATCGGTAAAACCCTTTATTAAGGAAAAATAGTACATGATTAATAATTGATATTGGAAACAATTACCTCGTTAAAAACCTTGCTAAGAAAACCCATTGGGAAAAACATAGCTAAGGAAAATAGTACAATATGTTTCCAACTCCCCCTGATTAGCACGTCACTTGATTTTCTTGAAGCACCGCATAGCAACGTTTCGTACCATCTTTTCAAATTTTGATGTAGGAAGTGCTTTAGTGAACCAATCAGGAAAATTGTTATTGGATTGAATTTTCTAGATGTTGATGTCACACTCTTTTTGAAGATCATGAGTGAAAAAAAAAACATTGGTGATATATGCTTGGTTCTGTCTCCTTTGATAAATGCTTCCTTGAATGGAGCTATACAAGTTGTATTATCTTTATATAGTATGGTTGAAACATCCCTATTAGAAGTTAGACCACAAATCTTGCAAATGTATTGAGTTAAATTTCTTAACCAAATACATTCATGACTTGCCTTATAAATTGCTATAATCCCTTCATGGTTAGAATACGTAGCAACTAAAGTTTTTTTAACAAAATGACAAGAAATTACGTTACCCCCACAAGTGAATAAATAACCTGTTTGGGATCAAGCTTTGTGTGGATCAGATAAATATCCATCATCTGCATAACTAATTAACTTCGCATTTTATGAATTTGATTAGTATAAATTCATATCCAATGTACCTCGAAGATATCAAAGAATGTGTTTGACTGTATTCTACTATCTTCTTGTTGGACAAGAACTATATCTTTCTAATAAGTTTACGGCGAAATATTTATCAGGTCTTGTATTAATAGTAATATAGTTCTTCGGGAACAAGAAGTTTTTCATGTTTTTTATGATGCTGAAATTGGTCCTTTTTGGCATCTAAGTGCCTTACCACCTTCGGGTTACTCATGGATGTGAGTTATTCATATAAAACCTTTTTAGCACCTTTTCTAGATATTAATGTACAAAAACTCCATTTTTTTGTGCTTAATTTGAAGACCCAAATAGAATTTCATCTTACCAAGATCATTCATTTCAAAAGTTTCTTTCAAACAAGAAGTGACCTTTTTCCAATTCACTAGGAGTTCCAATTATGTTCAAATCATCTACAATAACATCAATTATGATAAATTCTTATTTGGATCTTTTTATGAATACACATGAGCTTGATGGATCATTTTTATAGCAGTCTTTCAACAGAAATGTAATAAAACAATTGAAGCACATACGACCAGATTGTTTCAATCTATACAAAGATTTATTTAATTTTACCAAATATACTTCACGAGAATAAAAAGTCTGTGCTTCTAGCACCTTAAACCCTTCTGTGATTTTCATATAAATATCATTTTAAGTGAACCATATAAATAAGTCGTAAATACATCCATTAGACACATCTCCAGTTTTGCATGTGTTGTGAAACTTATAAAATAACTGAATGTAATTGCATCAACTACCGGAGAATACGTTTCTTTATAATCAATTTCGGGCCTTTGGGTAAAACCTTGGGCAACAAATATTGCTTTATATCTCACAACTTCATTTTTCTCGTTTCTTTTGCGCACAAATACCCATTCGTGTCCCATTGTTCTTACTCTGTTTGGTGTACGGACTACAGGTCCAAAAACTTTTCGTTGAGTAATAGAATTAAGCTCTTTATTTATTTCATCTTTCCATTTTGGCCAATATTTTCTATTCATACATTACTCAATAGATTTAGGTTCAGGATCCTCATTTTCTTTATAATCGCGCGCGGAACATGATATGAAAAATTATCGTCAACATCTATGTTATTTCGGTTCCATCTTATTCTTGTCATGACATAATTTATTGAGATCTCGTCATTTTCATTTTTTTCAGGTACCTTATTTTCTTTTGTTATGTCATTAGGCTCTTCTAGAGCTTCATTAATCTTTTCAAGAGATTCTGTTTTCTCTTTTGGACCATCAATTGTATTTGCTTCATTTCATTTTCGAGGATTTTTATCTTTGGAACCGGCTGATCTTCCACGCTTCAGGCGTGCCTAAGATTCATTTGCAGTTGTATTTTTTTTGTTTCCTTCTGGGATATCAATTCTAACTGGAGTAAGTATAGCTAGTACATGAGACTTTGTTACTCACTTAGGACCAGTAAATGCTTCTGGCAATTGATTTGCTACATTTTGTAAAGGAATTATCTTTTTTTATTTCAAGTTCACATTGACATGAACGATGATCTAAAACTGAAAGTGACAATTCCTTTCAAGAGATTTTATTTTCCAGCTTCTTTATTTCTCCCCCTAATGTTGGAAAATATGATTCATCAAAATAATAATCATCAAATATAGTTGTAAATAAATCTCCAATTGATGATTTTAAATATTTTACTATAGATGGAGATTCATATCCAACATAAATTCTCATTCTTCTTGAGGACCCATTTTTATGAAGTGAAGTGGAGAAATGGGTACATAAATTATACATCCAAACATCCTCGGATGGTAAATAATTGGTTACTGACCACAAACCAGTTGAATAGGGAAGAACTCATGATAACTAGTTGTCATTATGCATATAAGTGATGTTGCATGTAAAATTGCATGCCCCATGTCAATATAGGAAGTTTAGAATGCATTAGTAATGGTCTTGCAATTAATTAAAAGTGTTTGATTAACGACTCAACTAAACCATTTTGTGTATGAACATATGCAACATGATGTTCAATAGTTGTCCTAATCGACATGGAATAATCATTAAAAGCTTATGATGTAAATTCTCCAACATTGTCAAGTCAAATTTTCATAATTGGGTAATCGGGAAAATGTGCCCTTAGGCAAATTATTTATGCAAGTAATCTTGCAAAAAACAAATTATGACTAGACAACAAGCACACATGTGACCATCTAGTTGACGCGTCAATTAAAACCATAAAATATCTAAATGGTCAACATGGTGCTGGATGAATTAGTCCATATATATCCTCTTGAATTCTTTGTAAGAAACTAAGACTTTAATACCCAACTTTGTTCAATGATGGACTGGAAATTAATTTTCCTTAAGAGCATGCAACACAATTCATCATCTTGAAAAATCTTCTGGTTTTTCAAGGAATGACCACTTGAAGTTTCATTTATTCTACTTACCATAATTGATCCGCGATGGCCGAACCGGTAATGCCAAACTATGAAGGTAATATCATACCTTTTTTATTTTCAATAGCATGAATCATTGTAATATTTGTATAGTACAATCCGGAGGACAATACAAGTAATTTTTCCAAAAAACTTTTCTTATCCAATATCATTTTTGTAATGTTGAGATAATTTTTATTACCATCATTAGTTGTTTCAATATGATATCCGTTGGACCGGATATCCTTAAAACTTAATAAATTTCTTGGTGATTTTGATGAAAATAATGCATCTCCAATTGTAATTATTATCACTTGTGGTAATACTATATTCACTCTTCCAGAGCCTCCAATCTTGGTGATTTAGGTGAAAATAATGCATCACTAATTTGTAATTAGTGTCCCTTGTTGTAATATTATATTCGCTCTTCTGGAGCCTTTAATCATTTTTGCATTACCTGTTATTATATTAACATTTGCTTATCTAATTGATAAGTAAGCAAAATACTTTTCCTTATTAAAAATGTTATGTGTTATTGCATTGTCTGCAAGAAATATATCTTCATTATTTCTTTTGCGAATATCCATGTTTCTTTTCAATAAATAAATAAAACATAAGAAACATTTGACTTAGAGAAATAAATTCATATTCTATTAATTTGGGAAGATTGTGACGACATTATTTCTCATGAAACGAATATGACATAAAAACATAATAAATGTCATGAAACAAAACTACACATTATTTTGATCAATCACCATCCATATCACCACTTGTCCCTTCTGGGTAGACAAGAAAATCGGCAACATCCAAATATGTCATTTCTGGTTGATCTTCATGAATATCACTTTGAATAAAAAAAAATTTTGATATTTTATCTTTCTTTAGATTTTAGATAAGTTTGATAATGATCAAAAAAATTCTTTGGTAAGCGGTATGTACAAGACCAATGATTGGTCATTCCACATCAGTGATAAACATTTTCAACTTTTTTTTTTGCCTTGATCACTTTTATCATTAGGATGTGGATTTTTGCTATTTTCCAAATTCTGGTGGTTACTTGTAATCTTGTTATTTTTATGATAATTATGATAACCTCCATGACCTCGGTTAAACCCATGACTATTCTGATTATATGATGTTGCATTCACTTCAGGGAATGCACTAGAACCGGTCACGATTAATTGTTGATTTTTCATCAATAACTCATTGTCTTGTTTAGACACAAGTAGATATGAGATTAATTCATATTTATTTTAAACTTTTCTCATGATATTGCTACTGCAGGAGCATGTTAGTATTATGAAAACTAGAGAGTTTTTTCTAGCATTGTTTTCCATAATGAAAATAAAAATCAAAATAAAGACTTATATGTTAAGCAATTGTTACTTAAGAAATTTCATAAAATAAGTTGTAAGCATTGTACATGTAAAATTATAAAAAATATATACCTGAAAATTACAAGAACAATAAGGAGTTAGAGCTCTATGGTAGAGTCGTGCTGATAACGTGTTATAAAATATGATCAAATAACAAGATAAATTATAAAGTAAAGAAAGACAAGAGAGTAGAGAGAACTTTTATTCCAATACTTGTGATTAAATCATCAAACTTTACAATACATAATATTCACTATTTATACTAAACAAAGAAGATGAAAGGTCATGTATGATATGAATGCACATTATAGTGGTGCATAACTACACTCATAAAACTCATAATAATGTTTGTTATAATGTTCACTAATTATGGAGAGTAATGGGGGAGATGGAGAATCCAATAGTCATTCACTAAATAATAATTCATAACATATATATAAATATATATATATATATATATATATATATATATATATATATATATATATATATATATATATTTCTTCAAGTGACCTAGTTTGTTACAATTCCAATAAACCACTTTAGCCTTCTTGTTAGAAGACTTATCATCCTTTCCTTTAAACTTCTTTTTCCATTAGACTTCTGTTGATTCTTTGATCCTTCTCCATCCACCATGCTCATAGAAGAGGAACCAACTTGGTTCTTGCCTTTGGGATTGTTATCAAGTTCTTGAGTTATTAAGGACTCTTCAATCTGTAAATGGCTTCCAAGTTGAGTCAAAGTCAATTCCTTTTCGTTACGTTTCAGATTATGTTTTAAAATCCTTCCAGGAAGGGGGCAATTAGTTAATGATCACAACCATATAAATAGCTTCATCCATTTTCAGATTTTGTTGAGCAAACTGTCCCAGGATCCTTAGCATTTCATTGAAATTATTCTATAATAGGCCCAGAGTCAACATCATGTAACCCGTAAAGTTATCAACCAGAAAATTCTTACTAGAAGCATCTTCAATTATGTAGTTGGATTCAAAAGAATCCCACAAATCTTTTGCAGGTTCGATATTTTGATAGATATCAAAAAGTGAGTTAGAAATCCCATTGAGAATATGACCACGATATATGTAGTTAGCATTATCCCACTTTGATCTCCTCCTTGTTTCATCCAAAGTTTTATCTTCAGCAAATTCTGACATGGGTGTACTCAGAATATACACCACTTTCAGAGTGGTCAAGAGGAACTTTATCTTCTTTAGCCATCTACAAAACTCTTGGCCTTCAAACTTCACCAACTTACCAAACTTGCTTGTTATTTCCTTCATAGAATCGCCACTTTCCATGTTCACAAAAATATTTTAATCTTTGTTAGAAATTTAGGGCATAGAAAGGCTTGGAAATTCTGAAAACTGTGACATCACTTTCAGATTAAGGTATTTGGGTGATACTCCCAATCTTTAATCGGATAAGACTCATAATATATATATATATATATATATATATATATATATATATATATATATAAACTAGTCTAGTTATATTCCATGTATGTCTTTTATCTAAACTTGAACCCAGAAAAACCTTTTAGACAAAATTCTAAGAATAGTCCCTCTGGTTAGGTTAATATTGTCACTTTTGTCCAAATAGATTTGGAGTAACACCATCATTTTCACTACCACCTGTTCAAGCAAGAAACACAATCACCACCGAGACAACCTTCCACCAAAATTTGTTGTATGTCGATGTTGCGACTGCGAAACCCTAATCGGAGTTAGAAGCACAAACAAAATCACCGCCACCAACATTGATCCACAGTCTGCCATTTTCGGTATCAAACTTGACCTTGAAGATGAAGGGAACTTGATTCTCAGATTTGCAACGAGTGAAACGTTAAGCATTGAGGGTTTATGCAAATTTATGTTGTTTTCTTCTCCTACGAGAGAGAGAGAGAGAGAGAGAGAGAGAGAGAGAAAGAAAGAAAGAAAGAGACAGAGAGAGAGAGAGAGATGGTATTTTATTTTTAATTATTTTTAATTGTTGTAATAAAATGAAATAACAAATTAAATAATAAAGGGCAAAATTGTCTTTATAAAAAAAATTCAAACCAAATTGGAACAAACTCACAAAAAAATGAAACCTTTGGACCTCTGTTACTAATCTAAACATATTTAGACCAAAGTGACAATTTTCATAAAGCCACAAATAACATTCTTACAGTTTTGTCAAAACCTTTGGTAACTAATTTTATAGGGATAATAAGTTAAAAGGGTAATATATTTTTCGTTTGTACATATTTGGTCAGTAATTTTTTTGTCTACATTTACCCCTTTAACTTGTTAAATTATACACATTTAGTCCTTATGACCGGCTACTCTAGATTTACCGGTAAAATGACTTAATATGGTAATATATTTTTCACTTTGTATATATTTAGTCTTTAATATTTTGGTACACATCTAGTCCTTTATATATATATATATATATATATATATATATATATATATATATATATATATATATATATATATATATATATATATATATATATATATATATATATATTGCAAAATAAGTTATTTTTTATACTCATTTAGTATATATGGATGATTTTTTTTTGGTTTTTATCACGAAATCTTATGTGGGGTAATCATTAATGAGATATTTGTGGCTTCTGATGCTTATGTCTGTCATGATCTCGACTACTTGGTTGTTTAGTTCATTTGTTCTGAACATCATAACTTCTTCATACAATCTTAGATTTTAATGATCTTTATATCCACGCGTTTGTATTTTAGTCTACTACAACTTTCGTTTAAATTACTCCTATTAAAAAATAATATATTTTTACTTACGATTAGTATATCCATACTTTTTTTATGAATGCGTGTATGGATGTTTTTTTATAAAATGCTAGGTAAAAATATATTACGTTTTACCAAAGATCTTTGGTCTTGTGGTAAGGAGTGACTCTCTTAAATGAGAGGTTATGGGTTCAGATTTCTTAGGAGACATATGTGATATTTAGGAGTAGATTAGCTAGTTTTAACGTTTCAAAAGTATATATTACATTTTAAATAGAGTAATCTTAACAGAAGTTGTAGTAGACTCAAAAAACGAACACGTGGATATAAAGATCATTAAATATGATATTATATGAAGAAGTTACGACGTTCAAAATACAAAAACATAAGTCAAACCATAAGGTTACATAACCAAGCAGTCGAGATCGCAATTGACATAAACATTAATAGCCCCAAACACCTCTTCGATGATTGTCTCTTGTAAAGATGTCGTGAGAAAACCTAAAGAAAGTTTTGATACGTATTAAATGAGTACCAAAAAAAAAAAAAAAAATCTTATTTTGAAACAAAAAAATATTAAAAACTAAATGTATACAAAAATAATAAGGATTAAATGTGTACAAAATGAAAAAATATATTACTCTATTAAGTCATTTTCCCAAATATCTGAACTAACCGGACATAAAAACTGAATGTATACAATTTAACAAATTAAAAGATAATATAAAAATAAAAATAAAACTTAATGATCAAATATATACCAATAAAAAATATATTAATGGTTTAAGTCGCTATCATTAATTTTATATAAAAAACATTTTATATATTACACATACTGACATAACTGCTACCGTACTTCCGTAAATTTATTATTTAATAGTTCTAATGTTGAGCTAATTTTGTCTTTCACCCGTACACCCCTCTGATCTCAATCCCTATCTTTCTCCCACTCCAATCTCCCCTCCCTTTAAATTAACCACAATCTCTCCTCTTTAGTTTCATTCAACGCACAAGCTCTCTCTCTCTCTCTCTCTCTCTCTCTCTCTCTCTCTCTCTCTCTCTCTCTCTCTCTCTCTCTCTCAAGTTTTGGGTGTGTTCAATCTTGAAATCTGCTGTGTTGCTTGTGCAGTCATACATAGAGATAGTAGCATTTATATCTATATATACACGATCATGGTTGATTGTGAGCTTGGGATAATGAAAGTTGACTTTTCAAAGCCAAAAAGAAAGCGTTTTGGAAGAAGCAATTCACAAGGAGAAGGAGAAATCCGGATGCATCAAGTTGTGGATTTTAGTGGATTGTCTCTCGACACTCTTCCTTTAACTACTAATATCAATTTTGGGCTTGTCTATAAATTGGATATTTCCAACAACAACCTTCAGGTACCCTTTTTAGTTCACCTTTTTTATTTTATCTTTTTTCACATTTATAGATTACATAGAGTTTTCTGCTATTTACTATATGTAATTTACAAAATTATATATATATATATATATATATATATATATATATATATATATATATATATATATATATATATATATATATATATATGTGTGTGTGTGTGTTTTGGCAAAATAAGTGAATGAATCATCAAATGATATAAAAATAAACATAATTTAGAAAAAATTGGTCAGAAAAACATATGGATAAATCATTTTTTTGTGGCTCAAGGGATGTTTCTAACAATTTTATTGAATACTCCAAAAAAAAATGAATCACCGAACTTAGGGAGAAGTTTTCTATGAATAATTTTATTTTTGTATCATCTAATCATGTTAATAAAAAAAACATCCATTTGAGTCATTTCTCAAGATTTCTTACATAAATTTTGTTTAGAGAGAGAGATTTAAATTATGTATGTATATTTATTTTTTGAGAGAGAGAGAGAGAGAGAGAGAGAGAGAGAGAGAGAGAGAGAGAGAGAGAGAGAGAGAGAGAGAGAGAGAGAGAGAGAGAGAGAGAGAGAGAGAGAGAGAGATTTAAATTATGTATGTATATATTTATTTTTTAATGCATTAAAGTCTACTTTTCAAACAATATATTTAAGTGTTGGTGTCAGAAATAAAATTATTACATTTGACATAAAATTTCCAATATTATATTTATCTGGCCTCCATGTTGATGTAAATATATAATACCAATAAGTTGACTTTTTGTTGCAAGTATAAAGGTTATCACTTATAATATTTGCCTCTGATAAATAAATAAAACTTATGATATTGGATGGTGTATTTACAGCTAATTCCAGAGTCATTAACAGCAAGGCTACTAAATATAGAGGTATTAGATGTACATTCGAATCAACTTAAAACACTCCCAAATTCAATTGGTTGTTTGTCAAAACTCAAGACCCTCAACATATCAGGAAACCAACTTCAGTCCCTCCCAATCACCATTGAGAATTGCAGGTTACTCATCGGGAAAACTTTTCTTTAGTGTAATCTTACAATACGAATGATTTGTCGAACTCGTTTTTATGCTTACATTTTTCTGGCAAATTGCAGAGCATTAGAAGATATAAACGCAAATTTCAACCAATTGACCAAATTACCAGACACCATTGGATTTGAACTCGTCAACCTAAAGAAGCTATCAATTAACTCGAACAAGTTAACCTTCCTTCCATCATCAACCTCCCACTTAACCAATCTCCGCCACCTTGATGCCCGTCTGAACCACCTTCGCTCCCTCCCTGATGACCTTGAAAACCTAATCAACCTTGAGATTCTGAATATCAGTCAAAACTTCCAATACCTTGACGCTTTACCCTACTCCTTAGGTGTCCTCATCTCCCTCGTAGAATTGGACATCAGTTACAACAAGATTAGCATCTTGCCAGACTCCATGGGTTGCCTGAAAAGTCTCCGGAAGCTCAACGTTGAAGGAAACCCTTTGGTGTGTCCACCACCCGAGGTGGTGGAGCTAGGGTTAGATAAGATAAAACAGTACTTGAGCGAGAAGATGAATGGAGCCCATCAGCACTCTTCAAAGAAAAGGTCTTGGTTCGTAAAACTAAAGAAATATGGCACCTTTAATTCCTCTCGTATGACGCAAGTAGAGAGAGAAGGGTATATGACGCCTGGTTATCGTACGATTGATGGACTTCCTTCACTTAGGAGCATGGACATGGGCATGTTCTCGCCTCTACGAATTTTCTCGCCAAAAAATTATTTTACCAGATAATTAAGGTTATGAGGCCATCGGTTGTTTTAATTTTAGTGCTCAAATTAATATCATCGGAGTAGTAACTTTAATTAAGTCTTTTTAGTCAGGTGGTTAAACGATCTTGCATGCACATAAATAAGGTCTTAGATTCAGTTTCCTGCACCGTTATTTTAACTATGGGGATATTGTGAGTTAGGTTTCACATTATTGTTGTGATACTGGTTGGTAGAGTTTGTCAAGAGTGGTGTGGAGTTTTTTCTCATTGATTTATCTTTGAAAGTTTTGTAAATTGTAATTTGAAATCATGTACATTTATTAGGTGTGGAGCTTTCTTTTCAGCGTTGTATCTTTGATTGTAGTATAATAAACATTTCAGTATTTCACTCTAACACAATGAGGGGAAATTTTAGATGGCAAAATCCGTCGCCTTTCCGTTGGAAAACTCTATTATCGAAAATCGGTGGCCTTTCCGTTGGTAAAATACCATTAAAATTCATATTATTCTTATATAAAATACAGGAAAAAAAATTGATACAAGGAACACCAAATCCAACAACCACAAATAATAAATATAAATCTAAAAACTATCTCATACATTCTCCACAACATAATAAATATAAATCATAAAAAAAAAATAAAAAAAAAAAAATAAAAAAAAAAAAAAAATCTATGTGACACCTGTTTTCATAAAAGATATTATGATGAGAATATCGTTACAATACACAGACAATAAATAGATATTCTACACGGTTTGTATAATTAATTAGTCTGGTGATAGTAGTCTATTGTGATTAGAAAGAGAGTTTAGTTAAAGTTAAATGGCATGAAAAAAAAAATGTGGCGCGTAAGATACTAGTATGCGACGCGTATGATCAAAGTCAATAAAGTCAACTAAAGTGACAATGGTCGTGACGCGTCCATGACGGTGGTGCAACGTGTCGACAGGTGTGAGTCATCGGACACATGAAGCAAATTTAGAGCCCGACACGTGGGATGCGACGCATCCTAGGGTTTAACGCGACACGAATGCAGCTTTTCAGCCTAGTATAAGTAGTTCAAAAAGGGCTTCCAATGGTTTCTTTAGAGTATCGAAACCAATATCGGTAAGCGAGGATTTCGACTTAGAGATAAAGTTCGTGAGGTCGGGTTGTGAGGGTACGACTATTATATGAGCTAGGTATCCACATAGTTATTTCGTTAGTATGTAATTATGTTTACGTAAGATGAGTCATGAAGGGTTGTTTAAAACTCAAGATGGTATTGGACTTCATGATACAATGTTGTTATGAAGTCAATTGTAAGGTTGACAGAGTTTCTGTGGCAGAACTCTTAATTTCGCTAGCAAGGATTATAAACCCTAAATTACAAAACAATCAATTATGTGAGACATGGCTAAAGGCTTATGTGGTTAAGTTCTTTAACAACTATATTATAATGTTTGATGAGTTTGGTAACAAATGGTTTTCTGGTTTAGTTAGTGGTTAGATAATTAATCATTGAGGTTGATATAATGGTGAGTTTACACAAGTTCTAATGAACTTGATATGTTATCCGAATACGAGTCAATAGAGGACTTGGTATCTCCAATGTTATACTTTTATGTTGATATTGGAAACAAATGATAGTCTTGGGGACTGTAATACCATCTCTTGGGAGATTCAAGTTAATGGTAGACATGGTGTTAGTAATATGTCTTAGTTGTATGTTGATATTGGAAAGAGTTGGTAGTCTTGGTGATAGTAATATCATCTCTTAGGAATACAAATTAATAGCATACTTGGTGTATGTAATGTTATACTTGCAAATAAATATGTTGTAGTGGAAGCTTGGGTGGCTATAATGCCAATGGAGAAATGATAGTTAGATAAGGTGGTAGTCTATGTAGTTGTAATACCACTTGGAATTTTATTGATTTACTTATGTATTGATATATTTAGTTTTGTAACTAATTTATATATAGTTGTGATGGGTTAGTCACTAAGCTCATTGTAGCTTATCCTTTTGTTGTGAGTGCCTTTAGGTTCAGGTAGCTAGACTCGATATAAAGGTGTGAAGTTAGTAGCACCGACTTGGATACTTACACGAAAATATTGTAAGATCCTTTTGGTAACTTTTTGTATTGATTTGTTAATACAAATGTAAAATAGATTTATTATGATTTATGATTTAAAAACAAAATTTTTTTGGGTGTACTTTGTATTAAAAGTCACATATAGGCAAAATGAACATTACATTCAAATATCAACATATTTATATACCTTTATCCATTATAGCAATATAATTTATTTTTATCCATACTATACTAACAATGAAATTTACATTTTCATCCGTAATAGCAATGTATTATACCTTTCTTTTTACCAATATAGGAATTGTACTTCTACTTTTATCCATAATAGCAACTTACTATCTTTAGATATATAATATAATTATTTTTTACTTTTATCATCAAAAATAAAAACACATTTATTGTGTATGCATAATAGTAATATACTTTATTTTTATACATAATAACAACATACAATACTCTTTGTATTTTTATAGACAACATATTTGTAATGCCCGTTTTGAAAAACTTTTGATATTATATGTGAATTCGAGTATGACACGATCAATATGTGTTTTCTTAAGTTTAAAGAAGTTTTGTAGGATAAAAGTATCAATAACTATAATTATACAGGATCAATATGTGTTTTATAAGTCTGCAGCATGGTCCCGAGAATGGTAATTTTAGCTACGTAAGTTGAACAGTAGAGGCAATGTACTTTGAGAAAACCGCAACATGGAATGAGTATCACGACGTGGCTCAAAGTAGATTGCCTCATAATAATTATGACGACTTAAGGCATGATGAAATCAAAGTGCCACAAAAGATGTCCACCACGACGGGGTAAGAAATGTACCGCTGCTCGGTTACGATATTTGATAAAAAAAAATGATATGTAAACAGACAATTTCGACAAAAAACACACTTTAAGGTGCGATTTCACACACTTAAGCCCAAAATGTATGATTATTGATGAGTGTTAATTACATATTGAAGCTTTAATTTGGGTGGATCTCTTCAGCCCTTAGCAAGCTTATCTACCAAGATGACTTTCAAGCGAACACGTTAACAACGACTTTTGTTGATTGGCCTTGTAATCGGTTATAACTCGACGATTTCCTTCTTTTTGCATGTAACTTTCCACTTTAATAGGGTCAGAGATACAAAAATTACTTTAAGGGTCTTTAAAACCAAACCAAAAATTTTATTGTGTTTTCATGTGATTAACCCGGAGATGTTAGATAGAGAGAGAAAGGGGAGGGGGTAATGCACATACAATGGGAGCTCTAGACAACGAGATCTCCGAATTTGAGATGGGAGAGATGCGTATTCGGTCAGAAAAACTGGGATTACAAGGGAGAAGGTTTTCGGCATTCACCAGAGCCATCTTTAAGGCGTCGACAAGAACTGGAGTACCATGGTTAGGGTTTTTAGTTTTTACATTTTAGCTGTTATCTCTATTATTTGTGGTTTTTTGTAAAAGTTTAGATAAATAACAATTTGTGCGCTTTTTTGCATCCGAGAAGTTTAAATGATGATTATGATTTGTAAAGTTTTTGTTTTTAGATTTAGATTACTAATTGTTTTTTTTATAAGTTTTATTGGGTTAAAATACCTTTAACAGTTTACTCTTAAAATCTGTAAGTGTCATCTTATATTTTTTTTATTTTTTTATTTTATATAAATCATATTTAATAGTAGATCTATCTTGTTCTTAATCAAAAAAGTTGGGTGGTGGTGGGGGGAGCCCCCCCCCCCCCCCCACCCACCTGTGGCAACCCCTTAGTAGCTCTGCCACTAAATTTGGTGATCGTCTTTTGCGAGGTAGACACTAAATGCTTATACATACAACAAGTTTGAGTCATTCTTATTCATTATCGATTTGACGAATCAATGTTAGTGATAAGGGGTGAGTTATATCGCTATAATTTTATTGTGCTGATATGAAGCAACAACTTAACACCTATTATGAAGTTGTGCAAGAAGATGGCAGTAGATTTGCTAACTTGAATAGTACGACCTTGGTAAGTGATTGTAGAAGCAAGAAAACATGTATTACTTCGTCTATTAGAGATCCAGGAGGAATATAAGTTTGTGATTCTACTTAATCACTTTATTGCCGATCACAATTCACAGTTCACAGAAGAGATTATAATGTAATGAAAGTCTTGTAATTGTAATTGTTTGGTTGCAATACGACAAATATATATATTTACATTTTAGATCCCTAAACTATGGAGGGTCTTACACTTTATATCACATCCTATCGATACTGTTTTAATACAAACGACAAATACAAATAATTCTACCGACACTTTACATAATTAAAAATATAATAATCAATTCCACATTGAAAGGACAGGTGTCTTCAATAATGTCTTTTTACGTCATTGTTTGCGTCATTCTCATTCGGATTATTATATTTTTAATTATGTAAAATGTCGGTAGAATTATTTGTATTTGTCGTTTGTATTAAAATAATGTCGGTAGGATGTGATATAAAGTGTAAGACCCTCCATAGTCTAGGGGTCTAAAATGTAAATATATATTTGTCGTATTGCAATCAAACGATTGCAACAATAATTGTAATCGGCTCTCTTGAGCCTATAAATAGGGACTTCATCCATATGAAATAAACAAGCTAAGTTTGAGTGTTTAAGACTTGAGTTGATCTCAAAGTTCTTCCTCTGTTGAAATAGTTTGTCTATTTCTGAATAGCAGAGCCCTATCCAAACTATCCACATAATTATTCAATTATTCAACATAATCCATCATCAAGACAATCCAACGCATCATTCAAGTATAATCTTATCCTAATATTTATTTATCCGATATGTTACAAAATTTGGTATCAGAGCTAAGTAACGTTCTTACTATTATTATTTTGATTATTAAATCTTTCGTTCATATGAATATATGTTCATCATGCATCATCATATATATTCTTATAAATATTCATCGTTACAAACATTCATCGTTATAAGTTATTATCATAAACTCATTATTAAAATCAAATACTACTATCCACCTACAATTTAAATATATGTCGGTAGAAGGTTTTTTACAATTATGACTATGTGCCAAGAAGTTAGAAACACATTTCATATGTCAAAAAAGTTTTTAATTCTCTGACTGCATCATAAATATAATAGTACTAAAAAAATCCCACCACCAACATCTTATTAGAATTTATAAATCCTAACTTTGAAAGAAAAAATAAATTATCATTTTGTTTCTAAAAATTATAATCATGAGTTTTTCAAGTTTAAATATTAAAAATAAAAAATCTTGAAAATAAAATAACAAGAATAATTTATTAAATACACCAATCATTATTAATAACGAAGAAAATGAATAGGGGTACACCTTTGATGCTCTAATTAATAAAAATAATATTAATAAAGATGCTATAAGAAAATCAAATTTTACACTATCTGAAAAACATAATTTTAGATATAACTCATTAAAAAAAATTTCTAGAAAAAATATTATATATTATGGAAAAATTGTAGGAGAAGAACCAATACCTATGGAATCTACTCAAGAAAATATTATTATACCTATATTAAATAAACAACAAATTAGAAACAAACTATCTAATATTAAAGAAATAGATATAACAAAAATCGTTTATATTCATATATCAACTATTCAAATAATTTTAAAAAGTACTTTTAGCGATTTAAACACACCAATAGAATTAGAAATTAGAGATGATCGTATAATTAATAATCAAGAAAGTATTATTACAAAAAGAAAAGGAAATTTAATTGAAGGAAAAATAAAAATTGATATTAATATATAACAAGGATTAAGTCTAAAAGATAAAAATTTAAGTAATAATATTAGTGTATGATATAAATTATTAAGACAAAATTTTATGTTAAAAGGGAATCATCCATATACTATTACATATCAAATAAATTATGCATTAATAAATTCTCATCATAGTATTACGTTTAAAACAGAAGATAGAATTTATATAGATAAATTATTTACCCCTTTATTATCACTTGAATCACCAAATATGACTAATAATAGAATTTTTAATGAAACTAATTTTCAACCAATAATAACTACTCCGCTAATAAAAAGAAACTAAAATTTTATTTTCTAAAAACTAGTACTAATAAAAATTATTAATATGGAAACTTTACAAGAAAAAATAGATACATTAACTAAATTATTCGCAGCACTAGAAATTCCATCCGAAATTCAAGAAAATAACACAAAAATAGAAAATAATAACGATGCAGAAGTAATATATGATTTTTCATCCGATGATGAAAATCCTTATTCAAATCCATATAAAGAATCGCAAAATAATTTTGGATTAAAACGAAAACAATCATATGTTGAAGATGATTATCAAAGTCAATATATTTATGGACCACCTTCGTTAGAAGAAATTTTTTTATATAGACAAGGAATGGTAAAAAATAAACAAAACAAATGGGAAAAAATACCTCCACAATATATACCTAAACTATTTACTTTTCCAACAAATTCAGATATTCTTTTTATTGATTGTGAGCAAAATCCCGAAGCAAAAATTCAAGAATGGAGTAATAAAATGGGAATTCAAATTCAACTAACTGAAGAATTAAGAAATCTACATCCAAAAAAATTTCTTAATTATATTATACATAAAACACAGGGCAATGCATATCGTTTCCTTTCATCTCTCGATGAAACAGAGACGATGATGATAGTAACCACTGACGCTATGGAAACATTTAAAAATGTATTAAATCGGCTTATTCAAGAATTCGTAGGAAAACAAATAGAAGATAAACCATCTCAAGAAGCTTTTCAATTAGAATCATTATGGCATCTAACTAACTTACGAATTTGTAACATGTGTTATTTAGACCCATTTATATGCGAATATTCTGAACATTATTATAATCTAGATTTTACTAGAAAAAAGATAGCATTAGACATGTTTTACCAAAAATTACCATCATTAGTAAGTCAAAGCCTAATAAAAGATTTCCAAGAAGCATTACAACAAAATAAAATTGCAGATACCTTAGGAGCAAGGATAAGTATATTAAAAGCATGGATGCAAAAAAAATGTTTAGAACAAAAAACAACACAAGATGCAAGAATTGATTTATGCTGTGATACTTTATCTAATAAAGTTAATCAATATGGTTGTAAAGATAATAAAAAACAAAAATATAAAAAGAAAATTTGGAAAAAACAAACTTATAAACCTAAATAAGTAAATATAAACAATATTATAAACAAGGTGAAAGAAAATATTGTCGAGACAGAAAACAATATAAGAAAAAATATCAATCTAACACAAATTACCGTCCATCTAATAAAAAAGATTGTAAATGTTGGATATGCCAAGAAGACGGACACAAAGCCTACGAATGTCCAAAAAAGACAAAAAGAAAGAGAAACAAACTTATTAAAAATTACATATGATCTCGGGTATGAACCTATAGAAGATTCAGGAATACATATTTATGCATATACAACTGATACTGATTCTGATTCAGATAAATAGTCCTATGAAGAAAGCATTATTGGGAAAACTTCATCCAAAGTATACATTACTAAAGCATATATTGGTATGAAAATACCATCCGAAGTAAACAATGATAAAGTATACAGTGATATGAAGATATCACCAAAGCATTCATTGATATGAAAATTCTCATATCATCATTTAAAATATTAAAAGCAAACAAATATAAGCAATCATTCAGGTACCCAAAAGGCGCAAATATTCATTCAGCAGAAATATTGAAATGGAAGTCATCATGAAGCAAGTCAAACACCAGTTCAGACAAAAAGAGGAGCAAGAAGCATCATTAATCAGACAGCTTGAAGTAGTTAAACGTGAAAAAGAGCAACTACAACAAACAATACAAATTCTATCATCTTATTCAGCATTTAAAGAAGAAGCAGTCAGCAGCTCAACAACAAAGCAACCAAAAGAAGAAATTCAAGAAATATCATCCGATGAAAGTCAACCACAAATAGCACTTGAAACAGAAAAACAAACTATGACGCCAAACCAGGAGGAGTATCCACCACTACAAGCAGATCATAAAAATATAAAGCAATGGTACATAATTTTCAACGGAGAAAACAAAGGAGTATATGACGATTGGGAATCGCCAGTTCATATATTCTTGGAAAAAATATCATTCACAAAAGTTACAGAACGAAAAATGAAGCAGAAACCGCATACAACGAAGCATACAAAGCAGTAATAAAATATAACGTCGAATGTTCAAAAACAGTTCTCCTAACACCACAAAAACCTATATCCAGCTTCACACCACAAAAACTTGTATCCATCCCAAGATCCCTTAACCAATTAAATGCAAAAATTGCCCTTGAATCCATTCTATCAACCAAAGAAAAAGAAGCCATGAAAAAACCATCTACCAAAAAATTTGCCGAATTATGGGACAGCCTCATTTCATATATCGAAGTCCATTCCTTGATGGGCTTTTACCCAGTAGCCAGACGTCCAGGTCCTAAAGCAGTTTTCTTAGCCGACTTATCAAATCCTATGAATTTATGGGATTATTTTATTCATGGATTTATCGACACCATCTATCTAGAAGGCACCAATTTACACTGCATCAGCGAGTTCCCTTCTGTTGTGCAAACTATCATCAGAAATTATAAAATACGATTTGCAAAACAGGAAAGAGGATTATTCATTAAAATGCATTCTAGCTATCCAATTTTTTATGAAGACTCTCAACTAATTGTCCCAAGTATTACTTTCGCAAACATGGGAATAAACAACGGCTCAAAACCAACAAAAGATGATCTACCACGAGAATCACCAGCACAGGATCATCTAATTTTTACACTCGCCCGTGTTTGTTTAGCATCATCACACATAGACAACGATAAAGATCAAAAGTCAAGAATCAGAGTGAATTACGCCAGTAAAACTTTCATTATCTATTCGTTAATAGACAGTGAAATCACTCCGCAAGCGATGAAAGCAATTGAAACCTTCGAACAACCTTTCGAAAAGTTTTCTCTTCAATTAGCTGAATTACCTGATGATATAAAAAAACAACTTTGTAAACATATTATGCATGCACCAAGACACAATTGCAGTCACTGTTCAGAAAACAAAGAAGAAACACCATTCATGGAAGATTAACGATAAAAGAAAACATTATTCAAAAATATGTCTTTTTGGAGGTGGGAGGAATGAGAATGACGCAAGCAATGACGTAAAAAAACATTATTGAAGATACATGTCCTTTCAATGTGGAAGGGATTATTATATTTTTAATTATGTAAAGTGTCGGTAGAATTATTTGTATTTGTCGTTTGTATTAAAATAGTGTCGGTAGGATGTGATATAAAGTCTAGACTTTATATCACATCCTACCGACACTATTTTAATACAAACGACAAATACAAATAATTCTACCGACACTTTACATAATTAAAAATATAATAATCCCTTCCACATTGAAAGGACATGTATCTTCAATAATGTTTTTTTACGTCATTGCTTGCGTCATTCTCATTCCTCCCACCTCCAAAAAGACATATTTTTGAATAATGATCTTCTATGAATGGTGTTTCGTCCCCCCCCCCCCCCCCCCCCCCCCCCCCCCCGCGGCAACCCCTTAATAGCTCTGCCTTTGGTGATCGTCTTTTGCGAGGTAGACACTAACATACAACAAGTTTGAGTCATTCTTATTCATTATCGATTTGACGAATCAATGTTAGTGATAAGGGGTGAGTTATATCACTATAATTTTATTATTTTGATATGAAGCAACAACTTAACAACTATTATGAAGTTGCGCAAGAAGATGACAGTAGATTTGCTAACTTGAATAGTACGACCTTGGTAAGTGATTGTAGAAGCAAGAAAACATGTGTTATTACTTCGTCTATTAGAGATCCAAGAGATCCAGGAGGAATATAAGTTTGTGATTCTACTCAATCACTTTATTGCCGATCACAATTAGTTCACAAAAGAGATTATAATGTAATGAAAGTCTTGTAGTGTTTACATGTTAAAATTCTAAAATCAGCATATCATATCGCATCACGCACCCTAGTCCATTTGGCGGATAGTTGAATGTGAGGTTTGAAACTAATTGTCACGTTATTATGATATGAGATCATAATATAACTTCAAGTTGTAACAATCATTTTCCAAATCCTCTTATTGCAAAACTAACGTTACATAAAATTATTCAGGTTGGGTTCGAGTTCCATGGGTTAATATGAAAATGACATGGATGACCCGTATTAAATACTCTATTAACATAAAAGTTTAAACCCTTATTATGATGCATAAACGCCCTAATAAAATCCTTTATGGGTCAAATGTCAATAATTTGTTATTTATGCACCTCCATTTTCCAATAAATCAAATATTATTGTACTTTGGACAACTTAATTTAATATTCAAAACTTTATGTTATTACATTTCTTGATATTGTTCCAGTCTTGCCAATTTAAACAAGTTGATCAAGGTCGTGATTGATTCTAAGGGTTTTTTTGGATACTTGGATATAGCATGCCATACACTTGCGTATTTTAATTTATTAGAAATATTTCAATACATTATTTTAAAAGAAATATTCTACAACACATCCTTCAGAAAAATTAATACAAAAAAAATATTGTCAGTCATAAAAAAGATTGAAAATTTTATATAAACGTTATAATTTATACTTCATAAATAAAATGTCATTAAATATTTAATACAAACATTTAACTAGTGAGTAAATAAAAATTATTAAAACACAAATAACTTATATGCTCTAATAGCAATAAGTGATCAATAAAACAAAAAGTTAATAATAATAACCTATATAATAATATATAATAATTAATAAGTCTCCATTAAAGATGCTCAAAATGAGCATTTGACAATTACAAAACCACAAAACCGTCTTATAAAACTTCTTTTTGCAACTACTAATTTGAAGATGGCTTATAGTTTCAACACCATTTAACTGCACACTCTAGGGAACACAATGGAAAGTCAAATAAGAGCAAACTTATAAAAAGTTAAGACTTAATGGAGAAAATACTCGAGGGAAGAGAGTCTTATGTTCCGGATTTTCTCTATTAAGGCATTGTTTGATATGTCTCTTACTCAGTCAGATTCAAACTGTTTGATACCACAATTAGAAGCCTCTAATTAAGTCATATAGTTTTTGATATGCATTTTAGCAGGTCTGATAAGAGGTTGTGTCTAAATCAATCAGGCAGCCCTTAACTTGTTTGTTTTGCATTAAGTAAAAGAGAAACACCAATAATGAGCTTATAATTTACTGATTTAGTCTTGTTCTCATTAATGCAAAAAGAAACACCCATATATAGCTTACAATTTCAAATTGATAAAGAAGTTAATAGAAAGAAAGCATAATCTCAACAAAATGTAAAGAAAACTGGCACATATATGATGACATTGACGAAAATAACTCATGAAATTTGAAGTATCCCTAATAAAAATCGATATCTGTGTTTACAATTTACTTAGGCAGACTCACTGATACAGACTCTGTTCTTACTCTTTTCCCCCAATCTTTCGAAATTAATGGAAATGAACATGGACATTTTGATAATCTATGATCCTATTCGTTTTTCATGTTCAACAATTCAAGTAATTAACCAAAGCATGAAATGGAGTATTCAACATTCCAACTGCTAGAAGTCTAATTGATCATAAAACGTAAACATTATAAGCCTCATTTTCCAATTAAAAACAAATCTAAATCAACGGAGATAACCAGGAATCTTAATACGAAGAAAGAGCATACTCATCACATAGGCAATAACCACGAACGAGATCCCAGCACCAGCGAACGAGATCTTCAGACTCTTGGCACGATTCGGGGAGATCGCGAGGTCCATGAGTATAATTCCCATTCCGCCTAGCACAAACATGAAGCCGGAAGAAAGTCCTTCAATAATGTACTGCCCGTTGACTCTGCCGGACATGAAAACCACTGGTCGGACGGTGCCAGTACGCGGATCTTGAGTCGATCCGATGCCTGGAGGCTCGACGATGACATCGTAGACGACACCTGAGACAACCATGAAGTAAGTGAGGAGGACGAGGGAGAAGACAGTCATAGGGGAAGGGAGTGTTATGGTTGGGAGTTTGAGGCGGAGACGCGGTGGCCGGAGGAAGGAGAAAGGTAGGACGTTGAGAACATGGAAGAGTGGATCCATGGATGTCTCGGAGGAAAATCGGTTGGTTAGGGTTTGTGATTTAGGGGTTTGCCGTTTTGAAGTAGATATGCTGTTGGTGTAGAGTATAGACGGTAAAGAGTGTGAAATGACCGTGACGATATACAACGGTGGACTGCAACTAAATTAAGTTTTAAAATGATTTTAGGAAGCTAATAATGTTTTTCATTTTGTTCAAAATTTCCATTATTATTATTTTTTGTTTATTACTATTAAATTTCTTGAAATATAATAATAATAATAAACAGTGGAAACCGGAGTTTTTTTTTTTTTTTTTGAATGGCAAATATAAATATATATTAAACTACTCCTAAATTATTCAACCTATATCCAGAGTGGGACTTGAACCCGCAACCTCAAGGAGAGAAGGCAATATCGGATATCGTTGGACTAAAAGCCCTTTGGTAACGGGATTAATTCTATGAATTGGTGATTAAAGATAGATGAGGTTGAAGCAGAATCATTTGAAGTGAAGATTGCAACTCTAAAAAGAGAGTTGAACTTGTATAAGATGAAAATCGATCATGAGTTTTTGAGGTTTAGGTTGGAGGGAGCAGTGTCACACTCTTTCATTTTACCACACTCAATGAGTGGTACTCCATGGAAAGAAGAAAGAGAAAGAAAAGAGATATAGAGGGAGGGAGAGGAAGAGTGCGAGAGGATAGAGAGGAAGAGTGTGAGAGAGGGAGCGCTCCTGATTTTGGCCGCACACCCAAACCGTATAGGGGGCGGTGTTCAGTGTGGTTTCAAATGCCACATTAATTGAAACCGTACTCCACTCCTTCTGGTCTTAGAAAACAATTTGACCAAATAGTAGTAAGTTATTTATTTAGAAATGTTGTGTGTATTTTATTTTTATTTGGTATGTAGTAATGTTTTTGTTGAGCTAAAGCCCCCCTCCACCCCCTTTCCAAAAAAAAAAAAAAAAAAAAAAAAAAAAAAAAAAAAAAAAAAAGATTATGTTTTTTTCCTTGGTTTTGAAAAAAATAAATATAGTTAATGGATTAATGTAGTTCACATCTACAAATGTAAACGATAAACAATATATGTAGTTCATTGAGAAATAACGTTCATTTATTAATGCACTTTATTGTTTTGGAAATTAAAAAACATGCGATCATGTTCTAACAAGTTATTAGGTTTGAGGATGTAGATGCGGTTTGCCACCTAACATCACCCCTACCTTACGATTTGGTCGTACCCGGCTAATTCTTTTCTCTCTCTCTCACTATATATATATATATATATATATATATATATATATATATATATATATATATATACACACACACACACACACTCATAGGCGGATCCAAGGGGTAGTCCGGGATACCCCTCAAAAAAAAATCGGTAATGTAATTTTTTTAGAAATTTTCGTTTTTTTAGTGTATATATATGCATCCCTTCACTTATAAACACAAACATATAGCTAGTTTATTGGTTAAGATGTTGGGTTATTGAAACAAATGTCTCAAGATCAATTCTTGCTTCCTACAAATCCTTTGTTTATATTTCTTTTATTTTTCCAGCTATTCTATTCTCTTTTAATTTCTAAGCTATTATATTCCACATCGCAAAACACATATAAACTTAGTTGTTTATATCATGATTCATTTTATATCAACTTTGAGTCCCACATTGATTCAAGTATCAAAAGATACTTCAACTTTATGTTTATATAAAAAGACTTAAAGTTAGCTAACGATTTTATTAAGGTTTGAGTTTAATACCAAAACCAAACGAGAAAATCCATGTACAAGCTGAAAACCATAACATCGAACTGATGGGTTTGAGTTTGGTTTGGTTTTAAAAGTTTCAAAATTGTGGCTGTCGGTTTTGGGTTCGATTTTAGGTCAAAACTGACCTGACCCGCCCTATGCTCAGTCGTTGCGGTGATACCGGGAAAAAAAATTGGGATACCCCTTTGCTTTGAGTCTGGCTCCGTCACTACACACACTAAGGTTACCACACCTACTGTGTGGCAAAGATCACACACTTTGTGTGGTAAAATTAACATGACACCTACATGGCAGAGGAGGGAGTGTGGCTCTTATAGCACCACACCCTCTAGCTAGGGGTGTCGAACGGGTAAAATATTTGGGTTTCAGGTAGAACGGGTATTTCCATAAGAAAATAATACCCAATACCCGGCCTATATTGTAATTCGGGTTTTCGGGTTTCGGGTATTCGGGTTTGAGGTCGGGTTGGGTAATTATCGGGTATACCCGAAAATTTCTTAAATGACACTTATTGATAATTTTTTTTCTTTATTTTTTTATTTTTACATGTTGGTTGGTTTAATAAAGAATCGGGTAGGAAAATACTCCATACAATTAACAAATACATATATAATAACAATACAAATCATTATAATATGTTATGTACTTTTTTAATTACATTCCATGCGATAGTGAGAACCGGAGAATTGTGATGACGGTTCAGGATTTCAGCTTCAACGTCGTATTCCCTTTGCAAGTTTGCGTCGAATGTCGAGCCGTCGTTCATAAGAAGGAAACGAAGGGTTTTGTTTTATTTGAAGTGTGTGTACGTGACTGCATTGTATATTTGGTATTATTTAAAAAATGAATTCGGGTATTCGGGTATACCCAAAAATAAATATTCATACCTAAAACCCGACCTATATTATTATCGGGTTAACCTATTACCCGAATGTTCATACCCGCTACCTGTTCTACCCGACCCATTCTACCCAAATTCGGAACGGGTCGGATGGGTAGAACGGGTTTCGGGTTTTTTCGACAGACCTACCTCCAGCGTTGTAAACAAAACAATAAAGGTCATAAAGTATTCAAAAGTAAAAAAAAAATGCAATCAAAATACCTAAATATACAATTCTTCCTTTACATATAAAAAAAGACCTATATAAGCACTCATTACTCCAGATCTATTTTTTTTTCACACCAATGCAACTCCCATCATTTGGGAACCATCTTCGTTAACCTTAGTTTAGTGATTCTCTCATAAATCTTCCTTTGCCTTATCTTAGTGTTTCACTTTCAGGCTTTACATGTGTTTCTTCATCTACAACATGTTTCTCCACATCTTGTTCTACCTTATTTTCTTTCGAAATTGGCCATTTTTGTAGTGGCATGTTCGTCTACATATGATGCATTTAGTAGTTGTCCTCGCTTTGCCAACAATATATCTACATTCTCTATATATATGATCTCTCTTTTTATTGATAAATAGTCTCCTTGTAATCTTCTATGTTTTGGGGTCAAAATAGTATTATAGTCAAGTATTGGCTATATATAATTGCCATTAATTGGGCTTGATTGTATTCAAATGGCATCTTCCAAATATTTTATGTTTGAACTACTATACAACATATTCCTTTGCATTCACATTCACATAGGAAATCACAACAATGGCATGCATAAATGGTATACATTTTAGCTTCCATACTCTCCACGTATAAGTTTTCATTTTCAATTCAACACCACAATCATGATGCAAAAGTCTTACTTTATATTTTTTTAACGGAGAAAATTTATTAAACTAGTAAAAAGCTAGAACAAACAATTACATGATAATAGAAGAGGGATTATAAAACCAAGTAGGCCACATTAACTTAGTTTTTTTACATCTATTTGAAATTCAAAAGAAAGTCTTATCAACTACATCATCAAAGAGCAAAGCTTTTTTAGGAATGGTCACTCCAAAAATGGTGGCATTTCTAAAATTCTAAATGCACCAAAATGTTGTCAAAACCACTGCATCGAAAATCTTATGTTGACTAGCCCTCAACGTCACTGTATCGAACCAAGAGAGAAAAGAATGAATAGTAATTTGATCTGTGAGACTTAGACCCCATCAAATAGCAATATGTCTCTAAATATCCATCAAATCAGAACATCCCGCAAAAAGATGATGAATCGTCTCCACCGAACATGAACATATAGGATACATGATCGTCTCTACAAAATACCTCTAGACGAAAGTCTCCCTCGTAGGAATACTCTGAAGTTGCAGCCTCCATATTAGAATATTGAATTTAATAGGAACCCGATTATCCCATCTTGTAGCCATATCTCTTAGTAATCAGCCCATTGCCAATAAAAGAACGAGCTGAAGAAACTGAAAAAAATCAGAGATATCAAGAGACCATCCCAATATATCCGGAACACTCTGAAGCCTGACATCCTACACCAGAGAAGGTAATCCACTAGGTCTCCTTAACACCACCTCTAATCATTCGTCTGAAATGGCACATATCCCACCCAATATTTATCTGGTCTACTGTAGGTGTAAGGTGATTATCCAAAGCAAACAACCTGAGAGACATATTAACAAGTTCCAAAGAGAAGTCTTAGTTCATATTGATGCAATCCACTAGGATTTACTCCCCAATACTTATGTTGTTGCTTCATTTTTCAATACTCCTTCTAACTGAGAGACATATTAACAAGTTCCAAATATTTCTCTTCTTTTTTATGATGCATCGTATCCATCACATACATCCATATTTCCCCCAACTTTGTTATAGTAGGTTTCTTCCTAGCATAACAATCTCCTCTTCAAAATAAGCCTTACACCATGTTTTTACGATGCCTTTCTATCAACTGCTCATAAGCATCTGTGTCTATCAACATATTTTGATTCATTATAGCTTCAAAATGTTTGTCTAATTGAGGCTTTTGCAGTTATCCAGAAAAGCTTTCTATATTCAACACCTATGAATCTTTTCTTAAAGTTGTCATAGACAATCCTAACAAATTTTATTTGCCCACGTTTTAATAATTCTTTCCTAATTGCCTCAGTTGGACCTTACACATACTTTTTAGATTATAAAAGTATGTATATTATAATAAATAAAAACTACTAGGTTGTAATTAGAACACACGTTATGCTTACTAGGTTATAATTAGAACACACCTTGCGCTTGTATGAAATTATTATTAGTCCCCTTTCATTTTCCATCTCAACGTCTTCAAGTAGGAGGTCTAACAATGGCGATTGCGGATGATATTAGCGTGCTTACGTTTAATTGGATTAAGAATGGATCTAAATTTAATGCTCTTAACCCGTATATGTGGTGTAATTCTATTTTATCTTGTTTTTCATGAACTTTGTCTTAAGCGCCTTGCTTAAGCTTTTGTTTTTTCTTTAATGAAATGTTTGTTGTTCAAAAAAAAACCTAGAAATGGTTATTAACTATTTGTGTATTAATGTACTTGCTTTTTGATATTCAATAATATGATAGGTTATAATACTTGATAATGATAACTATGTCTAATGTTTATTCGAAACAAAACACCTCAAAAGTTATAACCAGACAAATTTAATGTAGATATGTTAATGCAAAACACATAAACTTTTGTGAAGAATAAAGATACAAAATTATCTACAAAATAAGGTTATACTGGTCTTCAAGGCTAAAAACCAGTTACATGGGAATGAACACAATATGTTATATCTTTTCCTACCTTTTTAGTGATTTCTTGGAAGATGGTGTCTCGACAAACAAATTTTTATATTTCTCCAACACTCTTTCTTTCTCTTTAATCAACCCTAAAATCTCATACGCATCAGCAACTTTCTTCACTATCTTTTTATCCCTAGGCTTCCTATCAAACGCTTCCAACCCCTTAAAAAGCTT